>NW_028139168.1:0-600000 GCF_964270905.1 Leucopleurus acutus
GAGGGCGCGGGTTAGTGTGAGTGTTCGGGTTAGGATTAGGAGACGGGTGAGGGGAAGGCTTCGGGGAAGGGTTAAGGTTAGGGTTCGGGCTAGGGTTAGGGTTAGGGGACGGGGACGGTTTCGGGTCCAGATGAAGGTACGACAGCGGTTTAGGGGTAGCGTACGTGTGACGGCGCGGGTTAGTTTGAGCGTACGGGTTAGGATTAGGGGACGGGTGAGGGGAAGGCTTCGGGGACGGGTTAGGGTTAGGGTTTGGGTAGGGTTAGTGTTAGGGGATTGGGACGGTTTAGGGTCCAGGTGAGGGTACCACAACGGTTTAGGGGCAGCGTACGTGTGAGCGGGCTGTTTAGTGTGAGCGTACGGGTTAGGATTAGGGGACGGGTGAGGGGAAGGCTTCGGGCAACGGTTAGGGTTAGGGTTCGGGCTAGGGTTAGGGTTAGGGGACGGGGACGGTTTAGGGTCCAGGTGAGGGTACGAAAACGGTTTAGGGGGAGCGTACGTGTGAGGGCGCGGGTAAGTGTGAGCGTACGGGTTAGGATTAGGGGACGGGTGAGGGGAAGGCTTCGGTTAAGGTTTAGGGTTAGGGTCTGGGCTAGGGTTAAGGTTAGGGGATGGGGACCGTTTAGGGTCCAGGTGAGTGTACGACAACGGTTAGGGGGAGCGTACGTGTGAAGGCGCGGGTTAGTGTGAGCGTACGGGTTAGGATTAGGGGACGGGTGAGGGGAAGGCTTCGGGGAAGGTTTAGGGTTAGGGTTCGGGCTAGGGGTAGGGTTAGGGGACGGGGACGGTTTAGGGTCCAGGTGAGGTTACGACAACGGTTTAGGGGGAGCGTAAGTGTGACGGCGCGGGTTAGTGTGAGCGTACGGGTTAGGATTAGGGGACGGGTGAGGGGAAGGCTTCGGAAAAGGGTTATGGATAGGGTTTGGGCTAGGGTTAGGGTTAGGGGACGGGGGCGGTTTAGGGTCCAGGTGAGTGTACGACAACGGTTTAGGGGGAGCGTACGTGTGAGGGCGCATGGTAGTGTGAGCTTACGGGTTAGTTTTAGGGGACGGATGAAGCGAAGGCTTCGGAGAAGGGTTAGGGTTAGGGTTCGGGCTAGGGTTAGGTTTAGGGGACGGGGACGGTTTAGGGTCCAGGTGAGTGTACGACAACGGTTTAGGGGGAGCGTACGTGTGCGGGCGCCGGTTAGTGTGAGCGTACGGGTTAGGATTAGGGGACGGGTGAGGGGAAGGCTTCGGGGAAGGGTTAGGGTTAGGGTTCGGGCTAGGGTTAGGGTTAGGGGACGGGGACGGTTTAGGGTCCAGGTGAGGGTACGACAACGGTTTAGGGGGAGCGTACGTGTGAAGACGTGGGTTAGTGTGAGCGTACGGGTTAGGATTAGCGGACGGGTGAGGGGAAGGTTTCGGGGAATGGTTAGGGTTAAGGTTCGGGCTAGGGTTAGGGTTAGGGTTAGGGGACGGGGACGGTTTAGCGTCCAGGTGAGGGTACGACAACGGTTTAGGTGAAGCGTACGTGTGCGGGCGCCGGTTAGTGTGAGCGTACGGGTTAGGATTAGGGGACGGGTGAGGGGAAGGCTTCGGGGAAGGGTTAGGGTTAGGGTTCGGGCTAGGGTTAGGGTTAAGGGACGGGGACGGTTTCGGGTCCAGATGAGGGTACGACAGCGGTTTAGGGGGAGCATACGTGTGAGGGCGCGGGTTAGTGTGAACGTACGGGTTAGGATTAGGGGACGGGTAAGGGGAAGGCTTCAGGGAAGTGTTAGGGATAGGGTTCGGGCTAGGGTTAGGGTTAAGTGATGGGGACGGTTTAGGGTCCAGGTGAGGGTAAGACAACGGTTTAGGGGTAGCGTACGTGTGAGGGCACGGGTTAGTGTGAGCGTACGGGTTAGGATTAGGGGACAGGTTAGGGGAAGGCTTCGGGGACGGGTTAGGGTTAGGGTTTGGGTAGGGTTAGTGTTAGGGGATGGGGACGGTTTAGGGTCCCGGTGAGGGTACCACAATGGTTTACGGGCAGCGTACGTGTGAGCGGGCTGTTTAGTGTGAGCGTACGGTTTAGGATTAGGGGACGGGTGAGGGGAAGGCTTCGGGCAAGGGTTAGGGTTAGGGTTTGGGCTAGGGTTAGGGTTAGGGGACGGGGACGGTTTAGGTTCCAGGTGAGTGTACAAAAACGGTGTAGGGGGAGCGTACGTGTGAGGGCGCGGGTAAGTGTGAGCGTACGGGTTAGGATTAGGGGACGGGTGAGGGGAAGGCTTCGGGGACGGGTTAGGTTTAGGGTTTGGGTAGGGTTAGTGTTAGGGGATGGGGACGGTTTAGGGTCCAGGTGATGGTACCACAACGGTTTAGGGGCAGCGTACGTGTGAGCGGGCTGTTTAGTGTGAGCGTACGGGTTAGGATTAGGGGACGGGTGAGGGGAAGGCTTCGGGCAACGGTTAGGGTTAGGGTTCGGGCTAGGGTTAGGGTTAGGGGACGGGGACGGTTTAGGGTCCAGGTGAGGGTACGAAAACGGTTTAGGGGGAGCGTACGTGTGAGGGCGCGGGTAAGTGTGAGCGTACGGGTTAGGATTAGGGGACGGTTGAGGGGAAGGCTTCGGTGAAGTGTTAGGGTTAGGTTTCGGGCTAGGGTTAGGGTTAGGGAACGGAGACGGTTTAGGGTCCAGGTGAGGGTACGACAATGATTGAGGGGGAGCGTCCGTGTGAGCGCGCGGGTTAGTGTGAGCGTACAGGTTAGGATTAGAGGACGGTTGCGGGGAAGGCTTCGGGGAAGGGTTAGGTTTAGGGTTCGGGCTAGGGTTAGGGTTAGGGGATGGGGACGGTTTAGGGTCCAGGTGAGGGTACGACAACGGTTTAGGGGGAGCGTACGTGTGAGGGCGCGGGTTAGTGTGAGCGTACGGGTTAGGATTAGGGGACGGGTGAGGGGAAGGCTTCGGGGAAGTGTTAGGGTTAGGGATCAGACTAGGGTTAAGGTTAGGGGATGGGGAGGGTTTAGGGTCCAGGTGAGGGTACGAAAACGGTTTAGGGGGAGCGTAGGTGTGAGGGCGCGGGTTAGTGTGAGCGTACGGGATAGAATTAGGGCCCGGGTGAGGGGAAGGCTTCGGGGAAGGGTTAGGGTTAGGGGACGGGGACGTTTTAGGGTCCAGGTGAGGGTACGACAATGCTTTAGGGGTAGCGCACGTGCCAGGGCGCGGGTTAGTGTGAGCATATGGGTTAGGATTAGGGGACGGGTTAGGGGAAGAATTTGGGGAAGGGTTAGGGATAGGGTTCGGGCTAGGTTTAGGGTTAGGGGATGGGGACGGTTTAGGGTCCAGGTGAGGGTACGACAACGGTTTAGGGGGAGCGTACGTGTGAGCGCGCGGTTAGTGTGAGCGTACGGGTTAGGATTAGGGTACGGGTGAGGGGAAGGCTTCGGGGAAGGGTTAGTGTGAGGGTTCGGGCTAGGGTTAGGGTTAGGGGATGGAGACGGTTTAGGGTCCAGGTGAGGGTATGACAACGGTGTAGGGGGAGCGTACGTGTGAGGGCGCGGGTTAGTGTGAGCGTATGGGTTAGGATTAAGGGAAGGGTGAGGGGAAGGCTTCGGGGAAGGGTTAGGGTTAGGGTTCGGACTAGGGTTAGTGTTAGGGGACGGGGACGGTTTAGGGTCCAGGGGAGGGTACGACAACGGTTTAGGGGTAGCGTTCGTGTGAGGGCGCGGGTTAGTGTGAGCGTACGTGTTAGGATTAGGGGATGGGTGAGGGGAAGGCTTCGGTGAAGTGTTAGGGTTAGGGTTCGTGCTAGGGTTAGGCTTAGGGAACGGAGACGGTTTAGGGTCCAGGTGAGGGTACGACAACGGTTGAGGGGGAGCGTACGTGTGAGCGCGCGGGTTAGTGTGAGCGTACGGGTTAGGATTAGAGGACGGTTGAGGGGAAGGCTTCGGGGAAGGGTTAGGGTTAGGGTTCGGGCTAGGGTTAGGGTTAGGGGATGGGGACGGTTTAGGGTCCAGGTGAGGGTACGACAACGGTTTAGGGGGAGCGTACGTGTGAGGGCGCGGGTTAGTGTGAGCGTACGGGATAGAATTAGGGTCCGGGTGAGGGGAAGGCTTCGGGGAAGGGTTAGGTTTAGAGGACTGGGATGTTTTAGGGTCCAGGTGAGGGTACGACAATGCTTTAGGGGTAGCGTACGTGCGAGGGCGCGGGTTAGTGTGAGCATACGGGTTAGGATTAGGGGACGGTTTAGGGGAAGACTTTGGGGAAGGGTTAGGGTTAGGGTTCGGGCTAGGGTTAGGGTTAGGGGACGGGGACGGTTTAGGGTCCAGGTGAGGGTACGACAACGGTTTAGGGGGAGCGTACGTGTGAGGGCGCGGGTTAGTGTGAGCGTACGGGTTAAGATTAGGGGAGGGGTGAAGGGAAGGCTTCGGGGAAGGGTTAGGGTGAGGGTTCGGGCTAGGGTTAGGATTGGGGACGGGGACGATTTAGGGTCCAGTGAGGGTACGACAACTGTTTAGGGGGAGCGTACGTGTGAAGACGTGGGTTAGTGTGAGCGTACAGGTTATGATTAGGGGATGGGTGAGGGGAAGGCTTCGGGGACGGGTTAGGTTTAGGGTTCGGGTTAGGGTTAGGGGATGGGGACGGTTTACGGTCCAGGTGTGGGTACGACAACGATTTAGGGGCAGCGTACGTGTGAGCGGGCTGGATAGTGTGAGCGTATGGGTTAGGATTAGGGGACGAGTGAGGGGAAGGCTTCGGGGAAGGGTTAGTGTTAGGGTTCGGGCTAGGGTTAGGGTTAGAGGACGGGGACGATTTAGGGTCCAGGTGAGGGTACGACAACGGTTTAGGGGGAGTGTACGTGTGAGGGCGCGGGTTAGTGTGAGCGTACGGGTTAGGATTAGGGGACGGGTGAGGGGAAGGCTTCGGGGAAGTGTTAGGGTTAGGGTTCGGTCTAGGGTTAGGGTTAGGGGATGGGGACGGTTGAGGGTCAAGGTGAGGGTACGAAAAAGGTTTAGGTGGAGTGTACGTGTGAGGGCATGGGTTAGTTTGAGCGTACGGGTTAGGATTAGGGGATGGGTGAGGGGAAGGCTTCGGGCACGGGTTAGGGTTAGGGTTCGGGCTAGGGTTAGGGTTAGGTGATGTGGTCGGTTTAGGGTCCAGGTATGGGTACGACAACGATTTAGGGGAAGCGTACGTGTTAGTGGGATGGATAGTGTGAGTGTACGGGTTAGGATTAGGGGACGGGTGAGGGGAATGCTTCGGGGAAGGGTTAGTGTTAGGGTTCGGGCTAAGGTTAGGGTTAGGGGACGGGGACGGTTTAGGGTCTAGGTGAGGGTACTACAACGGTTTAGGGGGGGCGTTCGTGTGAGGGCGCGGATTAGTGTGAGCGTACGGGTTAGGATTAAGGGACGGGTGAGGGGAAGGCTTCGGGGAAGGGTTAGGGTTAGGGTTCGGACTAGGGTTAGTGTTAGCGGACGGGGACGGTTTAGGGTCCAGGTGAGGGTACGACAACGGTTTAGGGGGAGCGTACGTGTGAGGGCGCGGGTTAGTGTGAGCGTACGGGTTAGAATTAGGGGACGGGTGAGGGGAAGGCTTCGGGTAAGGGTTAGGGTTAGTGTTCGGGCTAGGGTTAGGGTTAGGGGACGGGTACGTTTTAGGGTCCAGGTGAGTGTACGACAATGCTTTAGGGGGAGCGTACGTGTGAGGGCGCGGGTTAGTGTGAGCATACGGGTTAGGATTAGGGGACGGGTGAGGGGAAGGCTTCGGGGAAGGGTTAGGGTTAGGGTTCGTGCTAGGGTTAGGGTTAGGGGACGGGGACGATTTCGGGTCCAGTTGAGGGTACGACAGCGATTTAGGGGGAGCGTACGTGTGAGGCCATGGGTTAGTGTGAGCGTACGGGTTAGGATTAGGGGACGGGTGAGGGGAAGGCTTCGGGGAAGGATTAGGGATAGGGTTCGGGCTAGGGTTAGGGTTAGGGGATGGGGACGGTGTAGGGTCCAGGTAAGGGTACGAAAACGGATTAGGGGGAGCGTATGTGTGAGGGCACAGGTTAGTGTGAGCGTACGGCTTACGATTAGGGGACGGGTGAGGGGAAGGCTTCGGGAAAGGGTGAGGGTTAGGGTTCGGGCTAGAGTTAGAATTAGGCGACGGGGACGGTTTTGGGTCCAGGTGAAGGTACGACAGCGGTTAAGGGGAAGCGTACCTGGAAGGGCGCGGATTAGTGTGAGCGTACGGGTTAGGATTAGGGGACGGGTGAGGGGAAGGTTTCGGAGAAGTGTTAGGGATAGGGTTCGGGCTAGGGTTAGGGTTAGGGACGGGGACGATTTAGGGTCCAGGTGATGGTACGACAACGCTTTAGGGGGAGCGTACGTGTGAGGGCACGGGTTAGTGTGAGCGTACGGGTTAGGATTAGGGGACGGGTTAGGGGAAGGCTTCGGGGAAGGGTTAGGGTTAGGGTTCGGGCTAGGGTTAGGGTTAGGGGACGGGGACGGTTTAGGGTCCAGGTGAGGCTACGACAACGCTTTAGGGGGAGCGTACGTGTGAGAGCGCGGGATAGTGTGAGCGTACATGTTAGGATTAGCGGACGGGTGAGGGGAAGGCTTCGGGGAAGGGTTAGGGTTAGGGTTCGGGCTAGGGTTAGGGTTAGGGGACGGGGACGGTTTAGGGTCCAGGTGATGGTAAGACAACGGTTTAGGGGGACCGTTCGTGTGAGGGCGCGGGTTAGTGTGAGCGTACGGGTTAGGATTAGGGGATGGCTGAGGGGAAGGCTTCGGGGAAGTGTTAGAGTTAGGGTTCGGGCTAGGGTTAGGGTTAGGGGACGGAGACGGTTTAGGGTCCAGGTGAGGGTACGACAACGGTTGAGGGGGAGCGTACGTGTGAGTGCGTGGGTTAGTGTCAGCGTACGCGTTAGGATTAGTGGACGGTTGAGGGGAATGCTTCTGGGAAAGGTTAGGGTTAGGTTTCGGGCCAGGGTTAGGGTTAGGGTACGGGGACGGTTTAGGGTTCAGGTGAGGGTACGACAACGGTTTAGGGGTAGCGTACGTGTGAGCAGGCGGTTAGTGTCAGCGTAATGTTTAGGATTAGGTGACGGGTGAGGGGATGGCTTCGGGGAAGGGTTAGGGTAAGGGGTCGGGCTAGGGTTAGGGTTAGGGGACGGGGATGGTTTAAGGTTCAGGTGAGTGTATGCCAACGGTTTAGGGGGAGCGTATGTGTGAGGGCGCATGTTAGTGTGAGCGTACGGGTTAGGATTAGGGGACGGGTGAGGGGAAGGCTTCGGGGAAGGGTTAGGGTTACGGTTCGGGCTATGGTTAGGGATAGGGGACGGGGACGGTTTAGGATCCATGTGAGGGTACGACGATGGTTTAGAGAGAGCGTACGAGTGAGGGCGTGGGTTAGTGTGAGCATACGGGTTAGGATTAGGGGACGCGTGAGGGGAAGGCTTCGGGGAAGTGTTAGGGTTAGGGTTCGGGCTAGGGTTTGGGTTAGGGGTCGGGGACCATTTAGGGTCCAGGTGAGGGTACGACAACGGTTTAGGGGGTGCGTACGTGTGAGGGCGCAGGTTAGTGTGAGCGTACAGGTTAGGATTAGGGGACGGGTGAGGGGAAGGCTTCGGGGAAGGGTTAGGGTTAGGGTTCGGGCTAGGGTTAGGGTTAGGTGATGGGGATGGTTTAGGGTCCAGGTGAGGGTACGACAACAGTTTAAGGGCAGCGTACGTGTGAGCGGGCTGGATAGTGTGAGCTTACGGGTTAGTTTTAGGGGACGGGTGAGGGGAAGGCTTCGGGGAAGGGTTAGGGTTAGGGTTCGGGCTAGGGTTAGGGGTAGGGGACGGGGACGTTTTAGGGTCCAGGTGAGGGTAGGACAACGGTTTAGGGGCAGCGTACGTGTGAACGGGCTGGATAGTGTGAGCGTACGGGTTATGATTAGGGGACGGGTGAGGGGAAGGCTTCGGGGAAGGGTTAGGGTTAGGGTTCGGGCTAGGGTTAGGGTTAGGGGACGGGGACGGTTTCGGGTCCAGTTGAGGGTACGACAGCGGTTTAGGGGGAGCGTACATGTGAGGGCATGGGTTAGTGTGAGCGTACGGGTTAGGATTAGGGGACGGGTGAGGGGAAGGCTTCGGGGAAGGGTTAGGGTTAGGGTTAGGGCTAAGGTTAGGGTTAGGGGACGGGGACGGTTTAGGGTTTATGTGAGGGTACGACAACGGTTTAGGGGGAGCGTACGTGTGATGGCGCGTGTTAGTGTGAGCGTACGGGTTAGGATTAGGGGACGGGTGAGGGGAATGCTTCGGGGAAGGGTTAGGGTTAAGGTTAGGGCTAGGGTTAGGGTTAGGGGACGGGGACGGTTTAGGGTCCAGGTGAGGGTACGACAATGGTTTAGGTGGAGCGAATGTGTGAGGGCGTGCGTAGTGTGATGGTACGGGTTAGGATTAGGTGACGGGTGACGTGAATGCTTCGGGGAAGGGTTAGGGTTAGTGTTCGGGTTAGGGTTAGGGTTAGGGGACGGGGACGGTTTAGGATCCAGGTGAGGGTACGAAAATGGTTTAGGGGGAGCGTACGTGTGAGGGCGTGGGTTAGTGTGAGCGTACGGGTTAGGATTAGGGGACGGGTGAGGGGAAGTCTTCGGGGAAGTGTTAGGGTTAGGTTTCGGTCTAGGGTTAGTGTTAGGGGATGGGGACGGTTTAGGGTCCAGGTGAGTGTACGACAACGGTTTAGGGGGACCATACGTGTGAGGGTGCAGGTTAGGGTGAGCGTACGGGTTAGGATTAGGGGACGACATAGGGGAAGGCTTTGGGGAAGGGTTAGGTTTAGGGTTCGGGCTAGGGTTAGAGTTAGGTGACGGGGACGGTTTAGGGTCCAGGTAACGGTAAGACAACGCTTTAGGGGGTGCGTACGTGTGAGGGTGCGTGTTAGTGTGAGCGTACGGGTTAGGATTAGGGGACGGGTGACGGGAAGGCTTCGGGGAAGGTTTATGGTTAGGGTTCGGGCTAGAGTTAGGGTTAGGAGGCAGGGACGGTTTAGGGTCCAGGTGAGAGTACGACAACAGTTTTGGAGGTGCATACGTGTGAGGGTGCAGGTTAGTGTGAGCGTACGGGTTAGGAATAGGGGACGGGTGAGGGGAAGGCTTCGGGGAAGGGTTAGGGTTAGGGTTCGGGCTAGGGTTTGGGTTAGGGGTCGGGGAACATTTAGGTTCCAGGTGAGGGTACGACAACGGTTTAGGGGGAGTGTACGTGTGAGGGCGCAGGTTAGTGTGAGCGTACGGGTTAGGATTAGGGGACAGGTGAGGGGAAGGCTTCGGGGAAGGGTTAGGTTTAGGGTTCGGGCTAGGGTTAGGGTTAGTGGATTGGGACGGTTTAGGGTCCAGGTGAGGGTACGAAAACGGTTTAGGAGCAGCGTACGTGTGAGCGGGCTGGATAGTGTGAGCGTACGGGTTAGGATTAGGGGACGGGTGAGGGGAAGGCTTCGGGGAAGGGTTAGGGTTAGGGTTCGGGCTTGGGTTAGGGTTAGGGGACGGGGACGTTTTAGGGTCCAGGTGAGTGTACGACAACGATTTAGGGGGAGCGTACGTGTGAGGGCGCGGGTTAGTGTGAGCATACGGGTTAGGATTAGGGGACGGATTAGGGGAAGGCTTTGGGGAAGGGTTAGGGTTAGGGTTCGGGCTAGGGTTAGGGTTAGGGGACGGGGACGGTTTAGGGTCCAGGTGAGGGTACGACAACGGTTTAGGGGGAGCGTACGTGTGAGGGCGCGGGTTAGTGTGAGCGTACGGGTTAGGATTAGGCGACGGGTGAGGAGAAGGCTTCGGGGAAGTGTTAGGGTTTGTGTTCGGGCTAGGGTTAGGGTTAGGGGACAGGGACGTTTTAGGGTCCAGGTGAGGGTACGCAACATTTTAGGGGGATCGTACGTGTGAGGGCGCCGGTTAGTGTGAGCGTACTGGTTAGGATTAGGGGACGGTTGAGGGGAAGGCTTCCGGGAAGGTTCAGGGTTATGGTTCGGGCTAGGGTTAGGATTAGGGTTAGGGGACGGTTTAGGGTCCAGGTGAGGGTACGACAACGGTTTAGGGGGAGTGTACGTGTGAGGGCGCGGGTTAGTGTGAGCGTACGGTTTAGGATTAGGGGACGGTTGGGGGGAAGGCTTCGGGGAAGGGTTAGGGTTAAGGTTCGGACTAGGGTTAGGGTTAGGGGACGGGGACGGTTTCGGGTCCAGTTGAGTGTACGACAGCGGTTTAGGGGGAGCGTACGTGTGAGGGCATGGTTAGTGTGAGCGTACGGGTTAGGATTAGGGGACGGGTGATGGGAAGGCTTCGGAAATGGGTTATAGATATGGTTTGGGCTATTGTTAGGGTTAGCGGACGGGGACGGTTTCGGGTCCAGGTGAGAGTACGACAGCGGTTTCGGGGGAGCGTTCATGTGAGGGCGCGGGTTAGTGTGAGCGTAAGGCTTAGGATTAGGGGACGTGTGAGGGGAAGGCTTCGGGGAAGTGTTAGGGTTAGGGTTCGGGCTAGGGTTAGGGTTAGGAGACGGGGACGGTTTAGGATCCAGGTGAGGGTACCACAACGGTTTAGGGGGAGCATACGTGTGATGGCGTGGGTTATGTGAGCGTACGCGTTAGGATTAGGGGACGGGTGAGGGGAAGGCTTCGGGGAAGGGTTAGGTTTAGGGTTCGGCTAGGGTTAGGTTTAGGGGACGGGGACGGTTTAGGGTCCAGGTGAGGGTACGACAACGGTTTAGGGGGACCGTTCGTGTGAGGGCGCGGGAAATTGTGAGCGTACGGTTTAGGATTAGGGGATGGGTGAGCGGAAGGCTTCGGGGAAGTGTTAGGGTTAGTGTTCGGGCTCAGGTTAGGGTTAGGGGACGGAGACGGTTTAGGGTCCAGGTGAGGGTACGACAAAGGTTGAGGGGGAGCGTACGTGTGAGCGCGTGGGTTAGTGTCAGCGTACGGGTTAGGATTAGGGGAGGTTGAGGGGAATGCTTCGGGGAAAGGTTAGGGTTAGGGTTCGAGCTAGGGTTAGGGTTAGGGTACGGGGACGGTTTAGGGTCCAGGTGAGGGTACGACCACGGTTTAGGGGGAGCGTACGTGTGAGGGCGGGGGTTAGTGTGAGCGTACGTGTTAGGATTAGGGAATGGGTGACTGGAAGGCTTCGGGGACGGGTTAGGGTTAGGGTTTGGGTAGGGTTAGGGTTAGGGGATGGGGACGGTTTAGGGTCCAGGTGAGGGTACGACAACGGTTTAGGGGCAGCGTACGTGTGAGCGGGCTGGTTAGTGTGAGCGTACGGGTTAGGATTAGGGGACGGGTGAGGGGAAGGCTTCAGGGAAGTGTTAGAGTAAGGGTTCGGGCTAGGATTAGTGTTAGAGGACGGGGATGGTTTAAGGTCCAGGTGAGGGTATGCCAACGGTTTAGTGGGCGTGTACGTGTGAGGGCGCGGGTTAGTGTGAGCGTACAGGTTAGGATTAGGGGACGGGTGAGGGGAAGGCTTCGGGGAAGGTTTAGGGTTAGGGTTCGGGCTAGGGTTAGGGTTAGGGGACGGGGACGGTTTAAGGTCCATGTGAGAGTACGACGACGGTTTAGGGAGAGCGTACGTGTGAGGGCGTGGGTTAGTGTGAGCATACGGGTTAGGATTAGGGGACGGGTGAGGGGAAGGCTTCGGAGAAGGGTTAGGGTTAGGGTTCGGGCTAGGGTTAGGGTTAGGGGACGGGGACGGTTTATGTTACAGGTGAGGGTACGACAACTGTTTTGGGGGTGCGTACGTGTGAGGGCGCAGGTTAGTGTGAGCGTACGGGTTAGGATTAGGGGACGGGTGAGGGGAAGGCTTCGGGGAAGGGTTAGGGTTAGGGTTCGGGCTACGGTTAGGGTTAGGGGACGAGGACGGTTTAGGGTCCAGGTGAGGGTACGACAATGGTTTAGGTGGAGCGAATGTGTGAGGGCGTGGGTTAGTGTGAGCATACGTGTTAGGATTAGGGGACGGGTGAGGGGAAGGCTTCGGGGAAGGTTTAGGGTTAGGGTTCGGGCTAGGGTTAGGGTTAGTGGATAGGGACGGTTTAGGATCCAGGTGAGGGTACGACAACGGTTTAGGGGCAGCATACGAGTGAGCAGGCTGGATAGTGTGAGCGTACGGGTTAGGATTAGGGGACGGGTGAGGGGAAGGCTTCGGGGAAGGGTTAGGGTTAGGGTTCGGGCTAGGGTTAGGGTTAGGGGACGTGGACAGTGTAGGGTCCAGGTAAGGGTACGACAACAGATTAGGGGGAGCGTACATGTGAGGGTGCAGGTTAGTGTGAGCGTACGGGTTAGGATTAGGGGACGGGTGAGGGGAAGGCTTCGGGGAAGGCTTAGGGTTAGGGTTCGGGCTACGGTTAGGGTTAGGGGACGAGGACGGTTTAGGGTCCAGGTGAGGGTACGACAATGGTTTAGGTGGAGCGAATGTGTGAGGGCGTGGGTAGTGTGATGGTATGGGTTAGGATTAGGTGACGGGTGACGTGAAGGCTTCGGGGAAGTGTTAGGGTTAGGGTTAGGGCTAGGGTTAGGGTTAGGGGACGGGGACGGTATAGGGTCCAGGTGAGGGTATGACAACGGTTTAGGGGGAGCGTACGTGTGAGAGCGTGGGTTAGTGTGAGCGTACGGGTTAAGAGTAGGGGACGGGTGAGGGGAAGGCTTCGGGGAAGAGTTCGGGTTAGGGTTCGGGCTAGGGTTAGGGTTAGGGGACGGGGACGGTTTAGGGTCCAGGTGAGGGTACGACAACGGTTTAGGGGGAGCGTACGTGTGAGGGCGCGGGTTAGTATGAGCGTACGGGTTAGGATTAGGGGACGAGTTAGGGGAAGGCTTTGGGGAAGGGTTAGGTTTAGGTTTTGGCCTAGGGTTAGGGTTAGGGGACGGGGACGGTTTAAGGTCCAGGTGAGTGTAAGACAACACATTAGGGGGAGCGTACGTGTGAGGGCGCGTGTTAGTGTGAGCGTACGGGTTAGGATTAGGGGACGGGTGAGGGGAAGGTTTCGGGGAAGGTTTAGGGTTAGGGTTCGGGCTAGGGTTAGGGTTAGGGGACGGAGACGGTTTAGGGTCCAGGTGAGGGTAGGACAACAGTTGAGGGGGAGCGTACGTGTGAGCGCGTGGGTTAGTGTCAGCGTATGGGTTAGGATTAGGGGAGGTTGAGGGGAATGCTTCGGGGAAAGGTTAGGGTTAGGGTTCGGGCTAGTGTTAGGGTTAGGGTACGGGGACGGTTTAGGGTCCAGGTGAGGGTACGACCACGGTTTAGGGGGAGCGTACGTGTGAGGGCGCGGGTTAGTGTGAGCATATGTGTTAGGATTAGGGGATGGGTTAGGGTTAGGGTTAGGGTTAGGGTTAGGGTTACGGTTAGGGTTAGGGTTAGGGTTTGGGTAGGGTTAGGGTTAGGGGATGGGGACGGTTTAGGGTCCAGGTGAGGGTACGACAACGGTTTAGGGGCAGCGTAAGTGTGAGCGGGCTGGTTAGTGTGAGCGTACGGGTTAGGATTAGGGGACGGGTGAGGGGAAGGCTTCGGGGAAGGGTTAGGGTTAGGGTTCGGGCTAGGTTTAGGGTTAGGGGACGGGGACGGTTTAGGGTCCAGGTGAGGGTACGACAACGGTTTGGGGGAGCGAAAGTGTGAGGGCGTGGATTAGTGTGAGCGTACGGGTTAGGATTAGGGGACGGGTGAGGGGAAGGCTTCGGGGAAGGGTTAGGGTTAGGGTTCGGGCTAGGATTAGGGTTAGGGGACGGGGACGGTTTCGGGTCCAGTTGAGGGTACGACAGCGGTTTAGGGGGAGTGTACGTGTGAGGGCACGGGTTAGTGTGAGCGTACGGGTTAGGATTAGGGGACGGGTGAGGGGAAGGCTTCGGAAAAGGGTTATGGATAGGGTTTGGGCTAGGGTTAGGGTTAGGGGACGGGGACGGTTTAGGGTCCAGGTGAGGGTACGACAACGGTTTAGGGGGAGCATACGTGTGAGGGCGCGGGTTAGTGTGAGCGTACGGGTTAGGATTAGGGGACGGGTGTTGGGAAGGCTTCGGGGAAGGGTTAGTGTTAGGGTTCGGGCTAGGGTTAGGGTTAGGGGACGGGGACGGTTTAGGGTCCAGGTGAAGGTACGACAACGGTTTAGGGGGAGCGTACGTGTGAGGGCGTGGGTTATGTGAGCGTACGGGTTAGGATTAGGTGACGGGTGAGGAGAAGGCTTCGGGGAAGGGTTAGGGTTAGGGTTCGGGCTAGGGTTAGGGTTAGGGAACGGGGACGGATTAGGGTCCAGGTGAGGGTACGACAACGGTTTAGGGGCAGCGTACGAGTGAGCGGGCTGGATAGTGTGAGCGTACGGGTTAGGATTAGGGGACGGGTGAGGGGAAGTCTTCGGGGAAGGGTTAGGGTTAGGGTTCGGGCTAGGATTAGGTTTAGGGGACGGGGAGGTTTTAGGGTCCAGGTGAGGGTACGACAACGATTTAGGGGGAGCGTACGTGTGAGGGCGCGGGTTAGTGTGAGCATACGTGTTAGGATTAGGGGACGGGTGAGGGGAAGGCTTCGGGGAAGTGTTAGGTTTAGGGTTCGGCCTAGGGTAGGGTTAGGGGACGGGGACGGTTTAAGGTCCAGGTGAGGGTAAGACAACACTTTAGGGGGAGCGTATGTGTGAGGGCGCGTGTTAGTGTGAGCGTACGGGATAGGATTAGGGGATGGGTGATGGGAAGGCTTCGGGGAAGTGTTAGTGTTAGGGTTCTTGCTAGGGTTAGGGTTAGCGGACGGGGACGGTTTAGGGTCCAGGTGAGGGTACGACAACGGTTTAGGGGGAGCTTACGTGTGAGCGGGCTGGATAGTGTGAGCGTACGGGTTAGGATTAGGGACGGTTGAGGGGAAGGCTTCGGGGAAGGGTTAGGGTTAGGGTACAGGCTAGGGTTAGGGTTAGGGGACGGGGACGTTTTAGGGTCCAGGTGAGGGTACGACAACGCTTTAGGGGGAGCGTACGTGTGAGGGCGCGGGTTAGTGTGAGCATACGTGTTAGGATTAGGGGACGGGTGAGGGGAAGGCTTCGGGGAATGGTTAGGGTTAGGGTTCGGGATAGGGTTAGGGTTAGGGGACGGGGACGGTTTCGGGTCCAGTTGATGGTACGACCGCGGTTTAGGGGGAGTGTAGGTGTGAGGGCACGGGTTTGTGTGAGCGTACGGGTTAGGATTAGGGGACGGGTGAGGGGAAGGCTTCGGAAAAGGGTTATGGATAGGGTTTGTGCTAGGGTTAGGGTTAGGGGACGGGGACGGTTTAGGGTCCAGGTGAGGGTACGACAACGGGTTAGGGGGAGCGTTCGTGTGAGGGCGCGGGTTAGTGTGAGCGTACGGGTTAGGATTAGGGGATGGCTGAGGGTAAGGCTTTGGGGAATGGTTAGGGATAGAGTTCGGGCTAGGGTTAGGGTTAGGGGACGGGAATGGTTTAGGGTCCAGGTGAGGGTACGACAACGGTTTAGGGGGAGCATACGTGTGCGGGCGCGTGTTAGTGTGAGCGAACGGGTTAGGATTAGGGGACGGGTGAGGGGAAGGCTTCGGAAAAGGGTTATGGATAGGGTTTGGGCTAGGGTTAGGGTTAGGGGACGGGGACGGTTTAGGGTCCAGGTGAGGTTACGACAACGGGTTAGGGGGAGCATACGTGTGCGGGCGCGTGTTAGTGTGAGCGAACGGGTTAGGATTAGGGGACGGGTGAGGGGAAGGCTTCAGGGAAGGGTTAGGGATAGGGTTCTGGTTAGGGTTAGGGGACAGGGACGGTTTAGGGTCCAGGTGAGGGTACGACAACGGTTTAGGGGGAGGGTACGTGTGAGGGCGCGGGTTAGTGTGAGCGTACAGGTTAGGATTAGGGGACAGGTTAGGGGAAGGTTTTGGGGAAATGTTAGGGTTAGGGTTCTGGCTAGGGTTAGGGTTAGGGGATGGGGACGGTTTAGGGTCCAGGTGAGTGTACGACAACGCTATAGGGGGAGCGTACGTGTGAGGGTACGGGTTAGTGTGAGCGTACGGGTTAGGATTAGGGAACGTGTGAGGGGAAGGCTTCAGGGAAGGGTTAGGGTTAGGGTTCGGGCTAGGGTTAGGGTTAGGGGACGGGGACGGTTTAGGGTCCAGATGAGGGTACGACAATGGTTTAGGGGGAGCGTACATGTGAGGGCGCGGGTTAGTGTGAAAGTACAGGTTAGGATTAGGGGACGGGTGAGGAGAAGGCTTCGGGGAAGGGTGAGGGTTAGGGTTCAGGCTAGGGTTAGGGTTAGGGGATGGGGACGGTTTAGGGTCCAGCTGAGGGTACGACAACGGTTTAGGGGGAGCGTACGTGTGAGGGCGTGGGTTAGTGTGAGCGTACGGGTTAGGATTAGGGCACGGTTGAGGGGAAGGTTTCGGGGAAGAGTCAGCGTTAGCGTTTGGGCTAGGGTTAGGGGTAGGGGACGGGGACGGTTTAGGGTCCAGGTGAGGGTACGTCAGCGGTTATGGGGGAGCGTACGTGTGAGGGCGCGGGTTAGTGTGAGCGTACGGGTTAGGATTAGGGGACGGGTGAGGGGAAGGCTTCGGGGAATGGTTAGGGATAGGGTTCGGGCTAGGGTTAGGGTTAGGGGACGGGGATGGTTTAGGGTCCAGGTGAGTGTACGACAACGGTTTAGGGGGAGCGTACGTGTGAGGGCGCGGGTTAGTGTGAGCGAACGGGTTAGGATTAGGGGACGTGTGAGGGGAAGGCTTCGGGGAAAGTTTAGGGTTCGGGTTCTGGCTAGGGTTAGGGTTACGGGATGGGGATGGTTTAGGGTCCAGGTGAGGGTACGACAACGCTATAGGGGGAGCGTACGTGGGAGGGCGTGGGTTACTGTGAGCGTACCGGTTAGGATTAGGGGACGGGTGAGGGGAAGGCTTCGGGGAAGTGTTAGGGTTAGGGTTCGGGCTAGGGTTAGGGTTAGGGGACGGGGATGGTTTCGGGTCCAATTGAGGGTACGACAGCGGTTTAGGGGGAGCGTACGTGTGAGGGCGCGGGTTAGTGTTAGCGTACGGGTTAGGATTAGGAGTAGGGTGAGGGGAAGATTTCGGGGAAGTGTCAGGTTTAGGGTTCGGGCTAGGATTAGGGTTAGGGGACGTGGACGGTGTAGGGTCCAGGTAAGGGTACGACAACGGATTAGGGGGAGCGTACATGTGAGGGTGCAGGTTAGTGTGAGCGTAAGGGTTAGGATTAGGGGACGGGTGAGGGGAAGGCTTCGGGGAATGGTTAGGGTTAGGGTTCGGGCTACGGTTAGGGTTAGGGGACGGGGACGGTTTAGGGTCCAGTTGAGGGTACGACAGCGGTTTAGGGGGAGCGTACGTGTAAGGGCGCGGGTTAGTTTGAGTGTACGGGTTAAGATTAGGGAACGGGTGAGGGGAAGGTTTCGGGGAAAGTTTAGGGATAGGGTTCGGGCTAGGGTTAGGGTTAGGGGACGGGGACGGTTTAGGGTCCAGGTGAGGGTACGACAATGTTTTAGGTGGAGCGAATGTGTGAGGGCGTGGGTAGTGTGATGGTACGGGTTAGGATTAGGAGACGGGTGACGTGAAGGCTTCGGGGAAGGGTTAGTGTTAGGGTTCGGGCTAGGGTTAGGGTTAGGGGACGGGGACGGTATAGGGTCCAGGTGAGGGTATGACAACGGTTTAGGGGGAGCGTACGTGTGAGAGCGTGGGTTAGTGTGAGCGTACGGGTTAGGATTAGGCGACGGGTGAGGGGAAGGCTTCGGGGAAGGGTTAGGGTTAGGGTTCGGGCTAGGGTTAGGGTTAGGGGACGGGGACGGTTTAGGGTCCAGGTGAGGGTACGACAACAGTTTAGGGGGAGCGTACGTTTGAGGGCGCGGGTTAGTGTGAGCGTACGGGTTAGGATTAGGGTACGAGTTAGGGGAAGGCTTTGGGGAAAGGTTAGGTTTAGGGTTCGGCCTAGGGTTAGGGTTAGGGGACGGGGACGGTTTAAGGTCCAGGTGAGTGTAAGACAACACATTAGGGGGAGCGTACGTGTGAGGACGTGAGTTAGTGTGAGCGTACGGGTTAGGATTAGGGGACGGGTGAGGGGAAGGCTTCGGGGAAGGTTTAGGTTTAGGGTTCGGGCTAGGGTTAGGGTTAGGGGACGGGGACGGTTAAGGGTCCAGGTGAGGGTACGACAACGGTTTAGGGGTACTGTTCGTGTGAGGGCGCAGGTTAGTGTGAGCGTATGGGTTAGGATTAGGGGACGGGTGAGGGGAAGGCTTCGGGGAAGTGTTAGGGTTAGGGTTCGGGCTAGGGTTAGGGTTAGGGGACAGGGACAGTTTAGGGTACAGGTGAGGGTACGACAATGGTTTAGGGGGAGCGTACGTGCGAGTGTGCGCGTTAGTGTGAAAGTACAGGTTAGGATTAGGGGACGGGTGAGGAGAAGGCTTCGGGGAAGGGTGAGGGTTAGGGTTCAGGCTAGGGTTAGGGTTAGGGGACGAGGATGGTTTAGGGTCCAGGTGAGGGTACGACAACGGTTTAGGGGGCGCGTACGTGTGAGGGCGCGGGTTAGTGTGAGCGTACGGGTTAGGATTAGGGGACGGTTGAGGGGAAGGTTTCGGGGAAGAGTTAGGGTTAGCGTTTGGGCTAGGGTTAGGGGTAGGGGACGGGGACGGTTTAGGGTCTAGGTGAGGGTACGCCAGCGGTTTAGGGGTAGCGTACGTGTCAGGGCGCGGGTTAGTGTGAGCGTACGGGTTAGGATTAGGGGACGGGTGAGGGGAAGGCTTCGGGGAATGGTTAGGGATAGGGTTCGGGCTAGGGTTAGGGTTAGGGGACGGGGATGGTTTAGGGTCCAGGTGAGGGTACGACAACGGTTTAGGGGGAACGTACGTGTGAGGGCGCGTGTTAGTGTGAGCGAACGGGTTAGGATTAGGGGACGGGTGAGGGGAAGGCTTCGGGGAAGGGTTAGGGATAGGGTTCGGGTTAGGGTTAGGGTTAGGGGACGGGGAAGGTTTAGGGTCCAGGTGAGGGTACGACAACGGTTTAGGGGGAGCGTACGTGTGAGGGCGTGGGTTAGTGTGAGCATACGGGTTAGGATTAAGGGACGGGTGAGGGGAGGGCTTCAGGGAAGGGTTAGGGTTAGGGTTCGGGCTAGGGTTAGGGTTAGGGTACGGGGACGGTTTCGGGTCCAGTTGAGGGTACGACAGCGGTTTAGGTGGAGCGTACGTGTGAGGGCGCGGGTTAGTGTGAGCGTTCAGGTTAGGATTAGGAGACGGGTGAGGGGAAGGCTTCGGGGAAGGTTTAGGGTTAGGGTTCGGCCTAGGGTTAGAGTTAGGGGACGGGGACGGTTTCGGGTCCAGATGAGGGTACGACAGCGGTTTAGGGGGAGCGTACGTGTGAGGGCGTGGGTTAGTGTGAGCGTATGGGTTAAGATTAGGGGACCGGTGAGGGGAAGGCTTCGGGGAAGGGTTAGGTTTAGGGTTCGGGCTAGGGTTAGGGTTAGGGGACGTGGACTGTTTAGGGTCCAGGAGAGGGTACGACAATGGTTTAGGGGGAGCGTACGTGTGAGGGCGCGGGTTAGTGTGAGCGTACTGGTTAGGATTAGGGGACGGGTGAGGGGAAGGCTTCGGGGAAGTGTTAGGGTTAGGGTTCGGGCTAGGGTTAGGGTTAGGGGACGGGGACGGTTTAGGGTCCAGGTGAGGGTACGTCAGAGGTTTAGGGGGAGCGAACGTGTGAGGGCGCATGTTAGTGTGAGCGTACGGGTTAGGATTAGGGGACGGGTGAGGGGAAGGCTTCGGGGAAGGGTTAGGGTTAGGGTTCAGGCTAGGGTTAGGGTTAGGGGACGGGGAGAGTTTAGGGTCCATGTGAGGGTACGACAACGCTTTAGGGGGAGCGTACGTGTGAGGGCGTGAGTTAGTGTGAGCGTACGGGTTAGGATTAGGGGTGGGTGAGGGGAAGGCTTCGGGGAAGGGTTAGGGTTAGGGTTCGGGCTAGGGTTAGGGTTAGGGTAGGGGGACGGTTTAGGGTCCAGGTGAGGGTACGACAACGGTTTAGGAGGAGCGTACGTGTGAGAGCACGGGTTAGTGTGAGCATACAGGTTAGGATTAGGGGACGGGTGAGGGGAAGGCTTCGGGGAAGGGTTAGGGTTAGGGTTCGGGCTACGGTTAGGGTTAGGGGACGGGGACGGTTTCGGGTCCAGTTGAGGCTACGACAGCGGTTTAGGGGGAGGGTACGTGTGAGGGCACGGGTTAGTGTGAGCGTATGGTTTAGGATTAGGGGACGGTGAGGAGAAGGCTTCAGGGAAGGGTTAGGGATAGTGTTCGGGCTAGTGTTAGGGTTAGGGGACGGGGACGGTTTAGGGTCCAGGTGAGGGTACGACAACGGTTTAGGGGGAGCGTACGTGTGAGGGCGCGTGTTAGTGTGAGCGTACGGGTTAGGATTAGGGGACGGGTGAGGGGAAGGCTTCGGGGAAGGGTTAGGGTTAGGGTTCAGGCTAGGGTTAGTGTTAGGGGACAGGGATGGTTTAGGGTCCAGGTGAGGGTACGACAACGGTTTAGGGGGAGCGTACGTGTGAGGGCGCGGGTTAGTGTGAGCGTACGGGTTAGGATTAGGGGACGGGTGAAGGGAAGGCTTCGGGGAAGTGTTAGGGTTAGGGTTCGGGCTAGGTTTAGTGTTAGGTGACGGGGACGGTTTAGGGTCCAGGTGAGGGTACGACAAAGCTTTAGGGGGAGCGTACGTGTGAGGGCGCGGGTTAGTGTTAGCGTACAGGTTAGTATTAGGGGACGGGAGAGGGGAAGGCTTCGGGGAAGGGTTAGGTTTAGGGTTCGGGCTAGGGTTAGGGTTAGGGGAAGGGGACGGTTTAGGGTACAGGTGAGGGTACGACACGGTTTAGGGGGAGAATACGTGTGAGGGCGCGGGTTAGTGTGAGCGTACGGGTTAGGGTTAGGGGACGGGTGAGGGGAAGGCTTCGGGGAAGTGTTAGGGTTAGGGTTCGGGCTAGGGTTAGGGTTAGGGGACGGGGACGGTTTAGGGTCCAGGTGAGGGTACGACAACCGTTTAGGGGGAGTGTACGTGTGAGGGCGCATGTTAGTGTGAGCGTACAGGTTAGGATTAGGGGACGGGTGAGGGGAAGGCTTCGGGGAAGGGTTAGGGTTAGGGTTCGGGCTAGGGTTAGGGTTAGGGGACGGGGACGGTTTAGGGTCCAGGTGAGGGTACGACAACAGTTTAGGGTGAGCGTACGTGTGAGGGCATGGGTTAGTGTGAGCGTACGGGTTACGATTAGGGGACGGTTGAGGGGAAGGCTTCGGGGAACGGTTAGGGTTAGGGTTCGGGCTAGGATTAGGGTTAGGGGACGGAGGCGGTTTAGGGTCTAGGTGAGGGTAGGACAACGCTTTAGGGGGAGCGTATGTGTGAGGGCGCGGGTTAGTGTGAGCGTATGGGTTAGGATTAGGGGACGGGTGAGGAGAAGG
This sequence comes from Leucopleurus acutus, assembly GCF_964270905.1. Taxonomy (NCBI): domain Eukaryota; kingdom Metazoa; phylum Chordata; class Mammalia; order Artiodactyla; family Delphinidae; genus Leucopleurus; species Leucopleurus acutus. Next base: position 21,332 of record NW_028139168.1, read on the forward strand.
CTTCGGGGAAGGTTTAGGGTTAGGGTTCGGCCTAGGGTTAGGGTTAGGGGACGGGGACGGTTTCGGGTCCAGATGAGGGTACGACAGCGGTTTAGGGGGAGCGTACGTGTGAGGGCGTGGGTTAGTGTGAGCGTATGGGTTAAGATTAGGGGACGGGTGAGGGGAAGGCTTCGGGGAAGGGTTAGGTTTAGGGTTCGGGCTAGGGTTAGTGTTAACGGACAGGGACGGTTTAGGGTCCAGGTGAGGGTACGACAACGGTTTAGGGGGAGTGTACGTGTGAGGGCACATGTTAGTGTGAGCGTACGGGTTAGGATTAGGGGACGGGTTAGGGGAAGACTTTGGGTAAGGGTTAGGGTTAGGGTTCGGGCTAGGGTTAGGGTTAGGGGACGTGGACTGTTTAGGGTCCAGGAGAGGGTACGACAATGGTTTAGGGGGAGCGTACGTGTGAGGGCGCGGGTTAGTGTGAGCGTACTGGTTAGGATTAGGGGACGGGTGAGGGGAAGGCTTCGGGGAAGTGTTAGGGTTAGGGTTCGGGCTAGGGTTAGGGTTAGGGGACGGGGACGGTTTAGGGTCCAGGTGAGGGTACGTCAGAGGTTTAGGGGGAGCGAACGTGTGAGGGCACGTGTTAGTGTGAGCGTACGGGTTAGGATTAGGGGACGGGTGAGGGGAAGGCTTCGGGGAAGGGTTAGGGTTAGGGTTCAGGCTAGGGTTAGGGTTAGGGGACGGGGACAGTTTAGGGTCCATGTGAGGGTATGACAACGCTTTAGGGGGAGCGTACGTGTGAGGGCGTGAGTTAGTGTGAGCGTACGGGTTAGGATTAGGGGTGGGTGAGGGGAAGGCTTCGGGGAAGGGTTAGGGTTAGGGTTCGGGCTAGGGTTAGGGTTAGGGTAGGGGGACGGTTTAGGGTCCAGGTGAGGGTACGACAACGGTTTAGGAGGAGCGTACGTGTGAGAGCACGGGTTAGTGTGAGCATACGGGTTAGGATTAGGGGACGGGTGAGGGGAAGGCTTCGGGGAAGGGTTAGGGTTAGGGTTCGGGCTAGGGTTAGGGTTAGGGGACGGGGACGGTTTCGGGTCCAGTTGAGGCTACGACAGCGGTTTAGGGGGAGGGTACGTGTGAGGGCGCGGGTTAGTGTGAGCGTATGGTTTAGGATTAGGGGACGGTGAGGAGAAGGCTTCAGGGAAGGGTTAGGGATAGTGTTCGGGCTAGTGTTAGGGTTAGGGGACGGGGACGGTTTAGGGTCCAGGTGAGGGTACGACAACGGTTTAGGGGGAGCGTACGTGTGAGGGCGCGTGTTAGTGTGAGCGTACGGGTTAGGATTAGGGGACGGGTGAGGGGAAGGCTTCGGGGAAGGGTTAGGGTTAGGGTTCAGGCTAGGGTTAGTGTTAGGGGACAGGGATGGTTTAGGGTCCAGGTGAGGGTACGACAACGGTTTAGGGGGAGCGTACGTGTGAGGGCGCGGGTTAGTGTGAGCGTACGGGTTAGGATTAGGGGACGGGTGAAGGGAAGGCTTCGGGGAAGTGTTAGGGTTAGGGTTCGGGCTAGGTTTAGTGTTAGGTGACGGGGACGGTTTAGGGTCCAGGTGAGGGTACGACAAAGCTTTAGGGGGAGCGTACGTGTGAGGGCGCGGGTTAGTGTTAGCGTACAGGTTAGTATTAGGGGACGGGAGAGGGGAAGGCTTCGGGGAAGGGTTAGGGTTAGGGTTCGGGCTAGGGTTAGGGTTAGGGGAAGGGGACGGTTTAGGGTCCAGGTGAGGGTACGACACGGTTTAGGGGGAGAATACGTGTGAGGGCGCGGGTTAGTGTGAGCGTACGGGTTAGGGTTAGGGGACGGGTGAGGGGAAGGCTTCGGGGAAGTGTTAGGGTTAGGGTTCGGGCTAGGGTTAGGGTTAGGGGACGGGGACGGTTTAGGGTCCAGGTGAGGGTACGACAACCGTTTAGGGGGAGTGTACGTGTGAGGGCGCATGTTAGTGTGAGCGTACGAGTTAGGATTAGGGGACGGGTGAGGGGAAGGCTTCGGGGAAGGGTTAGGGTTAGGGTTCGGGCTAGGGTTAGGGTTAGGGGACGGGGACGGTTTAGGGTCCAGGTGAGGGTACGACAACAGTTTAGGGTGAGCGTACGTGTGAGGGCATGGGTTAGTGTGAGCGTACGGGTTACGATTAGGGGACGGTTGAGGGGAAGGCTTCGGGGAACGGTTAGGGTTAGGGTTCGGGCTAGGATTAGGGTTAGGGGACGGAGGCGGTTTAGGGTCTAGGTGAGGGTAGGACAACGCTTTAGGGGGAGCGTATGTGTGAGGGCGCGGGTTAGTGTGAGCGTATGGGTTAGGATTAGGGGACGGGTGAGGAGAAGGCTTCGGGGAAGGGTTAGGGTTAGGGTTCGGGCTAGGGTTAGGGTTAGGGGACGGAGACGGTTTAGTGTCCAGGTGAGGGTACGACAACGGCTTAGGGGGAGCGTACGTGTGAGGGCGTGGGTTAGTGTGAGCTTACGGGTTAGGATTAGGGGACGGGTGAGGGGAAGGCTTCCGGGAAGGGTTAGGGTTAGGTTTCGGCTAGGGTTAGGGTTAGAGGACGGGGACGGTTTAGGGTCCAGGTGAGGGTACGAGAACGCTTTAGGGGGAGCGTACGTGTGAGGGCGCGGGTTAGTGTGAGCGTACGTGTTAGGATTAGGGGACGGGTGAGGGGAAGGGTTAGGGTTAGGGTTCGGGCCAGGGTTAGGGTTAGGGGACGGGGACGGTTTCGTGTCCAGTTGAGTGTACGACAGCGGTTTAGGGGGAGCGTACGTGTGAGGGCGTGGGTTAGTGTGAGCGTACGTGTTAGGATTAGGGACGGGTGAGGGGAAGGCTTCGGGGAAGGGTTAGGGTTAGGGTTCGGGCTAGGGTTAGGGTTAGGGGATGGGGAGGGTTTAGGGTCCAGGTGAGGGTACGACAACGGTTTAGGGGGAGCGTACGTGTGAGGGCGCGGGTTAGTGTGAGCGTACGGGTTAGGATTAGGGGACGGGTGAGGGAAAGGCTTCGGGGAAGGGTTAGGGTTAGGGTTCGGGATAGGGTTAGGGTTAGGGGACGGAGACGTTTTCGGGTCCAGTTGAGGGTACGACAGCGGTTTAGGGGGAGCGTACGTGTGAGGGCACAGTTTAGTGTGAGCGTACGGGTTAGGGTTAGGGGACGGGTGAGGGGAAGGCTTCGGAAAAGGGTTATGGATAGTGTTTGCGCTAGGGTTAGGGTTAGGGGACGGGGACGGTTTAGTTTCCAGGTGAGGGTACCACAACGATTTAGGGGGAGCGTACGTGTGAGGGCGCGGGTTAGTGTGAGCGTACGGGTTACGAATAGGGGACGGGTTAGGGGAAGGTTTTGGGGAAAGGTTAGGGTTAGGGTTCTGGCTAGGGTTAGGGTTAGGGGATGGGGACGGTTTAGGGTCCAGGTGAGGGTACGCCAACGCTATAGGGGGAGCGTACGTGTGAGGGCACAGGTTAGTGTGAGAGTACCGGTTAGGATTAGGGGACGGGTGAGGGGAAGCCTTTGGGGAAGGGTTAGGGTTAGGGTTCGGGCTAGGGTTAGGGTTAGTGGACGGGGACGGTTTAGGGTCCAGGTGAGGGTACGACAACGGTTTAGGGGGAGCGTACGTGTGAGGGCGCGTGTTAGTGTGAGCGTACGGTTTAGGATTAGGGGACGGGTGAGGGGAAGGCTTCGGGGAAGGGTTAGGGTTAGGGTTCGGGCTAGGGTTAGGGTTAGGGGAAGGGGACGGTTTAGGGTACAGGTGAGGGTACGACACGGTTTAGGGGGAGAATACGTGTGAGGGCGCGGGTTAGTGTGAGCGTACGGGTTAGGGTTAGGGGACGGGTGAGGGGAAGGCTTCGGGGAAGTGTTAGGGTTAGGGTTCGGGCTAGGGTTAGGGTTAGGGGACGGAGACGGTTTAGTGTCCAGGTGAGGGTACGACAACGGCTTAGGGGGAGCGTACGTGTGAGGGCGTGGGTTAGTGTGAGCTTACGGGTTAGGATTAGGGGACGGGTGAGGGGAAGGCTTCCGGGAAGGGTTAGGGTTAGGTTTCGGCTAGGGTTAGGGTTAGAGGACGGGGACGGTTTAGGGTCCAGGTGAGGGTACGAGAACGCTTTAGGGGGAGCGTACGTGTGAGGGCGCGGGTTAGTGTGAGCGTACGTGTTAGGATTAGGGGACGGGTGAGGGGAAGGGTTAGGGTTAGGGTTCGGGCTAGGGTTAGGGTTAGGGGACGGGGACGGTTTCGTGTCCAGTTGAGTGTACGACAGCGGTTTAGGGGGAGCGTACGTGTGAGGGCGTGGGTTAGTGTGAGCGTACGTGTTAGGATTAGGGACGGGTGAGGGGAAGGCTTCGGGGAAGGGTTAGGGTTAGGGTTCGGGCTAGGGTTAGGGTTAGGGGACGGGGAGGGTTTAGGGTCCAGGTGAGGGTACGACAACGGTTTAGGGGGAGCGTACGTGTGAGGGCGCGGGTTAGTGTGAGCGTACGGGTTAGGATTAGGGGACGGGTGAGGGAAAGGCTTCGGGGAAGGGTTAGGGTTAGGGTTCGGGATAGGGTTAGGGTTAGGGGACGGGGACGTTTTCGGGTCCAGTTGAGGGTACGACAGCGGTTTAGGGGGAGCGTACGTGTGAGGGCACAGTTTAGTGTGAGCGTACGGGTTAGGGTTAGGGGACGGGTGAGGGGAAGGCTTCGGAAAAGGGTTATGGATAGTGTTTGCGCTAGGGTTAGGGTTAGGGGACGGGGACGGTTTAGTTTCCAGGTGAGGGTACCACAACGATTTAGGGGGAGCGTACGTGTGAGGGCGCGGGTTAGTGTGAGCGTACGGGTTACGAATAGGGGACGGGTTAGGGGAAGGTTTTGGGGAAAGGTTAGGGTTAGGGTTCTGGCTAGGGTTAGGGTTAGGGGATGGGGACGGTTTAGGGTCCAGGTGAGGGTACGCCAACGCTATAGGGGGAGCGTACGTGTGAGGGCACAGGTTAGTGTGAGCGTACCGGTTAGGATTAGGGGACGGGTGAGGGGAAGCCTTTGGGGAAGGGTTAGGGTTAGGGTTCGGGCTAGGGTTAGGGTTAGTGGATGGGGACGGTTTTGGGTCCAGGTGAGGGTACGACAACGGTTTAGGGGTAGCGTACGTGTGAGGGCACGGGTTAGTGTGAGCGTATGGGTTAGGATTAGGGGACGGGTGAGGGGAAGGCTTCGGGGAAGGATTAGGGTTAGGGTTCGGGCTAGGTTTAGTGTTAGGGGACGGGGACAGTTTAGGGTACAGTTGAGGGTACGACACGGTTTAGGGGGAGAATACGTGGGAGGGTGCGGGTTAGTGTGAGCGTACGGGTTAGGGTTAGGGGACGGGTGAGGGGAAGGCTTCGGGGAAGTGTTAGGGTTAGGGTTCGGGCTAGGGTTAGGGTTAGGGGACGGGGACGGTTTAGGGTCCAGGTGAGGGTACGACAACCGTTTAGGGGGAGCGTACGTGTGAGGGCGCATGTTAGTGTGAGCGTACGGGTTAGGATTAGGGGACGGGTGAGGGGAAGGCTTCGGGGAAGGGTTAGGGTTAGGGTTCGGGCTAGGGTTAGGGTTAGGGGACGGGGACGGTTTAGGGTCCAGGTGAGGGTACGACAACAGTTTAGGGTGAGCGTACGTGTGAGGGCATGGGTTAGTGTGAGCGTACGGGTTACGATTAGGGGACGGTTGAGGGGAAGGCTTCGGGGAACGGTTAGGGTTAGGGTTCGGGCTAGGATTAGGGTTAGGGGACGGACGCGGTTTAGGGTCTAGGTGAGGGTAGGACAACGCTTTAGGGGGAGCGTATGTGTGAGGGCGCGGGTTAGTGTGAGCGTATGGGTTAGGTTTAGGGGACGGGTGAGGAGAAGGCTTCGGGGAAGGGTTAGGGTTAGGGTTCGGGCTAAGGTTAGGGTTAGGGGACGGAGACGGTTTAGTGTCCAGGTGAGGGTACGACAACGGTTTAGGAGGAGCGTACGTGTGAGGGCGTGGGTTAGTGTGAGCTTACGGGTTAGGATTAGGGGACGGGTGAGGGGAAGGCTTCCGGGAAGGGTTAGGGTTAGGGTTCGGCTAGGGTTAGGGTTAGAGGACGGGGACGGTTTAGGGTCCAGGTGAGGGTACGAGAACGCTTTAGGGGGAGCGTACGTGTGAGGGCGCGGGTTAGTGTGAGCGTACGTGTTAGGATTAGGGGACGGGTGAGGGGAAGGGTTAGGGTTAGTGTTCGGGCTAGGGTTAGGGTTAGGGGACGGGGACGGTTTCGTGTCCAGTTGAGTGTATGACAGCGGTTTAGGGGGAGCGTACGTGTGAGGGCGTGGGTTAGTGTGAGCGTACGTGTTAGGATTAGGGACGGGTGAGGGGAAGGCTTCGGGGAAGGTTTATGGTTAGGGTTCGGGCTAGGGTTAGGTTTAGGGGATGGGGACGTTTTAGGGTCCAGGTGAGGGTACGACAACGCTTTAGGGGTAGCGTATGTGTGAGGGCGCGGGTTAGTGTGAGCATACGGGTTAGGATTAGGGGACGGGTGAGGGAAAGGCTTCGGGGAAGGGTTAGGGTTAGGGTTCGGGCTAGGGTTAGGGTTAGGTGACGGGGACGGTTTAGGGTCCAGGTGAGGGTACGACAACGGTTTAGGGGGAGCGTACGTGTGAGGGCGCGGGTTAGTGTGAGCGTACGGGTTAGGATTAGGGGACGGGTGAGGGAAAGGCTTCGGGGAAGGGTTAGGGTTAGGGTTCGGGATAGGGTTAGGGTTAGGGGACGGGGACGTTTTCGGGTCCAGTTGAGGGTACGACAGCGGTTTAGGGGGAGCGTACGTGTGAGGGCACGGTTTAGTGTGAGCGTACGGGTTAGGGTTAGGGGACGGGTGAGGGGAAGGCTTCGGAAAAGGGTTATGGATAGTGTTTGCGCTAGGGTTAGGGTTAGGGGACGGGGACGGTTTAGGTTCCAGGTGAGGGTACCACAACGGTTTAGGGGGAGCGTACGTGTGAGGGCGCGGGTTAGTGTGAGCGTACGGGTTACGAATAGGGGACGGGTTAGGGGAAGGTTTTGGGGAAAGGTTAGGGTTAGGGTTCTGGCTAGGGTTAGGGTTAGGGGATGGGGACGGTTTAGGGTCCAGGTGAGGGTACGCCAACGCTATAGGGGGAGCGTACGTGTGAGGGCACAGGTTAGTGTGAGCGTACCGGTTAGGATTAGGGGACGGGTGAGGGGAAGCCTTTGGGGCAGGGTTAGGGTTAGGGTTCAGGCTAGGGTTAGGGTTAGTGGACGGGGACGGTTTAGGGTCCAGGTGAGGGTACGACAACGGTTTAGGGATAGCGTACGTGTGAGGGCACGAGTTAGTGTGAGCGTATGGGTTAGGATTAGGGGACGGGTGAGGGGAAGGCTTCGGGGAAGGATTAGGGTTAGGGTTCGGGCTAGGGTTAGGGTTAGGCGACGGGGACAGTTTAGGGTACAGTTGAGGGTACGACAATGGTTTAGGGGGAGCGTACATGTGAGGGCGCGGGTTAGTGTGAAAGTACAGGTTAGGATTAGGGGACGGGTGAGGAGAAGGCTTCGGGGAAGGGTGAGGGTTAGGGTTCAGGCTAGGGTTAGGGTTAGGGGACGGGAACGGTTTAGAGTCCAGCTGAGGGTACGACAACGGTTTAGGGGGAGCGTACGTGTGAGGGCGTGGGTTAGTGTGAGCGTACGGGTTAGGATTAGGGGACGGTTGAGGGGAAGGTTTCGGGGAAGAGTCAGGGTTAGCGTTTGGGCTAGGGTTAGGGGTAGGAGACGGGGACGGTTTAGGGTCTAGGTGAGGGTACGCCAGCGGTTTAGGGGTAGCGTACGTGTCAGGGCGCGGGTTAGTGTGAGCGTACGGGTTAGGATTAGGGGACGGGTGAGGGGAAGGCTTCGGGGAATGGTTAGGGATAGGGTTCGGGCTAGGGTTAGGGTTAGGGGACGGGGATGGTTTAGGGTCCAGGTGAGGGTACGACAACGGTTTAGGTGGAACGTACGTGTGAGGGCGCGTGTTAGTGTGAGCGAACGGGTTAGGATTAGGGGACGGGTGAGGGGAAGGCTTCGGGGAAGGGTTAGGGATAGGGTTCTGGTTAGGGTTAGGGTTAGGGGACGGGGACGGTTTAGGGTCCAGGTGAGGGTACGACAACGGTTTAGGGGGAGTGTACGTGTGAGGGCGTGGGTTAGTGTGAGCATACGGGTTAGGATTAAGGGACGGGTGAGGGGAAGGCTTCAGGGAAGGGTTAGTGTTAGGGTTCGGGCTAGGGTTAGGGTTAGGGTACGGGGACGGTTTCGGGTCCAGTTGAGGGTACGACAGCGGTTTAGGTGGAGCGTACGTGTGAGGGCGCGGGTTAGTGTGAGCGTTCGGGTTAGGATTAGGAGACGGGTGAGGGGAAGGCTTCGGGGAAGGTTTAGAGTTAGGGTTCGGCCTAGGGTTAGGGTTAGGGGACGGGGACGGTTTCGGGTCCAGATGAGGGTACGACAGCGGTTTAAGGGGAGCGTACGTGTGAGGGCGTGGTTTAGTGTGAGCGTACGTGTTAAGATTAGGGGACGGGTGAGGGGAAGGCTTCGGGGAAGGGTTAGGTTTAGGGTTCGGGCTAGGGTTAGTGTTAACGGACGGGGACGGTTTAGGGTCCAGGTGAGGGTACGACAACGGTTTAGGGGGAGTGTACGTGTGAGGGCACATGTTAGTGTGAGCGTACGGGTTAGGATTAGGGGACGGGTTAGGGGAAGACTTTGGGGAAGTGTTAGGGTTAGGGTTCTGGCTAGGGTTAGGGTTAGGGGACGTGGACTGTTTAGGGTCCAGGAGAGGGTACGACAATGGTTTAGGGGGAGCGTACGTGTGAGGGCGCGGGTTAGTGTGAGCGTACTGGTTAGGATTAGGGGACGGGTGAGGGGAAGGCTTCGGGGAAGTGTTAGGGTTAGGGTTCGGGCTAGGGTTAGTGTTAGGGGACGGGGACGGTTTAGGGTCCAGGTGAGGGTACGTCAGAGGTTTAGGGGGAGCGAACGTGTGAGGGCGCGTGTTAGTGTGAGCGTACGGGTTAGGATTAGGGGACGGGTGAGGGGAAGGCTTCGGGGAAGGGTTAGGTTTAGGGTTCAGGCTAGGGTTAGGGTTAGCGGACGGGGACAGTTTAGGGTCCATGTGAGGGTACGACAACGCTTTAGGGGGAGCGTACGTGTGAGGGCGTGAGTTAGTGTGAGCGTACGGGTTAGGATTAGGGGTGGGTGAGGGGAAGGCTTCGGGGAAGGTTTAGGGTTAGGGTTCGGGCTAGGGTTAGGGTTAGGGTAGGGGGACGGTTTAGGGTCCAGGTGAGGGTACGACAACGGTTTAGGAGGAGCGTACGTGTGAGGGCGCGTGTTAGTGTGAGCGTACGGGTTAGGATTAGGGGACGGGTAAGGGGAAGGCTTCGGGGAAGTGTTAGGGTTAGGGTTCGGGCTAGGTTTAGTGTTAGGGGACGGGGACGGTTTAGGGTCCAGGTGAGGGTACGACAAAGCTTTAGGGGGAGAGTACGTGTGAGGGCGCGGGTTAGTGTTAGCGTACAGGTTAGTATTGGGGACGGGTGAGGGGAAGGCTTCGGGGAAGGGTTAGGGTTAGGGTTCGGGCTAGGGTTAGGGTTAGGGGAAGGGGACGGTTTAGGGTCCAGGTGAGGGTACGACAACGGTTTAGGGGGAGAATACGTGTGAGGGCGCGGGTTAGTGTGAGCGTACGGGTTAGGGTTAGGGGACGGGTGAGGGGAAGGCTTCGGGGAAGTGTTAGGGTTAGAGTTCGGGCTAGGGTTAGGGTTAGGGGAAGGGGACGGTTTAGGGTCCAGGTGAGGGTACGACAACGGTTTAGGGGGAGAATACGTGTGAGGGCGCGGGTTAGTGTGAGCGTACGGGTTAGGGTTAGGGGACGGGTGAGGGGAAGGCTTCGGGGATGTGTTAGGGTTAGGGTTCGGGCTAGGGTTAGGGTTAGGGGACGGGGACGGTTTAGGGTCCAGGTGAGGGTACGACAACCGTTTAGGGGGAGCGTACGTGTGAGGGCGCATGTTAGTGTGAGCGTACGGGTTAGGATTAGGGGACGGGTGAGGGGAAGGCTTCGGGGAAGGGTTAGGGTTAGGGTTCGGGCTAGGGTTAGGGTTAGGGGACGGGGACGGTTTAGGGTCCAGGTGAGGGTACGACAACAGTTTAGGGTGAGCGTACGTGTGAGGGCATGGGTTAGTGTGAGCGTATGGGTTACGATTAGGGGACGGTTGAGGGGAAGGCTTCGGGGAACGGTTAGGGTTAGGGTTCGGGCTAGGATTAGGGTTAGGGGACGGAGGCGGTTTAGGGTCTAGGTGAGGGTAGGACAATGCTTTAGGGGGAGCGTATGTGTGAGGGCGCGGGTTAGTGTGAGCGTATGGGTTAGGATTAGGGGACGGGTGAGGAGAAGGCTTCGGGGAAGGGTTAGGGTTAGGGTTCGGGCTAGGGTTAGGGTTAGGGGACGGAGACGGTTTAGTGTCCAGGTGAGGGTACGACAACGGTTTAGGGGGAGCGTACGTGTGAGGGCGTGGGTTAGTGTGAGCGTACGGGTTAGGATTAGGGGACGGGTGAGGGGAAGGCTTCCGGGAAGGGTTAGGGTTAGGGTTCGGCTAGGGTTAGGGTTAGAGGACGGGGACGGTTTAGGGTCCAGGTGAGGGTACGAGAACGCTTTAGGGGGAGCGTACGTGTGAGGGCGCGGGTTAGTGTGAGCGTACGTGTTAGGATTAGGGGACGGGTGAGGGGAAGGGTTAGGGTTAGGGTTCGGGCTAGGGTTAGGGTTAGGGGACGGGGACGGTTTCGTGTCCAGTTGAGTGTACGACAGCGGTTTAGGGGGAGCGTACGTGTGAGGGCGTGGGTTAGTGTGAGCGTACGTGTTAGGATTAGGGACGGGTGAGGGGAAGGCTTCGGGGAAGGTTTATGGTTAGGGTTCGGGCTAGGGTTAGGGTTAGGGGATGGGGACGTTTTAGGGTCCAGGTGAGGGTACGACAACGCTTTAGGGGTAGCGTATGTGTGAGGGCGCGGGTTAGTGTGAGCATACGGGTTAGGATTAGGGGACGGGTGAGGGAAAGGCTTCGGGGAAGGGTTAGGGTTAGGGTTCGGGCTAGGGTTAGGGTTAGGGGACGGGGAGGGTTTAGGGTCCAGGTGAGGGTACGACAACGGTTTAGGGGGAGCGTACGTGTGAGGGCACGGTTTAGTGTGAGCGTACGGGTTAGGGTTAGGGGACGGGTGAGGGGAAGGCTTCGGAAAAGGGTTATGGATAGTGTTTGCGCTAGGGTTAGGGTTAGGGGACGGGGACGGTTTAGGTTCCATGTGAGGGTACCACAACGGTTTAGGGGGAGCGTACGTGTGAGGGCACGGGTTAGTGTGAGCGTACGGGTTACGAATAGGGGACGGGTTAGGGGAAGGTTTTGGGGAAAGGTTAGGGTTAGGGTTCTGGCTAGGGTTAGGGTTAGGGGATGGGGACGGTTTAGGGTCCAGGTGAGGGTACGCCAACGCTATAGGGGGAGCGTACGTGTGAGGGCACAGGTTAGTGTGAGCGTACCGGTTAGGATTAGGGGACGGGTGAGGGGAAGCCTTTGGGGAAGGGTTAGGGTTAGGGTTCGGGCTAGGGTTAGGGTTAGTGGACGGGGACGGTTTAGGGTCCAGGTGAGGGTACGACAACGGTTTAGGGGGAGCGTACGTGTGAGGGCGCGTGTTAGTGTGAGCGTACGGGTTAGGATTAGGGGACGGGTGAGGGGAAGGCTTCGGGGAAGGGTTAGGGTTAGGGTTCGGGCTAGGGTTAGGGTTAGGGGAAGGGGACGGTTTAGGGTACAGGTGAGGGTACGACACGGTTTAGGGGGAGAATACGTGTGAGGGCGCGGGTTAGTGTGAGCGTACGGGTTAGGGTTAGGGGACGGGTGAGGGGAAGGCTTCGGGGAAGTGTTAGGGTTAGGGTTCGGGCTAGGGTTAGGGTTAGGGGACGGGGACGGTTTAGGGTCCAGGTGAGGGTACGACAACCGTTTAGGGGGAGTATACGTGTGAGGGCGCATGTTAGTGTGAGCGTACGGGTTAGGATTAGGGGACGGGTGAGGGGAAGGCTTCGGGGAAGGGTTAGGGTTAGGGTTCGGGCTAGGGTTAGGGTTAGGGGACGGGGACGGTTTAGGGTCCAGGTGAGGGTACGACAACAGTTTAGGGTGAGCGTACGTGTGAGGGCATGGGTTAGTGTGAGCGTACGGGTTACGATTAGGGGACGGTTGAGGGGAAGGCTTCGGGGAACGGTTAGGGTTAGGGTTCGGGCTAGGATTAGGGTTAGGGGACGGAGGCGGTTTAGGGTCTAGGTGAGGGTAGGACAACGCTTTAGGGGGAGCGTATGTGTGAGGGCGCGGGTTAGTGTGAGCGTATGGGTTAGGATTAGGGGACGGGTGAGGAGAAGGCTTCGGGGAAGGGTTAGGGTTAGGGTTCGGGCTAGGGTTAGGTTTAGGGGACGGGGACGGTTTAGTGTCCAGGTGAGGGTACGACAGCGGTTTAGGGGGAGCGTACGTGTGAGGGCGTGGGTTAGTGTGAGCGTACGTGTTAGGATTAGGGACGGGTGAGGGGAAGGCTTCGGGGAAGGGTTAGGGTTAGGGTTCGGGCTAGGGTTAGGGTTAGGGGACGGGGAGGGTTTAGGGTCCAGGTGAGGGTACGACAACGGTTTAGGGGGAGCGTACGTGTGAGGGCGCGGGTTAGTGTGAGCGTACGGGTTAGGATTAGGGGACGGGTGAGGGAAAGGCTTCGGGGAAGGGTTAGGGTTAGGGTTCGGGATAGGGTTAGGGTTAGGGGACGGGGACGTTTTCGGGTCCAGTTGAGGGTACGACAGCGGTTTAGGGGGAGCGTACGTGTGAGGGCACAGTTTAGTGTGAGCGTACGGGTTAGGGTTAGGGGACGGGTGAGGGGAAGGCTTCGGAAAAGGGTTATGGATAGTGTTTGCGCTAGGGTTAGGGTTAGGGGACGGGGACGGTTTAGGTTCCAGGTGAGGGTACCACAACGATTTAGGGGGAGCGTACGTGTGAGGGCGCGGGTTAGTGTGAGCGTACGGGTTACGAATAGGGGACGGGTTAGGGGAAGGTTTTGGGGAAAGGTTAGGGTTAGGGTTCTGGCTAGGGTTAGGGTTAGGGGATGGGGACGGTTTAGGGTCCAGGTGAGGGTACGCCAACGCTATAGGGGGAGCGTACGTGTGAGGGCACAGGTTAGTGTGAGCGTACCGGTTAGGATTAGGGGACGGGTGAGGGGAAGCCTTTGGGGAAGGGTTAGGGTTAGGGTTCGGGCTAGGGTTAGGGTTAGTGGACGGGGACGGTTTTGGGTCCAGGTGAGGGTACGACAACGGTTTAGGGGTAGCGTACGTGTGAGGGCACGGGTTAGTGTGAGCGTATGGGTTAGGATTAGGGGACGGGTGAGGGGAAGGCTTCGGGGAAGGATTAGGGTTAGGGTTCGGGCTAGGTTTAGGGTTAGGGGACGGGGACAGTTTAGGGTACAGTTGAGGGTACGACACGGTTTAGGGGGAGAATACGTGGGAGGGTGCGGGTTAGTGTGAGCGTACGGGTTAGGGTTAGGGGACGGGTGAGGGGAAGGCTTCGGGGAAGTGTTAGGGTTAGGGTTCGGGCTAGGGTTAGGGTTAGGGGACGGGGACGGTTTAGGGTCCAGGTGAGGGTACGACAACCGTTTAGGGGGAGCGTACGTGTGAGGGCGCATGTTAGTGTGAGCGTACGGGTTAGGATTAGGGGACGGGTGAGGGGAAGGCTTCGGGGAAGGGTTAGGGTTAGGGTTCGGGCTAGGGTTAGGGTTAGGGGACGGGGACGGTTTAGGGTCCAGGTGAGGGTACGACAACAGTTTAGGGTGAGCGTACGTGTGAGGGCATGGGTTAGTGTGAGCGTACGGGTTACGATTAGGGGACGGTTGAGGGGAAGGCTTCGGGGAACGGTTAGGGTTAGGGTTCGGGCTAGGATTAGGGTTAGGGGACGGACGCGGTTTAGGGTCTAGGTGAGGGTAGGACAACGCTTTAGGGGGAGCGTATGTGTGAGGGCGCGGGTTAGTGTGAGCGTATGGGTTAGGTTTAGGGGACGGGTGAGGAGAAGGCTTCGGGGAAGGGTTAGGGTTAGGGTTCGGGCTAAGGTTAGGGTTAGGGGACGGAGACGGTTTAGTGTCCAGGTGAGGGTACGACAACGGTTTAGGGGGAGCGTACGTGTGAGGGCGTGGGTTAGTGTGAGCTTACGGGTTAGGATTAGGGGACGGGTGAGGGGAAGGCTTCCGGGAAGGGTTAGGGTTAGGGTTCGGCTAGGGTTAGGGTTAGAGGACGGGGACGGTTTAGGGTCCAGGTGAGGGTACGAGAACGCTTTAGGGGGAGCGTACGTGTGAGGGCGCGGGTTAGTGTGAGCGTACGTGTTAGGATTAGGGGACGGGTGAGGGGAAGGGTTAGGGTTAGTGTTCGGGCTAGGGTTAGGGTTAGGGGACGGGGACGGTTTCGTGTCCAGTTGAGTGTACGACAGCGGTTTAGGGGGAGCGTACGTGTGTGGGCGTGGGTTAGTGTGAGCGTACGTGTTAGGATTAGGGACGGGTGAGGGGAAGGCTTCGGGGAAGATTTATGGTTAGGGTTCGGGCTAGGGTTAGGTTTAGGGGATGGGGACGTTTTAGGGTCCAGGTGAGGGTACGACAACGCTTTAGGGGTAGCGTATGTGTGAGGGCGCGGGTTAGTGTGAGCATACGGGTTAGGATTAGGGGACGGGTGAGGGAAAGGCTTCGGGGAAGGGTTAGGGTTAGGGTTCGGGCTAGGGTTAGGGTTAGGTGACGGGGACGGTTTAGGGTCCAGGTGAGGGTACGACAACGGTTTAGGGGGAGCGTACGTGTGAGGGCGCGGGTTAGTGTGAGCGTACGGGTTAGGATTAGGGGACGGGTGAGGGAAAGGCTTCGGGGAAGGGTTAGGGTTAGGGTTCGGGATAGGGTTAGGGTTAGGGGACGGGGACGTTTTCGGGTCCAGTTGAGGGTACGACAGCGGTTTAGGGGGAGCGTACGTGTGAGGGCACGGTTTAGTGTGAGCGTACGGGTTAGGGTTAGGGGACGGGTGAGGGGAAGGCTTCGGAAAAGGGTTATGGATAGTGTTTGCGCTAGGGTTAGGGTTAGGGGACGGGGACGGTTTAGGTTCCAGGTGAGGGTACCACAACGGTTTAGGGGGAGCGTACGTGTGAGGGCGCGGGTTAGTGTGAGCGTACGGGTTACGAATAGGGGACGGGTTAGGGGAAGGTTTTGGGGAAAGGTTAGGGTTAGGGTTCTGGCTAGGGTTAGGGTTAGGGGATGGGGACGGTTTAGGGTCCAGGTGAGGGTACGCCAACGCTATAGGGGGAGCGTACGTGTGAGGGCACAGGTTAGTGTGAGCGTACCGGTTAGGATTAGGGGACGGGTGAGGGGAAGCCTTTGGGGCAGGGTTAGGGTTAGGGTTCAGGCTAGGGTTAGGGTTAGTGGACGGGGACGGTTTAGGGTCCAGGTGAGGGTACGACAACGGTTTAGGGATAGCGTACGTGTGAGGGCACGGGTTAGTGTGAGCGTATGGGTTAGGATTAGGGGACGGGTGAGGGGAAGGCTTCGGGGAAGGATTAGGGTTAGGGTTCGGGCTAGGGTTAGGGTTAGGCGACGGGGACAGTTTAGGGTACAGTTGAGGGTACGACAATGGTTTAGGGGGAGCGTACATGTGAGGGCGCGGGTTAGTGTGAAAGTACAGGTTAGGATTAGGGGACGGGTGAGGAGAAGGCTTCGGGGAAGGGTGAGGGTTAGGGTTCAGGCTAGGGTTAGGGTTAGGGGACGGGAACGGTTTAGAGTCCAGCTGAGGGTACGACAACGGTTTAGGGGGAGCGTACGTGTGAGGGCGTGGGTTAGTGTGAGCGTACGGGTTAGGATTAGGGGACGGTTGAGGGGAAGGTTTCGGGGAAGAGTCAGGGTTAGCGTTTGGGCTAGGGTTAGGGGTAGGAGACGGGGACGGTTTAGGGTCTAGGTGAGGGTACGCCAGCGGTTTAGGGGTAGCGTACGTGTCAGGGCGCGGGTTAGTGTGAGCGTACGGGTTAGGATTAGGGGACGGGTGAGGGGAAGGCTTCGGGGAATGGTTAGGGATAGGGTTCGGGCTAGGGTTAGGGTTAGGGGACGGGGATGGTTTAGGGTCCAGGTGAGGGTACGACAACGGTTTAGGTGGAACGTACGTGTGAGGGCGCGTGTTAGTGTGAGCGAACGGGTTAGGATTAGGGGACGGGTGAGGGGAAGGCTTCGGGGAAGGGTTAGGGATAGGGTTCTGGTTAGGGTTAGGGTTAGGGGACGGGGACGGTTTAGGGTCCAGGTGAGGGTACGACAACGGTTTAGGGGGAGCGTACGTGTGAGGGCGTGAGTTAGTGTGAGCATACGGGTTAGGATTAAGGGACGGGTGAGGGGAAGGCTTCAGGGAAGGGTTAGTGTTAGGGTTCGGGCTAGGGTTAGGGTTAGGGTACGGGGACGGTTTCGGGTCCAGTTGAGGGTACGACAGCGGTTTAGGTGGAGCGTACGTGTGAGGGCGCGGGTTAGTGTGAGCGTTCGGGTTAGGATTAGGAGACGGGTGAGGGGAAGGCTTCGGGGAAGGTTTAGAGTTAGGGTTCGGCCTAGGGTTAGGGTTAGGGGACGGGGACGGTTTCGGGTCCAGATGAGGGTACGACAGCGGTTTAAGGGGAGCGTACGTGTGAGGGCGTGGTTTAGTGTGAGCGTACGTGTTAAGATTAGGGGACGGGTGAGGGGAAGGCTTCGGGGAAGGGTTAGGTTTAGGGTTCGGGCTAGGGTTAGTGTTAACGGACGGGGACGGTTTAGGGTCCAGGTGAGGGTACGACAACGGTTTAGGGGGAGTGTACGTGTGAGGGAACATGTTAGTGTGAGCGTACGGGTTAGGATTAGGGGACGGGTTAGGGGAAGACTTTGGGGAAGTGTTAGGGTTAGGGTTCTGGCTAGGGTTAGGGTTAGGGGACGTGGACTGTTTAGGGTCCAGGAGAGGGTACGATAATGGTTTAGGGGGAGCGTACGTGTGAGGGCGCGGGTTAGTGTGAGCGTACTGGTTAGGATTAGGGGACGGGTGAGGGGAAGGCTTCGGGGAAGTGTTAGGGTTAGGGTTCGGGCTAGGGTTAGTGTTAGGGGACGGGGACGGTTTAGGGTCCAGGTGAGGGTACGTCAGAGGTTTAGGGGGAGCGAACGTGTGAGGGCGCGTGTTAGTGTGAGCGTACGGGTTAGGATTAGGGGACGGGTGAGGGGAAGGCTTCGGGGAAGGGTTAGGTTTAGGGTTCAGGCTAGGGTTAGGGTTAGCGGACGGGGACAGTTTAGGGTCCATGTGAGGGTACGACAACGCTTTAGGGGGAGCGTACGTGTGAGGGCGTGAGTTAGTGTGAGCGTACGGGTTAGGATTAGGGGTGGGTGAGGGGAAGGCTTCGGAGAAGGTTTAGGGTTAGGGTTCGGGCTAGGGTTAGGGTTAGGGTAGGGGGACGGTTTAGGGTCCAGGTGAGGGTACGACAACGGTTTAGGAGGAGCGTACGTGTGAGGGCGCGTGTTAGTGTGAGCGTACGGGTTAGGATTAGGGGACGGGTGAGGGGAAGGCTTCGGGGAAGTGTTAGGGTTAGGGTTCGGGCTAGGTTTAGTGTTAGGGGACGGGGACGGTTTAGGGTCCAGGTGAGGGTACGACAAAGCTTTAGGGGGAGAGTACGTGTGAGGGCGCGGGTTAGTGTTAGCGTACAGGTTAGTATTGGGGACGGGTGAGGGGAAGGCTTCGGGGAAGGGTTAGGGTTAGGGTTCGGGCTAGGGTTAGGGTTAGGGGAAGGGGACGGTTTAGGGTCCAGGTGAGGGTACGACAACGGTTTAGGGGGAGAATACGTGTGAGGGCGCGGGTTAGTGTGAGCGTACGGGTTAGGGTTAGGGGACGGGTGAGGGGAAGGCTTCGGGGAAGTGTTAGGGTTAGGGTTCGGGCTAGGGTTAGGGTTAGGGGAAGGGGACGGTTTAGGGTCCAGGTGAGGGTACGACAACGGTTTAGGGGGAGAATACGTGTGAGGGCGCGGGTTAGTGTGAGCGTACGGGTTAGGGTTAGGGGACGGGTGAGGGGAAGGCTTCGGGGAAGTGTTAGGGTTAGGGTTCGGGCTAGGGTTAGGGTTAGGGGACGGGGACGGTTTAGGGTCCAGGTGAGGGTACGACAACCGTTTAGGGGGAGCGTACGTGTGAGGGCGCATGTTAGTGTGAGCGTACGGGTTAGGATTAGGGGACGGGTGAGGGGAAGGCTTCGGGGAAGGGTTAGGGTTAGGGTTCGGGCTAGGGTTAGGGTTAGGGGACGGGGACGGTTTAGGGTCCAGGTGAGGGTACGACAACAGTTTAGGGTGAGCGTACGTGTGAGGGCATGGGTTAGTGTGAGCGTATGGGTTACGATTAGGGGACGGTTGAGGGGAAGGCTTCGGGGAACGGTTAGGGTTAGGGTTCGGGCTAGGATTAGGGTTAGGGGACGGAGGCGGTTTAGGGTCTAGGTGAGGGTAGGACAATGCTTTAGGGGGAGCGTATGTGTGAGGGCGCGGGTTAGTGTGAGCGTATGGGTTAGGATTAGGGGACGGGTGAGGAGAAGGCTTCGGGGAAGGGTTAGGGTTAGGGTTCGGGCTAGGGTTAGGGTTAGGGGACGGAGACGGTTTAGTGTCCAGGTGAGGGTACGACAACGGTTTAGGGGGAGCGTACGTGTGAGGGCGTGGGTTAGTGTGAGCGTACGGGTTAGGATTAGGGGACGGGTGAGGGGAAGGCTTCCGGGAAGGGTTAGGGTTAGGGTTCGGCTAGGGTTAGGGTTAGAGGACGGGGACGGTTTAGGGTCCAGGTGAGGGTACGAGAACGCTTTAGGGGGAGCGTACGTGTGAGGGCGCGGGTTAGTGTGAGCGTACGTGTTAGGATTAGGGGACGGGTGAGGGGAAGGGTTAGGGTTAGGGTTCGGGCTAGGGTTAGGGTTAGGGGACGGGGACGGTTTCGTGTCCAGTTGAGTGTACGACAGCGGTTTAGGGGGAGCGTACGTGTGAGGGCGTGGGTTAGTGTGAGCGTACGTGTTAGGATTAGGGACGGGTGAGGGGAAGGCTTCGGGGAAGGTTTATGGTTAGGGTTCGGGCTAGGGTTAGGGTTAGGGGATGGGGACGTTTTAGGGTCCAGGTGAGGGTACGACAACGCTTTAGGGGTAGCGTATGTGTGAGGGCGCGGGTTAGTGTGAGCATACGGGTTAGGATTAGGGGACGGGTGAGGGAAAGGCTTCGGGGAAGGGTTAGGGTTAGGGTTCGGGCTAGGGTTAGGGTTAGGGGATGGGGAGGGTTTAGGGTCCAGGTGAGGGTACGACAACGGTTTAGGGGGAGCGTACGTGTGAGGGCACGGTTTAGTGTGAGCGTACGGGTTAGGGTTAGGGGACGGGTGAGGGGAAGGCTTCGGAAAAGGGTTATGGATAGTGTTTGCGCTAGGGTTAGGGTTAGGGGACGGGGACGGTTTAGGTTCCATGTGAGGGTACCACAACGGTTTAGGGGGAGCGTACGTGTGAGGGCACGGGTTAGTGTGAGCGTACGGGTTACGAATAGGGGACGGGTTAGGGGAAGGTTTTGGGGAAAGGTTAGGGTTAGGGTTCTGGCTAGGGTTAGGGTTAGGGGATGGGGACGGTTTAGGGTCCAGGTGAGGGTACGCCAACGCTATAGGGGGAGCGTACGTGTGAGGGCACAGGTTAGTGTGAGCGTACCGGTTAGGATTAGGGGACGGGTGAGGGGAAGCCTTTGGGGAAGGGTTAGGGTTAGGGTTCGGGCTAGGGTTAGGGTTAGTGGACGGGGACGGTTTAGGGTCCAGGTGAGGGTACGACAACGGTTTAGGGGGAGCGTACGTGTGAGGGCGCGTGTTAGTGTGAGCGTACGGGTTAGGATTAGGGGACGGGTGAGGGGAAGGCTTCGGGGAAGGGTTAGGGTTAGGGTTCGGGCTAGGGTTAGGGTTAGGGGAAGGGGACGGTTTAGGGTACAGGTGAGGGTACGACACGGTTTAGGGGGAGAATACGTGTGAGGGCGCGGGTTAGTGTGAGCGTACGGGTTAGGGTTAGGGGACGGGTGAGGGGAAGGTTTCGGGGAAGTGTTAGGGTTAGGGTTCGGGCTAGGGTTAGGGTTAGGGGACGGGGACGGTTTAGGGTCCAGGTGAGGGTACGACAACCGTTTAGGGGGAGTGTACGTGTGAGGGCGCATGTTAGTGTGAGCGTACGGGTTAGGATTAGGGGACGGGTGAGGGGAAGGCTTCGGGGAAGGGTTAGGGTTAGGGTTCGGGCTAGGGTTAGGGTTAGGGGACGGGGACGGTTTAGGGTCCAGGTGAGGGTACGACAACAGTTTAGGGTGAGCGTACGTGTGAGGGCATGGGTTAGTGTGAGCGTACGGGTTACGATTAGGGGACGGTTGAGGGGAAGGCTTCGGGGAACGGTTAGGGTTAGGGTTCGGGCTAGGATTAGGGTTAGGGGACGGAGGCGGTTTAGGGTCTAGGTGAGGGTAGGACAACGCTTTAGGGGGAGCGTATGTGTGAGGGCGCGGGTTAGTGTGAGCGTATGGGTTAGGATTAGGGGACGGGTGAGGAGAAGGCTTCGGGGAAGGGTTAGGTTTAGGGTTCGGGCTAGGGTTAGGTTTAGGGGACGGAGACGGTTTAGTGTCCAGGTGAGGGTACGACAACGGTTTAGGGGGAGCGTACGTGTGAGGGCGTGGGTTAGTGTGAGCATACGGGTTAGGATTAAGGGACGGGTGAGGGGAAGGCTTCAGGGAAGGGTTAGGGTTAGGGTTCGGGCTAGGGTTAGGGTTAGGGTACGGGGACGGTTTCGGGTCCAGTTGAGGGTACGACAGCGGTTTAGGTGGAGCGTACGTGTGAGGGCGCGGGTTAGTGTGAGCGTTCAGGTTAGGATTAGGAGACGGGTGAGGGGAAGGCTTCGGGGAAGGTTTAGGGTTAGGGTTCGGCCTAGGGTTAGGGTTAGAGGACGGGGACGGTTTCAGGTCCAGATGAGGGTACGACAGCGGTTTAGGGGGAGCGTACGTGTGAGGGCGTGGGTTAGTGTGAGCGTATGGGTTAAGATTAGGGGACGGGTGAGGGGAAGGCTTCGGGGAAGGGTTAGGTTTAGGGTTCGGGCTAGGGTTAGTGTTAACGGACGGGGACGGTTTAGGGTCCAGGTGAGGGTACGACAACGGTTTAGGGGGAGTGTACGTGTGAGGGCACATGTTAGTGTGAGCGTACGGGTTAGGATTAGGGGACGGGTTAGGGGAAGACTTTGGGGAAGGGTTAGGGTTAGGGTTCGGGCTAGGGTTAGGGTTAGGGGACGTGGACTGTTTTGGGTCCAGGAGAGGGTACGACAATGGTTTAGGGGGAGCGTACGTGTGAGGGCGCGGGTTAGTGTGAGCGTACTGGTTAGGATTAGGGGACGGGTGAGGGGAAGGCTTCGGGGAAGGGTTAGGGTTAGGGTTCGGGCTAGGGTTAGGGTTAGGGGACGGGGACGGTTTAGGGTCCAGGTGAGGGTACGTCAGAGGTTTAGGGGGAGCGAACGTGTGAGGGCGCGTGTTAGTGTGAGCGTACGGGTTAGGATTAGGGGACGGGTGAGGGGAAGGCTTCGGGGAAGGGTTAGGGTTAGGGTTCAGGCTAGGGTTAGGGTTAGGGGACGGGGACAGTTTAGGGTCCATGTGAGGGTACGACAACGCTTTAGGGGGAGCGTACGTGTGAGGGCGTGAGTTAGTGTGAGCGTACGGGTTAGGATTAGGGGTGGGTGAGGGGAAGGCTTCGGGGAAGGGTTAGGGTTAGGGTTCGGGCTAGGGTTAGGGTTAGGGTAGGGGGACGGTTTAGGGTTCAGGTGAGGGTACGACAACGGTTTAGGAGGAGCGTACGTGTTAGAGCACGGGTTAGTGTGAGCATACGGGTTAGGATTAGGGGACGGGTGAGGGGAAGGCTTCGGGGAAGGGTTAGGGTTAGGGTTCGGGCTAGGGTTAGGGTTAGGGGACGGGGACGGTTTCGGGTCCAGTTGAGGCTACGACAGCGGTTTAGGGGGAGGGTACGTGTGAGGGCGCGGGTTAGTGTGAGCGTATGGTTTAGGATTAGGGGACGGTGAGGAGAAGGCTTCAGGGAAGGGTTAGGGATAGTGTTCGGGCTAGTGTTAGGGTTAGGGGACGGGGACGGTTTAGGGTCCAGGTGAGGGTACGACAACGGTTTAGGTGGAGCGTACGTGTGAGGGCGCGTGTTAGTGTGAGCGTACGGGTTAGGATTAGGGGACGGGTGAGGGGAAGGCTTCGGGGAAGGGTTAGGGTTAGGGTTCAGGCTAGGGTTAGTGTTAGGGGACAGGGATGGTTTAGGGTCCAGGTGAGGGTACGACAACGGTTTAGGGGGAGCGTACGTGTGAGGGCGCGGGTTAGTGTGAGCGTACGGGTTAGGATTAGGGGACGGGTGAAGGGAAGGCTTCGGGGAAGTGTTAGGGTTAGGGTTCGGGCTAGGTTTAGTGTTAGGTGACGGGGACGGTTTAGGGTCCAGGTGAGGGTACGACAAAGCTTTAGGGGGAGCGTACGTGTGAGGGCGCGGGTTAGTGTTAGCGTACAGGTTAGTATTAGGGGACGGGAGAGGGGAAGGCTTCGGGGAAGGGTTAGGGTTAGGGTTCGGGCTAGGGTTAGGGTTAGGGGAAGGGGACGGTTTAGGGTCCAGGTGAGGGTACGACACGGTTTAGGGGGAGAATACGTGTGAGGGCGCGGGTTAGTGTGAGCGTACGGGTTAGGGTTAGGGGACGGGTGAGGGGAAGGCTTCGGGGAAGTGTTAGGGTTAGGGTTCGGGCTAGGGTTAGGGTTAGGGGACGGGGACGGTTTAGGGTCCAGGTGAGGGTACGACAACCGATTAGGGGGAGTGTACGTGTGAGGGCGCATGTTAGTGTGAGCGTACGGGTTAGGATTAGGAGACGGGTGAGGGGAAGGCTTCGGGGAAGGGTTAGGGTTAGGGTTCGGGCTAGGGTTAGGGTTAGGGGACGGGGACGGTTTAGGGTCCAGGTGAGGGTACGACAACAGTTTAGGGTGAGCGTACGTGTGAGGGCATGGGTTAGTGTGAGCGTACGGGTTACGATTAGGGGACGGTTGAGGGGAAGGCTTCGGGGAACGGTTAGGGTTAGGGTTCGGGCTAGGATTAGGGTTAGGGGACGGAGGCGGTTTAGGGTCTAGGTGAGGGTAGGACAACGCTTTAGGGGGAGCGTATGTGTGAGGGCGCGGGTTAGTGTGAGCGTATGGGTTAGGATTAGGGGACGGGTGAGGAGAAGGCTTCGGGGAAGGGTTAGGGTTAGGGTTCGGGCTAGGGTTAGGGTTAGGGGACGGAGACGGTTTAGTGTCCAGGTGAGGGTACGACAACGGTTTAGGGGGAGCGTACGTGTGAGGGCGTGGGTTAGTGTGAGCGTACGGGTTAGGATTAGGGGACGGGTGAGGGGAAGGCTTCCGGGAAGGGTTAGGGTTAGGTTTCGGCTAGGGTTAGGGTTAGAGGACGGGGACGGTTTAGGGTCCAGGTGAGGGTACGAGAACGCTTTAGGGGGAGCGTACGTGTGAGGGCGCGGGTTAGTGTGAGCGTACGTGTTAGGATTAGGGGACGGGTGAGGGGAAGGGTTAGGGTTAGGGTTCGGGCTAGGGTTAGGGTTAGGGGACGGGGACGGTTTCGTGTCCAGTTGAGTGTACGACAGCGGTTTAGGGGGAGCGTACGTGTGAGGGCGTGGGTTAGTGTGAGCGTACGTGCTAGGATTAGGGACGGGTGAGGGGAAGGCTTCGGGGAAGGGTTAGGGTTAGGGTTCGGGCTAGGGTTAGGGTTAGGGGACGGGGAGGGTTTAGGGTCCAGGTGAGGGTACGACAACGGTTTAGGGGGAGCGTACGTGTGATGGCGTGGGTTAGTGTGAGCGTACGGGTTAGGATTAGGGGACGGGTGAGGGAAAGGCTTCGGGGAAGGGTTAGGGTTAGGGTTCGGGATAGGGTTAGGGTTAGGGGACGGGGACGTTTTCGGGTCCAGTTGAGGGTACGACAGCGGTTTAGGGGGAGCGTACGAGTGAGGGCACAGTTTAGTGTGAGCGTACGGGTTAGGGTTAGGGGACGGGTGAGGGGAAGGCTTCGAAAAAGTGTTATGGATAGTGTTTGCGCTAGGGTTAGGGTTAGGGGACGGGGACGGTTTAGGTTCCAGGTGAGGGTACCACAACGATTTAGGGGGAGCGTACGTGTGAGGGCGCGGGTTAGTGTGAGCGTACGGGTTACGAATAGGGGACGGGTTAGGGGAAGGTTTTGGGGAAATGTTAGGGTTAGGGTTCTGGCTAGGGTTAGGGTTAGGGGATGGGGACGGTTTAGGGTCCAGGTGAGGGTACGCCAACGCTATAGGGGGAGCGTACGTGTGAGGGCACAGGTTAGTGTGAGCGTACCGGTTAGGATTAGGGGACGGGTGAGGGGAAGCCTTTGGGGAAGGGTTAGGGTTAGGGTTCTGGCTAGGGTTAGGGTTAGTGGACGGGGACGGTTTTGGGTCCAGGTGAGGGTACGACAACGGTTTAGGGGTAGCGTACGTGTGAGGGCACGGGTTAGTGTGAGCGTATGGGTTAGGATTAGGGGACGGGTGAGGGGAAGGCTTCGGGGAAGGATTAGGGTTAGGGTTCGGGCTAGGTTTAGGGTTAGGGGACGGGGACAGTTTAGGGTACAGTTGAGGGTACGACACGGTTTAGGGGGAGAATACGTGGGAGGGTGCGGGTTAGTGTGAGCGTACGGGTTAGGGTTAGGGGACGGGTGAGGGGAAGGCTTCGGGGAAGTGTTAGGGTTAGGGTTCGGGCTAGGGTTAGGGTTAGGGGACGGGGACGGTTTAGGGTCCAGGTGAGGGTACGACAACCGTTTAGGGGGAGCGTACGTGTGAGGGTGCATGTTAGTGTGAGCGTACGGGTTAGGATTAGGGGACGGGTGAGGGGAAGGCTTCGGGGAAGGGTTAGGGTTAGGGTTCGGGCTAGGGTTAGGGTTAGGGGACGGGGACGGTTTAGGGTCCAGGTGAGGGTACGACAACAGTTTAGGGTGAGCGTACGTGTGAGGGCATGGGTTAGTGTGAGCGTACGGGTTACGATTAGGGGACGGTTGAGGGGAAGGCTTCGGGGAACGGTTAGGGTTAGGGTTCGGGCTAGGATTAGGGTTAGGGGACGGACGCGGTTTAGGGTCTAGGTGAGGGTAGGACAACGCTTTAGGGGGAGCGTATGTGTGAGGGCGCGGGTTAGTGTGAGCGTATGGGTTAGGTTTAGGGGACGGGTGAGGAGAAGGCTTCGGGGAAGGGTTAGGGTTAGGGTTCGGGCTAAGGTTAGGGTTAGGGGACGGAGACGGTTTAGTGTCCAGGTTTGGGTACGACAACGGTTTAGGGGGAGCGTACGTGTGAGGGCGTGGGTTAGTGTGAGCTTACGGGTTAGGATTAGGGGACGGGTGAGGGGAAGGCTTCCGGGAAGGGTTAGGGTTAGGGTTCGGCTAGGGTTAGGGTTAGAGGACGGGGACGGTTTAGGGTCCAGGTGAGGGTACGAGAACGCTTTAGGGGGAGCGTACGTGTGAGGGCGCGGGTTAGTGTGAGCGTACGTGTTAGGATTAGGGGACGGGTGAGGGGAAGGGTTAGGGTTAGGGTTCGGGCTAGGGTTAGGGTTAGGGGACGGGGACGGTTTCGTGTCCAGTTGAGTGTACGACAGCGGTTTAGGGGGAGCGTACGTGTGAGGGCGTGGGTTAGTGTGAGCGTACGTGTTAGGATTAGGGACGGGTGAGGGGAAGGCTTCGGGGAAGGTTTATGGTTAGGGTTCGGGCTAGGGTTAGGTTTAGGGGATGGGGACGTTTTAGGGTCCAGGTGAGGGTACGACAACGCTTTAGGGGTAGCGTATGTGTGAGGGCGCGGGTTAGTGTGAGCGTACGGGTTACGAATAGGGGACGGGTTAGGGGAAGGTTTTGGGGAAAAGTTAGGGTTAGGGTTCTGGCTAGGGTTAGGGTTAGGGGATGGGGACGGTTTAGGGTCCAGGTGAGGGTACGCCAACGCTATAGGGGGAGCGTACGTGTGAGGGCACAGGTTAGTGTGAGCGTACCGGTTAGGATTAGGGGACGGGTGAGGGGAAGCCTTTGGGGCAGGGTTAGGGATAGGGTTCAGGCTAGGGTTAGGGTTAGTGGACGGGGACGGTTTAGGGTCCAGGTGAGGGTACGACAACGGTTTAGGGATAGCGTACGTGTGAGGGCACGGGTTAGTGTGAGCGTATGGGTTAGGATTAGGGGACGGGTGAGGGGAAGGCTTCGGGGAAGGATTAGGGTTAGGGTTCGGGCTAGGGTTAGGGTTAGGCGACGGGGACAGTTTAGGGTACAGTTGAGGGTACGACAATGGTTTAGGGGGAGCGTACATGTGAGGGCGCGGGTTAGTGTGAAAGTACAGGTTAGGATTAGGGGACGGGTGAGGAGAAGGCTTCGGGGAAGGGTGAGGGTTAGGGTTCAGGCTAGGGTTAGGGTTAGGGGACGGGAACGGTTTAGAGTCCAGCTGAGGGTACGACAACGGTTTAGGGGGAGCGTACGTGTGAGGGCGTGGGTTAGTGTGAGCGTACGGGTTAGGATTAGGGGACGGTTGAGGGGAAGGTTTCGGGGAAGAGTCAGGGTTAGCGTTTGGGCTAGGGTTAGGGGTAGGAGACGGGGACGGTTTAGGGTCTAGGTGAGGGTACGCCAGCGGTTTAGGGGTAGCGTACGTGTCAGGGCGCGGGTTAGTGTGAGCGTACGGGTTAGGATTAGGGGACGGGTGAGGGGAAGGCTTCGGGGAATGGTTAGGGATAGGGTTCGGGCTAGGGTTAGGGTTAGGGGACGGGGATGGTTTAGGGTCCAGGTGAGGGTACGACAACGGTTTAGGTGGAACGTACGTGTGAGGGCGCGTGTTAGTGTGAGCGAACGGGTTAGGATTAGGGGACGGGTGAGGGGAAGGCTTCGGGGAAGGGTTAGGGATAGGGTTCTGGTTAGGGTTAGGGTTAGGGGATGGGGACGGTTTAGGGTCCAGGTGAGGGTACGACAACGGTTTAGGGGGAGCGTACGTGTGAGGGCGTGGGTTAGTGTGAGCATACGGGTTAGGATTAAGGGACGGGTGAGGGGAAGGCTTCAGGGAAGGGTTAGTGTTAGGGTTCGGGCTAGGGTTAGGGTTAGGGTACGGGGACGGTTTCGGGTCCAGTTGAGGGTACGACAGCGGTTTAGGTGGAGCGTACGTGTGAGGGCGCGGGTTAGTGTGAGCGTTCCGGTTAGGATTAGGAGACGGGTGAGGGGAAGGCTTCGGGGAAGGTTTAGAGTTAGGGTTCGGCCTAGGGTTAGGGTTAGGGGACGGGGACGGTTTCGGGTCCAGATGAGGGTACGACAGCGGTTTAAGGGGAGCGTACGTGTGAGGGCGTGGGTTAGTGTGAGCGTACGTGTTAAGATTAGGGGACGGGTGAGGGGAAGGCTTCGGGGAAGGGTTAGGTTTAGGGTTCGGGCTAGGGTTAGTGTTAACGGACGGGGACGGTTTAGGGTCCAGGTGAGGGTACGACAACGGTTTATGGGGAGTGTACGTGTGAGGGCACATGTTAGTGTGAGCGTACGGGTTAGGATTAGGGGACGGGTTAGGGGAAGACTTTGGGGAAGTGTTAGGGTTAGGGTTCGGGCTAGGGTTAGGGTTAGGGGAAGGGGACGGTTTAGGGTCCAGGTGAGGGTACGACAACGGTTTAGGGGGAGAATACGTGTGAGGGCGCGGGTTAGTGTGAGCGTACAGGTTAGGGTTAGGGGACGGGTGAGGGGAAGGCTTCGGGGAAGTGTTAGGGTTAGGGTTCGGGCTAGGGTTAGGTTTAGGGGACGGGGACGGTTTAGGGTCCAGGTGAGGGTACGACAACCGTTTAGGGGGAGCGTACGTGTGAGGGCGCATGTTAGTGTGAGCGTACGGGTTAGGATTAGGGGACGGGTGAGGGGAAGGCTTCGGGGAAGGGTTAGGGTTAGGGTTCGGGCTAGGGTTAGGGTTAGGGGACGGGGACGGTTTAGGGTCCAGGTGAGTGTACGACAACAGTTTAGGGTGAGCGTACGTGTGAGGGCATGGGTTAGTGTGAGCGTACGGGTTACGATTAGGGGACGGTTGAGGGGAAGGCTTCGGGGAACGGTTAGGGTTAGGGTTCGGGCTAGGATTAGGGTTAGGGGACGGAGGCGGTTTAGGGTCTAGGTGAGGGTAGGACAATGCTTTAGGGGGAGCGTATGTGTGAGGGCGCGGGTTAGTGTGAGCGTATGGGTTAGGATTAGGGGACGGGTGAGGAGAAGGCTTCGGGGAAGGGTTAGGGTTAGGGTTCGGGCTAGGGTTAGGGTTAGGGGACGGAGACGGTTTAGTGTCCAGGTGAGGGTACGACAACGGTTTAGGGGGAGCGTACGTGTGAGGGCGTGGGTTAGTGTGAGCGTACGGGTTAGGATTAGGGGACGGGTGAGGGGAAGGCTTCCGGGAAGGGTTAGGGTTAGGGTTCGGCTAGGGTTAGGGTTAGAGGACGGGGACGGTTTAGGGTCCAGGTGAGGGTACGAGAACGCTTTAGGGGGAGCGTACGTGTGAGGGCGCGGGTTAGTGTGAGCGTACGTGTTAGGATTAGGGGACGGGTGAGGGGAAGGGTTAGGGTTAGGGTTCGGGCTAGGGTTAGGGTTAGGGGACGGGGACGGTTTCGTGTCCAGTTGAGTGTACGACAGCGGTTTAGGGGGAGCGTACGTGTGAGGGCGTGGGTTAGTGTGAGCGTACGTGTTAGGATTAGGGACGGGTGAGGGGAAGGCTTCGGGGAAGGTTTATGGTTAGGGTTCGGGCTAGGGTTAGGGTTAGGGGATGGGGACGTTTTAGGGTCCAGGTGAGGGTACGACAACGCTTTAGGGGTAGCGTATGTGTGAGGGCGCGGGTTAGTGTGAGCATACGGGTTAGGATTAGGGGACGGGTGAGGGAAAGGCTTCGGGGAAGGGTTAGGGTTAGGGTTCGGGCTAGGGTTAGGGTTAGGGGACGGGGAGGGTTTAGGGTCCAGGTGAGGGTACGACAACGGTTTAGGGGGAGCGTACGTGTGAGGGCACGGTTTAGTGTGAGCGTACGGGTTAGGGTTAGGGGACGGGTGAGGGGAAGGCTTCGGAAAAGGGTTATGGATAGTGTTTGCGCTAGGGTTAGGGTTAGGGGACGGGGACGGTTTAGGTTCCATGTGAGGGTACCACAACGGTTTAGGGGGAGCGTACGTGTGAGGGCACGGGTTAGTGTGAGCGTACGGGTTACGAATAGGGGACGGGTTAGGGGAAGGTTTTGGGGAAAGGTTAGGGTTAGGGTTCTGGCTAGGGTTAGGGTTAGGGGATGGGGACGGTTTAGGGTCCAGGTGAGGGTACGCCAACGCTATAGGGGGAGCGTACGTGTGAGGGCACAGGTTAGTGTGAGCGTACCGGTTAGGATTAGGGGACGGGTGAGGGGAAGCCTTTGGGGAAGGGTTAGGGTTAGGGTTCGGGCTAGGGTTAGGGTTAGTGGACGGGGACGGTTTAGGGTCCAGGTGAGGGTACGACAACGGTTTAGGGGGAGCGTACGTGTGAGGGCGCGTGTTAGTGTGAGCGTACGGGTTAGGATTAGGGGACGGGTGAGGGGAAGGCTTCGGGAAAGGGTTAGGGTTAGGGTTCAGGCTAGGGTTAGTGTTAGGGGACAGGGATGGTTTAGGGTCCAGGTGAGGGTACGACAACGGTTTAGGGGGAGCGTACGTGTGAGGGCGCGGGTTAGTGTGAGCGTACGGGTTAGGATTAGGGGACGGGTGAAGGGAAGGCTTCGGGGAAGTGTTAGGGTTAGGGTTCGGGCTAGGTTTAGTGTTAGGGGACGGGGACGGTTTAGGGTCCAGGTGAGGGTACGACAAAGCTTTAGGGGGAGAGTACGTGTGAGGGCGCGGGTTAGTGTTAGCGTACAGGTTAGTATTGGGGACGGGTGAGGGGA
Organism: Leucopleurus acutus; assembly: GCF_964270905.1. Classification (NCBI taxonomy): domain Eukaryota; kingdom Metazoa; phylum Chordata; class Mammalia; order Artiodactyla; family Delphinidae; genus Leucopleurus; species Leucopleurus acutus. The sequence continues at coordinate 51,257 of NW_028139168.1, forward strand.
AGGCTTCGGGGAAGGGTTAGGGTTAGGGTTCGGGCTAGGGTTAGGGTTAGGGGAAGGGGACGGTTTAGGGTCCAGGTGAGGGTACGACAACGGTTTAGGGGGAGAATACGTGTGAGGGCGCGGGTTAGTGTGAGCGTACGGGTTAGGGTTAGGGGACGGGTGAGGGGAAGGCTTCGGGGAAGTGTTAGGGTTAGGGTTCGGGTTAGGGTTAGGGTTAGGGGACGGGGACGGTTTAGGGTCCAGGTGAGGGTACGACAACCGTTTAGGGGGAGCGTACGTGTGAGGGCGCATGTTAGTGTGAGCGTACGGGTTAGGATTAGGGGACGGGTGAGGGGAAGGCTTCGGGGAAGGGTTAGGGTTAGTGTTCGGGCTAGGGTTAGGGTTAGGGGACGGGGAGGGTTTAGGGTCCAGGTGAGGGTACGACAACAGTTTAGGGTGAGCGTACGTGTGAGGGCACGGTTTAGTGTGAGCGTACGGGTTAGGGTTAGGGGACGGGTGAGGGGAAGGCTTCGGAAAAGGGTTATGGATAGTGTTTGCGCTAGGGTTAGGGTTAGGGGACGGGGACGGTTTAGGTTCCATGTGAGGGTACCACAACGGTTTAGGGGGAGCGTACGTGTGAGGGCACGGGTTAGTGTGAGCGTACGGGTTACGAATAGGGGATGGGTTAGGGGAAGGTTTTGGGGAAAGGTTAGGGTTAGGGTTCTGGCTAGGGTTAGGGTTAGGGGATGGGGACGGTTTAGGGTCCAGGTGAGGGTACGCCAACGCTATAGGGGGAGCGTACGTGTGAGGGCACAGGTTAGTGTGAGCGTACCGGTTAGGATTAGGGGACGGGTGAGGGGAAGCCTTTGGGGAAGGGTTAGGGTTAGGGTTCGGGCTAGGGTTAGGGTTAGTGGACGGGGACGGTTTAGGGTCCAGGTGAGGGTACGACAACGGTTTAGGGGTAGCGTACGTGTGAGGGCACGGGTTAGTGTGAGCGTATGGGTTAGGATTAGGGGACGGGTGAGGGGAAGGCTTCGGGGAAGGATTAGGGTTAGGGTTCGGGCTAGGGTTAGGGTTAGGGGACGGGGACAGTTTAGGGTACAGTTGAGGGTACGACAATGGTTTAGGGGGAGCGTACATGTGAGGGCGCGGGTTAGTGTGAAAGTACAGGTTAGGATTAGGGGACTGGTGAGGAGAAGGCTTCGGGGAAGGGTGAGGGTTAGGGTTCAGGCTAGGGTTAGGGTTAGGGGACGGGGACAGTGTAGGGTCCAGGTAATGGTCCGACAACGGATTAGGGGGAGAGTACATGTGAGGGTGCAGGTTAGTGTGAGCGTACGGGTTAGGATTAGGGGACGGGTGAGGGGAAGGCTTCGGGCAAGGGTTAGGGTTAGGGTTCGGGCTACGGTTAGGGTTAGGGGACGGGGACGGTTTACGGTCCAGGTGAGGGTACGACAATGGTTTAGGTGGAGCGAATGTGTGAGGGCGTGGGTAGTGTGATGGTACGGGTTAGGATTAGGTGACGGGTGACGTGAAGGCTTCGGGGAAGGGTTAGGGTTAGGGTTAGGGCTAGGGTTAGGGTTAGGGGACGGGGACGGTATAGGGTCCAGATGAGGGTATGACAACGGTTTAGGGGGAGCGTACGTGTGAGAGCGTGGGTTAGTGTGAGCGTACGGGTTAGGATTAGGGGACGGGTGAGGGGAAGGCTTCGGGGAAGTGTTAGGGTTAGGGTTCGGGCTAGGATTAGGGTTAGGGGACGGGGACGGTTTAGGGTCCAGGTGAGCGTACGACAACGGTTTAGGGGGAGCGTACATGTGAGGGCGCGGGTTAATGTGAGCGTACGGGTTAGGATTAGGGGACGAGTTAGGGGAAGGCTTTGGGGAAGGGTTAGGTTTAGGGTTCGGCCTAGGGTTAGGGTTAGGGGACGGGGACGGTTTAAGGTCCAGGTGAGTGTAAGACAACACATTAGGGGGAGCGTACGTGTGAGGGCGCGTGTTAGTGTGAGCGTACGTGTTAGGATTAGGGGACGGGTGAGGGGAAGGCTTCGGGGAAGGTTTAGGGTTAGGGTTCGGGCTAGGGTTAGGGTTAGGGGACGGAGACGGTTTAGGGTCCAGGTGAGGGTACGACAACGGTTGAGGGGGAGCGTACGTGTGAGCGCGTGGGTTAGTGTCAGCGTATGGGTTAGGATTAGGGGAGGTTGAGGGGAATGCTTCGGGGAAAGGTTAGGGTTAGGGTTCGGGCTAGTGTTAGGGTTAGGGTACGGGGACGGTTTAGGGTCCAGGTGAGGGTACAACCACGGTTTAGGGGGAGCGTACGTGTGAGGGCGCGGGTTAGTGTGAGCATATGTGTTAGGATTAGGGGATGGGTTAGGGTTAGGGTTAGGGTTAGGGTTAGGGTTAGGGTTAGGGTTAGGGTTTGGGTAGGGTTAGGGTTAGGGAATGGGGACGGTTTAGGGTCCAGGTGAGGGTACGACAACGGTTTAGGGGCAGCGTAAGTGTGAGCGGGCTGGTTAGTGTGAGCGTACGGGTTAGGATTAGGGGACGGGTGAGGGGAAGGCTTCAGCGAAGGGTTAGGGTAAGGGTTCGGGCTAGGGTTAGTGTTAGGGGACGGGGATGGTTTAAGGTCCAGGTGAGGGTATGCCACCGGTTTAGGGGGAGCGTACGTGTGAGGGCACGGGTTAGTGTGAGCGTACAGGTTAGGATTAGGGGACGGGTGAGGGGAAGGCTTCGGGGAAGGTTTAGGGTTAGGGTTCGGGCTAGGGTTAGGGTTAGGGGACGGGGACAGTTTAGGGTCCATGTGAGAGTACGACGACGGTTTAGGGAGAGCGTACGTGTGAGGGCGTGGGTTAGTGTGAGCATACGGGTTAGGATTAGGGGACGGGTGAGGGGAAGGCTTCGGAGAAGGTTTAGGGTTACGGTTCGGGCTAGGGTTAGGGTTAGGGGACGGGGACGGTTTAGGGTCCAGGTGAGGGTACGACAACTGTTTTGGGGGTGCGTACATGTGAGGGCGCAGGTTAGTGTGAGCGTACGGGTTAGGATTAGGGGACGGGTGAGGGGAAGGCTTCGGGGAAGGGTTAGGGTTAGGGTTCCGGCTAGGGTTTGGGTTAGGGGTCGGGGAACATTTAGGGTCCAGGTGAGGGTACGACAACGGTTTAGGGGGAGCGTACGTGTGAGGGCGCAGGTTAGTGTGAGCGTACGGGTTAGGATTAGGGGACGGGTGAGGGGAAGGCTTCGGGGAAGGGTTAGGGTTAGGGTTCGGGCTAGGGTTAGGTTTAGTGGATAGGGACGGTTTAGGATCCAGGTGAGGGTACGACAATGGTTTAGGGGCAGCGTACGAGTGAGCGGGCTGGATAGTGTGAGCGTACGGGTTAGGATTAGGGGACGGGTGAGGGGAAGGCTTCGGGGTAGGGTTAGGGTTAGGGTTCGGGCTAGGGTTAGGTTTAGGGGACGGGGACGTTTTAGGGTCCAGGTGAGGGTACGACAACGATTTAGGGGGAGCGTACGTGTGAGGGCGTGGGTTAGTGTGAGCATACGGGTTAGGATTAGGGGACGGATGAGGGGAAGGCTTTGGGGAAGGGTTAGGGTTAGGGTTCGGGCTAGGGATAGGGTTAGGGGACGGGGACGGTTTAGGGTCCAGGTGAGGGTACGACAACGGTTTAGGGGGAGCGTACGTGTGAGGGCGCGGGTTAGTGTGAGCGTACGGGTTAGGATTAGGCGACGGGTGAGGAGAAGGCTTCGGGGAAGGGTTAGGTTTAGGGTTCGGCCTAGGGTTAGGGTTAGGGGACGGGGACGGTTTAAGGTCCAGGTGAGGGTAAGACAACACTTTAGGGGGAGCGTATGTGTGAGGGCGCGTGTTAGTGTGAGCGTACGGGTTAGGATTTGGGGACGGGTGATGGGAAGGCTTCGGGGAAGGGTTAGTGTTAGGGTTCTGGCTAGGGTTAGGGTTAGGGGACGGGGACGGTTTAGGGTCCAGGTGAGTGTACGACAACCGTTTAGGGGGAGCGTACGTGTGAGCGGGCTGGATAGTGTGAGCGTACGGGTTAGGATTAGGGACGGGTGAGGGGAAGGCTTCGGGGAAGGGTTAGGGTTAGGGTTCGGGCTAGGGTTAGGGTTAGGGGACGGGGGCGTTTTGGGGTCCAGGTGAGGGTACGACAACGCTTTAGGGGGAGCGTACGTGTGAGGGCGCCGGTTAGTGTGAGCATACGTGTTAGGATTAGGGGACGGCTGAGGGGAAGGCTTCGGGGAAGGGTTAGGGTTAGGGTTCGGGCTAGGGTTAGGGTTAGGGGACGGGGACGGTTTAGGGTCCAGGTGAGGGTACGACAACGGTTTAGGGGGAGCGTACGTGTGAGGGCGTGGATTAGTGTGAGCGTACGGGTTAGGATTAGGGGACGGGTGAGGGGAAGGCTTCGGGGAAGGGTTAGGGTTAGGGTTAGGGGACGGGGACGGTTTCGGGTCAGGTTGAGGGTACGACAGCGGTTTAGGGGGAGTGTACGTGTGAGGGCACGGGTTAGTGTGAGTGTACGGGTTAGGATTAGGGTACGGGTGAGGGGAAGGCTTCGGAAAAGGGTTATGGATAGGGTTTGGGCTAGGGTTAGGGTTAGGGGACAGGGACGGTTTAGGGTCCAGGTGAGGGTACGACAACGGTTTAGGGGGAGCGTACGTGTGAGGGCGCGGGTTAGTGTGAGTGTACGGGTTAGGATTAGGGGACGGGTGAGGGGAAGGCTTCGGGGAAGGGTTAGTGTTAGGGTTCGGGCTAGGGTTAGGGTTAGGGGACGGGGACGGTTTAGGGTCCAGGTGAAGGTACGACAACGGTTTAGGGGGAGCGTACGTGTGAGGGCGTGGGTTACGTGAGCGTACGGGTTAGGATTAGGAGACGGGTGAGGGGAAGGCTTCGGGGAAGGATTAGGGTTAGGGTTCAGGCTAGGGTTAGGGTTAGGGAACGGGGACGGTTTAGGGTCCAGGTGAGGGTACGACAACGGTTTAGGGGCAGCGTACGAGTGAGCGGGCTGGATAGTGTGACCGTACGGGTTAGGATTAGGGGACGGGTGAGGGGAAGGCTTCGGGGAAGGGTTAGGGTTAGGGTTCGGGCTAGGATTAAGTTTAGGGGACGGGGACGTTTTAGGGTCCAGGTGAGGGTACGACAACGATTTAGGGGGAGCGTACGTGTGAGGGCGCGGGTTAGTGTGAGCATACGGGTTAGGATTAGGGGACGGGTGAGGGGAAGGATTTGGGGAAGGGTTAGGGTTAGGGTTCGGGCTAGGGATAGGGTTAAGGGACGGGGACGGTTTAGGGTCCAGGTGAGGGTACGACAACGGTTTAGGGGGAGCGTACGTGTGAGGGCGCGGGTTAGTGTGAGGTTACGGGTTAGGATTAGGGGACGGGTGAGGGGAAGGCTTCGGGGAAGTGTTAGGGTTAGGGTTCGGGCTAGGTTTAGTGTTAGGGGACGGGGACGGTTTAGGGTCCAGGTGAGGGTACGACAAAGCTTTAGGGGGAGCGTACGTGTGAGGGCGCGGGTTAGTGTTAGCGTACAGGTTAGTATTAGGGGACGGGTGAGGGGAAGGCTTCGGGGAAGGGTTAGGGTTAGGGTTCGGGCTAGGGTTAGGGTTAGGGGAAGGGGACGGTTTAAGGTCCAGGTGAGTGTAAGACAACACATTAGGGGGAGCGTACGTGTGAGGGCGCGTGTTAGTGTGAGCGTACGTGTTAGGATTAGGGGACGGGTGAGGGGAAGGCTTCGGGGAAGGTTTAGGGTTAGGGTTCGGGCTAGGGTTAGGGTTAGGGGACGGAGACGGTTTAGGGTCCAGGTGAGGGTACGACAACGGTTGAGGGGGAGCGTACGTGTGAGCGCGTGGGTTAGTGTCAGCGTATGGGTTAGGATTAGGGGAGGTTGAGGGGAATGCTTCGGGGAAAGGTTAGGGTTAGGGTTCGGGCTAGTGTTAGGGTTAGGGTACGGGGACGGTTTAGGGTCCAGGTGAGGGTACAACCACGGTTTAGGGGGAGCGTACGTGTGAGGGCGCGGGTTAGTGTGAGCATATGTGTTAGGATTAGGGGATGGGTTAGGGTTAGGGTTAGGGTTAGGGTTAGGGTTAGGGTTAGGGTTAGGGTTTGGGTAGGGTTAGGGTTAGGGAATGGGGACGGTTTAGGGTCCAGGTGAGGGTACGACAACGGTTTAGGGGCAGCGTAAGTGTGAGCGGGCTGGTTAGTGTGAGCGTACGGGTTAGGATTAGGGGACGGGTGAGGGGAAGGCTTCAGGGAAGGGTTAGGGTAAGGGTTCGGGCTAGGGTTAGTGTTAGGGGACGGGGATGGTTTAAGGTCCAGGTGAGGGTATGCCAACGGTTTAGGGGGAGCGTACGTGTGAGGGCACGGGTTAGTGTGAGCGTACAGGTTAGGATTAGGGGACGGGTGAGGGGAAGGCTTCGGGGAAGGTTTAGGGTTAGGGTTCGGGCTAGGGTTAGGGTTAGGGGACGGGGACAGTTTAGGGTCCATGTGAGAGTACGACGACGGTTTAGGGAGAGCGTACGTGTGAGGGCGTGGGTTAGTGTGAGCATACGGGTTAGGATTAGGGGACGGGTGAGGGGAAGGCTTCGGAGAAGGTTTAGGGTTACGGTTCGGGCTAGGGTTAGGGTTAGGGGACGGGGACGGTTTAGGGTCCAGGTGAGGGTACGACAACTGTTTTGGGGGTGCGTACATGTGAGGGCGCAGGTTAGTGTGAGCGTACGGGTTAGGATTAGGGGACGGGTGAGGGGAAGGCTTCGGGGAAGGGTTAGGGTTAGGGTTACGGCTAGGGTTTGGGTTAGGGGTCGGGGAACATTTAGGGTCCAGGTGAGGGTACGACAACGGTTTAGGGGGAGCGTACGTGTGAGGGCGCAGGTTAGTGTGAGCGTACGGGTTAGGATTAGGGGACGGGTGAGGGGAAGGCTTCGGGGAAGGGTTAGGGTTAGGGTTCGGGCTAGGGTTAGGTTTAGTGGATAGGGACGGTTTAGGATCCAGGTGAGGGTACGACAATGGTTTAGGGGCAGCGTACGAGTGAGCGGGCTGGATAGTGTGAGCGTACGGGTTAGGATTAGGGGACGGGTGAGGGGAAGGCTTCGGGGAAAGGTTAGTGTTAGGGTTCTGGCTAGGGTTAGGGTTAGGGGACGGGGACGGTTTAGGGTCCAGGTGAGGGTACGACAACCGTTTAGGGGGAGCGTACGTGTGAGCGGGCTGGATAGTGTGAGCGCACGGGTTAGGATTAGGGACGGGTGAGGGGAAGGCTTCGGGGAAGGATTAGGGTTAGGGTTCGGGCTAGGGTTAGGGTTAGGGGACGGGGGCGTTTTGGGGTCCAGGTGAGGGTACGACAACGCTTTAGGGGGAGCGTACGTGTGAGGGCGCTGGTTAGTGTGAGCATACGTGTTAGGATTAGGGGACGGGTGAGGGGAAGGCTTCGGGGAAGGGTTAGGGTTAGGGTTCGGGCTAGGGTTAGGGTTAGGGGACGGGGACGGTTTAGGGTCCAGGTGAGGGTACGACAACGGTTTAGGGGGAGCGTACGTGTGAGGGCGTGGATTAGTGTGAGCGTACGGGTTAGGATTAGGGGACGGGTGAGGGGAAGGCTTCGGGGAAGGGTTAGGGTTAGGGTTTGGGCTAGGGTTAGGGTTAGGGGACGGGGACGGTTTCGGGTCAGGTTGAGGGTACGACAGCGGTTTAGGGGGAGTGTACGTGTGAGGGCACGGGTTAGTGTGAGTGTACGGGTTAGGATTAGGGTACGGGTGAGGGGAAGGCTTCGGAAAAGGGTTATGGATAGGGTTTGGGCTAGGGTTAGGGTTAGGGGACAGGGACGGTTTAGGGTCCAGGTGAGGGTACGACAACGGTTTAGGGGGAGCGTACGTGTGAGGGCGCGGGTTAGTGTGAGTGTACGGGTTAGGATTAGGGGACGGGTGAGGGGAAGGCTTCGGGGAAGGGTTAGTGTTAGGGTTCGGGCTAGGGTTAGGGTTAGGGGACGGGGACGGTTTAGGGTCCAGGTGAAGGTACGACAACGGTTTAGGGGGAGCGTACGTGTGAGGGCGTGGGTTACGTGAGCGTACGGGTTAGGATTAGGAGACGGGTGAGGGGAAGGCTTCGGGGAAGGATTAGGGTTAGGGTTCAGGCTAGGGTTAGGGTTAGGGAACGGGGACGGTTTAGGGTCCAGGTGAGGGTACGACAACGGTTTAGGGGCAGCGTACGAGTGAGCGGGCTGGATAGTGTGACCGTACGGGTTAGGATTAGGGGACGGGTGAGGGGAAGGCTTCGGGGAAGGGTTAGGGTTAGGGTTCGGGCTAGGATTAAGTTTAGGGGACGGGGACGTTTTAGGGTCCAGGTGAGGGTACGACAACGATTTAGGGGGAGCGTACGTGTGAGGGCGCGGGTTAGTGTGAGCATACGGGTTAGGATTAGGGGACGGGTGAGGGGAAGGATTTGGGGAAGGGTTAGGGTTAGGGTTCGGGCTAGGGATAGGGTTAAGGGACGGGGACGGTTTAGGGTCCAGGTGAGGGTACGACAACAGGTTAGGGGGAGCGTACGTGTGAGGGCGCGGGTTAGTGTGAGCTTACGGGTTAGGATTAGGGGACGGGTGAGGGGAAGGCTTCGGGGAAGTGTTAGGGTTAGGGTTCGGGCTAGGTTTAGTGTTAGGGGACGGGGACGGTTTAGGGTCCAGGTGAGGGTACGACAAAGCTTTAGGGGGAGCGTACGTGTGAGGGCGCGGGATAGTGTTAGCGTACAGGTTAGTATTAGGGGACGGGTGAGGGGAAGGCTTCGGGGAAGGGTTAGGGTTAGGGTTCGGGCTAGGGTTAGGGTTAGGGGAAGGGGACGGTTTAGGGTCCAGGTGAGGGTACGACAACGGTTTAGGGGGAGAATACGTGTGAGGGCGCGGGTTAGTGTGAGCGTACGGGTTAGGGTTAGGGGACGGGTGAGGGGAAGGCTTCGGGGAAGTGTTAGGGTTAGGGTTCGGGCTAGGGTTAGGGTTAGGGGACGGGGACGGTTTAGGGTCCAGGTGAGGGTACGACAACCATTTAGGGGGAGCGTACGTGTGAGGGCGCATGTTAGTGTGAGCGTACGGGTTAGGAGTAGTGGACGGGTGAGGGGAAGGCTTCGGGGAAGGGTTAGGGTTAGGGTTCGGGCTAGGGTTAGGGTTAGGGGACGGGGACGGTTTAGGGTCCAGGTGAGGGTACGACAACAGTTTAGGGTGGGCGTACGTGTGAGGGCCTGGGTTAGTGTGAGCGTACGGGTTACGATTAGGGGACGGTTGAGGGGAAGGCTTCGGGGAACGGTTAGGGTTAGGGTTCGGGCTAGGATTAGGGTTAGGGGACGGAGGCCGTTTAGGGTCTAGGTGAGGGTAGGACAACGCTTTAGGGGGAGCGTATGTGTGAGGGCGCGGGTTAGTGTGAGCGTATGGGTTAGGATTAGGGGACGGGTGAGGAGAAGGCTTCGGGGAAGGGTTAGGGTTAGGGTTCGGGCTAGGGTTAGGGTTAGGGGACGGAGACGGTTTAGTGTCCAGGTGAGGGTACGACAACGGTTTAGGGGGAGCGTACGTGTGAGGGCGTGGGTTAGTGTGAGCGTACGGGTTAGGATTAGGGGACGGGTGAGGGGAAGGCTTCCGGGAAGGGTTAGGGTTAGGGTTCGGCTAGGGTTAGGGTTAGAGGACGGGGACGGTTTAGGGTCCAGGTGAGGGTACGAGAACGCTTTAGGGGGAGCGTACGTGTGAGGGCGCGGGTTAGTGTGAGCGTACGTGTTAGGATTAGGGGACGGGTGAGGGGAAGGGTTAGGGTTAGGGTTCGGGCTAGGGTTAGGGTTAGGGGACGGGGACGGTTTCGTGTCCAGTTGAGGGTACGACAGCGGTTTAGGGGGAGCGTACGTGTGAGGGCGTGGGTTAGTGTGAGCGTACGTGTTAGGATTAGGGACGGGTGAGGGGAAGGCTTCGGGGAAGGTTTATGGTTAGGGTTCGGGCTACGGTTAGGGTTAGGGGATGGGGACGTTTTAGGGTCCAGGTGAGGGTACGACAACGCTTTTGGGGGAGCGTATGTGTGAGGGCGTGGGTTAGTGTGAGCATACGGGTTAGGATTAGGGGACGGGTGAGGGAAAGGCTTCGGGGAAGGGTTAGGGTTAGGGTTCGGGCTAGGGTTAGGGTTAGGGGACGGGGAGGGTTTAGGGTCCAGGTGAGGGTACGACAACGGTTTAGGGGGAGCGTACGTGTGAGGGCGCGGGTTAGTGTGAGCGTACGGGTTAGGATTAGGGGACGGGTGAGGGAAAGGCTTCGGGGAAGGGTTAGGGTTAGGGTTCGGGATAGGGTTAGGGTTAGGGGACGGGGACGTTTTCGGGTCCAGTTGAGGGTACGACAGCGGTTTAGGGGGAGCGTACGTGTGAGGGCACGGTTTAGTGTGAGCGTACGGGTTAGGGTTAGGGGACGGGTGAGGGGAAGGCTTCGGAAAAGGGTTATGGATAGTGTTTGCGCTAGGGTTAGGGTTAGGGGACGGGGACGGTTTAGGTTCCAGGTGAGGGTACCACAATGGTTTAGGGGGAGCGTACGTGTGAGGGCGCGGGTTAGTGTGAGCGTACGGGTTACGAATAGGGGACGGGTTAGGGGAAGGTTTTGGGGAAAAGTTAGGGTTAGGGTTCTGGCTAGGGTTAGGGTTAGGGGATGGGGACGGTTTAGGGTCCAGGTGAGGGTACGCCAACGCTATAGGGGGAGCGTACGTGTGAGGGCACAGGTTAGTGTGAGCGTACCGGTTAGGATTAGGGGACGGGTGAGGGAAAGCCTTTGGGGAAGGGTTAGGTTTAGGGTTCGGGCTAGGGTTAGGGTTAGTGGACGGGGACGGTTTAGGGTCCAGGTGAGGGTACGACAACGGTTTAGGGGTAGCGTACGTGTGAGGGCAGGGGTTAGTGTGAGCGTATGGGTTAGGATTAGGGGACGGGTGAGGGGAAGGCTTCGGGGAAGGATTAGGGTTAGGGTTCGGGCTAGGGTTAGGGTTAGGTGACGGGGACAGTTTAGGGTACAGTTGAGGGTACGACAATGGTTTAGGGGGAGCGTACATGTGACGGCGCGGGTTAGTGTGAAAGTACAGGTTAGGATTAGGGGACGGGTGAGGAGAAGGCTTCGGGGAAGGGTGAGGGTTAGGGTTCAGGTTAGGGTTAGGGTTAGGGGACGGGGACGGTTTAGAGTCCAGCTGAGGGTACGACAACGGTTTAGGGGGAGCGTACGTGTGAGGGCGTGGGTTAGTGTGAGCGTACGGGTTAGGATTAGGGGACGGTTGAGGGGAAGGTTTCGGGGAAGAGTCAGGGTTAGCGTTTGGGCTAGGGTTAGGGGTAGGGGACGGGGACGGTTTAGGGTCCAGGTGAGGGTACGTCAGCGGTTTTGGGGGAGCGTACGTGTGAGGGCGCGGGTTAGTGTGAGCGTACGGGTTAGGATTAGGGGACGGGTGAGGGGAAGGCTTCGGGGAATGGTTAGGGATAGGGTTCGGGCTAGGGTTAGGGTTAGTGGACGGGGATGGTTTAGGGACCAGGTGAGTGTACCACAACGGTTTAGGGGGAGCGTACGTGTGAGGGCGCGGGTTAGTGTGAGCGAACGGGTTAGGATTAGGGGACGGGTGAGGGGAAGGCTTCGGGGAAAGGTTAGGGTTCGGGTTCTGGCTAGGGTTAGGGTTAGGGGATGGGGATGGTTTAGGGTCCAGGTGAGGGTACGACAACGCTATAGGGGGAGCGTACGTGGGAGGGCGCGGGTTAGTGTGAGCGTACCTGTTAGGATTAGGGGACGGGTGAGGGGAAGGCTTCGGGGAAGTGTTAGGGTTAGGGTTCGGGCTAGGGTTAGGGTTAGGGGACGGGGACGGTTTAGGGTCCAGGTGAGGGTACCACAATGGTTTAGGTGGAGCGAATGTGTGAGGGCGTGGGTAGTGTGATGGTACGGGTTAGGATTAGGTGACGGGTGACGTGAAGGCTTCGGGGAAGGGTTAGGGTTAGGGTTAGGGCTAGGGTTAGGGTTAGGGGACGGGGACGGTATAGGGTCCAGGTGAGGGTATGACAACGGTTTAGGGGGAGCGTACGTGTGAGAGCGTGGGTTAGTGTGAGCTTACGGGTTAGGATTAGGGGACGGGTGAGGGGAAGGCTTCGGGGAAGTGTTAGGGTTAGGGTTCGGGCTAGGGTTAGGGTTAGGGGACGGGGACGGTTTAGGGTCCAGGTGAAGGTACGACAACGGTTTAGGGGGAGCGTACGTGTGAGGGCGTGGGTTACGTGAGCGTACGGGTTAGGATTAGGAGACGGGTGAGGGGAAGGCTTCGGGGAAGGATTAGGGTTAGGGTTCGGGCTAGGGATAGGGTTAAGGGACGGGGACGGTTTAGGGTCCAGGTGAGGGTACGACAACGGTTTAGGGGGAGCGTACGTGTGAGGGCGCGGGTTAGTGTGAGGTTACGGGTTAGGATTAGGGGACGGGTGAGGGGAAGGCTTCGGGGAAGTGTTAGGGTTAGGGTTCGGGCTAGGTTTAGTGTTAGGGGACGGGGACGGTTTAGGGTCCAGGTGAGGGTACGACAAAGCTTTAAGGGGAGCGTACGTGTGAGGGCGCGGGTTAGTGTTAGCGTACAGGTTAGTATTAGGGGACGGGTGAGGGGAAGGCTTCGGGGAAGGGTTAGGGTTAGGGTTCGGGCTAGGGTTAGGGTTAGGGGAAGGGGACGGTTTAAGGTCCAGGTGAGTGTAAGACAACACATTAGGGGGAGCGTACGTGTGAGGGCGCGTGTTAGTGTGAGAGTACATGTTAGGATTAGGGGACGGGTGAGGGGAAGGCTTCGGGGAAGGTTTAGGGTTAGGGTTCGGGCTAGGGTTAGGGTTAGGGGACGGAGACGGTTTAGGGTCCAGGTGAGGGTACGACAACGGTTGAGGGGGAGCGTACGTGTGAGCGCGTGGGTTAGTGTCAGCGTATGGGTTAGGATTAGGGGAGGTTGAGGGGAATGCTTCGGGGAAAGGTTAGGGTTAGGGTTCGGGCTAGTGTTAGGGTTAGGGTACGGGGACGGTTTAGGGTCCAGGTGAGGGTACAACCACGGTTTAGGGGGAGCGTACGTGTGAGGGCGCGGGTTAGTGTGAGCATATGTGTTAGGATTAGGGGATGGGTTAGGGTTAGGGTTAGGGTTAGGGTTAGGGTTAGGGTTAGGGTTAGGGTTTGGGTAGGGTTAGGGTTAGGGAATGGGGACGGTTTAGGGTCCAGGTGAGGGTACGACAACGGTTTAGGGGCAGCGTAAGTGTGAGCGGGCTGGTTAGTGTGAGCGTACGGGTTAGGATTAGGGGACGGGTGATGGGAAGGCTTCAGGGAAGGGTTAGGGTAAGGGTTCGGGCTAGGGTTAGTGTTAGGGGACGGGGATGGTTTAAGGTCCAGGTGAGGGTATGCCAACGGTTTAGGGGGAGCGTACGTGTGAGGGCACGGGTTAGTGTGAGCGTACAGGTTAGGATTAGGGGACGGGTGAGGGGAAGGCTTCGGGGAAGGTTTAGGGTTAGGGTTCGGGCTAGGGTTAGGGTTAGGGGACGGGGACAGTTTAGGGTCCATGTGAGAGTACGACGACGGTTTAGGGAGAGCGTACGTGTGAGGGCGTGGGTTAGTGTGAGCATACGGGTTAGGATTAGGGGACGGGTGAGGGGAAGGCTTCGGAGAAGGTTTAGGGTTACGGTTCGGGCTAGGGTTAGGGTTAGGGGACGGGGACGGTTTAGGGTCCAGGTGAGGGTACGACAACTCTTTTGGGGGTGCGTACATGTGAGGGCGCAGGTTAGTGTGAGCGTACGGGTTAGGATTAGGGGACGGGTGAGGGGAAGGCTTCGGGGAAGGTTTAGGGTTAGGGTTCAGGCTAGGGTTAGGGTTAGGGAACGGGGACGGTTTAGGGTCCAGGTGAGGGTACGACAACGGTTTAGGGGCAGCGTACGAGTGAGCGGGCTGGATAGTGTGACCGTACGGGTTAGGATTAGGGGACGGGTGAGGGGAAGGCTTCGGGGAAGTGTTAGGGTTAGGGTTCGGGCTAGGATTAAGTTTAGGGGACGGGGACGTTTTAGGGTCCAGGTGAGGGTACGACAACGATTTAGGGGGAGCGTACGTGTGAGGGCGCGGGTTAGTGTGAGCATACGGGTTAGGATTAGGGGACGGGTGAGGGGAAGGATTTGGGGAAGGGCTAGGGTTAGGGTTCGGGCTAGGGATAGGGTTAAGGGACGGGGACGGTTTAGGGTCCAGGTGAGGGTACGACAACAGTTTAGGGGGAGCGTACGTGTAAGGGCGCGGGTTAGTGTGAGCTTACGGGTTAGGATTAGGGGACGGGTGAGGGGAAGGCTTCGGGGAAGTGTTAGGGTTAGGGTTCGGGCTAGGTTTAGTGTTAGGGGACGGGGACGGTTTAGGGTCCAGGTGAGGGTACGACAAAGCTTCAGGGGGAGCGTACGTGTGAGGGCGCGGGTTAGCGTTAGCGTACAGGTTAGTATTAGGGGACGGGTGAGGGGAAGGCTTCGGGGAAGGGTTAGGGTTTGGGTTCGGGCTAGGGTTAGGGTTAGGGGAAGGGGACGGTTTAGGGTCCAGGTGAGGGTACGACAACGGTTTAGGGGGAGAATACGTGTGAGGGCGCGGGTTAGTATGAGCGTACGGGTTAGGGTTAGGGGACGGGTGAGGGGAAGGCTTCGGGGAAGTGTTAGGGTTAGGGTTCGGGCTAGGGTTAGGGTTAGGGGACGGGGACGGTTTAGGGTCCAGGTGAGGGTACGACAACCATTTAGGGGGAGCGTACGTGTGAGGGCGCATGTTAGTGTGAGCGTACGGGTTAGGAGTAGTGGACGGGTGAGGGGAAGGCTTCGGGGAAGGGTTAGGGTTAGGGTTCGGGCTAGGGTTAGGGTTAGGGGACGGGGACGGTTTAGGGTCCAGGTGAGGGTACGACAACAGTTTAGGGTGGGCGTACGTGTGAGGGCCTGGGTTAGTGTGAGCGTACGGGTTACGATTAGGGGACGGTTGAGGGGAAGGCTTCGGGGAACGGTTAGGGTTAGGGTTCGGGCTAGGATTAGGGTTAGGGGACGGAGGCCGTTTAGGGTCTAGGTGAGGGTAGGACAACGCTTTAGGGGGAGCGTATGTGTGAGGGCGCGGGTTAGTGTGAGCGTATGGGTTAGGATTAGGGGACGGGTGAGGAGAAGGCTTCGGGGAAGGGTTAGGGTTAGGGTTCGGGCTAGGGTTAGGGTTAGGGGACGGAGACGGTTTAGTGTCCAGGTGAGTGTACGACAACGGTTTAGGGGGAGCGTACGTGTGAGGGCGTGGGTTAGTGTGAGCGTACGGGTTAGGATTAGGGGACGGGTGAGGGGAAGGCTTCCGGGAAGGGTTAGGGTTAGGGTTCGGCTAGGGTTAGGGTTAGAGGACGGGGACGGTTTAGGGTCCAGGTGAGGGTACGAGAACGCTTTAGGGGGAGCGTACGTGTGAGGGCGCGGGTTAGTGTGAGCGTACGTGTTAGGATTAGGGGACGGGTGAGGGGAAGGGTTAGGGTTAGGGTTCGGGCTAGGGTTAGGGTTAGGGGACGGGGACGGTTTCGTGTCCAGTTGAGGGTACGACAGCGGTTTAGGGGGAGCGTACGTGTGAGGGCGTGGGTTAGTGTGAGCGTACGTGTTAGGATTAGGGACGGGTGAGGGGAAGGCTTCGGGGAAGGTTTATGGTTAGGGTTCGGGCTACGGTTAGGGTTAGGGGATGGGGACGTTTTAGGGTCCAGGTGAGGGTACGACAACGCTTTTGGGGGAGCGTATGTGTGAGGGCGTGGGTTAGTGTGAGCATACGGGTTAGGATTAGGGGACGGGTGAGGGAAAGGCTTCGGGGAAGGGTTAGGGTTAGGGTTCGGGCTAGGGTTAGGGTTAGGGGACGGGGAGGGTTTAGGGTCCAGGTGAGGGTACGACAACGGTTTAGGGGGAGCGTACGTGTGAGGGCGCGGGTTAGTGTGAGCGTACGGGTTAGGATTAGGGGACGGGTGAGGGAAAGGCTTCGGGGAAGGGTTAGGGTTAGGGTTCGGGATAGGGTTAGGGTTAGGGGACGGGGACGTTTTCGGGTCCAGTTAAGGGTACGACAGCGGTTTAGGGGGAGCGTACGTGTGAGGGCACCGTTTAGTGTGAGCGTACGGGTTAGGGTTAGGGGACGGGTGAGGGGAAGGCTTCGGAAAAGGGTTATGGATAGTGTTTGCGCTAGGGTTAGGGTTAGGGGACGGGGACGGTTTAGGTTCCAGGTGAGGGTACCACAATGGTTTAGGGGGAGCGTACGTGTGAGGGCGCGGGTTAGTGTGAGCGTACGGGTTACGAATAGGGGACGGGTTAGGGGAAGGTTTTGGGGAAAAGTTAGGGTTAGGGTTCTGGCTAGGGTTAGGGTTAGGGGATGGGGACGGTTTAGGGTCCAGGTGAGGGTACGCCAACGCTATAGGGGGAGCGTACGTGTGAGGGCACAGGTTAGTGTGAGCGTACCGGTTAGGATTAGGGGACGGGTGAGGGAAAGCCTTTGGGGAAGGGTTAGGTTTAGGGTTCGGGCTAGGGTTAGGGTTAGTGGACGGGGACGGTTTAGGGTCCAGGTGAGGGTACGACAACGGTTTAGGGGTAGCGTACGTGTGAGGGCAGGGGTTAGTGTGAGCGTATGGGTTAGGATTAGGGGACGGGTGAGGGGAAGGCTTCGGGGAAGGATTAGGGTTAGGGTTCGGGCTAGGGTTAGGGTTAGGTGACGGGGACAGTTTAGGGTACAGTTGAGGGTACGACAATGGTTTAGGGGGAGCGTACATGTGAGGGCGCGGGTTAGTGTGAAAGTACAGGTTAGGATTAGGGGACGGGTGAGGAGAAGGCTTCGGGGAAGGGTGAGGGTTAGGGTTCAGGTTAGGGTTAGGGTTAGGGGACGGGGACGGTTTAGAGTCCAGCTGAGGGTACGACAACGGTTTAGGGGGAGCGTACGTGTGAGGGCGTGGGTTAGTGTGAGCGTACGGGTTAGGATTAGGGGACGGTTGAGGGGAAGGTTTCGGGGAAGAGTCAGGGTTAGCGTTTGGGCTAGGGTTAGGGGTAGGGGACGGGGACGGTTTAGGGTCCAGGTGAGGGTACGTCAGCGGTTTTGGGGGAGCGTACGTGTGAGGGCGCGGGTTAGTGTGAGCGTACGGGTTAGGATTAGGGGACGGGTGAGGGGAAGGCTTCGGGGAATGGTTAGGGATAGGGTTCGGGCTAGGGTTAGGGTTAGTGGACGGGGATGGTTTAGGGACCAGGTGAGTGTACCACAACGGTTTAGGGGGAGCGTACGTGTGAGGGCGCGGGTTAGTGTGAGCGAACGGGTTAGGATTAGGGGACGGGTGAGGGGAAGGCTTCGGGGAAAGGTTAGGGTTCGGGTTCTGGCTAGGGTTAGGGTTAGGGGATGGGGATGGTTTAGGGTCCAGGTGAGGGTACGACAACGCTATAGGGGGAGCGTACGTGGGAGGGCGCGGGTTAGTGTGAGCGTACCTGTTAGGATTAGGGGACGGGTGAGGGGAAGGCTTCGGGGAAGTGTTAGGGTTAGGGTTCGGGCTAGGGTTAGGGTTAGGGGACGGGGACGGTTTAGGGTCCAGGTGAGGGTACGACAATGGTTTAGGTGGAGCGAATGTGTGAGGGCGTGGGTAGTGTGATGGTACGGGTTAGGATTAGGTGACGGGTGACGTGAAGGCTTCGGGGAAGGGTTAGGGTTAGGGTTAGGGCTAGGGTTAGGGTTAGGGGACGGGGACGGTATAGGGTCCAGGTGAGGGTATGACAACGGTTTAGGGGGAGCGTACGTGTGAGAGCGTGGGTTAGTGTGAGCTTACGGGTTAGGATTAGGGGACGGGTGAGGGGAAGGCTTCGGGGAAGTGTTAGGGTTAGGGTTCGGGCTAGGGTTAGGGTTAGGGGACGGGGACGGTTTAGGGTCCAGGTGAGGGTACGACAACGGTTTAGGGGGAGCGTACGTGTGAGGGCGCGGGTTAGTGTGAGCGTACGGGTTAGGATTAGGGGACGAGTTAGGGGAAGGCTTTGGGGAAGGGTTAGGGTTAGGGTTCGGCCTAGGGTTAGGGTTAGGGGACGGGGACGGTTTAAGGTCCAGGTGAGTGTAAGACAACACATTAGGGGGAGCGTACGTGTGAGCGCGTGGGTTAGTGTCAGCGTATGGGTTAGGATTAGGGGAGGTTGAGGGGAATGCTTCGGGGAAAGGTTAGGGTTAGGGTTCGGGCTAGTGTTAGGGTTAGGGTACGGGGACGGTTTAGGGTCCAGGTGAGGGTACGACCACGGTTTAGGGGGAGCGTACGTGTGAGGGCGCGGGTTAGTGTGAGCATATGTGTTAGGATTAGGGGATGGGTTAGGGTTAGGGTTACGGTTAGGGTTAGGGTTAGGGTTAGGGTTAGGGTTAGGGTTTGGGTAGGGTTAGGGTTAGGGTTAGGGTTAGGGTTAGGGTTAGGGTTAGGGTTAGGGTTAGGGTTAGGGTTAGGGGACGGGGACGGTTTAGGGTCCAGGTGAGGGTACGACAACGGTTTAGGGGGAGCATACGTGTGAGGGCGCGTGTTAGTGTGAGCGTACGGGTTAGGGTTAGGGGACGGGTGAGGGGAAGGCTTCGGGGAAGGGTTAGGTTTAGGGTTCGGGTTAGGGTTAGGGTTAGGGGACGGGGACGGTTTAGGGTCCAGGTGAGGGTACAACAACAGTTTAGGGGGAGCGTACGTGTGAGGGCGTGGGTTAGCGTGAGCGTACGGGTTAGGATTAGGGGACGGGTGAGGGGAAGGCTTCAGGGAAGGATTAGGGTTAGGGTTCGGCCTAGGGTTAGTGTTATGGGACGGGGACGGTTTAGGGTCCAGGTGAGGGTACGACCATGGTTTAGGGGGAGCGTACGTGTGAGGGCGTGGGTTAGTGTGAACTTACGGGTTAGGATTAATGGGACGGGTAAGGGGAAGGCTTCGGGGAAGGGTTAGGGTTAGGGTTCGGGCTAGGGTTAGGGTTAGGGACGGGGACGGTTTAGGGTCCAGGTGAGGGTACGACAACGCTTTAGGGGGAGTGTACATGTGAGGGCGCGGGTTAGTGTGAGGGTACGGGTTAGGAGTAGGGGACGGGAGAGGGGAAGGCTTCGGTGAAGGGTTAGGGTTAGGGTTCCGGCTAGGGTAAGGGTTAGGGGACGGGGACGGTTTAGGGTCCAGGTGAGGGTACGACAACGCTTTAGGGGGAGCGTACATGTGAGGGCGCGGGTTAGTGTGAGCGTACGGGTTAGGATTAGGGGACGGGTGAGGGGAAGGCTTCGGGGAAGGTTTAGGGTTAGGATTCGGGCTAGGTTTAGGGTTAGGGGATGGGAACAGTTTAGGGTCCAGGTGAGGGTACGACAACAGTTTAGGGTGAGCGTAAGTGTGAGGGCCTGGGTTAATGTGAGCGTACGGGTTAGGATTAGGGGACGGGAGAGGGGAAGGCTTCGGGGAAGGGTTAGGTTTAGGGTTCGGGCTAGGGTTAGGGTTAAGGGACGGGGAAGGTTTAGGGTCCAGGTGAGGGTACGACAATGGTTTAGGGGGAGCGTACGTGTGAGGGCGCGGGTTAGTGTGAGCGTACGCGTTAGGGTTAGGGGACGGGTGAGGGGAAGGCTTCGGGGAAGTGTTAGGATTAGGGTTCGGGCTAGGGTTAGGGTTAGGGGACGGGGACGGTTTAGGGTCCAGGTGAGGGTACGACAACCGTTTAGGGGGAGCGTACGTGTGAGGGCCCATGTTAGTGTGAGCGTACGGGTTAGGATTAGGGGACGGGTGAGGGGAAGGCTTCGGGGAAGGGTTAGGGTTAGGGTTCGGGCTAGGGTTAGGGTTAGGGGACGGGGACGGTTTAGGGTCCAGGTGAGGGTACGACAACAGTTTAGGGTGAGCGTACGTGTGAGGGCGCGGGTTAGTGTGAGCGTACGGGTTAGGATTAGGGGACGGGTGAGGGGAAGGCTTCGGGGAAGTGTTAGGGTTACGGTTCGGGCTAGGGTTAGGGTTAGGGGACGGGGACGGTTTAGGGTCCAGCTGAGGGTACGACCATGGTTTAGGGGGAGCTAACGTGTGAGGGCATGGGTTAGTGTGAGCGTACGGGTTACGATTAGGGGACGGGTGAGGGGAAGGCTTCGGGGAACGGTTAGGGTTAGGGTTCGGGCTAGGATTAGGGTTAGGGGACGGAGGCGGTTTAGGGTCCAGGTGAGGGTAGGACAACGCTTTAGGGGGAGCGTATGTGTGAGGGCGCGGGTTAGTGTGAGCGTATGGGTTAGGATTAGGGGACGGGTGAGGAGAAGGCTTCGGGGAAGGGTTAGGGTTAGGGTTTGGGCTAGGGTTAGGGTTAGGGGACGGAGACGGTTTAGTGTCCAGGTGAGGGTACGACAACGGTTTAGGGGGAGCGTTCGTGTGAGGGCGTGGGTTAGTGTGAGAGTACGGGTTAGGATTAGGGGACGGGTGAGGGGAAGGCTTCCGGGAAGGGTTAGGGTTAGGGTTCGGCTACGGTTAGGGTTAGAGGACGGGGACGGTTTAAGGTCCAGGTGAGGGTACGAGAACGCTTTAGGGGGAGCGTACGTGTGAGGGCACGGGTTAGTGTGAGCGTACGTGTTAGGATTAGGGGACGGGTGAGGGGAAGGCTTCGTGGAAGGGTTAGGGTTAGGGTTCGGGCTAGGGTTAGGGTTAGGGGACGGGGACGGTTTCGTGTCCAGTTGAGGGTACGACAGCGGTTTAGGGGGAGCGTACGTGTGAGGGCGTGGGTTAGTGTGAGCGTACGGGTTAGGATTAGGGACGGGTGAGTGGAAGGCTTCGGGGAAGGTTTATGGTTAGGGCTCGGGCTAGGGTTAGGGTTAGGGGACGGGGACGTTTTCGGGTCCAGTTGAGGGTACGACAGCGGTTTAGGGGGAGCGTACGTGTGAGGGCACGGTTTAGTGTGAGCGTACGGGTTAGGGTTAGGGGACGGGTGAGGGGAAGGCTTCGGAAAAGGGTTATGGATAGTGTTTGCGCTAGGGTTAGGGTTAGGGGATGGGGACGGTTTAGGGTCCAGGTGAGGGTACGCCAACGCTATAGGGGGAGCGTACGTGTGAGGGCACAGGTTAGTGTGAGCGTACCGGTTAGGTTTAGGGGACGGGTGAGGGGAAGCTTTTGGGGAAGGGTTAGGGTTAGGGTTCGGGCTAGGGTTAGGGTTAGTGGACGGGGACGGTTTAGGGTCCAGTTGAGGGTACGACAACGGTTTAGGGGTAGCGTACGTGTGAGGGCGCGGGTTAGTGTGAGCGTACGGGTTAGGATTAGGGGACGGGTGAGGGGAAGGCTTCGGGGAAGGGTGAGGGTTAGGGTTCAGGCTAGGGTTAGGGTTAGGGGACGGGGACGGTTTAGAGTCCACCTGAGGGTACGACAATGGTTTAGGGGGAGCGTACGTGTGAGGGCGTGGGTTAGTGTGAGCGTACGGGTTAGGATTAGGGGACGGTTGAGGGGAAGGTTTCGGGGAAGAGTCAGGGTTAGCGTTTGGGCTAGGGTTAGGGGTAGGGGACGGGGACGGTTTAGGGTCCAGGTGAGGGTACGTCAGCGGTTTTGGGGGAGCGTACGTGTGAGGGCGCTGGTTAGTGTGAGCGTACGGGTTAGGATTAGGGGACGGTTGAGGGGAAGGCTTCGGGGAATGGTTGGGGATAGGGTTCGGGCTAGGGTTAGGGTTAGGGGACGGGGATGGTTTAGGGTCCAGGTGAGTGTACGACAACGGTTTAGGGGGAGCGTACGTGTGAGGGCGCGGATTAGTGTGAGCGAACGGGTTAGGATTAGGGGACGGGTGAGGGGAAGGCTTCGGGGAAAGGTTAGGGTTCGGGTTCTAGCTAGGGTTAGGGTTAGGGGATGGGGATGGTTTAGGGTCCAGGTGAGGGTACGACAACGGTATAAGGGGAGCGTACTTGGGAGGGCGTGGGTTAGTGTGAGCGTACCGGTTAGGATTAGGGGACGGGTGAGGGGAAGGCTTCGGGGAAGTGTTAGGGTTAGGGTTCGGGCTAGGGTTAGGGTTAGGGGACGGGGATGGTTTCGGGTCCAATTGAGGGTACGACAGCGGTTTAGGGGGAGCGTACGTGTGAGGGCGCGG
This sequence comes from Leucopleurus acutus, assembly GCF_964270905.1. NCBI lineage: Eukaryota > Metazoa > Chordata > Mammalia > Artiodactyla > Delphinidae > Leucopleurus > Leucopleurus acutus. Next base: position 73,264 of record NW_028139168.1, read on the forward strand.
GTTAGTGTGAGCGTACGGGTTAGGGTTAGGAAACGGGTGAGGGCAATATTTCGGGGAAATGTCAGGGTTAGGGTTCGGGCTAGGGTTAGGGTTAGGGGACGTGGACAGTGTAGGGTCCATGTAAGGGTACGACAACGGATTAGGGGGAGCGTACATGTGAGGGTGCAGGTTAGTGTGAGCGTACGGGTTAGGATTAGGGGACGGGTGAGGGGAAGGCTTCGGGGAAGGGTTAGGGTTAGGGTTCGGGCTACGGTTAGGGTTAGGGGACGGGGACGGTTTAGGGTCCAGGTGAGGGTACGACAATGGTTTAGGTGGAGCGAATGTGTGAGGGCATGGGTAGTGTGATGGTACGGGTTAGGATTAGGTGACGGGTGACGTGAAGGCTTCGGGGAAGGGTTAGGGTGAGGGTTAGGGCTAGGGTTAGGGGACGGGGATGGGCACGGTATAGGGTCCAGGTGAGGGTATGACAACGGTTTAGGGGGAGCGTACGTGTGAGAGCGTGGGTTAGTGTGAGCGTACGGGTTAGGATTAGCGGACGGGTGAGGGGAAGGCTTCGGGGAAGGGTTAGGGTTAGGGTTCGGGCTAGGGTTAGGGTTAGGGGACGGGGACGGTTTAGGGTCCAGGTGAGGGTACGACAACGGTTTAGGGGTAGCGTATGTGTGAGGGCGCGGGTTAGTGTGAGCGTACGGGTTAGGATTAGGGGACGAGTTAGGGGAAGGCTTTGGGGAAGGGTTAGGTTTAGGGTTCGGCCTAGGGTTAGGGTTAGGGGACGGGGACGGTTTAAGGTCCAGGTGAGTGTAAGACAACACATTAGGGGGAGCGTACGTGTGAGGGCGCGTGTTAGTGTGAGCGTACGGGTTAGGATTAGGGGACGGGTGAGGGGAAGGCTTCGGGGAAGGTTTAGGGTTAGGGTTCGGGCTAGGGTTAGGGTTAGGGGACGGAGAAGGTTTAGGGTCCAGGTGAGGGTACGACAACGGTTGAGGGGGAGCGTACGTGTGAGCGCGTGGGTTAGTGTCAGCGTATGCGTTAGGATTAGGGGAGGTTGAGGGGAATGCTTCGGGGAAAGGTTAGGGTTAGGGTTCGGGCTAGTGTTAGGGTTAGGGTACGGGGACGGTTTAGGGTCCAGGTGAGGGTACGACCACGGTTTAGGGGGAGCGTACGTGTGAGGGCGCGGGTTAGTGTGAGCATATGTGTTAGGATTAGGGGATGGGTTAGGGTTAGGGTTAGGGTTAGGGTTAGGGTTAGGATTAGGGTTAGGGTTTGGGTAGGTTTAGGGTTAGGGGATGGGGACGGTTTAGGGTCCAGGTGAGGGTACGACAACGGTTTAGGGGCAGCGTAAGTGTGAGCGGGCTGGTTAGTGTGAGCGTACGGGTTAGGATTAGGGGACGGGTGAGGGGAAGGCTTCAGGGAAGGGTTAGGGTAAGGGTTCGGGCTAGGGTTAGTGTTAGGGGACGGAGATGGTTTAAGGTCCAGGTGAGGGTATGCCAACGGTTTAGGGGGAGCGTACGTGTGAGGGCACGAGTTAGTGTGAGCGTACAGGTTAGCATTAGGGGACGGGTGAGGGGAAGGCTTCGGGGAAGGTTTAGGGTTAGGGTTCGGGCTAGGGTTAGGGTTAGGGGACGGGGACAGTTTAGGGTCCATGTGAGAGTACGACGACGGTTTAGGGAGAGCGTACCTGTGAGGTCGTGGGTTAGTGTGAGCATACGGGTTAGGATTAGGGGACAGGTGAGGGGAAGGCTTCGGGGAAGGGTTAGGGTTAGGGTTCGGGCTAGGATTAGGGTTAGGGGACGGGGACGGTTTAGGGTCCAGGTGAGGGTACGACAACGGTTTAGGGGGAGCGTACGTGTGAGGGCGCGGGTTAGTGTGAGCGTACGGGTTAGGATTAGGGGACGAGTTAGGGGAAGGCTTTGGGGAAGGGTTAGGTTTAGGGTTCGGCTTAGGGTTAGGGTTAGGGGACGGGGACGGTTTAAGGTCCAGGTGAGTGTAAGACAACACATTAGGGGGAGCGTACGTGTGAGGGCGCGGATTAGTGTGAGCGAACGGGTTAGGATTAGGGGATGGGTGAGGGGAAGGCTTCGGGGAAAGGTTAGGGTTCGGGTTCTAGCTACAGTTAGGGTTAGGGGATGGGGATGGTTTAGGGTCCAGGTGAGGGTACGACAACGCTATAGGGGGAGCGTACGTGGGAGGGCGTGGGTTAGTGTGAGCGTACCGGTTAGGATTAGGGGACGGGTGAGGGGAAGGCTTCGGGGAAGTGTTAGGGTTAGGGTTCGGGCTAGGGTTAGGGTTAGGGGACGGGGATGGTTTCGGGTCCAATTGAGGGTACGACAGCGGTTTAGGGGGAGCGTACGTGTGAGGGCGCGGGTTAGTGTGAGCGTACGGGTTAGGATTAGGAAACGGTTGAGGGCAAGATTTCGGGGAAATATCAGGGTTAGGGTTCGGGCTAGGGTTAGGGTTATGGGACGTGGACAGTGTAGGGTCCATGTAAGGGTACGACAACTGATTAGGGGGAGCGTACATGTGAGGGTGCAGGTTAGTGTGAGGGTACGGGTTAGGATTAGGGGACAGGTGAGGGGAAGGCTTCGGGGAAGGGTTAGGGTTAGGGTTCGGGCTACGGTTAGGGTTAGGGGACGGGGACGGTTTAGGGTCCAGGTGAGGGTACGACAATGGTTTAGGTGGAGCGAATGTGTGAGGGCATGGGTAGTGTGATGGTACGGGTTAGGATTAGGTGACGGGTGACGTGAAGGCTTCGGGGAAGGGTTAGGGTGAGGGTTAGGGCTAGGGTTAGGGGACGGGGATGGGGACGGTATAGGGTCCAGGTGAGGGTATGACAACGGTTTAGGGGGAGCGTACGTGTGAGAGCGTGGGTTAGTGTGAGCGTACGGGTTAGGATTAGGGGACGGGTGTGGGGAAGGCTTCGGGGAAGGGTTAGGGTTAGGGTTCGGGCTAGGGTTAGGGTTAGGGGACGGGGACGGTTTAGGGTCCAGGTGAGGGTACGACAACGGTTTAGGGGTAGCGTACGTGTGAGGGCGCGGGTTAGTGTGAGCGTACGGGTTAGGATTAGGGGACGAGTTAGGGGAAGGCTTTGGGGAAGGGTTAGGTTTAGGGTTCGGCCTAGGTTTAGGGTTAGGGGACGGGGACGGTTTAAGGTCCAGGTGAGTGTAAGACAACACATTAGGGGGAGCGTACGTGTGAGGGCGCGTGTTAGTGTGAGCGTACGGGTTAGGATTAGGGGACGGGTGAGGGGAAGGCTTCGGGGAAGGTTTAGGGTTAGGGTTCGGGCTAGGGTTAGGGTTAGGGGACGGAGAAGGTTTAGGGTCCAGGTGAGGGTACGACAACGGTTGAGGGGGAGCGTACGTGTGAGAGCGTGGGTTAGTGTCAGCGTATGGGTTAGGATTAGGGGAGGTTGAGGGGAATGCTTCGGGGAAAGTTTAGGGTTAGGGTTCGGGCTAGTGTTAGGGTTAGGGTACGGGGACGGTTTAGGGTCCAGGTGAGGGTACGACCACGGTTTAGGGGGAGCGTACGTGTGAGGGCGCGGGTTAGTGTGAGCATATGTGTTAGGATTAGGGGATGGGTTAGGGTTAGGGTTAGGGTTAGGGTTAGGGTTAGGGTTAGGGTTAGGATTAGGGTTAGGGTTTGGGTAGGTTTAGGGTTAGGGGATGGGGACGGTTTAGGGTCCAGGTGAGGGTACGACAACGGTTTAGGGGCAGCGTAAGTGTGAGCGGGCTGGTTAGTGTGAGCGTACGGGTTAGGATTAGGGGACGGGTGAGGGGAAGGCTTCAGGGAAGGGTTAGGGTAAGGGTTCGGGCTAGGGTTAGTGTTAGGGGACGGGGATGGTTTAAGGTCCAGGTGAGGGTATGCCAACGGTTTAGGGGGAGCGTACGTGTGAGGGCACGGGTTAGTGTGAGCGTACAGGTTAGGATTAGGGGACGGGTGAGGGGAAGGCTTCGGGGAAGTTTTAGGGTTAGGGTCCGGGCTAGTGTTAGGGTTAGGGGACGGGGACAGTTTAGGGTCCATGTGAGAGTACGACGACGGTTTAGGGAGAGCGTACGTGTGAGGTCGTGGGTTAGTGTGAGCATACGGGTTAGGATTAGGGGACGGGTGAGGGGAAGGCTTCGGAGAAGTGTTAGGTTTAGGGTTCGGGCTAGGGTTAGGGTTAGGGGACGGGGACGGTTTAGGGTCCAGGTGAGGGTACGACAACTCTTTTGGGGGTGCGTACATGTGAGGGCGCAGGTTAGTGTGAGCATACGGGTTAGGATTAGGGGACGGGTGAGGGGAAGGCTTCGGGGAAGTGTTAGGGTTAGGGTTCCGGCTAGGGTTTGGGTTAGGGGTCGGGGAACATTTAGGGTCCAGGTGAGGGTATGACAACGGTTTAGGGGGAGCGTACGTGTGAGGGCGCAGGTTAGTGTGAGCGTACGGGTTAGGATTAGGGGACGGGTGAGGGGAAGGCTTCGGGGAAGGGTTAGGGTTAGGGTTTGGGCTAGGGTTAGGGTTAGTGGATAGGGACGGTTTAGGATCCAGGTGAGGGTACGACAATGGTTTAGGGGCATCGTACGAGTGAGCGGGCTGGATAGTGTGAGCATACGGGTTAGGATTAGGGGACGGGTGAGGGGAAGGCTTCGGGGTAGGGTTAGGGTTAGGGTTCGGGCTAGGGTTAGGTTTAGGGGACGGGGACGTTTTAGGGTCCAGGTGAGGGTACGACAACGTTTTAGGGGGAGCGTACGTGTGAGGGCGCGGGTTAGTGTGAGCCTACGGGTTAGGATTAGGGCACGGGTGAGGGGAAGGCTTTGGGGAAGGGTTAGGGTTAGGGTTCGGGCTAGGGATAGGGTTAGGGGACGGGGACGGTTTAGGGTCCAGGTGAGGGTACGACAACGGTTTAGGGGGAGCGTACGTGTGAGGGCGCGGGTTAGTGTGAGCGTACGGATTAGGATTAGGCGACGGGTGAGGAGAAGGCTTCGGGGAAGGGTTAGGTTTAGGGTTCGGCCTAGGGTTAGGGTTAGGGGACGGGGACGGTTTAAGGTCCTGGTGAGAGTAAGACAACACTTTAGGGGGAGCGTATGTGTGAGGGCGCGTGTTAGTGTGAGCGTACGGGTTAGGATTAGGGGACGGGTGAGGGGAAGGCTTCGGGGAAGGGTTAGGGTTAGGGTTCGGGCTAGGGTTAGGGTTAGGGAACGGGGACGGTTTAGGGTCCAGGTGAGGGTACGACAACGGTTTAGGGGCAGCGTATGAGTGCGCGGGCTGGATAGTGTGAGCGTACGGGTTAGGATTAGGGGACGGGTGAGGGGAAGGCTTCGGGGAAGGGTTAGGGTTAGGGTTCGGGCTAGGATTAGGTTTAGGGGACGGGGACGTTTTAGGGTCCAGGTGAGCGTACGACAACGATTTAGGGGGAGCGTACGTGTGAGGGCGCGGGTTAGTGTGAGCATACGGGTTAGGATTAGGGGACGGGTGAGGGGGAGGCTTTGGGGAAGGGTTAGGGTTAGGGTTCGGGCTAGGGATAGGGTTAGGCGACGGGGACGGTTTAGGGTCCAGGTGAGGGTACGACAACGGTTTAGGGGGAGCGTACGTGTGAGGGCGTGGGTTAGTGTGAGCGTACGGGTTAGGATTAGGCGACGGGTGAGGAGAAGGCTTCGGGGAAGTGTTAGGTTTAGGGTTCGGCCTAGGGTTAGGGTTAGTGGACGGGGACGGTTTAAGGTCCAGGTGAGGGTAAGACAACACTTTAGGGGGAGCGTATGTGTGAGGGCGCGTGTTAGTGTGAGCGTACGGGTTAGGATTAGGGGACGGGTGATGGGAAGGCTTCGGGGAAGGGTTAGTGTTAGGGTTCTGGCTAGGGTTACGGTTAGGGGACGGGGTCGGTTTAGGGTCCAGGTGAGGGTACGACAACGGTTTAGGGGGAGCGTACGTGTGAGCGGGCTGGATAGTGTGAGCGTATGGGTTAGGATTAGGGACGGGTGAGGGGAAGGCTTCGGGGAAGGGTTAGGTTTAGGGTTCGGCTAGGGTTAGGGTTAGGGGACGGGGGCGTTTTAGGGTCCAGGTGAGGGTACGACAACGCTTTAGGGGGAGCGTACGTGTGAGGGCGCGGGTTAGTGTGAGCATACGTGTTAGGATTAGGGGACGGGTGAGGGGAAGGCTTCGGGGAAGGGTTAGGGTTAGGGTTCGGGCTAGGGTTAGCGTTAGGGTACGGGGACGGTTTAGGGTCCAGGTGATGGTACGACAACGGTTTAGGGGGAGCGTACATGTGAGGGCGCGGATTAGTGTGAGCGTACGGGTTACGATTAGGGGACGGGTGAGGGGAAGGCTGCGGGGTAGTGTTAGGGTTAGGGTTCGGGCTAGGGTTAGGGTTAGGGGACGGGGACGGTTTCGGGTCCAGTTGAGGGTACGACAGCGGTTTAGGGGGAGTGTACGTGTGAGGGCACGGGTTAGTGTGAGCGTACGGGTTAGGATTAGGGGACGGTTGAGGGGAAGGCTTCGGAAAAGGGTTATGGATTTGGTTTGGGCTAGGGTTAGGGTTAGGGGACGGGGACGGTCTAGGGTCCAGGTGAGGGTACGACAACGGTTTAGGGGGAGCGTACGTGTGAGGGCGCGGGTTAGTGTGAGCGTACGGGTTACGATTAGGGGACGGGTGAGGGGAAGGCTTCGGGGAAGGTTTAGTGTTAGGGTTCGGGCTAGGGTTAGGGTTAGGGGACGGGGACGGTTTAGGGTCCAGGTGAAGGTACGACAACGGTTTAGTGGGAGCGTACGTGTGAGGGCGTGGGTTATGTGAGCGTACGGGTTAGGATTAGGCGTCGGGTGAGGAGAAGGCTACGGGGAAGGGTTAGGTTTAGGGGACGGGGACGGTTTAAGGTCCAGGTGAGGGTAAGACAACACTTTAGGGGGAGCGTATGTGTGAGGGCGCGTGTTAGTGTAAGTGTATGGGATAGGATTAGGGGACGGGTGAGGGGAAGGCTTCGGGGAAGGGTTAGTGTTAGGGTTCTGGCTAGGGTTAGGGTTAGGGGACGAGGACGGTTTAGGGTCCAGGTGAGGGTACGACAACGGTTTAGGGGGAGCGTACGTGTGAGCGGGCTGGATAGTGTGAGCGTACGGGTTAGGATTAGGGACGGTTGAGGGGAAGGCTTCGGGGAAGGGTTAGGGTTAGGGTTCGGGCTAGGGTTAGGGTTAGGGGACGGGGAGGTTTTAGGATCCAGGTGAGGGTACGACAACGCTTTAGGGGGAGCGTACGTGTGAGGGCGCGGGTTAGTGTGAGCATACGTGTTAGGATTAGGGGACGTGTGAGGGGAAGGCTTCGGAAAAGGGTTATGGATAGGGTTTGGGCTAGGGTTAGGGTTAGGGGCCGGGGACGGTTTCGGGTCCAGGTGAGGGTACGACAGCGGTTTAGGGGGAGTGTACGTGTGAGGGCACGGGTTAGTGTGAGCGTACGCGTTAGGATTAGGGGATGGGTGAGGGGAAGGCTTCGGGGAAGTGTTAGGGTTAGTGTTCGGGCTAGGGTTATGGTTAGGGGACGGAGACGGTTTAGGGCCCAGGTGGGGGTACGACAACGGTTGAGGGGGAGCGTACGTGTGAGCGCGTGGGTTAGTGTCAGCGTATGGCTTAGGAATAGGGGACGGTTGAGGGGAATGCTTCGGGGAAAGGTAAGGGTTAGGGTTCGGGCTAGTGTTAGGGTTAGGGTACGGGGACGGTTTAGGGTCCAGGTGAGGGTACGACCACGGTTTAGGGGGAGCGTACGTGTGAGGGCGTGGGTTAGTGTGAGCATACGGGTTAGGATTAGGGGACGGGTGAGGGGAAGGCTTCGGAGAAGTGCTAGTGTTAGGGTTCGGGCTAGGGTTAGCGTTAGGGGACAGGGACGGTTTAGCATCCAGGTGAGAATACAACAACTGTTTTGCGGGAGCGTACGTGTGAGGGCGCAGGTTAGTGTGAGCGTACGGGTTAGGATTAGGGGACGGGTGAGGGGAAGGCTTCGGGGAAGGGTTAATGTTAGGGTTCGGGCTAGGGTTTGGGTTAGGGGTCGGGTACCATTTAGGGTCCAGGTGAGGGTACGACAACGGTTTAGGGGGAGCGTACGTGTGAGGGAGCAGGTTAGTGTGAGTGTACGGGTTAGGATTAGGGGACGGGTGAGGGGAAGGCTTCGGGGAAGTTTTAGGGTTAGGGTTCTGGATAGGGTTAGGGTTAGGGGACAGGGATGGTTTCGGGTCCAGGTGAGGGTACGACAACGGTTTAGGGGGAGCGTATGTGTGAGGGCGCGGGTTAGTGTGAGCGTACGGGTTAGGATTAGGGGACGGGTGAGGGGAAGGCTTCGGGGAATGGTTATGGTTAGGGTTAGGGATAGGGTTAGGGTTAGGGGACGGGGACGGTTTCGGGTCCAGTTGATGGTACGACAGCGGTTTAGGGGGAGTGTAGGTGTGAGGGCACGGGTTTGTGTGAGCGTACGGGTTAGGATTAGGGGACGGGTGAGGGGAAGGCTTCGGAAAAGGGTTATGGATAGGGTTTGGGCTAGGGTTAGGGTTAGGAGACGGGGACGGTTTAGGGTCCAGGTGAGGGTACGACAACGGGTTAGGGGGGGCGTTCGTGTGAGGGCGCGGGTTAGTGTGAGCGTACGGGTTAGGATTAGGGGACGGCTGAGGGTATGGCTTTGGGGAATGGTTAGGGATAGAGTTCGGGCTAGGGTTAGGGTTAGGTGACGGGGATGGTTTAGGGTCCAGGTGAGGGTACGACAACGGTTTAGGGCGAGCATACGTGTGCGGGCGCGTGTTAGTGTGAGCGAACGGGTTAGGATTAGGGGACGGGTGAGGAGAAGGCTTCAGGGAAGGGTTAGGGATAGGGTTCTGGTTAGGTTTAGGGTTAGGGGACAGGGACGGTTTAGGGTCCAGGTGAGTGTACGACAACGGTTTAGGGGGAGGGTACGTGTGAGGGCGCGGGTTAGTGTGAGCGTACGGGTTAGGATTAGGGGACGGGTTAGGGGAAGGTTTTGGGGAAATGTTAGGGTTAGGGTTCTGGCTAGGGTTAGGGTTAGGGGATGGGGACGGTTTAGGGTCCAGGTGAGGGTACGACAATGCTATACGGGGAGCGTACGTGTGAGGGCACGGGTTAGTGTGAGCGTACCGGTTAGGATTAGGGGACGTGTGGGGGGAAGCCTTTGGGGAAGGGTTAGGGTTAGGGTTCGGGCTAGGGTTAGGGTTAGGGGACGGGGACAGTTTAGGGTCCAGGTGAGGGTACGACAACGGTTTAGGGGTAGCGTACGTGTGAGGGCGCGGGTTAGTGTGAGCGTACGTTTTAGGATTAGGGGACGGGTGAGGGGAAGGCTTCAGGGAAGGGTTAGGGTTAGGGTTCGGGCTAGGGTTAGGGTTAGGGGACGGGGACAGTTTAGGGTACAGGTGAGGGTACGACAATGGTTTAGGGGGAGCGTACATGTGAGGGCGCGGGTTAGTGTGAAAGTACAGGTTAGGATTAGGGGACGGGTGAGTAGAAGGCTTCGGGGAAGGGTGAGGGTTAGGGTTCAGGCTAGGGTTAGGGTTAGGGGACGGGGACGGTTTAGGGTCCAGCTGAGGGTATGACAACGGTTTAGGGGGAGCGTACCTGTGAGGGCGTGGGTTAGTGTGAGCGTACGGGTTAGGATTAGGGGATGGTTGAGGGGAAGGTTTCGGGGAAGAGTCAGCGTTATCGTTTGGGCTAGGGTTAGGGGTAGGGGACGGGGACGGTTTAGGGTCCAGGTGAGGGTACGTCAGCGGTTTTGGGGGAGCGTACGTGTGAGGGCGCGGGTTAGTGTGAGCGTACGGGTTATGATTAGGGGACGGGTGAGGGGAAGGCTTCGGGGAATGGTTAGGGATAGGGTTCGGGCTAGGGTTAGGGTTAGGGGACGGGGATGGTTTCGGGTCCAATTGAGGGTACGACAGCGGTTTAGGGGGAGCGTACGTGTGAGGGCGCGGGTTAGTGTGAGCGTACGGGTTAGGATTAGGGTACGAGTTAGGGGAAGGCTTTGGGGAAGGATTAGGTTTAGGGTTCGGCCTAGGGTTAGGGTTAGGGGACGGGCACGGTTTAAGGTCCAGGTGAGTGTAAGACAACACATTAGGGGGAGCGTACGTGTGAGGACGCGTGTTAGTGTGAGCGTACGGGTTAGGATTAGGGGACGGGTGAGGGGAAGGCTTCGGGGAAGGTTTAGGGTTAGGTTTCGGGCTAGGGTTAGGGTTAGGGGACGGGGACGTTTTAGGGCCCAGGTGAGGGTACGACAACGGTTTAGGGGTACCGTTCGTGTGAGGGCGCAGGTTAGTGTGAGCGTACGGGTTAGGATTAGGGGACGGGTGAGGGGAAGGCTTCGGGGAAGTGTTAGGGTTAGGGTTCGGGCTAGGGATAGGGTTAGGGGACGGGGACAGTTTAGGGTACAGGTGAGGGTACGACAATGATTTAGGGGGAGCGTACGTGCGAGGGCGCGGGTTAGTGTGAAAGTACAGGTTAGGATTAGGGGACGGGTGAGGAGAAGGCTTCGGGGAATAGTGAGGGTTAGGGTTCAGGCTAGGGTTAGGGTTAGGGGACGAGGACGGTTTAGGGTCCAGGTGAGGGTACGACAATGGTTTAGGGGGAGCGTACGTGTGAGGGCACGGGTTAGTGTGAGCTTACGGGTTAGGATTAGGGGACGGGTGAGGGGAAGGCTTCGGGGAAGGTTTAGGGTTAGGGTTCGGGCTAGGGTTAGGGTTAGGGGACGGGGAAGGTTTAGGGCCCAGGTGAGGGTACGACAATGGTTTAGGGGGAGCGTACGTGTGAGGGCACGGGTTAGTGTGAGCTTACGGGTTAGGATTAGGGGACGGGTGAGGGGAAGGCTTCGGGAAAGTGTTAGGGTTAGGGTTCGGGCTAGGGTAAGGGTTAGGGGACGGGGTCGGTTTAGGGTCCAGGTGAGGGTACGACAACGGTTTAGGGGGAGTGTACGTGTGAGGGCGCGGGTTAGTGTGAGCGTACGGGTTAGGATTAGGGGATGGTTGAGGGGAAGTCTTCGGGGACGGGTTAGGGTTAGGGTTTCGGTAGTGTTAGGGTTAAGGGATGGGGACGGTTTAGGGTCCAGGTGAGGGTACGACAACGCTTTAGGGGGAGCGTACGTGTGAGGGTGCGGGTTAGTGTGAGCGTACAGATTAGGATTAGGATACGGTTGAGGGGAAGGCTTTGGGGAAGTGTTAGGGTTAGGGTTCGGGCTAGGGTTAGGATTAGGGGACGGGGATGGTTTAGGGTCCAGGTGAGGGTATTACAGCGGTTTAGGGGGAGCGTACGTGTGAGGGCGCGGGTCAGTGTGAGCATATGGGTTAGGATTAGGGGACGGGTGAGGGGAAGGCTTCGGGGAAGGGTTAGGGATAGGGTTCGGGCTAGAGTTAGGGTTAGGGGACGGGGACGGTATAGGGTCCAATTGAGGGTACGACAACGGTTTAGGGGGAGCGTACGTTTGAGGGCGCTGGTTAGTGTCAGCGTACAGTTTAGGATTAGGGGACGGGTGAGGGGAAGGCTTCGGGGAAGGGTTAGGTTTAGGGTTCGGACTAGGGTTAGGGTTAGGTGACAGGGAGCGTTTAGGGTCAAGGTGAGGGTACGACAATGCTTTAGGGTGAGCGTACGTGTGAGGGCGCGGGTTAGTGTGAGCCTAAGGGTTAGGAATAGGGGAGGGGTGAGGGGAAGGCTTCGGGGAAGGGTTAGGGTTAGGGTTCGGGCTAGGGTTAGGGTTAGGGGACGGGGATGTATAGGTTCCAGGTGAGGGTACGACAACGGTTTAGGGGGAGCGTACGTGTGAGGGCGCAGGGTAGTGTGAGCTTACGGGTTAGTTTAAGGGGACGGGTGAAGCGAAGGCTTCGGGGAAGGGTTAGGGTTACGGTTCGGGCTAGGGTTAGGTTTAGGGAACGGGGACGGTTTAGGGTCCAGTTGAGGGTACGACAACGGTTTAGGGGGAGCGTACGTGTGAGGCGCGGGTTATTGTGAGCGTACGGGTTAGGATTAGGGTACGGGTGAGGGGAAGGGTTAGGTTTAGGGTTCGGGCTAGGGTTAGGGTTAGGGGACGGGGACGGTTTAAGTTCCAGGTGAGGGTAAGACAACACTTTAGGGGGAGCGTACGTGTGAGGGCGCATGTTAGTGTGAGCGTACGGGTTAGGATTAGGGGACGGGTGAGGGGAAGGCTTCGGGGAAGGGTTAGGGTTAGGGTTCGGGCTAGGGTTAGGGTTAGGGGAAGGGGACCGTTTAGGGTCCAGGTGAGGGTACGACAACGGTTTAGGGGGAGCGTACGTGTGAGGGCATGGGTTATGTGAGCGTACGGGATAGGATTAGGGAAAGGGTGAGGGGAAGGCTTCGGGGAAGGGCTAGGGTTATGGTTCGGGCTAGGGTTAGGGTTAGGGGACGGGGACGGTTTAGTTTCCAGGTGAGGGTACGACAACGGTTTAGGGGGACCGTTCGTGTGAGAGCGTGGGTTAGTGTGAGCGTACGGGTTAGGATTAGGGGATGGGTGAGCGGAAGGCTTCGGGGACGGGTTAGGTTTAGGGTTTGGGTAGGGTTAGGGTTAAGGGATGGGGACGGTTTAGGGTCCAAGTGAGGGTACGACAACGGTTTAGGGGCAGCATACGTGTGAGCGGGCTGGATAGTGTGAGCGTACGGGTTAGGATTAGGGACGGGTGAGGGGAAGGCTTCGGGGAAGGGTTAGGGTTAGGGTTCGGGCTAGGGTTAGGGTTAGGGGACGGGGACGTTTTAGGGTCCAAGTGAGGGTACGACAACGCTTTAGCGGGAGAGTACGTGTGAGGGCGCGGGTTAGTGTGAGCATACGGGTTAGGATTAGGGGACGGGTAAGAGGAAGCCTTTGGGGAAGTGTTAGGGTTAGGGTTCGGGCTAGGGTTAGGGTTAGGGGACGGGGACGGTTTAGGGCCCAGGTGAGGGTACGACAATGGTTTAGGGGGAGCGTACGTGTGAGGGCACGGGTTAGTGTGAGCTTATGGGTTAGGATTAGGGGACGGGTGAGGGGAAGGCTTCGGGGAAGGGTTAGGGTTAGGGTTTGGGCTAGGGTTAGGGTTAGGGGACGGGGACAGTTTCGGGTCCAGATGAGGGTACGACAGCGGTTTAGGGGGAGCGTAAGTGTGAGGGCGCGGGTTAGTGTGAGTGTACGGGTTAAGATTAGGGGACGGGTGAGGGGAAGGCTTCGGAAAAGGGTTAGGGTTAGGGTTCGGACTAGGGTTAGGTTTAGTGGATGGGGACGGTTTAGGGTCCAGGTGAGGGTACGACAACGGTTTAGGGGGAGCGTACGTGTGAGGGCGCGGCTTTGTGTGAGCGTACGGTTTAGGATTAGAGCACGGGTGAGGGGAAGGTTTCGGGAAGTGTTAGGGTTAGGGTTCGGGGTAGGATTAGGGTTAGGGGACGGGGACGGTTTAGGGTCCAGGTGAGGGTACGACAACGGTTTAGGGGGACCGTTCGTGTGAGGGCGCGGGTTAGTGTGAGCGTACGGGTTAGGATCAGGGGATGGGTGAGGGGAAGGCTTCGGGGACGGGTTAGGGTTAGGGTTTGGGTAGGGTTAGGGTTAAGGGATGGGGACGGTTTAGGGTCCAAGTGAGGGTACGACAACGGTTTAGGGGCAGCATACTTGTGAGCGGGCTGGATAGTGTGAGCGTACGGGTTAGGATTAGGGACGGGTGAGGGGAAGGCTTAGGGGAAGGGTTAGGGTTAGGGTTCGGTTTAGGGTTAGGGTTAGGGGACGGGGACGTTTTAGGGTCCAGGTGAGGGTACGACAACGCTTTAGGGGGAGAGTACGTGTGAGGGCGCGGGTTAGTGTGAGCATACGGGTTAGGATTAGGGGACGGGTAAGGGGAAGCCTTTGGGAAAGGGTTAGGGTTAGGGTTCGGGCTAGGGTTAGGGTTAGGGGACGGGGACGGTTTAGGGTCCAGGTGAGGGTACGACAACGCTTTAGGGGGAGCGTACGTGTGAGGGCGCGGGTTAGTGTGAAAGTACAGGTTAGGATTAGGAGACGGGTGAGGGGATGGTTTCGGGGAATGGTTAGGGATACGGTTCGGGCTAGGGTTAGGGTTAGGGGACGGGGATGGTTTAGGGTCCAGGTGAGGGTACGACAATGGTTTAGGGGGAGCGTACGTGTGAGGGCGCGTGTTAGTGTGAGCGAAGGGGTTAGGATTAGGGGACGGGAGAGGGGAAGGCTTCGGGGAATGGTTAGGGATAGGGTTCGGGCTAGGGTTAGGGTTAGGGGACGGGGATGGTTTAGGTTCCAGGTGAGGGTACGACAACGGTTTAGGGGGAGCGTAAGTGTGAGGGCGCGTGTTAGTGTGAGCGAACGGGTTAGGATTAGGGGACGGGTGAGGGGAAGGCTTCGGGGAAGGGTTAGGGATAGGGTTCTGCTTAGGGTTAGGGTTAGGGGACGGGGACGGTTTAGGGTCCAGGTGAGGGTACGACAACGGTTTAGGTGGAGCGTACATGTGAGGTCGCGGGTTAGTGTGAGCGTACGGGTTAGGATTAGGGGACGGGTGAGGGGAAGGCTTCGGGGAAGTTTTAGGGGTAGGGTACGGGCTAGGGTTAGGGTTAGGGGACGGGGACGGTTTAGGGTCCAGGTGAGGGTACGACAACGGTTTAGGGGGAGCGTACGTGTGAGGGCGTGGGTTAGTGTGAGCTTACGGGTTAGGATTAGGGGACGAGTGAGGGGAAGGCTTCGGGGAAGGGTTAGGGTTAGGGTTCGGGCTAGGGTTAGGGTTAGGGTTAGGGGACGGTTTAGGGTCCAGGTGAGGGTACGACAATGCTTTAGGGGGAGAGTACGTGTGAGGGCGTGGTTTACTGTGAGCGTACGGGTTAGGATTAGGGGACGGGTGAGGAGAAGATTTCGGGGAAGGGTTAGAGTTAGGGTTCGGGCTAGGGTTAGGGTTAGAGGACGGGGACGGTTTAGGGTCCAGGTGAGGGAACGACAACGGTTTAGGAGGAGCGTACGTGTGAGGGCGCGGGTTAGTGTGAGCGTACGGGTTAGGATTAGGGGACGGTTGAAGGGAAGGTTTCGGGGAAGAGTCAGTGTTAGCGTTTTGGCTAGGGTTATGGGTAGGGGACGGGGACGGTTTAGGGTCCAGGTGAGGGTACGACAATGGTTTCTGGGGAGCGTACGTGTGAGGGCGCATGTTACTGTGAGCGTACGGGTTAGGATTAGGGGACGGGTGAGGGGAAGGCTTCGGGGAATGGTTAGGGATAGGGTTCGGGCTAGGGTTAGGATTAGGGGACGGGGATGGTTTAGGGTCCAGGTGAGGGTATTACAGCGGTTTAGGGGGAGCGTACGTGTGAGGGCGCGGGTCAGTGTGAGCGTATGTTTTAGGATTAGGGGACGGGTGAAGGGAAGGCTTCGGGGAAGGATTAGGGATAGGGTTCGGGCTAGGGTTAGGGTTAGGGGACGGGGACGGTTTAGGGTCCAATTGAGGGTATGACAACGGTTTAGGGGGAGCGTACGTGTGAGGGCGCTGGTTAGTGTCAGCGCACGGGTTAGGATTAGGGGACAGGTGAGGGGAAGGCTTCGGGGAAGGGTTAGGGTTAGGGTTCGCACTAGGGTTAGTGTTAGGTGACAGGGAGGCTGTAGGGTCCAGATGAGGGTACGACAATGCTTTAGGGTGAGCGTACGTGTGAGGGCGCGGGTTAGTGTGAGCCTACGGGTTAGGATTAGGGCACTGGTGAGGGGAAGGCTTCGGGGAAGGGTTAGGGTTAGGGTTCAGGCTAGGGTTAGGGTTAGGGGACGGGGATGTATAGGGTCCAGGTGAGGGTATGACAACGGTTTAGGGGTAGCGTACGTGTGAGGGCACGGGTTAGTGTTATCGTACGGGTTAGGATTAGGGGACGGGTGAGGGGAAGGCTTCGGGGAAAGGTTAGGGTTACGGTTCAGGCTAGGGTTAGGGTTAGGGGACGGGGACTGTTTAGGGTCCAGGTGAGGGTACGACCATGGTTTA
This sequence comes from Leucopleurus acutus, assembly GCF_964270905.1. Taxonomy (NCBI): domain Eukaryota; kingdom Metazoa; phylum Chordata; class Mammalia; order Artiodactyla; family Delphinidae; genus Leucopleurus; species Leucopleurus acutus. Next base: position 89,178 of record NW_028139168.1, read on the forward strand.
GGGGGAGCTAACGTGTGAGGGCGCGGGTTAGTGTGAGCTTACTGGTTAGGATTAGGGGACGGGTGACGGGAAGGCTTCGGGGAAGTGTTAGGGTTAGGGTTTGGGCTAGGGTTAGGGTTAGGGGATGGGGACGGTTTTGGAACCAGGTGAGGGTACGTCAGCAGTTTAGGCGGAGCATACGTGTGAGGGCATGGGTTAGTGTGAGCGTACGGGTTACGATTAGGGGACGGGTGAGGGGAAGGCTTCGGGGAACGGTTAGGGTTAGGGTTCGGGCTAGGATTAGGGTTAGGGGACGAAGGCGGTTTAGGGTCCAGGTGAGTGTAGGACAATGCTTTAGGGGGAGCGTATGTGTGAGGGCGCGGGTTAGTGTGAGCGTATGGGTTAGGATTAGGGGACCGGTGAGGAGAAGGCTTCGGGGAAGGGTTAGGGTTAGGGTTCGGGCTAGGGTTAGTGTTAGGGGACGGAGACGGTTTAGTGTCCAGGTGAGGGTACGACAACGGTTTAGGGGGAGCGTACGTGTGAGGGCGTGGGTTAGTGTGAGAGTACGGGTTAGGATTAGGGGACGGGTGAGGGGAAGGCTTCCTGGAAGTGTTAGGGTTAGGGTTCGGGCTAGGGTTAGGGTTAGGGGACGGGGACGGTTTCGTGTCCAGTTGAGGGTACGACAGCGGTTTAGGGGGAGCGTAAGTGTGAGGGCGCCGGATAGTGTGAGCTTACGGGTTAGGATTAGGGGACAGGTTAGGGGAAGGCTTTGGGGAAGGGTTAGGTTTAGGGTTCGGGCTAGGGTTAGGGTTTGGGGACGGGGACAGTTTAAGGTCCAGTTGAGGGTAAGACAACACTTTAGGGGGAGCGTACGTGTGAGGGCGCGTGTTAGTGTGAGCGTACGGGTTAGGATTAGGGGACGGGTGAGGGGAAGGCTTCGGGGAAGGGTCAGGGTTAGGGTTCGGGCTAGGGTTAGGGTTAGGGGACGGGGACGGTTTCGTGTCCAGTTGAGGGTACGACAGCGGTTTAGGGGGAGCGTACGTGTGAGGGCGCCGGTTAGTGTGAGCTTACGGGTTAGGATTAGGGGACGGGTGAACCGAAGGCTTCGGGGAATGGTTATGGATAGGGTTCGGGCTAGGGTTAGGTTTAGGGGACGGGGACGGTTTAGGGTCCAGGTGAGGGTACGAGAACGGTTTAGGTGGAGCATACGTGTGAGGGCGCGGGTTTGTGTGAGTGTACGGGTTAGGATTAGGGGACGGGTGAGGGGAAGGCTTCGGGGAAGTGTTAGGGTTAGGGTTAGGGCTAGGGTTAGGGTTAGGGGACGGGGACGGTTTTGGGTCGAGGTGAGGGTACGACAATGGTTTAGGGGGAGCGTACGTGTGAGGGCGCGGGTTTGTGTGAGCTTACGTGTTAGGATTAGGGGACGGGTGAGAGGAAGGCTTCGTGGAAGGGTTAGGGTTATGGTTCGGGCTAGGGTTAGTGTTAGGGACGGGGACGGTTTAGGGTCCAGGTGAGGGTACGACAATGGTTTAGGGGTAGCGTACGTGTGAGGGCGTGGGTTAGTGTGAGCGTACGGGTTAGGATTAGGGGACGGGTGAGGGGAAGGCTTCGGGGAAGGGTTAGGGTTAGGGTTCGGGCTAGGTTTAGGGTTAGGGGACGGGGACGGTTTAGGGTCCAGGTGAGGGTACGACAACGGTTTAGGGGGAGCGTACGTGTGTGGGCGCGGGTTAGTGTGAGCGTACGGGTTAGGATTAGGGGACGGTTGAGGGGAAGACTTCGGGGAAGGGTTAGGGTTAGGGTTCAGGCTAGGGTTAGGGTTACGGGACAGGGATGGTTTAGGGTCCAGGTGAGGGTACGACAACGGTTTAGGGGGAGCGTACGTGTGAGGGCGCGGGTTAGTGTGAGCGTACGGGTTAGGATTAGGGGACGGGTGAGGGGAAGGCTTCGGGGAAGTGTTAGGGTTAGGGTTCGGGCTAGGTTTAGGGTTAGGGGACGGGGACGGTTTAGGGTCCAGGTGAGGGTACGACAAAGCTTTAGGGGGAGCGTACGTGTGAGGGCGCGGGTTAGTGTTAGCGTACAGGTTAGTATTAGGGGACGGGTGAGGGGAAGGCTTCGGGGAAGGGTTAGGGTTAGGGTTTGGGCTAGGGTTAGGGTTAGGGGAAGGGGACGGTTTAGGGTCCAGGTGAGGGTACGACAACGGTTTAGGGGGATAATACGTGTGAGGGCGCGGGTTAGTGTGAGCGTACGGGTTAGGGTTAGGGGACGGGTGAGGGGAAGGCATCGGGGAAGTGTTAGGGTTAGGGTTCGGGCTAGGGTTAGGGTTAGGGGACGGGGACGGTTTAGGATCCAGGTGAGGGTACGACAACCGTTTAGGGGGAGCGTACGTGTGAGGGCGCATGTTAGTGTGAGCGTACGGGTTAGGATTAGGGGACGGGTAAGGGGAAGGCTTCGGGGAAGTGTTAGGTTTAGGGTTCGGGCTAGGGTTAGCGTTAGGGGACAGGGACAGTTTAGGTTGCAGGTGAGGGTACGACAACCCTTTAGGGGGAGCGTACATGTGAGGGCGCGGGTTAGTGTGAGCGTACGGGTTAGGATTAGGGAACGGATGAGGGGAAGGCTTCGGGGAAGTGTTAGAGTAAGGGTTCGGGCTAGGGTTAGGGTTAGGGGACGGGGACGGTTTAGGGTCCAGGTGAGGGTACGACAACGCTTTAGGGGGAGGGTACGTGTGAGGGCGTGGGTTAGCGTGAGCGTACCGGATAGGATTAGGGGGCGGGTGAGGGGAAGACTTCGGGGAGGACTTAGTGTTAGGGTTCGGGCTAGGGTTAGGGTTAGGGGACGGGGACGGTTTAGGGTCCAGGTGAGGTTACGACAACGGTTTACGGGGAGCGTACGTGTGAGGGCACGGGTTAGTGTGAGCGTAAGGGTTAGGATTAGGGGACGGGTGAGGGGAAGGCTTCGGGGAAGGGTTAGGGTTAGGGTTCGGGGTAGGGTTAGGGTTAGGGGATGGGGACGGTTTAGGGTCCAGGTGAGTGTACGACAACAGTTTAGGGGGAGCGTACGTGTGAGGGCGCGGGTTAGTGTCAGCGTATGGGTTAGGATTAGGGGACGGGTGAGGGGAAGGCTTCGGGGAAGGGTTAGGTTTAGGGTTCGGGCTAGGGTTAGGGTTAGGGGACGGGGACCGTTTTGGCTCCAGGTGAGGGTACGACAATCGTTTAGGGGGAGTGTACGTGTGAGGGCGCGGGTTAGTGTGAGCGTACGGGTTAGGATTAGGGGACGGTTGAGTGGAAGGCTTCGGGGAAGTGTTACGTTTAGGGTTCGGGCTAGGGTTAGGGTTAGGGGACGGGGACGGTTTAGGGTCCAGGTGAGGGTACGACAGCGGTTAAGGGGGAGCGTATGGGTGAGGGCGCGGGTTAGTGTGAGGGTACGGGTTAGGATTAGATGACGGGTGAGGGGAAGGCTTCGGGGAAGTGTTAGAGTTAGGGTTCGGGCTAGGGTTAGGATTAGGGGACGGGGACGGTTTAGGGTCCAGGTGAGGGTACGACAACGGTTTAGGGGGAGCGTAAGTGTGAAGTCGTGGGTTAGTGTGAGCGTCCGGGTTAGGATTAGGGGACGGGTGAGGGGAAGGCTTCGGGGAAGGGTTAGGGTTAGGGTTCGGGCTAGGGTTAGCGTTAGGGGACAGGGACAGTATAGGTTGCAGGTGAGGGTACGACTACGCTTTAGGGGGAGCGTACATGTGAGGGCACGGGTTAGTGTGAGCGTACGGGTTAGGATTAGGGGACGGGTGAGGGGAAGGCTACGGGCAAGTGTTAGGGTTAGGGTTCGGGCTATTGTTAGGGTTAGGGGACGGGGACGGTTTAGGGTCCAGGTGAGGGTACGACAACGCTTTAGGGGGAGGGTACGTGTGAGGGCGCGGGTTAGTGTGAGCGTACGGGTTAGGATTAAGGGACGGGTGAGGGGAAGTCTTCGGGGAGGACTTAGGGTTAGGGTTCGGGCTAGGGTTAGGGTTAGGGGACGGTGACGGTTTAGGGTCCAGGTGAGGTTACGACAACGGTTTACAGGGAGCGTACGTGTGAGGGCGCGGGTTAGTGTGAGCGTATGAGTTAGGATTAGGGGACGGGTGAGGGGAAGGCTTTGGGGAATGGTTAGGGTTAGGGTTCGGGCTAGGGTTAGGGTTAGGGGATGGGGACGGTTAAGGGTCCAGGTGAGCGTACGACAACAGTTTAGGGGGAGCGTACGTGTGAGGGCGCGGGTTACTGTGACCGTTTGGGTTAGGTTTAGGGGACGGGTGAGGGGAAGGCATCGGGGAAGGGTTAGGTTTAGGGTTAGGGCTAGGGATAGGGTTAGGGGACGGGGACGGTTTAGGGTACAGGTGAGGGTACGAATATGGTTTAGGGGGAGCGTACGTGTGAGAGCGTAGGTTAGTGTGAGCGTACAGGTTAGGATTAGGGGACGGGTGAGAGGAAGGCTTCAGGGAAGGGTTAGGGTTAGGGTTCAGGCTAGGGTTAGGGTTAGGGGACGGGGACCATTTTGGCTCCAGGTGAGGGTACGACAATGGTTTAGGGGGAGTGTACGTGTGAGGGCGCGGGTTAGTGTGAGCGTACGGGTTAGGATTAGGGGACGGGTGAGGGGAAGGCTTCGGGGAAGTGTTACGTTTAGGGTTCGGGCTAGGGTTAGGGTTAGGTGACGGGGACGGTTTAGGGTCCAGGTGAGGGTACGACAACGGTTTAGGGGGTGCGTAAGTGTGAAGTCGTGGGTTAGTGTGAGCGTCCGGGTTAGGATTAGGGGACGGGTGGGGGAAGGCTTCGGGGAAGGTTTCGGGTTAGGGTTCGGGCTAGGGCTAGATTTAGGGGACGGGGACGGTTTAGGGTCCAGGTGAGGGTACGACAACGGTTTAGGGGGAGCGTACGGGTGAGGGCGCGGGTTAGTGTGAGGGTACGGGTTAGGATTAGAGGACGGGTGAGGGGAAGGCTTCGGTGAAGGGTTAGAGTTAGGGTTCGGGCTAGGGTTAGGGTTAGGGGACGGGGACGGTTTAGGGTACAGGTGAGGGTACGACAACGGTTTAGGGGGAGCGTACGTGTGTGGGCGCGGGTTAGTGTGAGCTTACGGGTTAGGATTAGGGGACGGGTGAGGGGAAGACTTCGGGGAAGGGTTAGGGTTAGGGTTAGGGTTCGGCTAGGGTTAGGGTTAGGGGACAGGGATGGTTTAGGGTCCAGGTGAGGGTACGACAACGGTTTAGGGGGAGCTTACGTGTGAGGGCGCGGGTTAGTGTGAGCGTACGGGTTAGGATTAGGGTACGGGTGAGGGGACGGCTTCGGGGAAGTGTTAGGGTTAGTGTTCGGGCTAGGGTTAGGGTTAGGGGACGGGGACGGTTTAGGGTGCAGGTGAGGGTACGACAACGCTTTAGGGGTAGCGTACGTGTGAGGGCGTGGGGTAGTGTGAGCGTACGGGTTAGGATTAGGGGACGGGTGAGGAGAAGGCTTCGTGGAAGTGTTAGGGTTAGGGTTCGGGCTAGGGTTAGGGTTAGGGTACGGGGACGGTATTGTATCCAGGTGAGGGTACGACAACGGTTTAGGGGGAGAATACGTGTGAGGGCGCGGGTTAGTATGAGCGTACGGGTTAGGGTTAGGAGACGGGTGAGGGGAAGGCTTCGGGGAAGTGTTAGGGTTAGGGTTCGGGCTAGGGTTAGGGTTAGGGGACGGGGACGCTTTAGGGTCCAGGTGAGGGTACGACAACGGTTTAGGGGGAGCGTACGTGTGAGGGCGCAGGTTAGTGTGAGCGTACGGGTTAGGATTAGGGGACGGGTGAGGGGAAGGCTTCGGGGAAGGGTTAGGGTTAGGGTTCGGGCTAGGATTAGGGTTAGGGCACGGGGACAGTTTAGGGTCCAGGTGAGGGTACGACAACAGTTTAGGGTGAGCGTACGTGTGAGGGCACGGGTTAGTGTGAGCGTACGGGTTAGGATTAGGGGACGGGTGAGTGGAAGGCTTCGGGGAAGGGTTAGGTTTAGGGTTCGGGCTAGGGTTAGGGTTAGGGTACGGGGACGGTTTAGGGTCCAGGTGAGGGTACGACAATGGTTTAGGGGGAGCGTATGTGTGAGGGCGCGGGTTAGTGTGAGGGTACGGGTTAGGATTAGAGGACGGGTGAGGGGAAGGCTTCGGGGAAGGGTTAGGGTTAGGGTTCGGGCTAGGGTTAGGGTTAGGGGACGGGGACGGTTTAGGGTCCAGGTGAGGGTACGACAACGGTTTAGGGGGTGCGTAAGTGTGAAGTCGTGGTTTTGTGTGAGCGTCCGGGTTAGGAATAGGGGACGGGTAAGGGGAAGGCTTCGGGGAAGGGTTCGGGTTAGGGTTCGGGCTAGGGTTAGGTTTAGGGGACGGGGACGGTTTAGGGTCCAGGTGAGGGTATGACAACAGTTTAGGGGGAGCGTACGGGTGAGGGCGCGGGTTAGTGTGAGGGTACGGGTTAGGATTAGAGGACGGGTGAGGGGAAGGCTTCGGGGAAGTGTTAGAGTTAGGGTTCGGGCTAGGGTTAGGGTTAGGGGACGGGGACGGTTTAGGGTCCAGGTGAGGGTACGACAACGGTTTAGGGGGAGCGTATGTGTGTGGGCGCTTGTTAGTGTGGGCTTACGGTTTAGGATTAGGGGACGGGTGAGGGGAAGACTTCGGGGAAGTGTTAGGGTTAGGGTTCAGGCTAGGGTTAGGGTTAGGGGACAGGGATGGTTTAGGGTCCAGGTGAGGGTACGACAACGGTTTAGGGGGAGCGTACGTGTGAGGGCGTGGGTTAGTGTGAGCGTACGGGTTAGGATTTGGGGACGGGTGAGGGGAAGGCTTCGGGGAAGGGTTAGGGTTAGAGTTCGGGCTAGGGTTAGGGTTAGTGGACGGGGACGGTTTAGGGTCCAGGTGAGGGTACGACAACGGTTTAGGGGGAGCGTACGTGTGTGGGCGCGGGTTAGTGTGAGCTTACGGGTTAGGATTAGGGGACGGGTGAGGGGAAGACTTCGGGGAAGGGTTAGGGTTAGGGTTAGGGTTCGGCTAGGGTTAGGGTTAGGGGACAGGGATGGTTTAGGGTCCAGGTGAGGGTACGACAACGGTTTAGGGGGAGCTTACGTGTGAGGGCGCGGGTTAGTGTGAGCGTACGGGTTAGGATTAGGGAACGGGTGAGGGGACGGCTTCGGGGAAGTGTTAGGGTTAGGGTTCGGGCTAGGGTTAGGGTTAGGGGACGGGGACGGTTTAGGGTCCAGGTGAGCGTACGACAACAGTTTAGGGGGAGTGTACGTGTGAGGGCGCGGGTTAGTGTGAGCGTACGGGTTAGGATTAGGGGACGGGTGAGGGGAAGGCTTCGGGGAAGGGTTAGGGTTAGGGTTCTGGCTAGGGTTAGGGTTAGGGGACGGGGACGGTTTAGGGTCCAGGTGAGAGTACGACAACGCTTTAGGGGGAGCGTACGTGTGAGGGCGCGGGTTAGTGTGAGCGTACGGGTTAGGATTAGGGGACGGGTGAGGGGAATGCTTCGGGGAAGGGTTAAGGTTAGGGTTCGGACTAGGGTTAGGGTTAGGGGAAGGGGACGGTTTAGGGTCCAGTTGAGGGTACGACAACGGTTTAGGGGGAGAATACGTGTGAGGGCGCGGGTTAGTTTGAGCGTACGGGTTAGGGTTAGGGGACAGGTGAGGGGAAGGCTTCGGAGAAGTGTTAGGGTTAGGGTTCGGGCTAGGGTTAGGGTTAGGGGACGGGGACAGTTTAGGGTACAGGTGAGGGTAAGACAACGGTTTAGGGGGAGCGTACGTGTGAGGGCGCAGGTTAGTGTGAGCGTACGGTTTAGGATTAGGGGACGGGTGAGGGGAAGGCTTCACGGAAGGGTTAGGGTTAGGGTTCGGGCTAGGGTTAGGGTTAGGGGATGGGGACCATTTTGGCTCCAGGTGAGGGTACGACAATGGTTTAGGGGGAGTGTACGTGTGAGGGCGCGGGTTAGTGTGAGCGTACGGGTTAGGATTAGGGGACGGGTGAGGGGAAGGCTTCGGGGAAGTGTTACGTTTAGGGTTCGGGCTAGGGTTAGGGTTAGGGGACGGGGACGGTTTACGGTCCAGGTGAGGGTACGACAACGGTTTACGGGGAGCGTACGTGTGAGGGCACGGGTTAGTGTGAGCGTACGGGTTAGGATTAGGGGATGGGTGAGGGGAAGGCTTCGGGGAAGTGTTAGGTTTAGGGTTTGGGCTAGGGTTAGGTTTAGGGGACGGGGACGGTTTAGGGTCCAGGTGAGGGTATGACAACGGTTTAGGGGGAGCGTACGGCTGAGGGCGTGGGTTAGTGTGAGCTTACGGGTTAGGATTAGGGGACGGGTGAGGGGAAGACTTCGGGGAAGGGTTAGGGTTAGGGTTCAGGCTAGGGTTAGGGTTAGGGGACAGGGATGGTTTAGGGTTCAGGTGAGGGTACGACAACGGTTATGGGGGAGCGTACGTGTGAGGACGCGGGTTAGTGTGAGCGTACGGGTTAGGATTAGGGAACGGGTGAGGGGACGGCTTCGGGGAAGTGTTAGGGTTAGGGTTTGGGCTAGGGTTAGGGTTACGGGATGGGGACGGTTTAGGGTCCAGGTGAGGGTACGACAACGCTTTAGGGGTAGCGTACGTGTGAGGGTGCGGGTTAGTGTGAGCGTACGGGTTAGGATTAGGATACGGTTGAGGGGAAGGCTTTGGGGAAGTGTTAGGGTTAGGGTTCGGGCTAGGGTTAGGATTAGGGGACGGGGATGGTTTAGGGTCCAGGTAAGGGTATTACAGCGGTTTAGGGGGAGCGTACGGGTGAGGGCGTGGGTTAGTGTGAGGGTACGGGTTAGGATTAGAGGACGGGTGAGGGGAAGGCTTCGGGGAAGGGTTAGAGTTAGGGTTCGGGCTAGGGTTAGGGTTAGGGGACGGGGACGGTTTAGGGTCCAGGTGAGGGTACGACAACGGTTTAGGGGGAGCGTACGTTTGTGGGCGCGCGTTAGTGTGAGCTTACGGGTTAGGATTAGGGGACGGGTGAGGGGAAGACTTCGGGGAAGGGTTAGGGTTAGGGTTCAGGCTAGGGTTAGGGTTAGGGGACAGGGATGGTTTAGGGTCCAGGTGAGGGTATGACAACGGTTTAGGGGGAGCGTACGTGTGAGGGCGCGGGTTAGTGTGAGCGTACGGGTTAGGATTAGGGAACGGGTGAGGGGACGGCTTCGGGGAAGTGTTAGGGTTAGTGTTCGGGCTAGGGTTAGGGTTAGGGGACGGGTACGGTTTAGGGTCCAGGTGAGGGTACGACAACGCTTTAGGGGGAGCGTACGTGTGAGGGCGTGGGTTAGTGTGAGCGTACGGGTTAGGATTAGAGGACGGGTGAGGGGAAGGCTTCGGGGAAGGGTTAGGGTTAGGGTTCGGGCTAGGGTTAGGGTTAGGGGAAGGGGACGGTTTAGTGTCCAGGTGAGGGTACGACAACGGTTTAGGGGGAGAATACGTGTGAGGGCGCGGGTTAATATGAGCGTATGGGTTAGGGTTAGGAGACGGGTGAGGGGAAGGCTTCGGGGAAGTGTTAGGGTTAGGGTTCGGCCTAGGGTTAGGGTTAGGGGACGGGGACGGTTTAGGGTCCAGGTGAGGGTACGACAACGGTTTAGGGGGAGCGTACGTGTGAGGGCGCAGGTTAGTGTGAGCGTACGGGTTAGGATTAGGGGACGGGTGAGGGGAAGGCTTCGGAGAAGGGTTAGGGTTAGGGTTCGGGCTAGGGTTAGGGTTAGGGGACGGGGACAGTTTAGGGTCCAGGTGAGGGTACGACAATGGTTTAGGGGGAGCGTACGTGTGAGGGCGCGGGTTAGTGTGAGCGTACGGGTTAGGATTAGGGGAGGGGTGAGGGGAAGGCTTCGGGGAAGGGTTAGGGTTAGGGTTCGGGCTAGGGTTAGGGTTAGGGGACGGGGACGGTTTAGGGTCAAGGTGAGGGTACGACAACACTTTAGGGGGAGCGAATGTGTGAGGGTGCGGTTTAGTATGAGCGTACGGGTTTGGATTATGGGACGGGTGAGGGGAAGGCTTCGTGGAAAGGTTAGGGTTAGCGTTTGGGCTAGGGTTAGGGGACGGGGACGGGGACGGTTTAGGGTCCAGGTGACGGTACGACAATGGTTTAGGGGGAGCGTACGTGTGAGGGCGTGGGTTAGTGTGAGCGTACGGGATAGGATTAGGGGACGGGTGAGGGGAAGGCTTCGGGGAAGGGTTAGCTTTAGGGTTCGGGCTAGGGTTAGCGTTAGGGGACAGGGACAGTTTAGGTTGCAGGTGAGGGTACGACAACGCTTTAGGGGGAGCGTACATGTGAGGGCACGGGTTAGTGTGAGCGTACGAGTTAGGATTAGGGGACGGGTGAGGGGAAGGCTTCGGGGAAGGGTTAGGGTTAGGGTTTGGGCTAGGGTTACGGTTAGGGGAAGGGGAAGGTTTAGGGTCCAGGTGAGGGTACGACAACGGTTTAGGGGGAGAATACGTGTGAGGGCGCGGGTTAGTGTGAGCGTACGGGTTAGGATTAGGGGACGTGTGAGGGGAAGGCTTCGGGGAAGGGTTAGGGTTAGGGTTCGGGCTAGGGTTAGGGTTAGGGGACGGGGACGGTTTAGGGTCCAGGTGAGGGTACGACAACGTTTTAGGGGGAGCGAATGTGTGAGGGTGCGGGTTAGTATGAGCGTACGGGTTAGGATTATGGGACGGGTGAGGGGAAGGCTTCGGGGAAGTGTTAGGGTTAGGGTTCGGGCTATTGTTAGGGTTAGGGGACGGGGACGGTTTAGGGTCCAGGTGAGGTTACGACAACGGTTTACGGGGAGCGTACGTGTGAGGGCGCGGGTTAGTGTGAGCGTATGCGTTAGGATTAGGGGACGGGTGAGGGGAAGGCTTTGGGGAAGGGTTAGGGTTAGGGTTCGGGCTAGGGTTAGGGTTAGGGGATGGGGATGGTTTAGGGTCCAGGTGAGGGTACGACAACAGTTTAGGGGGAGCATACGTGTGAGGGCGCGGGTTACTGTGAGCGTTTGGGTTAGGTTTAGGGGACGGGTGACGGGAAGGCATCGGGGAAGGGTTAGGTTTAGGGTTAGGGCTAGGGTTAGGGTTAGGGGACGGGGACGGTTTAGGGTCCAGGTGAGGGTACGAATATGGTTTAGGGGGAGCGTACGTGTGAGGGCGTAGGTTAGTGTGAGCGTACAGTTTAGGATTAGGGGACGGGTGAGGGAAAGGCTTCAGGGAAGGGTTAGGGTTAGGGTTCGGGATAGGGTTAGGGTTAGGGGACGGGGACCATTTTGGCTCCAGGTGGGGGTACGACAATGGTTTAGGGGGAGTGTACGTGTGAGGGCGCGGGTTAGTGTGAGCGTACGGGTTAGGATTAGGGGACGGGTGAGGGGAAGGCTTCGGGGAAGTGTTACGTTTAGGGTTCGGGCTAGGGTTAGGGTTAGGGGACGGGGACGATTTAGGGTCCAGGTGAGGGTACTACAACATTTTAGGGGGAGCGTAAATGTGAGTGCGCGGGTTAGTGTGAGCGTACGGGTTAGGATTAGGGGACGGGTGAGGGGAAGGCTTCGGGGAAGGGTTAGGGTTAGGGTTCGGCTAGGGTTAGGGTTAGGGGACGGGGACGGTTTAGGGTCCAGTTGAGAGTAAGACAGCGCTTTAGAAGGAGGGTACGTGTGAGGGCGCGGGTTAGTGTGAGCCTACGGTTTAGGATTAGGGGACGGGTGAGGGGAAGGCTTCGGGGAAGGGTTAGGGTTAGGGTTCGGGCTAGGGTTAGCGTTAGGGGACAGGGACAGTTTAGGTTGCAGGTGAGGGGACGACAACGTTTTAGGGGGAGCGTACATGTGAGGGCGCGGTTAGTGTGAGCGTACGGTTAGGATTAGGGGACGGGTGAGGGGAAGGCTTCGGGGAAGGGTTAGGGTTAGGGTTCGGGCTAGGGTTAGGGTTAGGGGAAGGGGACGGTTTAGGGTCCAGGTGAGGGTACGACAAAGGTTTAGGGGGAGAATACGTGTGAGGGCGCGGGTTAGTGTGAGCGTACGGGTTAGGGTTAGGGGACGGGTGAGGGGAAGGCTTCGGGGAAGTGTTAGGGTTAGGGTTCGGGCTAGGGTTAGGATTAGGGGACGGGGACAGTTTAGGGTCCAGGTGAGGGTACGACAACGGTTTAGGGGGAGCGTACGTGTGAGGGCGCAGGTTAGTGTGAGCGTACGGGTTAGGATTAGGGGACGTGTGAGGGGAAGGCTTCGGGGAAGGGTTAGGGTTAGGGTTCGGGCTAGGGTTAGGGTTAGGGGACGGGGACGGTTTAGGGTCCAGTTGAGGGTACGACAGCGCTTTAGGGGGAGGGTACGTGTGAGGGTGCGGGTTAGTGTGAGCGTACGGTTTAGGATTAGGGGACGGGTGAGGGGAAAGCTTCAGGGAAGTGTTAGGGTTCGGGCTAGGGTTAGGCTTAGGTGACGGGGACGGTTAAGGGTCCAGGTGAGGATACGACAACGCTTTACGGGGAGGGTACGTGTGAGGGCGCGGGTTAGTGTGAGCGTAAGGGTTAGGATTAGGGGACGGGTGAGGGGAAGGCTTCAGGGAAGGTTTAGGGTTAGGGTTCGGGCTAGGGTTAGGGTTAGGTGACGGGGACGGTTTAGGGTCCAGGTGAGGGTACGACAATGCTTTAGGGGGAGCGAATGTGTGAGGGTGCGGGTTAGTAAGAGCGTCCGGGTTAGGATTATGGGACGGGTGAGGGGAAGGCTTCGTGTAAATGTTAGTGTTAGGGTTCGGGCTAGGGTTAGGGTTAGGGGACGGGGACGGTTTAGGGTCCAGTTGAGGGTATGACAACGGTTTAGGGGGTGCGTACGTGTGAGGGCGCAGGTTAGTGTGAGCGTACGGGTTAGGATTAGGGGACGGGTGAGGGGAAGGCTTCGGGAAAGGGTTAGGGTTAGGGTTCGGGCTAGGGTTAGGGTTAGGGGATGGGGACGGTTTAGGGTTCAGGTGAGTATACGACAATGGTTTAGGGGGAGCGTACGTGTGAGGGCGCGGGTTAGTGTGAGTGTACGGGTTAGGATTAGGGGACGGGTGAGGGGAAGGTTTCGGGGAAGGGTTAGGGTTAGGGTTCGGGCTAGGGTTAGGGTTAGGGGACGGGGACGGTTTAGGGTCCAGGTGAGGGTACGACAACGCTTTAGGGGGAGCGAATGTGTGAGGGTGAGTGTTAGTATGAGCGTACGGGTTAGGATTATGGGACTGGTGAGGGGAAGGCTTCGTGGAAAGGTTAGGGTTAGGGTTCGGGCTAGGGTTAGGGTTAGGGGACGGGGACGATTTAGGGTCCAGGTGAGGGTTCGACAACGGTTTAGGGGGAGCGTACGTGTGAGGGCGCGAGTTAGTGTGAGCGTACGGGTTAGGGTTAGGGGACGGGTGAGGGGAAGGCTTCGGGGAAGGGTTAGGGTTAGGGTTCGGGCTAGGGTTAGGGTTAGGGGACGGGGACGGTTTAGGGTCCAGGTGAGGGTACGAAAACGCTTTAGGGGGAGCGAATGTGTGAGGGTGCGGGTTAGTATGAGCGTAGGGGTTAGGATTATGGGACGGGTGAGGGGAAGGCTTCGTGGAAAGGTTAGGGTTAGGGTTCGGGCTAGGGTTAGGGTTAGGGGACGGGGACGATTTAGGGTCCAGGTGAGGGTACGACAACGGTTTAGGGGGAGCGTACGTGTGAGGGCGCGAGTTAGTGTGAGCGTACGGGTTAAGATTAGGGGACGGGTGAAGGGAAGGCTTCGGGGAAGGGTTAGGGTTAGGGTTCGGGCTAGGGTTAGGGTTAGGGGACGGTGACGGTTTAGGGTCCAGGTGACGGTACGACAATGGTTTAGGGGGAGCGTACGTGTGAGGGCGTGGGTTAGTGTGAGCGTACGGGTTAGGAGTAGGGGACGGGTGAGGGGAAGGCTTCGGGGAAGGGTTAGCTTTAGGGTTCGGGCTAGGGTTAGGGTTCGGGGACGGGGAGAGTTTAGGGTCCAGGTGAGGTTACGACAACGGTTTAGTGGGAGCGTACATGTGAGGGCACGGATTAGTGTGAGCGTACCGGTTAGGATTAGGGGACGGGTGAGGGGAAGGCTTCGGGGAAGGGTTAGGGTTAGGGTTCGGGCTACGGTTAGGGTTAGGGGACGGGGACGGTTTAGGGTCCAGTTGAGTGTAAGACAGCGCTTTAGGGGAAGGGTACGTGTGAGGGCATGGGTTAGTGTGAGAGTACGGTTTAGGATTATGGGACGGGTGAGGGGAAGGCTTCGGGGAAGGGTTAGGGTTAGGGTTCGGGCTAGGGTTAGGGTTAGGGGACGGGGACGGTTTAGGGTCCAGGTGAGTGTACTACAACGGTTTAGGGGGAGCGTAAATGTGAGTGCGCAGGTTAGTGTGAGCGTACGGGTTAGTGTTAGGGGACGGGTGAGGGGAAGGCTTCGGGGAAGGGTTAGGGTTAGGGTTCGGGCTAGGGTGAGGGTTAGGGGACGGGGACGGTTTAGGGTCCAGGTGAGGGTACGACAACAGTTTAGGGGGAGCGTACGTGTGAGGGCGCGGGTTAGTGTGAGCGTACGGTTTAGGATTAGGGGACGGGTGAGGGGAAGGCTTCGGGGAAGGGTTAGGTTTAGGGTTCGGGCTAGGGTTAGTGTTAGGGGACGGGAACGGTTTAGGGTCCAGGTGAGGGTACGACAATGGTTTAGGGGGAGCGAATGTGTGAGGGTGTGGGTTAGTGTGAGCGTACGGGTTAGGATTAGGGGACGGGTGAGAGGAAGGCTTCGTGGAAGGGTTCGGGATAGGGTTAGGGTTAGGGGACGGGGACGGTTTAGGGTCCATGTGAGGGTATGACAACAGTTTAGGGGTAGCGTACTTATGAGGGCGTGGGTTAGTGTGAGCGTACGGGTTAGGATTAGGGGACAGGTGAGGGGAAGGCTTCGGGGAAGGGTTAGGGTTAGGGTTCGGGCTAGGGTTATTGTTAGGGAACGGGGACGGTTTAGGGTCCAGGTGAGGGTACGACAACGGCTTAGGGGGAGCGTACGTGTAAGGGCACGGGTTAGTGTGAGCGTACGGGTTAGGATTAGGGGACGGGTGAGGGGAAGGCTTCGGGGAAGGGTTAGGTTTAGGGTTCGGGCTAGGGTTAGGGTTAGGGGACGGGGACGGTTTAGGGTCCAGGTGAGGGTACGACAACGCTTTAGGGGGAGCGTACGTGTGTGGGCGCGGGTTAGTGTGAGCGTACGGGTTAGGATTAGGGGACGGGTGAGGGGAAGGCTTCGGGGAAGGGTTAGGGTTAGAGTTCGGGCTAGGGTTAGCGTTAGGGGACAGGGACAGTTTAGGTTGCAGGTGAGGGTATGACAACGCTTTAGGGGGAGCGTACATGTGAGGGCGCGGGTTAGTGTGAGCGTACGGGTTAGGATTAGGGGACGGGTGAGGGGAAGGCTTCGGGGAAGTGTTAGGGTTAGGGTTCGTGCTAGGGTTAGGTTTAGGGGACGGGGACGGTTTAGGGTCCAGGTGAGGGTACCACAACGGTTTAGGGGGAGGGTATGTGTGAGGGCGCGTGTTAGTGTGAGCGTACGGGTTAGGATTACGGGATGGGTGAGGGGAAGGCTTCGGGGAAGGGTTAGGATTAGGGTTCAGGCTAGGATTAGGGGACGGGGACGGGGACGGTTTAGGGTCCAGGTGAGGTTACGACAACGGTTTACGGGGAGCGTACATGTGAGGGCACGGGTTAGTGTGAGCGTACGGGTTAGGATTAGGGCACGGGTGAGGGGAAGGCTTCGGGGAAGGGTTAGGGTTAGGGTTCGGGCTAGGGTTAGGGTTACGGGAAGGGGACGGTTTAGGGTCCAGGTGAGGGTACGACAATGGTTTAGGGGGAGAATACGTGTGAGGGCGCGGGATATTGTGAGCGTACGGGTTAGGGTTAGGGGACGGGTGAGGGGAAGGCTTCAGGGAAGTGTTAGGGTTAGGGTTCGGGCTAGGGTTAGTGTTAGGGGACGGGGACAGTTTAGGGTCCAGGTGAGGGTACGACAACGGTTTAGGGGGAGCGTACGTGTGAGGGCGCAGGTTAGTGTGAGCGTACGGGTTAGGATTAGGGGACGGGTGAGGGGAAGGCTTCGGGGAAGGGTTAGGGTTAGGGTTCGGGCTAGGGTTAGGGTTAGGGGACGGGGACGGTTCAGGGTCCAGGTGAGGGTACGACAACAGTTTAGGGTGAGAGTACGTGTGAGGGCGCGGGTTAGTTTGAGCGTACGGGTTAGGATTAGGGGACGGGTGAGGGGAAGGCTTCGGGGAAGGGTTAGGTTTAGGGTTCGGGCTAGGGTTAGGGTTAGGGGACGGGGACGGTATAGGGTCCAGGTGAGGGTACGACAATGGTTTAGGCGGAGCGTACGTGTGAGGGCGCGGGTTAGTGTGAGCGTACGGGTTAGGATTAGGGGACGGGTGAGGGGAAGGCTTCGGGGAAGGGTTAGGGTTAGGGTTCGGGCTAGGGTTAGGGTTAGGGGACGGGGACGATTTAGGGTCCAGGTGAGGGTACGACAACGGTTTAGGGGGAGCGTACGTGTGAGGGCGCGAGTTAGTGTGAGCGTACGGGTTAGGATTAGGGGACGGGTGAGGGGAAGGCTTCGGGGAAGTGTTAGGGTTAGGGATCGGGCTAGAGTTAGGTTTAGGGGACGGGGACGGTTTAGGGTCCAGGTGAGGGTACGACAACGCTTTAGGGGGGGCGTACGTGTGAGGGGGCGGGTTAGTGTGAGCGAACGGGTTAGGATTAGGGGAAGGGTGAGGGGAATGCTTCGGGGAAGGGTTAGGGTTAGGGTTCGGACTAGGGTTAGGGTTAGGGGAAGGGGACGGTTTAGGGTCCAGGTGAGGGTACGACAACGGTTTAGGGGGAGAATACGTGTGAGGGCGTGGGTTAGTGTGAGCGTACGGGTTAGGGTTAGGGGACAGGTGAGGGGAAGGCTTCGGGGAAGTGTTAGGGTTAGGGTTCGGGCTAGGGTTAGGGTTAGGGGACGGGGACGGTTTAGGGTCCAGGTGAGGGTACGACAACGGTTTAGGGGGAGCGTACATGTGAGGGCACGCGTTAGTGTGAGCGTTCGGGTTAGGATTAGAGGACGGGTGAGGGGAAGGCTTCGGGGAAGGGTTAGGGTTAGGGTTTGGGCTAGGGTTAGGGTTAGGGGACGGGGACGGTTTAGGGTCCAGTTGAGTGTAAGACAGCGCTTTAGGGGGAGGGTACGTGTGAGGGCGCGGGTTAGTGTGAGCGTACGGTTTAGGATTAGGGGACGGGTGAGGGGAAGGCTTCGTGGAAGGGTTCGGGATAGGGTTAGGGTTAGGGGACGCGGACGGTTTAGGGTCCATGTGAGGGTACGACAACAGTTTAGGGGGAGCGTACGTGTGAGGGCATGGGTTAGTGTGAGCGTACGGGTTAGGATTAGGGGACAGGTGAGGGGAAGGCTTCGGGGAAGGGTTAGGGTTAGGGTTCGGGCTAGGGTTAGTGTTAGGGAACGGGGACGGTTTAGGGTCCAGGTGAGGGTACGACAACGGCTTAGGGGGAGCGTACGTGTGAGGGCACGGGTTAGTGTGAGCGTACGGGTTAGGATTAGGGGACGGGTGAGGGGAAGGCTTCGGGGAAGGGTTAGGTTTAGGGTTCGGGCTAGGGTTAGGGTTAGGGGACGGGGACGGTTTAGGGTCCAGGTGAGGGTACGACAACGCTTTAGGGGGAGCGTACGTGTGTGGGCGCGGGTTAGTGTGAGCGTACGGGTTAGGATTAGGGGACGGGTGAGGGGAAGGCTTCGGGGAAGGGTTAGGGTTAGAGTTCGGGCTAGGGTTAGCGTTAGGGGACAGGGACAGTTTAGGTTGCAGGTGAGGGTATGACAACGCTTTAGGGGGAGCGTACATGTGACGGCGCGGGTTAGTGTGAGCGTACGGGTTAGGATTAGGGGACGGGTGAGGGGAAGGCTTCGGGGAAGTGTTAGGGTTAGGGTTCGTGCTAGGGTTAGGTTTAGGGGACGGGGACGGTTTAGGGTCCAGGTGAGGGTACCACAACGGTTTAGGGGGAGGGTATGTGTGAGGGCGCGGGTTAGTGTGAGCGTACGGGTTAGGATTAGGGGATGGGTGAGGGGAAGGCTTCGGGGAAGGGTTAGGATTAGGGTTCATGCTAGGATTAGGGGACGGGGACGGGGACGGTTTAGGGTCCAGGTGAGGTTACGACAACGGTTTACGGGGAGCGTACATGTGAGGGCACGGGTTAGTGTGAGCGTACGGGTTAGGATTAGGGCACGGGTGAGGGGAAGGCTTCGGGGAAGGGTTAGGGTTAGGGTTCGGGCTAGGGTTAGGGTTACGGGAAGGGGACGGTTTAGGGTCCAGGTGAGGGTACGACAACGGTTTAGGGGGAGAATACGTGTGAGGGCGCGGGTTAGTGTGAGCGTACGGGTTAGGGTTAGGGGACGGGTGAGGGGAAGGCTTCGGGGAAGTGTTAGGGTTAGGGTTCGGGCTAGGGTTAGGGTTAGGGGACGGGGACAGTTTAGGGTCCAGGTGAGGGTACGACAACTGTTTTGGGGGAGCGTACGTGTGAGGGCACAGGTTAGTGTGAGCGTACGGGTTAGGATTAGGGGACGGGTGAGGGGAAGGCTTTGGGGAAGTGTTAGGGTTAGGGTTCGGGCTAGGGTTAGGGTTAGGGGACGGGGACGGTTCAGGGTCCAGGTGAGGGTACGACAACAGTTTAGGGTGAGAGTACGTGTGAGGGCGCGGGTTAGTGTGAGCGTACGGGTTAAGATTAGGGGACGGGTGAGGGGAAGGCTTCGGGGAAGGGTTAGGTTTAGGGTTCGGGCTAGGGTTAGGGTTAGGGGACGGGGACGGTTTAGGGTCCAGGTGAGGGTACGACAATGGTTTAGGGGGAGCGTACGTGTGAGGGCGCGGGTTAGTGTGAGCGTACGGGTTAGGATTAGGGGACGGGTGAGGGGAAGGCTTCGGGGAAGGGTTAGGGTTAGGGTTCGGGCTAGGGTTAGGGTTAGGGGACGGGGACGGTTTAGGGTCCAGTTGAGGGTACGACAACGCTTTAGGGGGAGCGAATGTGTGAGGGTGTGGGTTAGTATGAGCGTACGGTTTAGGATTATGGGACGGGTGAGGGGAAGGCTTCGTGGAAAGTTTAGGGTTAGGGTTCGGGCTAGGATTAGGGTGAGGGGACGGGGACGATTTAGGGTCCAGGTGAGGGTACGACAACGGTTTAGGGGGAGCGTACGTGTGAGGGCGCGAGTTAGTGTGAGCGTACGGGTTAGGATTAGGGGACGGGTGAGGGGAAGGCTTCGGGGAAGTGTTAGGGTTAGGGATCTGGCTAGAGTTAGGTTTAGGGGACGGGGACGGTTTAGGGTCCAGGTGAGGGTACGACAACGCTTTAGGGGGAGCGTACGTGTGAGGGGGCGGGTTAGTGTGAGCGTACGGGTTAGGATTAGAGGACGGGTGAGGGGAAGGCTTCGGGGAAGGGTTAGGGTTAGGGTTCGGTCTAGGGTTAGGGTTAGGGGACGGGGACGGTTTAGGGTCCAGGTGAGAGTACTACAACGGTTTAGGGGGAGCGTAAATGTGAGTGCGCAGGTTAGTGTGAGCGTACGGCTTAGGATTAGGGGACGGGTGAGGGGAAGGCTTCGGGGAAGTGTTAGGGTTAGGGTTCGGGCTAGGGTTAGGGTTAGGGGACGGGGACGGTTTAGGGTCCCGGTGAGGCTACGACAACGGTTTAGGGGGAGCACACGTGTGAGGGCGCGGGTTAGTGTGAGCGTACGGGTTAGGATTAGGTGACGGGTGAGGGGAAGGCTTCGGGGAAGGGTTAGGGTTAGGGTTCGGGCTAGGGTTAGGGTTAGGGGATGGGGACGATTTAGAGTCCAGGTGAGGGTACGACAACAGTTTAGGGGGAGCGTACGTGTGAGGGCGCGGGTTAGTGTGAGCGTACGGGTTAGGATTAAGAGACGGGTGAGGGGAAGGCTTCGGGGAAGGGTTAGGGTTAGGGTTCGGGCTAGGGTTAGGGTGAGGGGTCGGGGACGGTTTAGGGTCCAGGTGAGGGTACGACAATGCTTTACGGGAAGGGTACGTGTGAGGGCGCGGGTTAGTGTGAGCGTACGGGTTAGGATTAGGAGACGGGTGAGGGGAAGGCTTCGGGGAAGTGTTAGGGTTAGGGTTCGGGCTAGGGTTAGGGTTAGGGGAAGGGGACGGTTTAGGGTCCAGGTGATGGTACGACAACGCTTTAGGGGGAGGGTATGTGTGAGGGCGCAGGTTAGTGTGAGCGTACGGGTTAGGATTAGGGGACGGTTGAGGGGAAGACTTCGGGGAAGAGTAAGGGTTAGGGTTCGGGCTAGGGTTATGGTTAGGGGACGGGGACGGTTTAGGGTCAAGTTGAGGTAAGACAGCGCTTTAGGGGGAGGGTACGTGTGAGGGCATGGGTTAGTGTGAGCGTACGGTTTAGGATTAGGGGACGGGTGAGGGGAAGGCTTCGGGGAAGGGTTAGGGTTAGAGTTCGGGCTAGGGTTAGGGTTAGGGGATGGGGACAGTTTAGGGTCCAGGTGAGGGTACTACAACGGTTTAGGGGGAGCGTAAATGTGAGTGCGCAGGTTAGTGTGAGCGTACGGGTTAGGATTAGGGGACGGGTGAGGGGAAGGCTTCGGGGAAGGGTTAGGGTTAGAGTTCGGGCTAGGGTTAGGGTTAGGGGACGGGGACGGTTTAGGGTAACGGTGAGGGTACGACAACGGTTTAGGGGGAGCACACGTGTGAGGGCGCGGGTAAGTGTGAGCGTACGGGTTAGGGTTAGGGGACGGGTGAGGGGAAGGCTTCGGGGAAGGGTTAGGGTTAGGGTTCGGGCTAGGGTGAGGGTTAGGGGACGGGGACGGTTTAGGGTCCAGGTGAGGGTACGACAACAGTTTAGGGGGAGCGTACGTGTGAGGGCGCGGGTTAGTGTGAGCGTACCGGTTAGGATTAGGGGACGGGTGAGGGGAAGGCTTCGGGGAAGGGTTAGGTTTAGGGTTCGGGCTAGGGTTAGGGTTAGGGGATGGGGACGGTTTAGGGTCCAGGTGAGGGTACTACAACGGTTTAGTGGGAGCGAATGTATGAGGGTGTGGTTTAGTGTGAGCGTACGGGTTAGGATTAGGGGACGGGTGAGGGGAAGGCTTCGTGGAAGGGTTCGGGCTAGGGTTAGGGTTAGGGGACGGGGACGGTTCAGGGTCCAGGTGAGGGTACGACAACAGTTTAGGGTGAGAGTTCGTGTGAGGGCACGGGTTAGTGTGAGCGTACGGGTTAGGATTAGGGGACGGGTGAGGGGAAGGCTTCGGGGAAGATTTAAGTTTAGGGTTCGGGCTAGGGTTAGGGTTAGGTGACGGGGACGGTTTAGGGTCCAGGTGAGGGTACGACAATGGTTTAGGGGGAGCGTACGTGTGAGGGCGCGGGTTAGTGTGAGCGTACGGGTTAGGATTAGGGGACGGGTGAGGGGAAGGCTTCGGGGAAGGCTTAGGGTTAGGGTTCGGGCTAGGGTTAGGGTTAGGGGACGGGGAAGGTTTAGGGTCCAGTTGAGGGTACGACATCGCTTTGGGGGAGCGAATGTGTGAGGGTGCGGGTTAGTATGAGCGTACGGGTTAGGATTATGGGACGGGTGAGGGGAAGGCTTCGTGGAAAGGTTAGGGTTAGGGTTCAGGCTAGGGTTAGGGTTAGGGGACGGGGACAGTTTAGGGTCCAGTTGAGGTAAGACAGCGCTTTAGGGGGAGGGTACGTGTGAGGGCATGGGTTAGTGTGAGCGTACGGTTTAGGATTAGGGGACGGGTGAGGGGAAGGCTTCGGGGAAGGGTTAGGGTTAGGGTTCGGGCTAGGGTTAGGGTGAGGGTACGGGGACGGTTTAGGGTCCAGGTGAGGGTACGACAACGCTTTACGGGAAGGGTACGTGTGAGGGCGCGGGTTAGTGTGAGCGTACGGGTTAGGATTAGGAGACGGGTGAGGGGAAGGCTTCGGGGAAGTGTTATGGTTAGGGTTCGGGTTAGGGTTAGGGTTAGGGGACGGGGACGGTTTAGGGTCCAGGTGATGGTACGACAACGCTTTAGGGGGAGGGTACGTGTGAGCGCGCGGGTTAGTGTGAGCGTACGGGTTAGGATTAGGGGACGGTTGAGGGGAAGACTTCGGGGAAGAGTAAGGGTTAGGGTTCGGGCTAGCGTTAGGGTTAGTGGACGGGGACGGTTTAGGGTCCAGTTGAGGTAAGACAGCGCTTTAGGGGGAGGTACGTGTGAGGGCATGGGTTATTGTGAGCGTACGGTTTAGGATTAGGGGACGGGTGAGGGGAAGGCTTCGGGGAAGGGTTAGGGTTAGAGTTCGGGCTAGGGTTAAGTTTAGGGGATGGGGACAGTTTAGGGTCCAGGTGAGTGTACTACAGCGGTTTAGGGGGAGCGTACGTGTGAGGGCGCGGGTTAGTGTGAGCGTACGGGTTAGGATTCGGGGACGGGTGACGGGAAGGCTTCGGGGAAGGGTTAGGGTTAGGGTTCGGGCTAGGGTTAGGGTTAGGGGACGGGGACGGTTTAGGGTCCCGGTGAGCGTACGACAACGGTTTAGGGGGAGCACACGTGTGAGGGCGCGGGTTAGTGTGAGCGTACGGGTTAGGGTTAGGGGACGGGTGAGGGGAAGGCTTCGGGGAAGGGTTAGGGTTAGGGTTCGGGCTAGGGTTAGGGTTAGGGGACGGGGACGGTTTAGGGTCCAGGTGAGGGTACGACAACGCTTTAGGGGGAGCGAATGTGTGAGGGTGCGGGTTAGTATGAGCGTACGGGTTAGGATTATGGGACGGGTGAGGGGAAGGCTTCGTGGAAAGGTTAGGGTTAGGGTTCGGGCTAGGGTTAGGGTTAGGGGACGGGGACGATTTAGGATCCAGGTGAGGGTACGACAACGGTTTAGGGGGAGCGTACGTGTGAGGGCGCGAGTTAGTGTGAGCGTGCGGGTTAAGATTAGGGGACGGGTGAAGGGAAGGCTTCGGGGAAGGGTTAGGGTTAGGGTTCGGGCTAGGGTTAGGGTTAGGGGACGGGGACGGTTTAGGGTCCAGGTGACGGTACGACAATGGTTTAGGGGGAGCGTACGTGTGAGGGCGTGGGTTAGTGTGAGCGTACGGGTTAGGATTAGGGGACGGGTGAGGGGAAGGCTTCGGGGAAGGGTTAGCTTTAGGGTTCGGGCTAGGGTTAGGGTTCGGGGACGGGGACAGTTTAGGGTCCAGGTGAGGTTACGACAACGGTTTAGTGGGAGCGTACATGTGAGGGCACGGGTTAGTGTGAGCGTACCGGTTAGGATTAGGGGACGGGTGAGGGGAAGGCTTCGGGGAAGGGTTAGGGTTAGGGTTCGGGCTACGGTTAGGGTTAGGGGACGGGGACGGTTTAGGGTCCAGTTGAGTGTAAGACAGCGCTTTAGGGGGAGGGTACGTGTGAGGGCATGGGTTAGTGTGAGAGTACGGTTTAGGATTAGGGGACGGGTGAGGGGAAGGCTTCGGGGAAGGGTTAGGGTTAGGGTTCGGGCTAGGGTTAGGGTTAGGGGACGGGGACGGTTTAGGGTCCAGGTGAGTGTACTACAACGGTTTAGGGGGAGCGTAAATGTGAGTGCGCAGGTTAGTGTGAGCGTACGGGTTAGTGTTAGGGGACGGGTGAGGGGAAGGCTTCGGGGAAGGGTTAGGGTTAGGGTTCGGGCTAGGGTGAGGGTTAGGGGACGGGGACGGTTTAGGGTCCATGTGAGGGTATGACAACAGTTTAGAGGGAGCGTACTTATGAGGGCGTGGGTTAGTGTGAGCGTACGGGTTAGGATTAGGGGACAGGTGAGGGGAAGGCTTCGGGGAAGGGTTAGGGTTAGGGTTCGGGCTAGGGTTATTGTTAGGGAACGGGGACGGTTTAGGGTCCAGGTGAGGGTACGACAATGCTTTAGGGGGAGCGTACGTGTGTGGGCGCGGGTTAGTGTGAGCGTACGGGTTAGGATTAGGGGACGGGTGAGGGGAAGGCTTCGGGGAAGGGTTAGGGTTAGAGTTGGGGCTAGGGTTAGCGTTAGGGGACAGGGACAGTTTAGGTTGCAGGTGAGGGTATGACAACACTTTAGGGGGAGCGTACATGTGAGGGCGCGGGATAGTGTGAGCGTACGGGTTAGGATTAGGGGACGGGTGAGGGGAAGGCTTCGGGGAAGTGTTAGGGTTAGGGTTCGTGCTAGGGTTAGGTTTAGGGGACGGGGACGGTTTAGGGTCCAGGTGAGGGTACCACAACGGTTTAGGGGGAGGGTATGTGTGAGGGCGCGGGTTAGTGTGAGCGTACGGGTTAGGATTAGGGGATGGGTGAGGGGAAGGCTTCGGGGAAGGGTTAGGATTAGGGTTCAGGCTAGGATTAGGGGACGGGGACGGGGAAGGTTTAGGGTCCAGGTGAGGTTACGACAACGGTTTACGGGGAGCGTACATGTAAGGGCACGGGTTAGTGTGAGCGTACGGGTTAGGATTAGGGCACGGGTGAGGGGAAGGCTTCGGGGAAGGGTTAGGGTTAGGGTTCGGGCTAGGGTTAGGGTTACGGGAAGGGGACGGTTTAGGGTCCAGGTGAGGGTACGACAATGGTTTAGGGGGAGAATACGTGTGAGGGCGCGGGATAGTGTGAGCGTACGGGTTAGGGTTAGGGGACGGGTGAGGGGAAGGCTTCGGGGAAGTGTTAGGGTTAGGGTTCGGGCTAGGGTTAGTGTTAGGGGACGGGGACAGTTTAGGGTCCAGGTGAGGGTACGACAACGGTTTAGGGGGAGCGTACGTGTGAGGGCGCAGGTTAGTGTGAGCGTACGGGTTAGGATTAGGGGACGGGTGAGGGGAAGGCTTCGGGGAAGGGTTAGGGTTAGGGTTCGGGCTAGGGTTAGGGTTAGGGGACGGGGACGGTTCAGGGTCCAGGTGAGGGTACGACAACAGTTTAGGGGGAGCGTACGTGTGAGGGCGCGGGTTAGTGTCAGCGTACGGTTTAGGATTAGGGGACGGGTGAGGGGAAGGCTTCGTGGAAGGGTTCGGGATAGGGTTAGGGTTAGGGGACGGGGACGGTTTAGGGTCCATGTGAGGGTACGACAACAGTTTAGGGGGAGCGTACGTGTGAGGGCATGGGTTAGTGTGAGCGTACGGGTTAGGATTAGGGGACAGGTGAGGGGAAGGCTTCGGGGAAGGGTTAGGGTTAGGGTTCGGGCTAGGGTTAGTGTTAGGGAACGGGGACGGTTTAGGGTCCAGGTGAGGGTACGACAACGGCTTAGGGGGAGCGTACGTGTGAGGGCACGGGTTAGTGTGAGCGTACGGCTTAGGGTTAGGGGACGGGTGAGGGGAAGGCTTCGGGAAAGTGTTAGGGTTAGGGTTCGGGCTAGGGTTAGTGTTAGGGGATGGGAACGGTTTAGGGTCCAGGTGAGGGTACGACAACAGTTTAGGGTGAGCGTACGTGTGAGGGTGCGGGTTAGTGTGAGCGTACGGGTTACGATTAGGGGACGGGTGAGGGGAAGGCTTCGGGGAAGGGTTAGGGTTAGGGTTTGGGCTAGGGTTAGGGTTAGGGGACGGGGACGGTTTAGGGTCCAGGTGAGGGTACTACAACGGTTTAGGGGGAGCGTAAATGTGAGTGCGCAGGTTAGTGTGAGCGTACGGGTTAGGATTAGGGGACGGGTGAGGGGAAGGCTTCGGGGAAGGGTTAGGGTTAAGGTTCGGGCTAGGGTTAGTGTTAGGGGACGGGGACGGTTTAGGGTCCAGGTGAGGGAACGACAACGGTTTAGGGGGAGCGTACATGTGAGGGCACGGGTTAGTGTGAACGTACGGGTTAGGGTTAGGGGACGGGTGAGGGGAAGGCTTCTGGGAAGTGTTAGGGTTAGGGTTCAGGCTAAAGTTAGGGATAGGGGATGGGGACGGTTTAGGGTCCAGTTGAGGGTACGACAGCGCTTTAGGGGGAGGGTACGTGTGAGGGCGCGGGTTAGTGTGAGCGTACGGTTTAGGATTAGGGGACGGGTGAGGGGAAGGCTTCGGGGAAGGGTTAGGGTTAGGGTTCGGGCTAGGGTTAGGGTGAGGGGTCGGGGACGGTTTAGGGTCCAGGTGAGGGTACGACAACGCTTTACGGGAAGGGTACGTGTGAGGGCGCGGGTTAGTGTGAGCGTACGGGTTAGGATTAGGAGATGGGTGAGGGGAAGGCTTCGGGGAAGTGTTAGGGTTAGGGTTCGGGCTAGGGTTAGGGTTAGGGGAAGGGGACGGTTTAGGGTCCAGGTGATGGTACGACAACGCTTCAGGGGGAGGGTATGTGTGAGGGCGCAGGTTAGTGTGAGCGTACGGGTTAGGATTAGGGGACGGTTGAGGGGAAGACTTCGGGGAAGAGTAAGGGTTAGGGTTCGGGCTAGGGTTAGGGTTAGGGGACGGGGACGGTTTAGGGTCAAGTTGAGGTAAGACAGCGCTTTAGGGGGAGGGTACGTGTGAGGGCATGGGTTAGTGTGAGCATACGGTTTAGGATTAGGGGACGGGTGAGGGGAAGGCTTCGGGGAAGGGTTAGGGTTAGGGTTCGGGCTAGGGTTAGGGTTAGGGGACGGGGACGGTTTAGGGTCCCGGTGAGGGTACGACAACGGTTTAGGGGGAGCACACGTGTGAGGGCGCGGGTAAGTGTGAGCGTACGGGTTAGGGTTAGGGGACGGGTGAGGGGAAGGCTTCGGGGAAGGGTTAGGGTTAGGGTTCGGGCTAGGGTGAGGGTTAGGGGACGGGGACGGTTTAGGGTCCAGGTGAGGGTACGACAACAGTTTAGGGGGAGCGTACGTGTGAGGGCGCGGGTTAGTGTGAGCGTACCGGTTAGGATTAGGGGACGGGTGAGGGGAAGGCTTCGGGGAAGGGTTAGGTTTAGGGTTCGGGCTAGGGTTAGGGTTAGGGGATGGGGACGGTTTAGGGTCCAGGTGAGGGTACGACAACGGTTTAGTGGGAGCGAATGTATGAGGGTGTGGGTTAGTGTGAGCGTACGGGTTAGGATTAGGGGACGGGTGAGGGGGAGGCTTCGTGGAAGGGTTCGGGCTAGGGTTAGGGTTAGGGGACGGGGACGGTTTAGGGTCCATGTGAGGGTACGACAACAGTTTAGGGGGAGCGTACGTGTGAGGGCGTGGGTTAGTGTGAGCGTACGGGTTAGGATTAGGGGACAGGTGAGGGGAAGGCTTCGGGGAAGGGTTAGGGTTAGGGTTCGGGCTAGGGTTAGTGTTAGGGGACGGGGACGGTTTAGGATCCAGGTGAGGGTACGACAACGGTTTAGGGGGAGCGTACGTGTGAGGGCGCGTGTTAGTGTGAGCGTACGGGTTAGGATTAGGGGACGGGTGAGGGGAAGGCTTCAGGGAAGTATTAGGTTTAGGGTTCGGGCTAGGGTTAGTGTTAGGGAACGGGGACAGTTTAGGGTCCAGGTGAGGGTACGACAACGGCTTAGGGGGAGCGTACGTGTGAATGCACGGGTTAGTGTGAGCGTACGGGTTAGGATTAGGGGACGGGTGAGGGGAAGGCTTCGGGGAAGGGTTAGGTTTAGGGTTCGGGCTAGGGTTAGGTTTAGGGGACGGGGACGGTTTAGGGTCCAGGTGAGGGTACGACAACGCTTTAGGGGGAGCGTACGTGTGTGGGCGCGGGTTAGTGTGAGCGTACGGGTTAGGATTAGGGGATGGGTGAGGGGAAGGCTTCGGGGAAGGTTTAGGATTAGGGTTCAGGCTAGGATTAGGGGACGGGGACGGGGACGGTTTAGGGTCCAGGTGAGGTTACGACAACGGTTTACGGGGAGCGTACATGTGAGGGCACGGGTTAGTGTGAGCGTACGGGTTAGGATTAGGGCACGGGTGAGGGGAAGGCTTCGGGGAAGGGTTAGGGTTAGGGTTCGGGCTAGGGTTAGGGTTAGGGGAAGGGGACGGTTTAGGGTCCAGGTCAGGGTACGACAACGGTTTAGGGGGAGAATACGTGTGAAGGCGCGGGTTAGTATGAGCGTACGGGTTAGGGTTAGGGGACGGGTGAGGGGAAGGCTTCGGGGAAGTGTTAGGGTTAGGGTTCGGGCTAGGGTTAGTGTTAGGGGACGGGGACAGTTTAGGATCCAGGTGAGGGTACGACAACGGTTTAGGGGGAGCGTACGTGTGAGGGCGCAGGTTAGTGTGAGCGTACGGGTTAGGATTAGGGGACGGGTGAGGGGAAGGCTTCGGGGAAAGGTTAGGGTTAGGGTTCGGGCTAGGGTTAGGGTTAGGGGACGGGGACGGTTCAGGGTCCAGGTGAGGGTACGACAACAGTTTAGGGTGAGAGTTCGTGTGAGGGCGCGGGTTAGTGTGAGCGTACGGGTTAGGATTAGGGGACGGGTGAGGGGAAGGCTTCGGGGAAGATTTAGGTTTAGGGTTCGGGCTAGGGTTAGGGTTAGGTGACGGGGACGGTTTAGGGTCCAGGTGAGGGTACGACAATGGTTTAGGGGGAGCGTACGTGTGAAGGCGCGGGTTAGTGTGAGCGTACGGGTTAGGATTAGGGGACGGGTGAGGGGAAGGCTTCGGGGAAGGGTTAGGGTTAGGGTTCGGGCTAGGGTTAGGGTTAGGGGACGGGGAAGGTTTAGGGTCCAGTTGAGGGTACGACATCGCTTTGGGGGAGCGAATGTGTGAGGGTGCGGGTTAGTATGAGCGTACGGGTTAGGATTATGGGACGGGTGAGGGGAAGGCTTCGTGGAAAGGTTAGGGTTAGGGTTCGGGCTAGGGTTAGGGTTAGGGGACGGGGACGATTTAGGGTCCAGGTGAGGGTACGACAACGGTTTAGGGGGAGCGTACGTGTGAGGGCACGAGTTAGTGTGAGCGTACGGGTTAGGATTAGGGGACGGGTGAGGGGAAGGCTTCGGGGAAGTGTTAGGTTTAGGGATCGGGCTAGGGTTAGGTTTAGGGGACGGGGACGGTTTAGGGTACAGGTGAGGGTACGACAACGCTTTAGGGGGAGCGTACGTGTGAGGGCGCGGGTTAGTGTGAGCGTACGGGTTAGGATTAGGGGACGGGTGAGGGGAATGCTTCGGGGAAGGGTTAGGGTTAGGGTTCGGACTAGGGTTAGGGTTAGGGGAAGGGGACGGTTTAGGGTCCATGTGAGGGTACGACAACGGTTTAGGGGGAGAATACGTGTGAGGGCGTGGGTTAGTGTGAGCGTACGGGTTAGGGTTAGGGGACAGGTGAGGGGAAGGCTTCGGGGAAGTGTTAGGGTTAGGGTTCGGGCTAGGGTTAGGGTTAGGGGACGGGGACGGTTTAGGGTCCAGGTGAGGGTACGACAACGGTTTAGGGGGAGCGTACATGTGAGGGCACGCGTTAGTGTGAGCGTACGGGTTAAGATTAGAGGAAGGGTGAGGGAAAGGCTTCGGGGAAGGGTTAGGGTTAGGGTTCGGGCTAGGGTTAGGGTTAGGGGACGGGGACGGTTTAGGGTCCAGTTGAGTGTAAGACAGCGCTTTAGGGGGAAGGTACGTGTGAGGGCATGGGTTAGTGTGAGCGTACGTTTAGGATTAGGGGACGGGTGAGGGGAAGGCTTCGGGGAAGGGTTAGGGTTAGGGTTCGGTCTAGGGTTAGGGTTAGGGGACGGGGACGGTTTAGGGTCCAGGTGAGGGTACTACAACGGTTTAGGGGGAGCGTAAATGTGAGTGCGCACGTTAGTGTGAGCGTACGGGTTAGGATTAGGGGACGGGTGAGGGGAAGGCTTCGGGCAAGGGTTAGGGTTAGGGTTCGGGCTAGGGTTATGGTTAGGGGTCGGGGACGGTTTAGGGTCCCGGTGAGGGTACGACAACGGTTTAGGTGGAGCATACGTGTGAGGGCGCGGGTTAGTGTGAGTGTACGGGTTAGGGTTAGGGGACGGGTGAGGGGAAGGCTTCGGGGAAGGGTTAGGGTTAGGGTTCGGGCTAGGGTTAGGGTTAGGGGACGGGGACGGTTTAGGGTCCAGGTGAGGGTACCACAACGGTTTAGGGGGAGCGTACGTGTGTGGGCGCGGGTTAGTGTGAGCATACGGGTTAGGATTAGGGGACGGGTGAGGGGAAGGCTTCGGGGAAGGGTTAGGGTTAGGGTTCGGGCTAGGGTTAGGGTTAGGGGACGGGGACGGTTTAGGGTCCAGTTGAGGGTACGACAACGGTTTAGGGGGAGCGTACATGTGAGGGCACGTGTTAGTGTGAGCGTACGGGTTAGGATTAGGGGACGGGTGAGGGGAAGGCTTCTGGGAAGTGTTAGGGTTAGGGTTCGGGCTAGGGTTAGGGTTAGGGGACGGGGACGGTTTAGGGTCCAGTTGAGGGTACGACAGCGCTTTAGGGGGAGGGTACGTGTGAGGGTGCGGGTTAGTGTGAGCGTACGGTTTAGGATTAGGGGACGGGTGAGGGGAAAGCTTCGGTGAAGTGTTAGGGTTCGGGCTAGGGTTAGGCTTAGGTGACGGGGACGGTTTAGGGTCCAGGTGAGGATACGACAACGCTTTACGGGGAGGGTACGTGTGAGGGCGCGGGTTAGTGTGAGCGTACGGGTTAGGATTAGGGGACGGGTGAGGGGAAGGCTTCAGGGAAGGGTTAGGGTTAGGGTTCGGGCTACGGGTAGGGTTAGGTGACGGGGACAGTTTAGGGTCCATGTGAGGGTACGACAACACTTTAGGGTGAGCGTACGTGTGAGGGCGTGGGTTAGTGTGAGCGTACGGGTTAGGATTAGGGGACGGGTGAGGGTAAGGCTTCGGGGAAGGGTTAGGTTTAGGGTTCGGGCTAGGGTTAGGGTTAGGGGACAGGGACGGTTTAGGGTCCAGGTGAGGGTACGACAACGGTTTAGGGGGAGCGTACGTGTGAGGGCGCGGGTTAGTGTGAGCGTACGGGTTAGGATTAGGGGACGGGTGAGGGGAAGGCTTCGGGGAAGGGTTAGGGTTAGGGTTCGGGCTAGGGTTAGGGTTAGGGGACGGGGACGGTTTAGGGTCCAGGTGAGGGTACGACAACGCTTTAGAGGTAGCGAATGTGTGAGGGTGCGGGTTAGTATGAGCGTACGGGTTAGGATTATGGGACGGGTGAGGGGAAGGCTTCGTGGAAAGGTTAGGTTTAGGGTTCGGGCTAGGGTTAGGGTTAGGGGACGGGGACGATTTAGGGTCCAGGTGAGGGTACGACAACATTTTAGGGGGAGCGTAAATGTGAGTGCGCGGGTTAGTGTGAGCGTACGGGTTAGGATTAGGGGACGGGTGAGGGGAAGGCTTCGGGGAAGGTTTAGGGTTAGGGTTCGGGATAGGGTTAGGGTTAGGGGACGGGGACGGTTTAGGGTCCAGGTGAGCGTACGACAAAGGTTTAGGGGGAGCATACGTGTGAGGGCGCGGGTTAGTGTGAGCGTACGGGTTAGGGTTAGGGGACGGGTGAGGGGAAGGCTTCGGGGAAGGGTTAGGTTTAGGGTTCGGGCTATGGTTAGGGTTAGGGGACGGGGACGGTTTAGGGTCCAGGTGAGGGTACAACAACAGTTTAGGGGGAGCGTACGTGTGAGGGCGTGGGTTAGTGTGAGCGTACGGGTTAGGATTAGGGGACGGGTGAGGGGAAGGCTTCGGGGAAGGGTTAGGGTTAGGGTTCGGGCTAGGGTTAGGGTTAGGGGACGGGGACGGTTTAGGGTCCAGTTGAGAGTAAGACAGCGCTTTAGGAGGAGGGTACGTGTGAGGGCGCGGGTTAGTGTGAGCCTACGGTTTAGGATTAGGGGACGGGTGAGGGGAAGGCTTCGGGGAAGGGTTAGGGTTAGGGTTCGGGCTAGGGTTAGCGTTAGGGGACAGGGATAGTTTAGGTTGCAGGTGAGGGTACGACAACGCTTTAGGGGGAGCGTACATGTGAGGGCGCGGGTTAGTGTGAGCGTACGGTTAGGATTAGGGGACGGGTGAGGGGAAGGCTTCGGGGAAGGTTTAGGGATAGGGTTCGGGCTAGGGTTAGGGTTAGGGGAAGGGGACGGTTTAGGGTCCAGGTGAGGGTACGAGAACGGTTTAGGGGCGGAATACGTGTGAGGGCGCGGGTTAGTGTGACCGTACGGGTTAGGGTTAGGGGACGGGTGAGGGGAAGGCTTCGGGGAAGGGTTAGGGTTAGGGTTCGGGTTATTGTTAGGTTTAGGGGACGGGGACAGTTTAGGGTCCAGGTGAGGGTACGACAATGATTTAGGGGGAGTGTACGTGTGAGGGCGCAGGTTAGTGTGAGCGTACGGGTTAGGATTAGGGGACGGGTGAGGGGAAGGCTTCGGGGAAGTGTTAGGGTTAGGGTTCGGGCTAGGGTTAGGGTTAGGGGACGGGGACTGTTCAGGGTCCAGGTGAGGGTACGACAACAGTTTAGGGTGAGCGTACGTGTGCGGGCGGTGGTTAGTGTGAGCGTACGGGTTAGGATTAGGGGACGGGTGAGGGGAAGGCTTCGGGGAAGGGTTAGGTTTAGGCTTCGGGCTAGGGTTAGGGTTAGGGGACGGGGACGGTTTAGGGTCCAGGTGAGGGTACGACAACGGTTTAGGGGGAGCGTACATGTGAGGGCACGCGTTAGTGTGAGCGTACGGGTTAAGATTATAGGACGGGTGAGGGGAAGGCTTCGGGGAAGGGTTAGGGTTAGGGTTCGGGCTAGGGTTAGGGTTAGGGGACGGGGACGGTTTAGGGTCCAGTTGAGTGTAAGACAGCGCTTTAGGGGGAGGGTACGTGTGAGGGCATGGGTTAGTGTGAGCGTACGGTTTAGGATTAGGGGACGGGTGAGGGGAAGGCTTCGGGGAAGCGTTAGGGTTAGGTTTCGGTCTAGGGTTAGGGTTAGGGGACGGGGACGGTTTAGGGTCCAGGTGAGGGTACTACAACGGTTTAGGGGGAGCGTAAATGTGAGTGCGCAGGTCAGTGTGAGCATACGGGTTAGGATTAGGGGACGGGTGAGGGGAAGGCTTCGGGCAAGGGTTAGGGTTAGGATTCGGGCTAGGGTTAGGGTTAGGGGACGGGGACGGTTTAGGGTCCCGGTGAGGGTACGACAACGGTTTAGGGGGAGCACACGTGTGAGGGCGTGGGTTAGTGTGAGCATACGGGTTAGGGATAGGGGACGGGTGAGGGGAAGGCTTCGGGGAAGTGTTAGGGTTAGGGTTCGGGTTAGGGTTAGGGTTAGGGGACGGGGACGGTTTAGGGTCCAGGTGAGGGTACCACAACGGTTTAGGGGGAGCGTACGTGTGTGGGCGCGGGTTAGTGTGAGCATACGGGTTAGGATTAGGGGACGGGTGAGGGGAAGGCTTCGGGGAAGGGTTAGGGTTAGGGTTCGGGCTAGGGTTAGGGTTAGAGGACAGGGATGGTTTAGGGTCCAGGTGAGGGTACGACAACGGTTTAAGGGTAGCGTACGCGTGAGGGCCCGGGATAGTGTGAGCGTACGGGTTAGGATTAGGGGACGGGTGAGGGGAAGGCTTCGGGGAAGGGTTAGGGTTAGGGTTCGGGCTAGGGTTAGGGTTAGGGGACGGGGACGGTTTAGGGTCCAGTTGAGGGTACGACAACGGTTTAGGGGGAGCGTACATGTGAGGGCACGTGTTAGTGTGAGCGTACGGGTTAGGATTAGGGGACGGGTGAGGGGAAGGCTTCTGGGAAGTGTTAGGGTTAGGGTTCGGGCTAGGGTTAGGGTTAGGGGACGGGGACGGTTTAGGGTCCAGTTGAGGGTACGACAGCGCTTTAGGGGGAGGGTACGTGTGAGGGTGCGGGTTAGTGTGAGCGTACGGTTTAGGATTAGGGGACGGGTGAGGGGAAAGCTTCGGTGAAGTGTTAGGGTTCGGGCTAGGGTTAGGCTTAGGTGACGGGGACGGTTTAGGGTCCAGGTGAGGATACGACAACGCTTTACGGGGAGGGTACGTGTGAGGGCGCGGGTTAGTGTGAGCGTACGGGTTAGGATTAGGGGACGGGTGAGGGGAAGGCTTCAGGGAAGGGTTAGGGTTAGGGTTCGGGCTACGGGTAGGGTTAGGTGACGGGGACAGTTTAGGGTCCATGTGAGGGTACGACAACACTTTAGGGTGAGCGTACGTGTGAGGGCGTGGGTTAGTGTGAGCGTACGGGTTAGGATTAGGGGACGGGTGAGGGTAAGGCTTCGGGGAAGGGTTAGGTTTAGGGTTCGGGCTAGGGTTAGGGTTAGGGGACAGGGACGGTTTAGGGTCCAGGTGAGGGTACGACAACGGTTTAGGGGGAGCGTACGTGTGAGGGCGCGGGTTAGTGTGAGCGTACGGGTTAGGATTAGGGGACGGGTGAGGGGAAGGCTTCGGGGAAGGGTTAGGGTTAGGGTTCGGGCTAGGGTTAGGGTTAGGGGACGGGGACGGTTTAGGGTCCAGGTGAGGGTACGACAACGCTTTAGAGGTAGCGAATGTGTGAGGGTGCGGGTTAGTATGAGCGTACGGGTTAGGATTATGGGACGGGTGAGGGGAAGGCTTCGTGGAAAGGTTAGGTTTAGGGTTCGGGCTAGGGTTAGGGTTAGGGGACGGGGACGATTTAGGGTCCAGGTGAGGGTACGACAACATTTTAGGGGGAGCGTAAATGTGAGTGCGCGGGTTAGTGTGAGCGTACGGGTTAGGATTAGGGGACGGGTGAGGGGAAGGCTTCGGGGAAGGTTTAGGGTTAGGGTTCGGGATAGGGTTAGGGTTAGGGGACGGGGACGGTTTAGGGTCCAGGTGAGCGTACGACAAAGGTTTAGGGGGAGCATACGTGTGAGGGCGCGGGTTAGTGTGAGCGTACGGGTTAGGGTTAGGGGACGGGTGAGGGGAAGGCTTCGGGGAAGGGTTAGGTTTAGGGTTCGGGCTATGGTTAGGGTTAGGGGACGGGGACGGTTTAGGGTCCAGGTGAGGGTACAACAACAGTTTAGGGGGAGCGTACGTGTGAGGGCGTGGGTTAGTGTGAGCGTACGGGTTAGGATTAGGGGACGGGTGAGGGGAAGGCTTCGGGGAAGGGTTAGGGTTAGGGTTCGGGCTAGGGTTAGGGTTAGGGGACGGGGACGGTTTAGGGTCCAGTTGAGAGTAAGACAGCGCTTTAGGAGGAGGGTACGTGTGAGGGCGCGGGTTAGTGTGAGCCTACGGTTTAGGATTAGGGGACGGGTGAGGGGAAGGCTTCGGGGAAGGGTTAGGGTTAGGGTTCGGGCTAGGGTTAGCGTTAGGGGACAGGGATAGTTTAGGTTGCAGGTGAGGGTACGACAACGCTTTAGGGGGAGCGTACATGTGAGGGCGCGGGTTAGTGTGAGCGTACGGTTAGGATTAGGGGACGGGTGAGGGGAAGGCTTCGGGGAAGGTTTAGGGATAGGGTTCGGGCTAGGGTTAGGGTTAGGGGAAGGGGACGGTTTAGGGTCCAGGTGAGGGTACGAGAACGGTTTAGGGGCGGAATACGTGTGAGGGCGCGGGTTAGTGTGACCGTACGGGTTAGGGTTAGGGGACGGGTGAGGGGAAGGCTTCGGGGAAGGGTTAGGGTTAGGGTTCGGGTTATTGTTAGGGTTAGGGGACGGGGACAGTTTAGGGTCCAGGTGAGGGTACGACAACGATTTAGGGGGAGTGTACGTGTGAGGGCGCAGGTTAGTGTGAGCGTACGGGTTAGGATTAGGGGACGGGTGAGGGGAAGGCTTCGGGGAAGTGTTAGGGTTAGGGTTCGGGCTAGGGTTAGGGTTAGGGGACGGGGACTGTTCAGGGTCCAGGTGAGGGTACGACAACAGTTTAGGGTGAGCGTACGTGTGCGGGCGGTGGTTAGTGTGAGCGTACGGGTTAGGATTAGGGGACGGGTGAGGGGAAGGCTTCGGGGAAGGGTTAGGTTTAGGCTTCGGGCTAGGGTTAGGGTTAGGGGACGGGGACGGTTTAGGGTCCAGGTGAGGGTACGACAACGGTTTAGGGGGAGCGTACATGTGAGGGCACGCGTTAGTGTGAGCGTACGGGTTAAGATTATAGGACGGGTGAGGGGAAGGCTTCGGGGAAGGGTTAGGGTTAGGGTTCGGGCTAGGGTTAGGGTTAGGGGACGGGGACGGTTTAGGGTCCAGTTGAGTGTAAGACAGCGCTTTAGGGGGAGGGTACGTGTGAGGGCATGGGTTAGTGTGAGCGTACGGTTTAGGATTAGGGGACGGGTGAGGGGAAGGCTTCGGGGAAGCGTTAGGGTTAGGTTTCGGTCTAGGGTTAGGGTTAGGGGACGGGGACGGTTTAGGGTCCAGGTGAGGGTACTACAACGGTTTAGGGGGAGCGTAAATGTGAGTGCGCAGGTCAGTGTGAGCATACGGGTTAGGATTAGGGGACGGGTGAGGGGAAGGCTTCGGGCAAGGGTTAGGGTTAGGATTCGGGCTAGGGTTAGGGTTAGGGGACGGGGACGGTTTAGGGTCCCGGTGAGGGTACGACAACGGTTTAGGGGGAGCACACGTGTGAGGGCGTGGGTTAGTGTGAGCATACGGGTTAGGGATAGGGGACGGGTGAGGGGAAGGCTTCGGGGAAGTGTTAGGGTTAGGGTTCGGGTTAGGGTTAGGGTTAGGGGACGGGGACGGTTTAGGGTCCAGGTGAGGGTACCACAACGGTTTAGGGGGAGCGTACGTGTGTGGGCGCGGGTTAGTGTGAGCATACGGGTTAGGATTAGGGGACGGGTGAGGGGAAGGC
The DNA here is from genome assembly GCF_964270905.1 of Leucopleurus acutus. NCBI lineage: Eukaryota > Metazoa > Chordata > Mammalia > Artiodactyla > Delphinidae > Leucopleurus > Leucopleurus acutus. Next base: position 125,626 of record NW_028139168.1, read on the forward strand.
TTCGGGGAAGGGTTAGGGTTAGGGTTCGGGCTAGGGTTAGGGTTAGAGGACAGGGATGGTTTAGGGTCCAGGTGAGGGTACGACAACGGTTTAAGGGTAGCGTACGCGTGAGGGCCCGGGATAGTGTGAGCGTACGGGTTAGGATTAGGGGACGGGTGAGGGGAAGGCTTCGGGGAAGTGTTATGGTTAGGGTTCGGGCTAGGGTTAGGGTTAGGGGACGGGGACGGTTTAGGGTCCAGTTGAGGGTACGACAACGGTTTAGGGGGAACGTACATGTGAGGGCACGTGTTAGTGTGAGCGTACGGGTTAGGATTAGGGGACGGGTGAGGGGAAGCCTTCTGGGAAGTGTTAGGGTTAGGGTTCGGGCTAGGGTTAGGGTTAGGGGACGGGGACGGTTTAGGGTCCAGTTGAGGGTACGACAGTGCTTTAGGGGGAGGGTACGTGTGAGGGTGCGGGTTAGTGTGAGCGTACGGTTTAGGATTAGGGGACGGGTGAGGGGAAAGCTTCGGTGAAGTGTTAGGGTTCGGGCTAGTGTTAGTGTCAGGGGATGGGGACGGTTTAGGGTCCAGGTGAGGGTACGACAACAGTTTAGGGTGAGCGTACGTGTGAGGGCGCGGGTTAGTGTGAGCGTACGGGTTACGATTATGGGACGGGTGAGGGGAAGGCTTCGGGGAAGGGTTAGGTTTAGGGTTCTGGCTAGGGTTAGGGTTATGGGACGGGGACGGTTTAGGGTTCAGGTGAGGGTACGACAATGGTTTAGGGGGAGCGTACGTGTGAGGGCGCGGGTTAGTATGAGCGTACGGGTTAGGATTAGGGGACGGGTGAGGGGAAGGCTTCGGGGAAGGGTTAGGGTTAGGGTTCGGGCTAGGGTTAGGGTTAGGGGACGGGGACGGTTTAGGGTCCAGGTGTGGGTACGACAACGCTTTAGGGGGAGCGAATGTGTGAGGGTGCGGGTTAGTATGAGCGTACGGGTTAGGATTATGGGACGGGTGAGGGGAAGGCTTCGTGGAAAGGTTAGGTTTAGGGTTCGGACTAGGGTTAGGGTTAGGGGACGGGGACGATTTAGGGTCCAGGTGAGGGTACGACAACATTTCAGGGGGAGCGTAAATGTGAGTGCGCGGGTTAGTGTGAGCGTAAGGGTTAGGATTAGGGGACGGGTGAGGGGAAGGCTTCGGGGAAGGTTTAGGGTTAGGGTTCGGGCTAGGGTTAGGGTTAGGGGACGGGGACGGTTTAGGGTCCAGGTGAGGGTACGACAACGGTTTAGGGGGAGCATACGTGTGAGGGCGCGTGTTAGTGTGAGCGTACGGGTTAGGGTTAGGGGACGGGTGAGGGGAAGGCTTCGGGGAAGGGTTAGGTTTAGGGTTCGGGTTAGGGTTAGGGTTAGGGGACGGGGACGGTTTAGGGTCCAGGTGAGGGTACCACAACGGTTTAGGGGGAGCGTACGTGTGTGGGCGCGGGTTAGTGTGAGCATTCGGGTTAGGATTAGGGGACGGGTGAGGGGAAGGCTTCGGGGAAGGGTTAGGGTTAGGGTTCGGGCTAGGGTTAGGGTTAGGGGACAGGGATGATTTAGGGTCCAGGTGAGGGTACGACAACGATTTAGGGGTAGCGTACGCGTGAGGGCCCGGGATAGTGTGAGCGTACGGGTTAGGATTAGGGGACAGGTGAGGGGAAGGCTTCGGGGAAGTGTTAGGGTTAGGGTTCGGGCTAGGGTTAGGGTTAGGGGACGGGGACGGTTTAGGGTCCAGTTGAGGGTACGACAACGGTTTAGGGGGAGCGTACATGTGAGGGCACGTGTTAGTGTGAGCGTACGGGTTAGGATTAGGGGACGGGTGAGGGGAAGGCTTCTGGGAAGTGTTAGGGTTAGGGTTCACGCTAGGGTTAGGGTTAGGGGACGGGGACGGTTTAGGGTCCAGTTGAGGGTACGACAGCGCTTTAGGGGGAGGGTACGTGTGAGGGTGCGGGTTAGTGTGAGCGTACGGTTTAGGATTAGGGGACGGGTGAGGGGAAAGCTTCGGTGAAGTGTTAGGGTTCGGGCTAGGGTTAGGCTTAGGTGACGGGGACGGTTTAGGGTCCAGGTGAGGGTACGACAACGGTTTAGGGGGAGCGTACGTGTGAGGGCGCGGGTTAGTGTGAGCGTACGGGTTAGGATTAGGGGACGGGTGAGGGGAAGGCTTCGGGGAAGGGTTAGGGTTAGGGTTCGGGCTAGGGTTAGGGTTAGGGGACGGGGACGGTTTAGGGTCCAGGTGAGGGTACGACAACGCTTTAGAGGTAGCGAATGTGTGAGGGTGCGGGTTAGTATGAGCGTACGGGTTAGGATTATGGGACGGGTGAGGGGAAGGCTTCGTGGAAAGGTTAGGTTTAGGGTTCGGGCTAGGGTTAGGGTTAGGGGACGGGGACGATTTAGGGTCCAGGTGAGGGTACGACAACATTTTAGGGGGAGCGTAAATGTGAGTGCGCGGGTTAGTGTGAGCGTACGGGTTAGGATTAGGGGACGGGTGAGGGGAAGGCTTCGGGGAAGGTTTAGGGTTAGGGTTCGGGATAGGGTTAGGGTTAGGGGACAGGGACGGTTTAGGGTCCAGGTGAGCGTACGACAACGGTTTAGGGGGAGCATACGTGTGAGGGCGCGGGTTAGTGTGAGCGTACGGGTTAGGGTTAGGGGACGGGTGAGGGGAAGGCTTCGGGGAAGGGTTAGGTTTAGGGTTCGGGCTATGGTTAGGGTTAGGGGACGGGGACGGTTTAGGGTCCAGGTGAGGGTACAACAACAGTTTAGGGGGAGCGTACGTGTGAGGGCGTGGGTTAGTGTGAGCGTACGGGTTAGGATTAGGGGACGGGTGAGGGGAAGGCTTCGGGGAAGGTTTAGGTTTAGGGTTCGGGTTAGGGTTAGGGTTAGGGGACGGGGACGTTTTAGGGTCCAGGTGAGGGTACAACAACAGTTTAGGGGGAGCGTACGTGTGAGGGCGTGGGTTAGTGTGAGCGTACGGGTTAGGATTAGGGGACGGGTGAGGGGAAGGCTTCGGGGAAGGGTTAGGGTTAGGGTTCGGGCTAGGGTTAGGGTTAGGGGACGGGGACGGTTTAGGGTCCAGTTGAGAGTAAGACAGCGCTTTAGGAGGAGGGTACGTGTGAGGGCGCGGGTTAGTGTGAGGCTACGGTTTAGGATTAGGGGACGGGTGAGGGTAAGGCTTCGGGGAAGTGTTAGGGTTAGGGTTCGGGCTAGGGTTAGGGTTAGGGGACGGGGACGGTTTAGAGTCCAGGTGAGGGTACGACAACGGTTTAGGGGGAGCGTACGTGTGAGGGCGCTGTTTAGTGTGAGCGTACGGGATAGGATTAGGGGACGGGTGAGGGGAAGGCTTCGGGGAAGGGTTAGGGTTAGGGTTCGGGCTATGGTTAGGGTTAGGGGACGGGGACGGTTTAGGGTCCAGGTGAGGGTACGACCACGGTTTAGGGGGAGCATTCGTGTGAGGGCGTGGGTTAGTGTGAGCGTACGGATTAGGATTCGGGGACGGGTGAGGGGAAGGCTTCGGGGAAGTGTTAGGGTTAGGTTTCGGGCTAGGGTTAGGGTTAGGGGACAGGGACGGTTTAGGGTCCAGGTGAGGGTACGACAACGGTTTAGGGGGAGCGTACGTGTGAGGGCGCGGGTTAGTGTGAGCGTACGGGTTAGGATAAGGGGACGGGTGAGGGGAAGGCTTCGGGGAAGGGCTAGGGTTAGGGTTCGGGCTACGGTTAGGTTTAGGGGACGGGGACGGTTTAGGCTCCAGGTGAAGGTACGACAACGCTTTAGGGGGAGCGTACGTGTGGGGGCGCGGGTTAGTGTTAGCGTACGGGTTAGGATTAGGGTACGGGTGAGGGTCAGGCTTCAGGGAAGTGTTAGGTTTAGGGTTCGGGCTAGGGTTAGGGGACAGGGACGGGGACAGTTGAGGGTCCAGGTGAGGGTATGACAGCGCTTTAGGGGGAGTGTAGTTGTGAGAGTGCGGGTCATTGTTAGCGTACTTGTTAGGATTAGGGGACGGGTGAGGATCAGGCTTCGGGGAAGGGTTAGTGTTAGGGATCGGGCGAGGTTTAGGGTCAGGGGACAGGGACCGTTTAGGGTTCAGGTGAGGGTACGACAACGCTTTAGGGGAAGCGTACATGTGAGGTCGCGGGTTAGCGTTAGCGTACGGGTTAGGATTAGGGGACGGGTGAGGGTCAGGCTTCGGGGAAGGGTTAGGTTTAGGGTTCGGGCTAGGGTTAGGGTTAGGGGACGGGGACGGTTTAGGGTCCAGGTGAGTGTATGAGAACGGTTTAGGGGGAGCGTACGTGTGAGGGCGTGGGTTAGCGTTCGCGTGCGGGTTAGGATTAGGGGACGGGTGAGGGTCAGGCTTCGGGGAATGGTTAAGGTTAGGGTTCGGCCTAGGGTTAGGGTTAGGGGACGGGGACGGTTTAGGGTCCAGGTGAGGGTACGAGAACGCTTTAGGGGGAGCGTACATGTGAGGTCGCGGGTTAGCGTTAGCGTACGGGTTAGGATTAGGGCATGGGTGAGGTTCAGGCTTCGGGGAATTGTTAGGCTTAGGGTTCGGGCTACGGTTAGGGTTAGGGGACGGGGACGGTTTAGGGTCCAGGTGAGGGTACGACAACGCTTTAGGGGGAGCGAATGTGTGAGGGTGCGGGTTAGTATGAGCGTACGGGTTAGGATTATGGGACGGGTGAGGGGAAGGCTTCGTGGAAAGGTTAGGGTTAGGGTTCGGGCTAGGGTTAGGGTTAGGGGACGGGGACGATTTAGGGTCCTGGTGAGGGTACGACAACCGTTTAGTGGGAGCGTACGTGTGTGGGCGCGAGTTAGTGTGAGCGTACGGGTTAGGATTAGGGGACGGTTGAGGGGAAGGCTTCGGGGAACGGTTAGGGTTAGGGTTCGGGCTAGGGTTAGCGTTAGGGGACAGGGACAGTTTAGGTTGCAGGTGAGGGTACGGCAACGCTTTAGGGGGATCGTACATGTAAGGGCGCGGGTTAGTGTGAGCGTACGGGTTAGGATTAGGGGACGGGTGAGGGGAAGGCTTCGGGGAAGTGTTAGGGTTAGGGTTCGGGCTAGGGTTAGGGTTAGGGGACGGGGACGGTTTAGGGTACAGGTGAGGGTACCACAACGGTTTAGGGGGAGCGTACGTGTGTGGGCGCGGGTTAGTGTGAGCATACGGGTTAGGATTAGGGGACGGGTGAGGGGAAGGCTTCGGGGAAGGGTTAGGGTTAGGGTTCGGGCTAGGGTTAGGGTTAGGGGACAGGGATGGTTTAGGGTCCAGGTGAGGGTACGACAACGGTTTAGGGGGAGCGTATGCTTGAGGGCCCGGGATAGTGTGAGCGTACGGGTTAGGATTAGGGGACGGGTGAGGGGAAGGCTTCGGGGAAGGGTTAGGGTTAGGGTTCGGGCTAGGGTTAGGGTTAGGGGACGGGGACGGTTTAGGGTCCAGTTGAGGGTACGACAGCGCTTTAGGGGGAGGGTACGTGTGAGGGCGCGGGTTAGTGTGACCTTACGGTTTAGGATTAGGGGACGGGTGAGGGGAAAGCTTCGGGGAAGTGTTAGGGTTAGGGTTCGGGCTAGGGTTAGGGTTAGGGGAAGGGGACGGTTTAGGGTCCAGGTGAGGGTACGACAACGGTTTAGGGGGAGAATACGTGTGAGGGCGCGGGTTAGTGTGAGCGTACGGGTTAGGGTTAGGGGACGGGTGAGGGGAAGGCTTCGGGGAAGTGTAAGGGTTAGGGTTCGAGCTAGGGTTAGGGTTAGGGGACGGGGACGGTTTAGGGTCCAGGTGAGGGTACGACAACGGTTTAGGGGGAGCGTACGTGTGAGGGCGCAGGTTAGTGTGAGCGTACGGGTTAGGATTAGGGGACGGGTGAGGGGAAGTTTTCGGGGAAGGGTTAGGGTTAGGGTTCGGGCTAGGGTTAGGGTTAGGGGACGGGGACGGTTTAGGGTCCAGGTGAGGGTACGACAAAAGTTTAGGGTGAGCGTACGTGTGAGGGCGTGGGATAGTGTGAGCGTACGTGTTAGGATTATGGGACGGGTGAGGGGAAGGCTTCGGCGAAGGGTTAGGTTTAGGGTTCGGGCTAGGGTTAGGATTAGGGGACGGGGACGGTTTAGGGTGCAGGTGAGGGTACGACAATGGTTTAGGGGGAGCGTACGTGTGAGGGCGCGGGTTAGTGTGAGCGTACGGGTTAGGATTAGGGGACGGGTGAGGGGAAGGCTTCGGGGAAGGGTTAGGGTTAGGGTTCGGGCTAGGGTTAGGGTTAGGGGACGGGGACGGTTTAGGGTCCAGGTGAGGGTACGACAACGCTTTAGGGGGAGCGAATGTGTGAGGGTGCGGGTTAGTATGAGCGTACGGGTTAGGATTATGGGACGGGTGAGGGGAAGGCTTCGTGGAAAGGTTAGGGTTAGGGTTCGGGCTAGGGTTAGGGTTAGGGGACGGGGACGATTTAGGGTCAAGGTGAGGGTACGACAACGGTTTAGGGGGAGCGTACGTGTGAGGGCGCGAGTTAGTGTGAGCGTACGGGGTAGGGTTAGGGGACGGGTGAGGGGAAGGCTTCGGGGAAGGGTTAGGGTTAGGGTTCGGGCTAGGGTTAGGGTTAGGGGACGGGGACGGTTTAGGGTCCAGTTGAGTGTAAGACAGCGCTTTAGGGGGAGGGTACGTGTGAGGGCATGGGTTAGTGTGAGCGTACGGTTTAGGATTAGGGGACGGGTGAGGGGAAGGCTTCGGGGAAGGGTTAGGGTTAGGGTTCGGGCTAGGGTTAGTGTTAGGGGACAGGGATGGTTTAGGGTCCAGGTGAGGGTACGATAACGGTTTAGGGGGAGCGTACGCGTGAGGGCCCGGGTTAGTGTGAGCGTACGGGTTAGGATTAGGGGATGGGTGAGGGGAAGGCTTCGGGGAAGTGTTAGGGTTAGGGTTCGGGCTAGGGTTAGGGATAGGGGCCGGGGACGGTTTAGGGTCCAGTTGAGGGTACGACAGCGCTTTAGGGGGAGGGTACGTGTGAGGGCGCGGGTTAGTGTGTGTGTACGGTTTAGGATTAGGGGACGGGTGAGGGGAAGGCTTCGGGGAAGGGTTAGGGTTAGGGTTCGAGCTAGGGTTAGGGTGAGGGGACGGGGACGGTTTAGGTTCCCGGTGAGGGTACGACAACGGTTTAGGGGGAGCACACGTGTGAGGTCGCGGGTTAGTGTGAGCGTACGGGTTAGGGTTAGGGCACGGGTGAGGGGAAGGCTTCGGGGAAGGGTTAGGGTTAGGGTTCGGGCTAGGTTGAGGGTTAGGGGACGGGGACGGTTTAGGGTCCAGGTGAGGGTACGACAACAATTTAGGGGGAGCGTACGTGTGAGGGCGCGGGTTAGTGTGAGCGTACGGGTTAGGATTAGGGGACGGGTGAGGGGAAGTTTTCTGGGAAGGGTTAGGGTTAGGGTTCGGGCTAGGGTTAGGTTTAGGGGACCCGGACGGTTTAGGGTCCAGTTGAGAGTAAGACAGCACTTTAGGGGGAGGGTACGTGTGAGGGCGCGGGTTAGTGTGAGCCTACGGTTTAGGATTAGGGGTCGGGTGAGGGGAAGGCTTCGGGGAAGGGTTAGGGTTAGGGTTCGGGCTAGGGTTAGGGTTAGGGGACAGGGACAGTTTAGGTTGCAGGTGAGGGTACGACAACGCTTTAGGGGGAGTGTACATGTGAGGGGGCGGGTTAGTGTGTGCATACGGGTTAGGATTAGGGGACGGGTGAGGGGAAGGCTTCGGGGAAGGGTTAGGGTTAGGGTTCGGGCTAGGGTTAGGGTTAGGGGACGGGGACAGTTTAGGGTCCAGGTGAGGGTAACACAACGGTTTAGGGGGAGCGTACGTGTGTGGGCGCGGGTTACTGTGAGCATACGGGTTAGGATTAGGGGACGGGTGAGGGGAAGGCTTCGGGGAAGGTTTAGGGTTAGGGTTCGGGCTAGGGTTAGGGTTAGGGGACAGGGATGGTTTAGGGTCCAGGTGAGGGTACGACAACGGTTTAGGGGGAGCGTACGCGTGAGGGCCCGGGTTAGTGTGAGCGTACGGGTTAGGGTTAGGGGATGGGTGAAGGGAAGGCTTCGGGGAAGTGTTAGGGTTAGGGTTCAGGCTAAGGTTAGGGATAGGGGATGGGGACGGTTTAGGGTCCAGTTGAGGGTACGACAGCGCTTTAGGGGGGGGTACGTGTGAGGGCGCGGGTTAGTGTGAGCGTACGGATTAGGATTAGGGGACGGGTGAGGGGAAGGCTTCGGGGAAGGGTTAGGGTTAGGGTTCGGGCTAGGGTTAGGGTGAGGGGTCGGGGACGGTTTAGGGTCCAGGTGAGGGTACGACAACGCTTTACGGGAAGGGTACGTGTGAGGGCGCGGGTTAGTGTGAGCGTACGGGTTAGGATTAGGAGACGGGTGAGGGGAAGGCTTCGGGGAAGTGTTAGGGTTAGGGTTCGGGCTAGGGTTAGGGTTAGGGGAAGGGGACGGTTTAGGGTCCAGGTGATGGTACGACAACGCTTTAGGGGGAGGGTATGTGTGAGGGCGCAGGTTAGTGTGAGCGTACGGGTTAGGATTAGGGGACGGTTGAGGGGAAGACTTCGGGGAAGAGTAAGGGTTAGGGTTCGGGCTAGGGTTAGGGTTAGGGGACGGGGATGGTTTAGGGTCAAGTTGAGGTAAGACAGCGCTTTAGGGGGATGGTACGTGTGAGGGCATGGGTTAGTGTGAGCGTACGGTTTAGGATTAGGGGACGGGTGAGGGGAAGGCTTCGGGGAAGGGTTAGGGTTAGAGTTCGGGCTAGGGTTAGGGTTAGGGGATGGGGACAGTTTAGGGTCCAGGTGAGGGTACTAAAACGGTTTAGGGGGAGCGTAAATGTGAGTGCGCAGGTTAGTGTGAGCGTACGGGTTAGGATTAGGGGACGGGTGAGGGGAAGGCTTCGGGGAAGGGTTAGGGTTAGGGTTCGGGCTAGGGTTAGGGTTAGGGGACGGGGACGGTTTAGGGTCCCGGTGAGGGTACGACAACGGTTTAGGGGGAGCACACGTGTGAGGGCGCGGGTAAGTGTGAGCGTACGGGTTAGGGTTAGGGGACGGGTGAGGGGAAGGCTTCGGGGAAGGGTTAGGGTTAGGGTTCGGGCTAGGGTGAGGGTTAGGGGACGGGGACGGTTTAGGGTCCAGGTGAGGGTACGACAACAGTTTAGGGGGAGCGTACGTGTGAGGGCGCGGGTTAGTGTGAGCGTACCGGTTAGGATTAGGGGACGGGTGAGGGGAAGGCTTCGGGGAAGGGTTAGGTTTAGGGTTCGGGCTAGGGTTAGGGTTAGGGGATGGGGACGGTTTAGGGTCCAGGTGAGGGTACGACAACGGTTTAGTGGGAGCGAATGTATGAGGGTGTGGCTTAGTGTGAGCGTACGGGTTAGGATTAGGGGACGGGTGAGGGGGAGGCTTCGTGGAAGGGTTCGGGATAGGGTTAGGGTTAGGGGACGGGGACGGTTTAGGGTCCATGTGAGGGTACGACAACAGTTTAGGGGGAGCGTACGTGTGAGGGCGTGGGTTAGTGTGAGCGTACGGGTTAGGATTAGGGGACAGGTGAGGGGAAGGCTTCGGGGAAGGGTTAGGGTTAGGGTTCGGGCTAGGGTTAGTGTTAGGGGACGGGGACGGTTTAGGATCCAGGTGAGGGTACGACAACGGTTTAGGGGGAGCGTACGTGTGAGGGCGCGTGTTAGTGTGAGCGTACGGGTTAGGATTAGGGGACGGGTGAGGGGAAGGCTTCAGGGAAGTATTAGGTTTAGGGTTCGGGCTAGGGTTAGTGTTAGGGAACGGGGACGGTTTAGGGTCCAGGTGAGGGTACGACAACGGTTTAGGGGGAGCGTACGTGTGAGGGCGCGAGTTAGTGTGAGCGTACGGGTTAGGGTTAGGGGACGGGTGAGGGGAAGGCTTCGGGGAAGTGTTAGGGTTAGGGTTCGGGCTAGGGTTAGTGTTAGGGGACGGGGACAGTTTAGGATCCAGGTGAGGGTACGACAACGGTTTAGGGGGAGCGTACGTGTGAGGGCGCAGGTTAGTGTGAGCGTACGGGTTAGGATTAGGGGACGGGTGAGGGGAAGGCTTCGGGGAAAGGTTAGGGTTAGGGTTCGGGCTAGGGTTAGGGTTAGGGGACGGGGACGGTTCAGGGTCCAGGTGAGGGTACGACAACAGTTTAGGGTGAGAGTTCGTGTGAGGGCGCGGGTTAGTGTGAGCGTACGGTTTAGGATTAGGGGACGGGTGAGGGGAAGGCTTCGGGGAAGATTTAGGTTTAGGGTTCGGGCTAGGGTTAGGGTTAGGTGACGGGGACGGTTTAGGGTCCAGGTGAGGGTACGACAATGGTTTAGGGGGAGCGTACGTGTGAGGGCGCGGGTTAGTGTGAGCGTACGGGTTAGGATTAGGGGACGGGTGAGGGGAAGGCTTCGGGGAAGGGTTAGGGTTAGGGTTCGGGCTAGGGTTAGGGTTAGGGGACGGGGAAGGTTTAGGGTTCAGTTGAGGGTACGACATCGCTTTGGGGGAGCGAATGTGTGAGGGTGCGGGTTAGTATGAGCGTACGGGTTAGGATTATGGGACGGGTGAGGGGAAGGCTTCGTGGAAAGGTTAGGGTTAGGGTTCGGGCTAGGGTTAGGGTTAGGGGACGGGGACGATTTAGGGTCCAGGTGAGGGTACGACAACGGTTTAGGGGGAGCGTACGTGTGAGGGCGCGAGTTAGTGTGAGCGTACGGGTTAGGATTAGGGGACGGGTGAGGGGAAGGCTTCGGGGAAGTGTTAGGGTTAGGGATCGGGCTAGGGTTAGGTTTAGGGGACGGGGACGGTTTAGGGTCCAGGTGAGGGTACGACAACGCTTTAGGGGGAGCGTACGTGTGAGGGCGCGGGTTAGTGTGAGCGTACGGGTTAGGATTAGGGGACGGGTGAGGGGAATGCTTCGGGGAAGGGTTAGGGTTAGGGTTCGGACTAGGGTTAGGGTTAGGGGAAGGGGACGGTTTAGGGTCCATGTGAGGGTACGACAATGGTTTAGGGGGAGAATACGTGTGAGGGCGTGGGTTAGTGTGAGCGTACGGGTTAGGGTTAGGGGACAGGTGAGGGGAAGGCTTCGGGGAAGTGTTAGGGTTAGGGTTCGGGCTAGGGTTAGGGTTAGGGGACGGGGACGGTTTAGGGTCCAGGTGAGGGTACGACAACGGTTTAGGGGGAGCGTACATGTGAGGGCACGCGTTAGTGTGAGCGTACGGGTTAAGATTAGAGGAAGGGTGAGGGAAAGGCTTCGGGGAAGGGTTAGGGTTAGGGTTCGGGCTAGGGTTAGGGTTAGGGGACGGGGACGGTTTAGGGTCCAGTTGAGTGTAAGACAGCGCTTTAGGGGGAAGGTACGTGTGAGGGCATGGGTTAGTGTGAGCGTACGTTTAGGATTAGGGGACGGGTGAGGGGAAGGCTTCGGGGAAGGGTTAGGGTTAGGGTTCGGTCTAGGGTTAGGGTTAGGGGACGGGGACGGTTTAGGGTCCAGGTGAGGGTACTACAACGGTTTAGGGGGAGCGTAAATGTGAGTGCGCACGTTAGTGTGAGTGTACGGGTTAGGATTAGGGGACGGGTGAGGGGAAGGCTTCGGGCAAGGGTTAGGGTTAGAGTTCGGGCTAGGGTTATGGTTAGGGGTCGGGGACGGTTTAGGGTCCCGGTGAGGGTACGACAACGGTTTAGGGGGAGCATACGTGTGAGGGCGCGGGTTAGTGTGAGTGTACGGGTTAGGGATAGGGGACGGGTGAGGGGAAGGCTTCGGGGAAGGGTTAGGGTTAGGGTTCGGGCTAGGGTTAGGGTTAGGGGACGGGGACGGTTTAGGGTCCAGGTGAGGGTACCACAACGGTTTAGGGGGAGCGTACGTGTGTGGACGCGGGTTAGTGTGAGCATACGGGTTAGGATTAGGGGACGGGTGAGGGGAAGGCTTCGGGGAAGGGTTCGGGTTAGGGTTCGGGCTAGGGTTAGGGTTAGGGGACAGGGATGGTTTAGGGTCCAGGTGAGGGTACGACAACGGTTTAGGGGTAGCGTACGCGTGAGGACCCGGGATAGTGTGAGCGTACGGGTTAGGATTAGGGGACAGGTGAGGGGAAGGCTTCGGGGAAGTGTTAGGGTTAGGGTTCGGGCTAGGGTTAGGGTTAGGGGACGGGGACGGTTTAGGGTCCAGTTGAGGGTACGACAACGGTTTAGGGGGAGCGTACATGTGAGGGCACGTGTTAGTGTGAGCGTACGGGTTAGGATTAGGGGACGGGTGAGGGGAAGGCTTCTGGGAAGTGTTAGGGTTAGGGTTCGGGCTAGGGTTAGGTTTAGGGGACGGGGACGGTTTAGGGTCCAGTTGAGGGTACGACAGCGCTTTAGGGGGAGGGTACGTGTGAGGGTGCGGGTTAGTGTGAGCGTACGGTTTAGGATTAGGGGACGGGTGAGGGGAAAGCTTCGGTGAAGTGTTAGGGTTCGGGCTAGGGTTAGGCTTAGGTGACGGGGACGGTTTAGGGTCCAGGTGAGGATACGACAACGCTTTACGGGGAGGGTACGTGTGAGGGCGCGGGTTAGTGTGAGCGTACGGGTTAGGATTAGGGGACGGGTGAGGGGAAGGCTTCAGGGAAGGGTTAGGGTTAGGGTTCGGGCTACGGTTAGGGTTAGGTGACGGGGACAGTTTAGGGTCCATGTGAGGGTACGACAACACTTTAGGGTGAGCGTACGTGTGAGGGCGCGGGTTAGTGTGAGCGTACGGGTTAGGATTAGGGGACGGGTGAGGGGAAGGCTTCGGGGAAGGGTTAGGTTTAGGGTTCGGGCTAGGGTTAGGGTTAGGTGACAGGGACGGTTTAGGGTCCAGGTGAGGGTACGACAACGGTTTAGGGGGAGCGTACGTGTGAGGGCGCGTGTTAGTGTGAGCGTACGGGTTAGGATTAGGGGACGGGTGAGGGGAAGGCTTCAGGGAAGTATTAGGTTTAGGGTTCGGGCTAGGGTTAGTGTTAGGGAACGGGGACGGTTTAGGGTCCAGGTGAGGGTACTTCAACGGCTTAGGGGGAGCGTACGTGTGAGGGCACGGGTTAGTGTGAGCGTACGGGTTAGGATTAGGGGACGGGTGAGGGGAAGGCTTCGGGGAAGGGTTAGGTTTAGGGTTCGGGCTAGGGTTAGGTTTAGGGGACGGGGACGGTTTAGGGTCCAGGTGAGGGTACGACAACGCTTTAGGGGGAGCGTACGTGTGTGGGCGCGGGTTAGTGTGAGCGTACGGGTTAGGATTAGGGGATGGGTGAGGGGAAGGCTTCGGGGAAGGTTTAGGATTAGGGTTCAGGCTAGGATTAGGGGACGGGGACGGGGACGGTTTAGGGTCCAGGTGAGGTTACGACAACGGTTTACGGGGAGCGTACATGTGAGGGCACGGGTTAGTGTGAGCGTACGGGTTAGGATTAGGGCACGGGTGAGGGGAAGGCTTCGGGGAAGGGTTAGGGTTAGGGTTCGGGCTAGGGTTAGGGTTAGGGGAAGGGGACGGTTTAGGGTCCAGGTCAGGGTACGACAACGGTTTAGGGGGAGAATACGTGTGAAGGCGCGGGTTAGTGTGAGCGTACGGGTTAGGGTTAGGGGACGGGTGAGGGGAAGGCTTCGGGGAAGTGTTAGGGTTAGGGTTCGGGCTAGGGTTAGTGTTAGGGGACGGGGACAGTTTAGGATCCAGGTGAGGGTACGACAACGGTTTAGGGGGAGCGTACGTGTGAGGGCGCAGGTTAGTGTGAGCGTACGGGTTAGGATTAGGGGACGGGTGAGGAGAAGGCTTCGGGGAAAGGTTAGGGTTAGGGTTCGGGCTAGGGTTAGGGTTAGGGGACGGGGACGGTTCAGGGTCCAGGTGAGGGTACGACAACAGTTTAGGGTGAGAGTTCGTGTGAGGGCGCGGGTTAGTGTGAGCGTACGGGTTAGGATTAGGGGACGGGTGAGGGGAAGGCTTCGGGGAAGATTTAGGTTTAGGGTTCGGGCTAGGGTTAGGGTTATGTGACGGGGACGGTTTAGGGTCCAGGTGAGGGTACGACAATGGTTTAGGGGGAGCGTACGTGTGAGGGCGCGGGTTAGTGTGAGCGTACGGGTTAGGATTAGGGGACGGGTGAGGGGAAGGCTTCGGGGAAGGGTTAGGGTTAGGGTTCGGGCTAGGGTTAGGGTTAGGGGACGGGGAAGGTTTAGGGTCCAGTTGAGGGTACGACATCGCTTTGGGGGAGCGAATGTGTGAGGGTGCGGGTTAGTATGAGCGTACGGGTTAGGATTATGGGACGGGTGAGGGGAAGGCTTCGTGGAAAGGTTAGGGTTAGGGTTCGGGCTAGGGTTAGGGTTAGGGGACGGGGACGATTTAGGGTCCAGCTGAGGGTACGACAACGGTTTAGGGGGAGCGTACGTGTGAGGGCGCGAGTTAGTGTGAGCGTACGGGTTAGGATTAGGGGACGGGTGAGGGGAAGGCTTCGGGGAAGGGTTAGGGTTAGGGTTCGGTCTAGGGTTAGGGTTAGGGGACGGGGACGGTTTAGGGTCCAGGTGAGGGTACTACAACGGTTTAGGGGGAGCGTAAATGTGAGTGCGCACGTTAGTGTGAGTGTACGGGTTAGGATTAGGGGACGGGTGAGGGGAAGGCTTCGGGCAAGGGTTAGGGTTAGAGTTCGGGCTAGGGTTATGGTTAGGGGTCGGGGACGGTTTAGGGTCCCGGTGAGGGTACGACAACGGTTTAGGGGGAGCATACGTGTGAGGGCGCGGGTTAGTGTGAGTGTACGGGTTAGGGTTAGGGGACGGGTGAGGGGAAGGCTTCGGGGAAGGGTTAGGGTTAGGGTTCGGGCTAGGGTTAGGGTTAGGGGACGGGGACGGTTTAGGGTCCAGGTGAGGGTACCACAACGGTTTAGGGGGAGCGTACGTGTGTGGGCGCGGGTTAGTGTGAGCATACGGGTTAGGATTAGGGGACGGGTGAGGGGAAGGCTTCGGGGAAGGGTTAGGGTTAGGGTTCGGGCTAGGGTTAGGGTTAGGGGACAGGGATGGTTTAGGGTCCAGGTGAGGGTACGACAACGGTTTAGGGGTAGCGTACGCGTGAGGGCCCGGGATAGTGTGAGCATACGGGTTAGGATTAGGGGACAGGTGAGGGGAAGGCTTCGGGGAAGTGTTAGGGTTAGGGTTCGGGCTAGGGTTAGGGTTAGGGGACGGGGACGGTTTAGGGTCCAGTTGAGGGTACGACAACGGTTTAGGGGGAGCGTACATGTGAGGGTACGTGTTAGTGTGAGCGTACGGGTTAGGATTAGGGGACGGGTGAGGGGAAGGCTTCTGGGAAGTGTTAGGGTTAGGGTTCGGGCTAGGGTTAGGTTTAGGGGACGGGGACGGTTTAGGGTCCAGTTGAGGGTACGACAGCGCTTTAGGGGGAGGGTACGTGTGAGGGTGCGGGTTAGTGTGAGCGTACGTTTTAGGATTAGGGGACGGGTGAGGGGAAAGCTTCGGTGAAGTGTTAGGGTTCGGGCTAGGGTTAGGCTTAGGTGACGGGGACGGTTTAGGGTCCAGGTGAGGATACGACAACGCTTTACGGGGAGGGTACGTGTGAGGGCGCGGGTTAGTGTGAGCGTACGGGTTAGGATTAGGGGACGGGTGAGGGGAAGGCTTCAGGGAAGGGTTAGGGTTAGGGTTCGGGCTACGGTTAGGGTTAGGTGACGGGGACAGTTTAGGGTCCATGTGAGGGTACGACAACACTTTAGGGTGAGCGTACGTGTGAGGGCGCGGGTTAGTGTGAGCGTACGGGTTAGGATTAGGGGACGGGTGAGGGGAAGGCTTCGGGGAAGTGTTAGGTTTAGGGTTCGGGCTAGGGTTAGGGTTAGGGGACAGGGACGGTTTAGGGTCCAGGTGAGGGTACGACAACGGTTTAGGGGGAGCGTACGTGTGAGGGC
Organism: Leucopleurus acutus; assembly: GCF_964270905.1. Classification (NCBI taxonomy): domain Eukaryota; kingdom Metazoa; phylum Chordata; class Mammalia; order Artiodactyla; family Delphinidae; genus Leucopleurus; species Leucopleurus acutus. Next base: position 141,492 of record NW_028139168.1, read on the forward strand.
GCGGGTTAGTGTGAGCGTACGGGTTAGGATTAGGGGACGGGTGAGGGGAAGGCTTCGGGGAAGGGTTAGGGTTAGGGTTCGGGCTAGGGTTAGGGTTAGGGGACGGGGACGGTTTAGGGTCCAGGTGAGGGTACGACAACGCTTTAGAGGTAGCGAATGTGTGAGGGTGCGGGTTAGTATGAGCGTACGGGTTAGGATTATGGGACGGGTGAGGGGAAGGCTTCGTGGAAATGTTAGGTTTAGGGTTCGGGCTAGGGTTAGGGTTAGGGGACGGGGACGATTTAGGGTCCAGGTGAGGGTACGACAACATTTTAGGGGGAGCGTAAATGTGAGTGCGCGGGTTAGTGTGAGCGTACGGGTTAGGATTAGGGGACGGGTGAGGGGAAGGCTTTGGGGAAGGTTTAGGGTTAGGGTTCGGGATAGGGTTATGGTTAGGGGACGGGGACGGTTTAGGGTCCAGGTGAGCGTACGACAACGGTTAAGGGGGAGCATACGTGTGAGGGCGCGGTTTAGTGTGAGCGTACGGGTTAGGGTTAGGGGACGGGTGAGGGGAAGGCTTCGGGGAAGGGTTAGGTTTAGGGTTCGGGCTATGGTTAGGGTTAGGGGACGGGGACGGTTTAGGGTCCAGGTGAGGGTACAACAACAGTTTAGGGGGAGCGTACGTGTGAGGGCGTGGGTTAGTGTGAGCGTACGGGTTAGGATTAGGGGACGGGTGAGGGGAAGGCTTCGGGGAAGGGTTAGGGTTAGGGTTCGGGCTAGGGTTAGGGTTAGGGGACGGGGACGGTTTAGGGTCCAGTTGAGAGTAAGACAGCGCTTTAGGAGGAGGGTACGTGTGAGGGCGCGGGTTAGTGTGAGCCTACGGTTTAGGATTAGGGGACGGGTGAGGGGAAGGCTTCGGGGAAGGGTTAGGGTTAGGGTTCGGGCTAGGGTTAGCGTTAGGGGACAGGGATAGTTTAGGTTGCAGGTGAGGGTACGACAACGCTTTAGGGGGAGCGTACATGTGAGGGCGCGGGTTAGTGTGAGCGTACGGTTAGGATTAGGGGACGGGTGAGGGGAAGGCTTCGGGGAAGGTTTAGGGATAGGGTTCGGGCTAGGGTTAGGGTTAGGGGAAGGGGACGGTTTAGGGTCCAGGTGAGGGTACGAGAACGGTTTAGGGGGAGAATACGTGTGAGGGCGCGGGTTAGTGTGAGCGTACGGGTTAGGGTTAGGGGACGGGTGAGGGGAAGGCTTCGGGGAAGGGTTAGGGTTAGGGTTCGGGTTATTGTTAGGGTTAGGGGACGGGGACAGTTTAGGGTCCAGGTGAGGGTACGACAACGATTTTGGGGGAGTGTACGTGTGAGGGCGCAGGTTAGTGTGAGCGTACGGGTTAGGATTAGGGGACGGGTGAGGGGAAGGCTTCGGGGAAGGGTTAGGGTTAGGGTTCGGGCTAGGGTTAGGGTTAGGGGACGGGGACGGTTTAGGGTCCAGGTGAGGGTACGACAACGGTTTAGGGGGAGCGTACATGTGAGGGCACGCGTTAGTGTGAGCATACGGGTTAAGATTATAGGACGGGTGAGGGGAAGGCTTCGGGGAAGGGTTAGGGTTAGGGTTCGGGCTAGGGTTAGGGTTAGGGGACGGGGACGGTTTAGGGTCCAGTTGAGTGTAAGACAGCGCTTTAGGGGGAGGGTACGTGTGAGGGCATGGGTTAGTGTGAGCGTACGGTTTAGGATTAGGGGACGGGTGAGGGGAAGGCTTCGGGGAAGGGTTAGGGTTAGGGTTCGGTCTAGGGTTAGGGTTAGGGGACGGGGACGGTTTAGGGTCCAGGTGAGGGTACTACAACGGTTTAGGGGGAGCGTAAATGTGAGTGCGCAGGTTAGTGTGAGCATACGGGTTAGGATTAGGGGACGGGTGAGGGGAAGGCTTCGGGCAAGGGTTAGGGTTAGGGTTCGGGCTAGGGTTAGGGTTAGGGGACGGGGACGGTTTAGGGTCCCGGTGAGGGTACGACAACGGTTTAGGGGGAGCACACGTGTGAGGGCGTGGGTTAGTGTGAGCATACGGGTTAGGGATAGGGGACGGGTGAGGGGAAGGCTTCGGGGAAGGGTTAGGGTTAGGGTTCGGGCTAGGGTTAGGGTTAGGTGACGGGGACGGTTTAGGGTCCAGGTGAGGGTACCACAACGGTTTAGGGGGAGCGTACGTTTGTGGGCGCGGGTTAGTGTGAGCATACGGGTTAGGATTAGGGGACGGGTGAGGGGAAGGCTTCGGGGAAGGGTTAGGGTTAGGGTTCGGGCTAGGGTTAGGGTTAGAGGACAGGGATGGTTTAGGGTCCAGGTGAGGGTACGACAACGGTTTAAGGGTAGCGTACGCGTGAGGGCCCGGGATAGTGTGAACGTACGGGTTAGGATTAGGGGACGGGTGAGGGGAAGGCTTCGGGGAAGTGTTATGGTTAGGGTTCGGGCTAGGGTTAGGGTTAGGGGACGGGGACGGTTTAGGGTCCAGTTGAGGGTACGACAACGGTTTAGGGGGAACATACATGTGAGGGCACGTGTTAGTGTGAGCGTACGGGTTAGGATTAGGGGACGGGTGAGGGGAAGCCTTCTGGGAAGTGTTAGGGTTAGGGTTCGGGCTAGGGTTAGGGTTAGGGGACGGGGACGGTTTAGGGTCCAGTTGAGGGTACGACAGCGCTTTAGGGGGAGGGTACGTGTGAGGGTGCGGGTTAGTGTGAGCGTACGGTTTAGGATTAGGGGACGGGTGAGGGGAAAGCTTCGGTGAAGTGTTAGGGTTCGGGCTAGTGTTAGTGTCAGGGGATGAGGACGGTTTAGGGTCCAGGTGAGGGTACGACAACAGTTTAGGGTGAGCGTACGTGTGAGGGCGCGGGTTAGTGTGAGCGTACGGGTTACGATTATGGGACGGGTGAGGGGAAGGCTTAGGGGAAGGGTTAGGTTTAGGGTTCTGGCTAGGGTTAGGGTTATGGGACGGGGACGGTTTAGGGTTCAGGTGAGGGTACGACAATGGTTTAGGGGGAGCGTACGTGTGAGGGCGCGGGTTAGTATGAGCGTACGGGTTAGGATTAGGGGACGGGTGAGGGGAAGGCTCCGGGGAAGGGTTAGGGTTAGGGTTCGGGCTAGGGTTAGGGTTAGGGGACGGGGACGGTTTAGGGTCCAGGTGTGGGTACGACAACGCTTTAGGGGGAGCGAATGTGTGAGGGTGCGGGTTAGTATGAGCGTACGGGTTAGGATTATGGGACGGGTGAGGGGAAGGCTTCGTGGAAAGGTTAGGTTTAGGGTTCGGGCTAGGGTTAGGGTTAGGGGACGGGGACGATTTAGGGTCCAGGTGAGGGTACGACAACATTTTAGGGGGAGCGTAAATGTGAGTGCGCGGGTTAGTGTGAGCGTACGGGTTAGGATTAAGGGACGGGTGAGGGGAAGGCTTCGGGGAAGGTTTAGGGTTAGGGTTCGGGCTAGGGTTAGGGTTAGGGGACGGGGACGGTTTAGGGTCCAGGTGAGGGTACGACAACGGTTTAGGGGGAGCATACGTGTGAGGGCGCGTGTTAGTGTGAGCGTACGGGTTAGGGTTAGGGGACGGGTGAGGGGAAGGCTTCGGGGAAGGGTTAGGTTTAGGGTTCGGGATAGGGTTAGGGTTAGGGGACGGGGACGGTTTAGGGTCCAGGTGAGGGTACAACAACAGTTTAGGGGGAGCGTACGTGTGAGGGCGTGGGTTAGTGTGAGCGTACGGGTTAGGATTAGGGGACGGGTGAGGGGAAGGCTTCGGGGAAGGGTTAGGGTTAGGGTTCGGGCTAGGGTTAGGGTTAGGGGACGGGGACGGTTTAGGGTCCAGTTGAGAGTAAGACAGTGCTTTAGGAGGAGGGTACGTGTGAGGGCGCGGGTTAGTGTGAGCCTACGGTTTAGGATTAGGGGACGGGTGAGGGGAAGGCTTCGGGGAAGGGTTAGGGTTAGGGTTCGGGCTAGGGTTAGGGTTAGGGGACGGGGACGGTTTAGGGTCCAGGTGAGGGTACCACAACGGTTTAGGGGGAGCGTACGTGTGTGGGCGCGGGTTAGTGTGAGCATACGGGTTAGGATTAGGGGACGGGTGAGGGGAAGGCTTCGGGGAAGGGTTAGGGTTAGGGTTCGGGCTAGGGTTAGGGTTAGGGGACAGGGATGGTTTAGGGTCCAGGTGAGGGTACGACAACGGTTTAGGGGTAGCGTACGCGTGAGGGCCCGGGATAGTGTGAGCATACGGGTTAGGATTAGGGGACAGGTGAGGGGAAGGCTTCGGGGAAGTGTTAGGGTTAGGGTTCGGGCTAGGGTTAGGGTTAGGGGACGGGGACGGTTTAGGGTCCAGTTGAGGGTACGACAACGGTTTAGGGGGAGCGTACATGTGAGGGTACGTGTTAGTGTGAGCGTACGGGTTAGGATTAGGGGACGGGTGAGGGGAAGGCTTCTGGGAAGTGTTAGGGTTAGGGTTCGGGCTAGGGTTAGGTTTAGGGGACGGGGACGGTTTAGGGTCCAGTTGAGGGTACGACAGCGCTTTAGGGGGAGGGTACGTGTGAGGGTGCGGGTTAGTGTGAGCGTACGTTTTAGGATTAGGGGACGGGTGAGGGGAAAGCTTCGGTGAAGTGTTAGGGTTCGGGCTAGGGTTAGGCTTAGGTGACGGGGACGGTTTAGGGTCCAGGTGAGGATACGACAACGCTTTACGGGGAGGGTACGTGTGAGGGCGCGGGTTAGTGTGAGCGTACGGGTTAGGATTAGGGGACGGGTGAGGGGAAGGCTTCAGGGAAGGGTTAGGGTTAGGGTTCGGGCTACGGTTAGGGTTAGGTGACGGGGACAGTTTAGGGTCCATGTGAGGGTACGACAACACTTTAGGGTGAGCGTACGTGTGAGGGCGCGGGTTAGTGTGAGCGTACGGGTTAGGATTAGGGGACGGGTGAGGGGAAGGCTTCGGGGAAGTGTTAGGTTTAGGGTTCGGGCTAGGGTTAGGGTTAGGGGACAGGGACGGTTTAGGGTCCAGGTGAGGGTACGACAACGGTTTAGGGGGAGCGTACGTGTGAGGGCGCGGGTTAGTGTGAGCGTACGGGTTAGGATTAGGGGACGGGTGAGGGGAAGGCTTCGGGGAAGGGTTAGGGTTAGGGTTCGGGCTAGGGTTAGGGTTAGGGGACGGGGACGGTTTAGGGTCCAGGTGAGGGTACGACAACGCTTTAGAGGTAGCGAATGTGTGAGGGTGCGGGTTAGTATGAGCGTACGGGTTAGGATTATGGGACGGGTGAGGGGAAGGCTTCGTGGAAATGTTAGGTTTAGGGTTCGGGCTAGGGTTAGGGTTAGGGGACGGGGACGATTTAGGGTCCAGGTGAGGGTACGACAACATTTTAGGGGGAGCGTAAATGTGAGTGCGCGGGTTAGTGTGAGCGTACGGGTTAGGATTAGGGGACGGGTGAGGGGAAGGCTTTGGGGAAGGTTTAGGGTTAGGGTTCGGGATAGGGTTATGGTTAGGGGACGGGGACGGTTTAGGGTCCAGGTGAGCGTACGACAACGGTTAAGGGGGAGCATACGTGTGAGGGCGCGGTTTAGTGTGAGCGTACGGGTTAGGGTTAGGGGACGGGTGAGGGGAAGGCTTCGGGGAAGGGTTAGGTTTAGGGTTCGGGCTATGGTTAGGGTTAGGGGACGGGGACGGTTTAGGGTCCAGGTGAGGGTACAACAACAGTTTAGGGGGAGCGTACGTGTGAGGGCGTGGGTTAGTGTGAGCGTACGGGTTAGGATTAGGGGACGGGTGAGGGGAAGGCTTCGGGGAAGGGTTAGGGTTAGGGTTCGGGCTAGGGTTAGGGTTAGGGGACGGGGACGGTTTAGGGTCCAGTTGAGAGTAAGACAGCGCTTTAGGAGGAGGGTACGTGTGAGGGCGCGGGTTAGTGTGAGCCTACGGTTTAGGATTAGGGGACGGGTGAGGGGAAGGCTTCGGGGAAGGGTTAGGGTTAGGGTTCGGGCTAGGGTTAGCGTTAGGGGACAGGGATAGTTTAGGTTGCAGGTGAGGGTACGACAACGCTTTAGGGGGAGCGTACATGTGAGGGCGCGGGTTAGTGTGAGCGTACGGTTAGGATTAGGGGACGGGTGAGGGGAAGGCTTCGGGGAAGGTTTAGGGATAGGGTTCGGGCTAGGGTTAGGGTTAGGGGAAGGGGACGGTTTAGGGTCCAGGTGAGGGTACGAGAACGGTTTAGGGGGAGAATACGTGTGAGGGCGCGGGTTAGTGTGAGCGTACGGGTTAGGGTTAGGGGACGGGTGAGGGGAAGGCTTCGGGGAAGGGTTAGGGTTAGGGTTCGGGTTATTGTTAGGGTTAGGGGACGGGGACAGTTTAGGGTCCAGGTGAGGGTACGACAACGATTTTGGGGGAGTGTACGTGTGAGGGCGCAGGTTAGTGTGAGCGTACGGGTTAGGATTAGGGGACGGGTGAGGGGAAGGCTTCGGGGAAGGGTTAGGGTTAGGGTTCGGGCTAGGGTTAGGGTTAGGGGACGGGGACGGTTTAGGGTCCAGGTGAGGGTACGACAACGGTTTAGGGGGAGCGTACATGTGAGGGCACGCGTTAGTGTGAGCATACGGGTTAAGATTATAGGACGGGTGAGGGGAAGGCTTCGGGGAAGGGTTAGGGTTAGGGTTCGGGCTAGGGTTAGGGTTAGGGGACGGGGACGGTTTAGGGTCCAGTTGAGTGTAAGACAGCGCTTTAGGGGGAGGGTACGTGTGAGGGCATGGGTTAGTGTGAGCGTACGGTTTAGGATTAGGGGACGGGTGAGGGGAAGGCTTCGGGGAAGGGTTAGGGTTAGGGTTCGGTCTAGGGTTAGGGTTAGGGGACGGGGACGGTTTAGGGTCCAGGTGAGGGTACTACAACGGTTTAGGGGGAGCGTAAATGTGAGTGCGCAGGTTAGTGTGAGCATACGGGTTAGGATTAGGGGACGGGTGAGGGGAAGGCTTCGGGCAAGGGTTAGGGTTAGGGTTCGGGCTAGGGTTAGGGTTAGGGGACGGGGACGGTTTAGGGTCCCGGTGAGGGTACGACAACGGTTTAGGGGGAGCACACGTGTGAGGGCGTGGGTTAGTGTGAGCATACGGGTTAGGGATAGGGGACGGGTGAGGGGAAGGCTTCGGGGAAGGGTTAGGGTTAGGGTTCGGGCTAGGGTTAGGGTTAGGTGACGGGGACGGTTTAGGGTCCAGGTGAGGGTACCACAACGGTTTAGGGGGAGCGTACGTTTGTGGGCGCGGGTTAGTGTGAGCATACGGGTTAGGATTAGGGGACGGGTGAGGGGAAGGCTTCGGGGAAGGGTTAGGGTTAGGGTTCGGGCTAGGGTTAGGGTTAGAGGACAGGGATGGTTTAGGGTCCAGGTGAGGGTACGACAACGGTTTAAGGGTAGCGTACGCGTGAGGGCCCGGGATAGTGTGAACGTACGGGTTAGGATTAGGGGACGGGTGAGGGGAAGGCTTCGGGGAAGTGTTATGGTTAGGGTTCGGGCTAGGGTTAGGGTTAGGGGACGGGGACGGTTTAGGGTCCAGTTGAGGGTACGACAACGGTTTAGGGGGAACATACATGTGAGGGCACGTGTTAGTGTGAGCGTACGGGTTAGGATTAGGGGACGGGTGAGGGGAAGCCTTCTGGGAAGTGTTAGGGTTAGGGTTCGGGCTAGGGTTAGGGTTAGGGGACGGGGACGGTTTAGGGTCCAGTTGAGGGTACGACAGCGCTTTAGGGGGAGGGTACGTGTGAGGGTGCGGGTTAGTGTGAGCGTACGGTTTAGGATTAGGGGACGGGTGAGGGGAAAGCTTCGGTGAAGTGTTAGGGTTCGGGCTAGTGTTAGTGTCAGGGGATGAGGACGGTTTAGGGTCCAGGTGAGGGTACGACAACAGTTTAGGGTGAGCGTACGTGTGAGGGCGCGGGTTAGTGTGAGCGTACGGGTTACGATTATGGGACGGGTGAGGGGAAGGCTTAGGGGAAGGGTTAGGTTTAGGGTTCTGGCTAGGGTTAGGGTTATGGGACGGGGACGGTTTAGGGTTCAGGTGAGGGTACGACAATGGTTTAGGGGGAGCGTACGTGTGAGGGCGCGGGTTAGTATGAGCGTACGGGTTAGGATTAGGGGACGGGTGAGGGGAAGGCTCCGGGGAAGGGTTAGGGTTAGGGTTCGGGCTAGGGTTAGGGTTAGGGGACGGGGACGGTTTAGGGTCCAGGTGTGGGTACGACAACGCTTTAGGGGGAGCGAATGTGTGAGGGTGCGGGTTAGTATGAGCGTACGGGTTAGGATTATGGGACGGGTGAGGGGAAGGCTTCGTGGAAAGGTTAGGTTTAGGGTTCGGGCTAGGGTTAGGGTTAGGGGACGGGGACGATTTAGGGTCCAGGTGAGGGTACGACAACATTTTAGGGGGAGCGTAAATGTGAGTGCGCGGGTTAGTGTGAGCGTACGGGTTAGGATTAAGGGACGGGTGAGGGGAAGGCTTCGGGGAAGGTTTAGGGTTAGGGTTCGGGCTAGGGTTAGGGTTAGGGGACGGGGACGGTTTAGGGTCCAGGTGAGGGTACGACAACGGTTTAGGGGGAGCATACGTGTGAGGGCGCGTGTTAGTGTGAGCGTACGGGTTAGGGTTAGGGGACGGGTGAGGGGAAGGCTTCGGGGAAGGGTTAGGTTTAGGGTTCGGGATAGGGTTAGGGTTAGGGGACGGGGACGGTTTAGGGTCCAGGTGAGGGTACAACAACAGTTTAGGGGGAGCGTACGTGTGAGGGCGTGGGTTAGTGTGAGCGTACGGGTTAGGATTAGGGGACGGGTGAGGGGAAGGCTTCGGGGAAGGGTTAGGGTTAGGGTTCGGGCTAGGGTTAGGGTTAGGGGACGGGGACGGTTTAGGGTCCAGTTGAGAGTAAGACAGTGCTTTAGGAGGAGGGTACGTGTGAGGGCGCGGGTTAGTGTGAGCCTACGGTTTAGGATTAGGGGACGGGTGAGGGGAAGGCTTCGGGGAAGGGTTAGGGTTAGGGTTCGGGCTAGGGTTAGCGTTAGGGGACAGGGACAGTTTAGGTTGCAGGTGAGGGTACGACAACGCTTTAGGGGGAGCGTACATGTGAGGGCGCGGGTTAGTGTGAGCGTACGGTTAGGATTAGGGGACGGGTGAGGGGAAGGCTTCGGGGAAGGTTTAGGGTTAGGGTTCGGGCTAGGGTTAGGGTTGGGGAAGGCGACGGTTTAGGGTCCAGGTGAGGGTACGACAACGGTTTAGGGGGAGAATACGTGTGAGGGCGTGGGTTAGTGTGAGCGTACGGGTTAGGGTTAGGGGACGGGTGAGGGGAAGGCTTCGGGGAAGTGTTAGGGTTAGGGTTCGGGCTAGGGTTAGGGTTAGGGGACGGGGACAGTTTAGGGTCCAGGTGAGGGTACGACAACGGTTTAGGGGGAGTGTACGTGTGAGGGCGCAGGTTAGTGTGAGCGTACGGGTTAGGATTAGGGGACGGGTGAGGGGAAGGCTTCGGGGAAGGGTTAGGGTTAGGGTTCGGGCTAGGGTTAGGGTTAGGGGACGGGGACGGTTCAGGGTCCAGATGAGGGTACGACAACAGTTTAGGGTGAGCGTACGTGTGCGGGCGCGGGTTAGTGTGAGCGTACGGGTTAGGATTAGGGGACGGGTGAGGGGAAGGCTTCGGGGAAGGGTTAGGTTTAGGGTTCGGGCTAGGGTTAGGGTTAGGGGACGGGGACGGTTTAGGGTCCAGGTGAGGGTACGACAATGGTTTAGGGGGAGCGTACGTGTGAGGGCGCGGGTTATTGTGAGCGTACGGGTTAGGATTAGGGGACGGGTGAGGGGAAGGCTTCGGGGAAGGGTTAGGGTTAGGGTTCGGGCTAGGGTTAGGGTTAGGGGACGGGGACGGTTTAGGGTCCAGGTGAGGGTACGACAACGCTTTAGGGGGAGCGAATGTGTGAGGGTGCGGGTTAGTATGAGCGTACGGGTTAGGATTATGGGACGGGTGAGGGGAAGGCTTCGTGGAAAGGTTAGGGTTAGGGTTCGGGCTAGGGTTAGGGTTAGGGGACGGGGACGATTTAGGGTCCTGGTGAGGGTACGACAACGGTTTAGGGGGAGCGTACGTGTGAGGGCGCGAGTTAGTGTGAGCGTACGGGTTAGGATTAGGGGACGGTTGAGGGGAAGGCTTCGGGGAACGGTTAGGGTTAGGGTTCGGGCTAGGGTTAGCGTTAGGGGACAGGGACAGTTTAGGTTGCAGGTGAGGGTACGACAACGCTTTAGGGGGATCGTACATGTAAGGGCGCGGGTTAGTGTGAGCGTACGGGTTAGGATTAGGGGACGGGTGAGGGGAAGTTTTCGGGGAAGGGTTAGGGTTAGGGTTCGGGCTAGGGTTAGGGTTAGGGGACGGGGACGGTTTAGGGTCCAGGTGAGGGTACGACAAAAGTTTAGGGTGAGCGTACGTGTGAGGGCGTGGGATAGTGTGAGCGTACGTGTTAGGATTATGGGACGGGTGAGGGGAAGGCTTCGGCGAAGGGTTAGGTTTAGGGTTCGGGCTAGGGTTAGGATTAGGGGACGGGGACGGTTTAGGGTGCAGGTGAGGGTACGACAATGGTTTAGGGGGAGCGTACGTGTGAGGGCGCGGGTTAGTGTGAGCGTACGGGTTAGGATTAGGGGACGGGTGAGGGGAAGTTTTCTGGGAAGGGTTAGGGTTAGGGTTCGGGCTAGGGTTAGGTTTAGGGGACGGGGACGGTTTAGGGTCCAGTTGAGAGTAAGACAGCACTTTAGGGGGATGGTACGTGTGAGGGCGCGGGTTAGTGTGAGCCTACGGTTTAGGATTAGGGGTCGGGTGAGGGGAAGGCTTCGGGGAAGGGTTAGGGTTAGGGTTCGGGCTAGGGTTAGGGTTAGGGGACAGGGACAGTTTAGGTTGCAGGTGAGGGTACGACAACGCTTTAGGGGGAGTGTACATGTGAGGGGGCGGGTTAGTGTGTGCGTACGGGTTAGGATTAGGGGACGGGTGAGGGGAAGGCTTCGGGGAAGTTTTAGGGTTAGGGTTCGGGCTAGGGTTAGGGTTAGGGGACGGGGACAGTTTAGGGTCCAGGTGAGGGTAACACAACGGTTTAGGGGGAGCGTACGTGTGTGGGCGCGGGTTACTGTGAGCATACGGGTTAGGATTAGGGGACGGGTGAGGGGAAGGCTTCGGGGAAGGTTTAGGGTTAGGGTTCGGGCTAGGGTTAGGGTTAGGGGACAGGGATGGTTTAGGGTCCAGGTGAGGGTACGACAACGGTTTAGGGGGAGCGTACGCGTGAGGGCCCGGGTTAGTGTGAGCGTACGGGTTAGGATTAGGGGATGGGTGAAGGGAAGGCTTCGGGGAAGTGTTAGGGTTAGGGTTCGGGCTAGGGTTAGGGTTAGGGGACGGGGACGGTTTAGGGTCCAGGTGAGGGTACGACAACGGTTTATGGGGAGCGTACGTGTGAGGGCGCGGGTTAGTGTTAGCGTATGATTTAGGATTAGGGGACGGGTGAGGGGAAGGCTTCGGGGAAGTGTTAGGGTTAGGTTTCGGGCTAGGGTTAGGGTTAGGGGATGGGGACGGTTTAGGGTCCAGGTGAGGATACGACAACAGTTTAGGGGGAGCGTACGTGTTAGGGCACGGGTTAGTGTGAGCGTACGGGTTAGGATTAGGGGACGGGTGAGGGGAAGGCTTCGGGGAAGGTTTAGGTTTAGGGTTCGGGCTAGGGTTAGGGTTAGGGGATAGGGACGGTTTAGGGTCCAGGTGAGGGTACGAGTAGGGTTTAGGGGGTGCATACGTGTGAGGGCGTGGGTTAGTCTGAGCGTACAGGTTAGGATTAGGGGACGGGTGAGCGGAAGGCTTCGGGGAAGGGTTAGGGTTAGGGTTCGGGCTAGGGTTAGGGTTAGGGGACGGGGACCGTTTTAGCTCCAGGTGAGGGTACGACAATGGTTTACAGGGAGTGTACGTGTGAGGGCGCGGGTTAGTGTGAGCGTACGGGTTAGGATTAGGGGACGTGTGAGGGGAAGGCTTCGTTGAAGGGTTCGGGATAGGGTTAGGGTTAGGGGACGTGGACGGTTTAGGGTCCAGGTGAGGGTACTACAACGGTTTAGGGGGAGCGTAAATGTGAGTGCGCAGGTTAGTGTGAGCGTACGGCTTAGGATTAGGGGACGGGTGAGGGGAAGGCTTCGGGGAAGGGTTAGGGTTAGGGTTCGGGCTAGGGTTAGGGTTAGGGGACGGGGACGGTTTAGGGTCCCGGTGAGGGTACGACAACAGTTTAGGGGGAGCGTACGTGTGAGGGCGCGGGTTAGTGTGAGCGTACGGTTTAGGATTAGGGGACGGGTGAGGGGAAGGCTTCGTGGAAGGGTTCGGGATAGGGTTAGGGTTAGGGGACGGGGACGGTTTAGGGTCCATGTGAGGGTACGACAACAGTTTAGGGGGAGCGTACGTGTGAGGGCATGGGTTAGTGTGAGCGTACGGGTTAGGATTAGGGGACAGGTGAGGGGAAGGCTTCGGGGAAGGGTTAGGGTTAGGGTTCGGGCTAGGGTTAGGGTTAGGGGACGGGGACGGTTTAGGGTCCAGGTGAGGGTACGACAACGGTTTAGGGGGAGAATACGTGTGAGGGCGCGGGTTAGTGTGAGCGTACGGGTTAGGGTTAGGGGACGGGTGAGGGGAAGGCTTCGGGGAAGTGTTAGGGTTAGGGTTCGGGCTAGGGTTAGGGTTAGGGGACGGGGACAGTTTAGGGTCCAGGTGAGGGTACGACAACGGTTTTGGGGGAGCGTACGTGTGAGGGCAGAGGTTAGTGTGAGAGTACGGGTTAGGATTAGGGGACGGGTGAGGGGAAGGCTTTGGGGAAGGGTTAGGGTTAGGGTTCGGGCTAGGGTTAGGGTTAGGGGACGGGGACGGTTCAGGGTCCAGGTGAGGGTACGACAACAGTTTAGGGTGAGAGTACGTGTGAGGGCGCGGGTTAGTGTGAGCGTACGGGTTAGGATTAGGGGACGGGTGAGGGGAAGGCTTCGGGGAAGTGTTAGGTTTAGGGTTCGGGCTAGGGTTAGGGTTAGGGGACGGGGACGGTTTAGGGTCCAGGTGAGGGTACGACAATGGTTTAGGGGGAGCGTATGTGTGAGGGCGCGGGTTAGTGTGAGCGTACGGGTTAGGATTAGGGGACGGGTGAGGGGAAGGCTTCGGGGAAGGGTTAGGGTTAGGGTTCGGGCTAGGGTTAGGGTTAGTGGACGGGGACGGTTTAGGGTCCAGGTGAGGGTACCACAACGCTTTAGGGGGAGCGAATGTGTGAGGGTGTGGGTTAGTATGAGCGTACGGTTTAGGATTATGGGACGGGTGAGGGGAAGGCTTCGTGGAAAGTTTAGGGTTAGGGTTCGGGCTACGGTTAGGGTGAGGGGACGGGGACGATTTAGGGTCCTGGTGAGGGTACGACAACGGTTTAGGGGGAGCGTACGTGTGAGGGCGCGAGTTAGTGTGAGCGTACGGGTTAGGATTAGGGGACGGGTGAGGGGAAGGCTTCGGGGAAGTGTTAGGGTTAGGGATCGGGCTAGAGTTAGGTTTAGGGGACGGGGACGTTTTAGGGTCCAGGTGAGGGTACGACAACAGTTTAGGGGGAGCGTACGTGTGAGGGCGCGGGTTAGTGTGAGCGTACGGGTTAGGATTAAGAGACGGGTGAGGGGAAGGCTTCGGGGAAGGGTTAGGGTTAGGGTTCGGGCTAGGGTTAGGGTTAGGGGACGGGGACGGTTTAGGGTCCAGTTGAGAGTAAGACAGCGCTTTAGGGGGAGGGTACGTGTGAGGGCGCTGGTTAGTGTGAGCGTACGGTTTAGGATTAGGGGACGGGTGAGGGGAAGGCTTCTGGGAAGTGTTAGGGTTAGTGTTTGGGCTAGGGTTAGGGTTAGGGGACGGGGACGGTTTAGGGTCCAGGTGAGGGTACGACAACGGTTTAGGAGGAGCGTACATGTGAGGGCACGTGTTAGTGTGAGCGTACGGGTTAGATTTGGGGACGGGTGAGGGGAAGGCTTCTGGGAAGTGTTAGGGTTAGGTTTCGGGCTAGGGTTAGGGTTAGGGGACGGGGACGGTTTAGGGTCCAGTTGAGGGTACGACAGCGCTTTAGGGGGAGGGTACGTGTGAGGGTGCGGGTTAGTGTGAGCGTACGGTTTAGGATTAGGGGACGGGTGAGGGGAAAGCTTCGTGGAAAGGTTAGGGTTAGGGTTCGGGCTAGGGTTAGGGTTAGGGGACGGGGACGATTTAGGGTCCAGGTGAGGGTACGACAACATTTTAGGGGGAGCGTAAATGTGAGTGTGCGGGTTAGTGTGAGCGTACGGGTTAGGATTAGGGGACGGGTGAGGGGAAGGCTTCGGGGAAGGGTTAGGGTTAGGGTTCGGGCTAGGGTTAGGGTTAGGGGACGGGGACGGTTTAGGGTCCCGGTGAGGGTACGACAACGGTTTAGGGGGAGCACACGTGTGAGGGCGCGGGTTAGTGTGAGCGTACGGGTTAGGGTTAGGGGACGGGTGAGGGGAAGGCTTCGGGGAAGGGTTAGGATTAGGGTTCGGGCTAGGGTTAGGGTTAGGGGATGGGGACGGTTTAGGGTCCAGGTGAGGGTACGACAACAGTTTAGGGGGAGCATACGTGTGAGGGCGCGGGTTAGTGTGAGTGAACGGGTTAGGATTAGGGGAAGGGTGAGGGGAAGGCTTCGGGAAAGTGTTAGGGTTAGGGTTCGGGCTAGGGTTAGTGTTAGGGGATGGGAACGGTTTAGGGTCCAGGTGAGGGTACGACAACAGTTTAGGGTGAGCGTACGTGTGAGGGTGCGGGTTAGTGTGAGCGTACGGGTTACGATTAGGGGACCGGTGAGGGGAAGGCTTCGGGGAAGGGTTAGGTTTAGGGTTCTGGCTAGGGTTATGGTTATGGGACGGGGACGGTTTAGGGTTCAGGTGAGGGTACGACAATGGTTTAGGGGGAGCGTACGTGTGAGGGCGCGGCTTAGTATGAGCGTACGGGTTAGGATTAGGGGACGGGTGAGGGGAAGGCTTCGGGGAAGTGTTAGGGTTAGGGTTCGGGCTAGGGTTAGGGTTAGGGGACGGGGACGATTTAGGGTCCAGGTGAGGGTACGACAACATTTTAGGGGGAGCGTAAATGTGAGTGCGTGGGTTAGTGTGAGCGTACGGGTTAGGATTAGGGGACGGGTGAGGGGAAGGCTTCGGGGAAGGGTTAGGGTTAGGGTTCGGGCTACGGTTAGGGTTAGGGGACGGGCACGGTTTAGGGTCCAGTTGAGTGTAAGACAGCGCTTTAGGGGGAGGGTACATGTGAGGGCATGGGTTAGTGTGAGCGTACGGTTTAGGATTAGGGGACGGGTGAGGGGAAGGCTTCGGGGAAGGGTTAGGGTTAGGGTTTGGGCTAGGGTTAGGGTTAGGGGACGGGGACGGTTTAGGGTCCAGGTGAGGGTACTACAACGGTTTAGGGGGAGCGTAAATGTGAGTGCGCAGGTTAGTGTGAGCGTACGGGTTAGGATTAGGAGACGGGTGAGGGGAAGGCTTCGGGGAAGTGTTAGGGTTAGGGTTCGGGCTAGGGTTAGGTTTAGGGGAAGGGGACGGTTTAGGG
Organism: Leucopleurus acutus; assembly: GCF_964270905.1. NCBI lineage: Eukaryota > Metazoa > Chordata > Mammalia > Artiodactyla > Delphinidae > Leucopleurus > Leucopleurus acutus. Next base: position 157,020 of record NW_028139168.1, read on the forward strand.
TCCAGGTGATGGTACGACAACGCTTTAGGGGGAGGGTATGTGTGGGGGCGCAGGTTAGTGTGAGCGTACGGGTTAGGATTAGGGGACGGTTGAGGGGAAGACTTCGGGGAAGAGTAAGGGTTAGGGTTCGGGCTAGGGTTAGGGTTAGGGGACGGGGACGGTTTAGGGTCAAGTTGAGGTAAGACAGCGCTTTAGGGGGAGGGTACGTGTGAGGGCATGGGTTAGTGTGAGCGTACGGTTTAGGATTAGGGGACGGGTGAGGGGAAGGCTTCGGGGAAGGGTTAGGGTTAGAGTTCGGGCTAGGGTTAGGGTTAGGGGATGGGGACAGTTTAGGGTCCAGGTGAGGGTACTACAACGGTTTAGGGGGAGCGTAAATGTGAGTGCGCAGGTTAGTGTGAGCGTACGGGTTAGGATTAGGGGACGGGTGAGGGGAAGGCTTCGGGGAAGGGTTAGGGTTAGGGTTCGGGCTAGGGTTAGGGTTAGGGGACGGGGACGGTTTAGGGTCCCGGTGAGGGTACGACAACGGTTTAGGGGGAGCACACGTGTGAGGGCGCGGGTAAGTGTGAGCGTACGGGTTAGGGTTAGTGGACGGGTGAGGGGAAGGCTTCGGGGAAGGGTTAGGGTTAGGGTTCGGGCTAGGGTGAGGGTTAGGGGATGGGGACGGTTTAGGGTCCAGGTGAGGGTACATCAACGGTTTAGTGGGAGCGAATGTATGAGGGTGTGGGTTAGTGTGAGCGTACGGGTTAGGATTAGGGGACGGGTGAGGGGGAGGCTTCGTGGAAGGGTTCGGGATAGGGTTAGGGTTAGGGGACGGGGACGGTTTAGGGTCCATGTGAGGGTACGACAACAGTTTAGGGGGAGCGTACGTGTGAGGGCGTGGGTTAGTGTGAGCATACGGGTTAGGATTAGGGGACAGGTGAGGGGAAGGCTTCGGGGAAGGGTTAGGGTTAGGGTTCGGGCTAGGGTTAGTGTTAGGGGACGGGGACGGTTTAGGATCCAGGTGAGGGTACGACAACGGTTTAGGGGGAGTGTACGTGTGAGGGCGCGTGTTAGTGTGAGCGTACGGGTTAGGATTAGGGGACGGGTGAGGGGAAGGCTTCAGGGAAGTATTAGGTTTAGGGTTCGGGCTAGGGTTAGTGTTAGGGAACGGGGACGGTTTAGGGTCCAGGTGAGGGTACGACAACGGCTTAGGGGGAGCGTACGTGTGAGGGCACGGGTTAGTGTGAGCGTACGGGTTAGGATTAGGGGACGGGTGAGGGGAAGGCTTCGGGGAAGGGTTAGGTTTAGGGTTCGGGCTAGGGTTAGGTTTAGGGGACGGGGACGGTTTAGGGTCCAGGTGAGGGTACGACAACGCTTTAGGGGGAGCGTACGTGTGTGGGCGCGGGTTAGTGTGAGCGTACGGGTTAGGATTAGGGGATGGGTGAGGGGAAGGCTTCGGGGAAGGTTTAGGATTAGGGTTCAGGCTAGGATTAGGGGACGGGGACGGGGACGGTTTAGGGTCCAGGTGAGGTTACGACAACGGTTTACGGGGAGCGTACATGTGAGGGCACGGGTTAGTGTGAGCGTACGGGTTAGGATTAGGGCACGGGTGAGGGGAAGGCTTCGGGGAAGGGTTAGGGTTAGGGTTCGGGCTAGGGTTAGGGTTAGGGGAAGGGGACGGTTTAGGGTCCAGGTCAGGGTACGACAACGGTTTAGGGGGAGAATACGTGTGAAGGCGCGGGTTAGTGTGAGCGAACGGGTTAGGGTTAGGGGACGGGTGAGGGGAAGGCTTCGGGGAAGTGTTAGGGTTAGGGTTCGGGCTAGGGTTAGTGTTAGGGGACGGGGACAGTTTAGGATCCAGGTGAGGGTACGACAACGGTTTAGGGGGAGCGTACGTGTGAGGGCACAGGTTAGTGTGAGCGTACGGGTTAGGATTAGGGGACGGGTGAGGGGAAGGCTTCGGGGAAAGGTTAGGGTTAGGGTTCGGGCTAGGGTTAGGGTTAGGGGACGGGGACGGTTCAGGGTCCAGGTGAGGGTACGACAACAGTTTAGGGTGAGAGTTCGTGTGAGGGCGCGGGTTAGTGTGAGCGTACGGGTTAGGATTAGGGGACGGGTGAGGGGAAGGCTTCGGGGAAGATTTAGGTTTAGGGTTCGGGCTAGGGTTAGGGTTAGGTGACGGGGACGGTTTAGGGTCCAGGTGAGGGTACGACAATGGTTTAAGGGGAGCGTACGTGTGAGGGCGCGGGTTAGTGTGAGCGTACGGGTTAGGATTAGGGTACGGGTGAGGGGAAGGCTTCGGGGAAGGGTTAGGGTTAGGGTTCGGGCTAGGGTTAGGGTTAGGGGACGGGGAAGGTTTAGGGTCCAGTTGAGGGTACGACATCGCTTTGGGGGAGCGAATGTGTGAGGGTGCGGGTTAGTATGAGCGTACGGGTTAGGATTATGGGACGGGTGAGGGGAAGGCTTCGTGGAAAGGTTAGGGTTAGGGTTCGGGCTAGGGTTAGGGTTAGGGGACGGGGACGATTTAGGGTCCAGGTGAGGGTACGACAACGGTTTAGGGGGAGCGTACGTGTGAGGGCGCGAGTTAGTGTGAGCGTACGGGTTAGGATTAGGGGACGGGTGAGGGGAAGGCTTCGGGGAAGTGTTAGGTTTAGGGATCGGGCTAGGGTTAGGTTTAGGGGACGGGGACGGTTTAGGGTCCAGGTGAGGGTACGACAACGCTTTAGGGGGAGCGTACGTGTGAGGGCGCGGGTTAGTGTGAGCGTACGGGTTAGGATTAGGGGACGGGTGAGGGGAATGCTTCGGGGAAGGGTTAGGGTTAGGGTTCGGACTAGGGTTAGGGTTAGGGGAAGGGGACGGTTTAGGGTCCATGTGAGGGTACGACAACGGTTTAGGGGGAGAATACGTGTGAGGGCGTGGGTTAGTGTGAGCGTACGGGTTAGGGTTAGGGGACAGGTGAGGGGAAGGCTTCGGGGAAGTGTTAGGGTTAGGGTTCGGGCTAGGGTTAGGGTTAGGGGACGGGGACGGTTTAGGGTCCAGGTGAGGGTACGACAACGGTTTAGGGGGAGCGTACATGTGAGGGCACGCGTTAGTGTGAGCGTACGGGTTAAGATTAGAGGAAGGGTGAGGGAAAGGCTTCGGGGAAGGGTTAGGGTTAGGGTTCGGGCTAGGGTTAGGGTTAGGGGACGGGGACGGTTTAGGGTCCAGTTGAGTGTAAGACAGCGCTTTAGGGGGAAGGTACGTGTGAGGGCATGGGTTAGTGTGAGCGTACGTTTAGGATTAGGGGACGGGTGAGGGGAAGGCTTCGGGGAAGGGTTAGGGTTAGGGTTCGGTCTAGGGTTAGGGTTAGGGGACGGGGACGGTTTAGGGTCCAGGTGAGGGTACTACAACGGTTTAGGGGGAGCGTAAATGTGAGTGCGCACGTTAGTGTGAGCGTACGGGTTAGGATTAGGGGACGGGTGAGGGGAAGGCTTCGGGGAAGGGTTAGGGTTAGGGTTCGGGCTAGGGTTAGGGTTAGGGTTAGGGGACGGGGACAGTTTAGGGTCCAGGTGAGGGTACCACAACGGATTAGGGGGAGCGTACGTGTGTGGGCGCGGGTTAGTGTGAGCATACGGGTTAGGATTAGGGGACGGGTGAGGGGAAGGCTTCGGGGAAGGGTTAGGGTTAGGGTTCGGGCTAGGGTTAGGGATAGGGGACAGGGATGGTTTAGGGTCCAGGTGAGGGTACGACAACGGTTTAGGGGTAGCGTACGCGTGAGGGCCCGGGATAGTGTGAGCGTACGGGTTAGGATTAGGGGACAGGTGAGGGGAAGGCTTCGGGGAAGTGTTAGGGTTAGGGTTCGGGCTAGGGTTAGGGTTAGGGGACGGGGACGGTTTAGGGTCCAGTTGAGGGTACGACAACGGTTTAGGGGGAGCGTACATGTGAGGGCACGTGTTAGTGTGAGCGTACGGGTTAGGATTAGGGGACGGGTGAGGGGAAGGCTTCTGGGAAGTGTTAGGGTTAGGGTTCGGGCTAGGGTTAGGGTTAGGGGACGGGGACGGTTTAGGGTCCAGTTGAGGGTACGACAGCGCTTTAGGGGGAGGGTACGTGTGAGGGTGCGGGTTAGTGTGAGCGTACGGTTTAGGATTAGGGGACGGGTGAGGGGAAAGCTTCGGTGAAGTGTTAGGGTTCGGGCTAGGGTTAGGGTTAGGGGACGGGGACGGTTTAGGGTCCCGGTGAGGGTACGACAACGGTTTAGGGGGAGCAAACGTGTGAGGGCGTGGGTTAGTGTGAGCATACGGGTTAGGGATAGGGGACGGGTGAGGGGAAGGCTTCGGGGAAGGGTTAGGGTTAGGGTTCGGGCTAGGGTTAGGGTTAGGGGACGGGGACGGTTTAGGGTCCAGGTGAGGGTACCACAACGGTTTAGGGGGAGCGTACGTGTGTGGGCGCGGGTTAGTGTGAGCATACGGGTTAGGATTAGGGGACGGGTGAGGGGAAGGCTTCGGGGAAGGGTTAGGGTTAGGGTTCGGGCTAGGGTTAGGGTTAGAGGACAGGGATGGTTTAGGGTCCAGGTGAGGGTAACGACAACGGTTTAAGGGTAGCGTACGCGTGAGGGCCCGGGATAGTGTGAGCGTACGGGTTAGGATTAGGGGACGGGTGAGGGGAAGGCTTCGGGGAAGTGTTATGGTTAGGGTTCGGGCTAGGGTTAGGGTTAGGGGACGGGGACGGTTTAGGGTCCAGTTGAGGGTACGACAACGGTTTAGGGGGAACGTACATGTGAGGGCACGTGTTAGTGTGAGCGTACGGGTTAGGATTAGGGGACGGGTGAGGGGAAGCCTTCTGGGAAGTGTTAGGGTTAGGGTTCGGGCTAGGGTTAGGGTTAGGGGACGGGGACGGTTTAGGGTCCAGTTGAGGGTACGACAGCGCTTTAGGGGGAGGGTACGTGTGAGGGTGCGGGTTAGTGTGAGCGTACGGTTTAGGATTAGGGGACGGGTGAGGGGAAAGCTTCGGTGAAGTGTTAGGGTTCGGGCTAGTGTTAGTGTCAGGGGATGGGGACGGTTTAGGGTCCAGGTGAGGGTACGACAACAGTTTAGGGTGAGCGTACGTGTGAGGGCGCGGGTTAGTGTGAGCGTACGGGTTACGATTATGGGACGGGTGAGGGGAAGGCTTCGGGGAAGGGTTAGGTTTAGGGTTCTGGCTAGGGTTAGGGTTATGGGACGGGGACGGTTTAGGGTTCAGGTGAGGGTACGACAATGGTTTAGGGGGAGCGTACGTGTGAGGGCGCGGGTTAGTATGAGCGTACGGGTTAGGATTAGGGGACGGGTGAGGGGAAGGCTTCGGGGAAGGGTTAGGGTTAGGGTTCGGGCTAGGGTTAGGGTTAGGGGACGGGGACGGTTTAGGGTCCAGGTGTGGGTACGACAACGCTTTAGGGGGAGCGAATGTGTGAGGGTGCGGGTTAGTATGAGCGTACGGGTTAGGATTATGGGACGGGTGAGGGGAAGGCTTCGTGGAAAGGTTAGGTTTAGGGTTCGGACTAGGGTTAGGGTTAGGGGACGGGGACGATTTAGAGTCCAGGTGAGGGTACGACAACATTTTAGGGGGAGCGTAAATGTGAGTGCGCGGGTTAGTGTGAGCGTACGGGTTAGGATTAGGGGACGGGTGAGGGGAAGGCTTCGGGGAAGGTTTAGGGTTAGGGTTCGGGCTAGGGTTAGGGTTAGGGGACGGGGACGGTTTAGGGTCCAGGTGAGGGTACGACAACGGTTTAGGGGGAGCATACGTGTGAGGGCGCGTGTTAGTGTGAGCGTACGGGTTAGGGTTAGGGGACGGGTGAGGGGAAGGCTTCGGGGAAGGGTTAGGTTTAGGGTTCGGGTTAGGGTTAGGGTTAGGGGACGGGGACGGTTTAGGGTCCAGGTGAGGGTACAACAACAGTTTAGGGGGAGCGTACGTGTGAGGGCGTGGGTTAGTGTGAGCGTAAGGGTTAGGATTAGGGGACGGGTGAGGGGAAGGCTTCGGGGAAGGGTTAGGGTTAGGGTTCGGGCTAGGGTTAGGGTTAGGGGACGGGGACGGTTTAGGGTCCAGTTGAGAGTAAGACAGCGCTTTAGGAGGAGGTTACGTGTGAGGGCGCGGGTTAGTGTGAGGCTACGGTTTAGGATTAGGGGACGGGTGAGGGGAAGGCTTCGGGGAAGGGTTAGGGTTAGGGTTCGGGCTAGGGTTAGCGTTAGGGGACAGGGACAGTTTAGGTTGCAGGTGAGGGTACGACAACGCTTTAGGGGGAGCGTACATGTGAGGGCGCGGGTTAGTGTGAGCGTACGGTTAGGATTAGGGGACGGGTGAGGGGAAGGCTTCGGGGAAGGTTTAGGGTTAGGGTTCGGGCTAGGGTTAGGGTTGGGGAAGGCGACGGTTTAGGGTCCAGGTGAGGGTACGACAACGGTTTAGGGGGAGAATACGTGTGAGGGCGTGGGTTAGTGTGAGCGTACGGGTTAGGGTTAGGGGACAGGTGAGGGGAAGGCTTCGGGGAAGTGTTAGGGTTAGGGTTCGGGCTAGGGTTAGGGTTAGGGGACGGGGACAGTTTAGGGTCCAGGTGAGGGTACGACAACGGTTTAGGGGGAGTGTTCGTGTGAGGGCGCAGGTTAGTGTGAGCGTACGGGTTAGGATTAGGGGACGGGTGAGGGGAAGGCTTCGGGGAAGGGTTAGGGTTAGGGTTCGGGCTAGGGTTAGGGTTAGGGGACGGGGACGGTTCAGGGTCCAGGTGAGGGTACGACAACAGTTTAGGGTGAGCGTATGTGTGCGGGCGCGGGTTAGTGTGAGCGTACGGGTTAGGATTAGGGGACGGGTGAGGGGAAGGCTTCGGGGAAGGGTTAGGTTTAGGGTTCGGGCTAGGGTTAGGGTTAGGGGACGGGGACGGTTTAGGGTCCAGGTGAGGGTACGACAATGGTTTAGGGGGAGCGTACGTGTGAGGGCGCGGGTTATTGTGAGCGTACGGGTTAGGATTAGGGGACGGGTGAGGGGAAGGCTTCGGGGAAGGTTTAGGGTTAGGGTTCGGGCTAGGGTTAGGGTTAGGGGACGGGGACGGTTTAGGGTCCAGGTGAGGGTACGACAACGCTTTAGGGGGAGCGAATGTGTGAGGGTGCAGGTTAGTATGAGCGTACGGGTTAGGATTATGGGACGGGTGAGGGGAAGGCTTCGTGGAAAGGTTAGGGTTAGGGTTCGGGCTAGGGTTAGGGTTAGGGGACGGGGACGATTTAGGGTCCTGGTGAGGGTACAACAACGGTTTAGGGGGAGCGTACGTGTGAGGGCGCGAGTTAGTGTGAGCGTACGGGTTAGGATTAGGGGACGGTTGAGGGGAAGGTTTCGGGGAACGGTTAGGGTTAGGGTTCGGGCTAGGGTTAGCGTTAGGGGACAGGGACAGTTTAGGTTGCAGGTGAGGGTACGACAACGCTTTAGGGGGATCGTACATGTAAGGGCGCGGGTTAGTGTGAGCGTACGGGTTAGGATTAGGGGACGGGTGAGGGGAAGGCTTCGGGGAAGTGTTAGGGTTAGGGTTCGGGCTAGGGTTAGGGTTAGGGGACGGGGACGGTTTAGGGTACAGGTGAGGGTACCACAACGGTTTAGGGGGAGCGTACGTGTGTGGGCGCGGGTTAGTGTGAGCATACGGGTTAGGATTAGGGGACGGGTGAGGGGAAGGCTTCGGGGAAGGGTTAGGGTTAGGGTTCGGGCTAGGGTTAGGGTTAGGGGACAGGGATGGTTTAGGGTCCAGGTGAGGGTACGACAACGGTTTAGGGGGAGCGTACGCTTGAGGGCCCGGGATAGTGTGAGCGTACGGGTTAGGATTAGGGGACGGGTGAGGGGAAGGCTTCGGGGAAGGGTTAGGGTTAGGGTTCGGGCTAGGGTTAGGGTTAGGGGACGGGGACGGTTTAGGGTCCAGTTGAGGGTACGACAGCGCTTTAGGGGGAGGGTACGTGTGAGGGCGCGGGTTAGTGTGACCTTACGGTTTAGGATTAGGGTACGGGTGAGGGGAAAGCTTCGGGGAAGTGTTAGGGTTAGGGTTCGGGCTAGGGTTAGGGTTAGGGGAAGGGGACGGTTTAGGGTCCAGGTGAGGGTACGACAACGGTTTAGGGGGAGAATACGTGTGAGGGCGCGGGTTAGTGTGAGCGTACGGGTTAGGGTTAGGGGACGGGTGAGGGGAAGGCTTCGGGGAAGTGTAAGGGTTAGGGTTCGGGCTAGGGTTAGGGTTAGGGGACGGGGACGGTTTAGGGTCCAGGTGAGGGTACGACAACGGTTTAGGGGGAGCGTACGTGTGAGGGCGCAGGTTAGTGTGAGCGTACGGGTTAGGATTAGGGGACGGGTGAGGGGAAGTTTTCGGGGAAGGGTTAGGGTTAGGGTTCGGGCTAGGGTTAGGGTTAGGGGACGGGGACGGTTTAGGGTCCAGGTGAGGGTACGACAAAAGTTTAGGGTGAGCGTACGTGTGAGGGCGTGGGATAGTGTGAGCGTACGTGTTAGGATTATGGGACGGGTGAGGGGAAGGCTTCGGCGAAGGGTTAGGTTTAGGGTTCGGGCTAGGGTTAGGATTAGGGGACGGGGACGGTTTAGGGTGCAGGTGAGGGTACGACAATGGTTTAGGGGGAGCGTACGTGTGAGGGCGCGGGTTAGTGTGAGCGTACGGGTTAGGATTAGGGGACGGGTGAGGGGAAGGCTTCGGGGAAGGGTTAGGGTTAGGGTTCGGGCTAGGGTTAGGGTTAGGGGACGGGGACGGTTTAGGGTCCAGGTGAGGGTACGACAACGCTTTAGGGGGAGCGAATGTGTGAGGGTGCGGGTTAGTATGAGCGTACAGGTTAGGATTATGGGACGGGTGAGGGGAAGGCTTCGTGGAAAGGTTAGGGTTAGGGTTCGGGCTAGGGTTAGGGTTAGGGGACGGGGACGATTTAGGGTCAAGGTGAGGGTACGACAACGGTTTAGGGGGAGCGTACGTGTGAGGGCGCGAGTTAGTGTGAGCGTACGGGGTAGGGTTAGGGGACGGGTGAGGGGAAGGCTTCGGGGAAGGGTTAGGGTTAGGGTTCGGGCTAGGGTTAGGGTTAGGGGACGGGGACGGTTTAGGGTCCAGTTGAGTGTAAGACAGCGCTTTAGGGGGAGGGTACGTGTGAGGGCATGGGTTAGTGTGAGCGTACGGTTTAGGATTAGGGGACGGGTGAGGGGAAGGCTTCGGGGAAGGGTTAGGGTTAGGGTTCGGGCTAGGGTTAGTGTTAGGGGACAGGGATGGTTTAGGGTCCAGGTGAGGGTACGACAACGGTTTAGGGGGAGCGTACGCGTGAGGGCCCGGGTTAGTGTGAGCGTACGGGTTAGGATTAGGGGATGGGTGAGGGGAAGGCTTCGGGGAAGTGTTAGGGTTAGGGTTCGGGCTAGGGTTAGGGATAGGGGCCGGGGACGGTTTAGGGTCCAGTTGAGGGTACGACAGCGCTTTAGGGGGAGGGTACGTGTGAGGGCGCGGGTTAGTGTGAGTGTACGGTTTAGGATTAGGGGACGGGTGAGGGGAAGGCTTCGGGGAAGGGTTAGGGTTAGGGTTCGAGCTAGGGTTAGGGTGAGGGGACGGGGACGGTTTAGGGTCCCGGTGAGGGTACGACAACGGTTTAGGGGGAGCACACGTGTGAGGTCGCGGGTTAGTGTGAGCGTACGGGTTAGGGTTAGGGCACGGGTGAGGGGAAGGCTTCGGGTAAGGGTTAGGGTTAGGGTTCGGGCTAGGTTGAGGGTTAGGGGACGGGGACGGTTTAGGGTCCAGGTGAGGGTACGACAACAATTTAGGGGGAGCGTACGTGTGAGGGCGCGGGTTAGTGTGAGCGTACGGGTTAGGATTAGGGGACGGGTGAGGGGAAGTTTTCTGGGAAGGGTTAGGGTTAGGGTTCGGGCTAGGGTTAGGTTTAGGGGACGGGGACGGTTTAGGGTCCAGTTGAGAGTAAGACAGCACTTTAGGGGGAGGGTACGTGTGAGGGCGCGGGTTAGTGTGAGCCTACGGTTTAGGATTAGGGGTCGGGTGAGGGGAAGGCTTCGGGGAAGGGTTAGGGTTAGGGTTCGGGCTAGGGTTAGGGTTAGGGGACAGGGACAGTTTAGGTTGCAGGTGAGGGTACGACAACGCTTTAGGGGGAGTGTACATGTGAGGGGGCGGGTTAGTGTGTGCGTACGGGTTAGGATTAGGGGACGGGTGAGGGGAACGCTTCGGGGAAGTTTTAGGGTTAGGGTTCGGGCTAGGGTTAGGGTTAGGGGACGGGGACAGTTTAGGGTCCAGGTGAGGGTAACACAACGGTTTAGGGGGAGCGTACGTGTGTGGGCGCGGGTTACTGTGAGCATACGGGGTAGGATTAGGGGACGGGTGAGGGGAAGGCTTCGGGGAAGGTTTAGGGTTAGGTTTCGGGCTAGGGTTAGGGTTAGGGGACAGGGATGGTTTAGGGTCCAGGTGAGGGTACGACAACGGTTTAGGGGGAGCGTACGCGTGAGGGCCCGGGTTAGTGTGAGCGTACGGGTTAGGGTTAGGGGATGGGTGAAGGGAAGGCTTCGGGGAAGTGTTAGGGTTAGGGTTCAGGCTAAGGTTAGGGATAGGGGATGGGGACGGTTTAGGGTCCAGTTGAGGGTACGACAGCGCTTTAGGGGGAGGGTACGTGTGAGGGCGCGGGTTAGTGTGAGCGTACGGTTTAGGATTAGGGGACGGGTGAGGGGAAGGCTTCGGGGAAGGGTTAGGGTTAGGGTTCGGGCTAGGGTTAGGGTGAGGGGTCGGGGACGGTTTAGGGTCCAGGTGAGGGTACGACAACGCTTTACGGGAAGGGTACGTGTGAGGGCGAGGGTTAGTGTGAGCGTACGGGTTAGGATTAGGAGACGGGTGAGGGGAAGGCTTCGGGGAAGTGTTAGGGTTAGGGTTCGGGCTAGGGTTAGGGTTAGGGGAAGGGGACGGTTTAGGGTCCAGGTGATGGTACGACAACGCTTTAGGGGGAGGGTATGTGTGAGGGCGCAGGTTAGTGTGAGCGTACGGGTTAGGATTAGGGGACGGTTGAGGGGAAGACTTCGGGGAAGAGTAAGGGTTAGGGTTCGGGCTAGGGTTAGGGTTAGGGGACGGGGACGGTTTAGGGTCAAGTTGAGGTAAGACAGCGCTTCAGGGGGAGGGTACGTGTGAGGGCATGGGTTAGTGTGAGCGTACGGTTTAGGATTAGGGGACGGGTGAGGGGAAGGCTTCGGGGAAGGGTTAGGGTTAGAGTTCGGGCTAGGTTAGGGTTAGGGGATGGGGACAGTTTAGGGTCCAGGTGAGGGTACTACAACGGTTTAGGGGGAGCGTAAATGTGAGTGCGCAGGTTAGTGTGAGCGTACGGGTTAGGATTAGGGGACGGGTGAGGGGAAGGCTTCGGGGAAGGGTTAGGGTTAGGGTTCGGGCTAGGGTTAGGGTTAGGGGATGGGGACGGTTTAGGGTCCCGGTGAGGGTACGACAACGGTTTAGGGGGAGCACACGTGTGAGGGCGCGGGTAAGTGTGAGCGTACGGGTTAGGGTTAGGGGACGGGTGAGGGGAAGGCTTCGGGGAAGGGTTAGGGTTAGGGTTCGGGCTAGGGTGAGGGTTAGGGGACGGGGACGGTTTAGGGTCCAGGTGAGGGTACGACAACAGTTTAGGGGGAGCGTACGTGTGAGGGCGCGGGTTAGTGTGAGCGTACCGGTTAGGATTAGGGGACGGGTGAGGGGAAGGCTTCGGGGAAGGGTTAGGTTTAGGGTTCGGGCTAGGGTTAGGGTTAGGGGATGGGGACGGTTTAGGGTCCAGGTGAGGGTACGACAACGGTTTAGTGGGAGCGAATGTATGAGGGTGTGGGTTAGTGTGAGCGTACGGGTTAGGATTAGGGGACGGGTGAGGGGGAGGCTTCGTGGAAGGGTTCGGGATAGGGTTAGGGTTAGGGGACGGGGACGGTTTAGGGTCCATGTGAGGGTACGACAACAGTTTAGGGGGAGCGTACGTGTGAGGGCGTGGGTTAGTGTGAGCGTACGGGTTAGGATTAGGGAACAGGTGAGGGGAAGGCTTCGGGGAAGGGTTAGGGTTAGGGTTCGGGCTAGGGTTAGTGTTAGGGGACGGGGACGGTTTAGGATCCAGGTGAGGGTACGACAACGGTTTAGGGGGAGCGTACGTGTGAGGGCGCGTGTTAGTGTGAGCGTACGGGTTAGGATTAGGGGACGGGTGAGGGGAAGGCTTCAGGGAAGTATTAGGTTTAGGGTTCGGGCTAGGGTTAGTGTTAGGGAACGGGGACGGTTTAGGGTCCAGGTGAGGGTACTACAACGGCTTAGGGTGAGCGTACGTGTGAGGGCACGGGTTAGTGTGAGCGTACGGGTTAGGATTAGGGGACGGGTGAGGGGAAGGCTTCGGGGAAGGGTTAGGTTTAGGGTTCGGGCTAGGGTTAGGTTTAGGGGACGGGGACGGTTTAGGGTCCAGGTGAGGGTACGACAACGCTTTAGGGGGAGCGTACGTGTGTGGGCGCGGGTTAGTGTGAGCGTACGGGTTAGGATTAGGGGATGGGTGAGGGGAAGGCTTCGGGGAAGGTTTAGGATTAGGGTTCAGGCTAGGATTAGGGGACGGGGACGGGGACGGTTTAGGTTCCAGGTGAGGTTACGACAACGGTTTACGGGGAGCGTACATGTGAGGGCACGGGTTAGTGTGAGCGTACGGGTTAGGATTAGGGCACGGGTGAGGGGAAGGCTTCGGGGAAGGGTTAGGGTTAGGGTTCGGGCTAGGGTTAGGGTTAGGGGAAGGGGACGGTTTAGGGTCCAGGTCAGGGTACGACAACGGTTTAGGGGGAGAATACGTGTGAAGGCGCGGGTTAGTGTGAGCGTACGAGTTAGGGTTAGGGGACGGGTGAGGGGAAGGCTTCGGGGAAGTGTTAGGGTTAGGGTTCGGGCTAGGGTTAGTGTTAGGGGACGGGGACAGTTTAGGATCCAGGTGAGGGTACGACAACGGTTTAGGGGGAGCGTACGTGTGAGGGCGCGGGTTAGTGTGAGCGTACGGGTTAGGATTAGGGGACGGGTGAGGGGAAGGCTTCGGGGAAAGGTTAGGGTTAGGGTTCGGGCTAGGGTTAGGGTTAGGGGACGGGGACGGTTCAGGGTCCAGGTGAGGGTACGACAACAGTTTAGGGTGAGAGTTCGTGTGAGGGCGCGGGTTAGTGTGAGCGTACGGGTTAGGATTAGGGGACGGGTGAGGGGAAGGCTTCGGGGAAGATTTAGGTTTAGGGTTCGGGCTAGGGTTAGGGTTAGGTGACGGGGACGGTTTAGGGTCCAGGTGAGGGTACGACAATGGTTTAGGGGGAGCGTACGTGTGAGGGCGCGGGTTAGTGTGAGCGTACGGGTTAGGATTAGGGGACGGGTGAGGGGAAGGCTTCGGGGAAGGGTTAGGGTTAGGGTTCGGGCTAGGGTTAGGGTTAGGGGACGGGGAAGGTTTAGGGTCCAGTTGAGGGTACGACATCGCTTTGGGGGAGCGAATGTGTGAGGGTGCGGGTTAGTATGAGCGTACGGGTTAGGATTATGGGACGGGTGAGGGGAAGGCTTCGTGGAAAGGTTAGGGTTAGGGTTTGGGCTAGGGTTAGGGTTAGGGGACGGGGACGATTTAGGGTCCAGGTGAGGGTACGACAACGGTTTAGGGGGAGCGTACATGTGAGGGCGCGAGTTAGTGTGAGCGTACGGGTTAGGATTAGGGGACGGGTGAGGGGAAGGCTTCGGGGAAGTGTTAGGGTTAGGGATCGGGCTAGGGTTAGGTTTAGGGGACGGGGACGGTTTAGGGTCCAGGTGAGGGTACGACAACGCTTTAGGGGGAGCGTGCGTGTGAGGGCGCGGGTTAGTGTGAGCGTACGGGTTAGGATTAGGGGACGGGTGAGGGGAATGCTTCGGGGAAGGGTTAGGGTTAGGGTTCGGACTAGGGTTAGGGTTAGGGGAAGGGGACGGTTTAGGGTCCATGTGAGGGTACGACAATGGTTTAGGGGGAGAATACGTGTGAGGGCGTGGGTTAGTGTGAGCGTACGGGTTAGGATTAGGGGACAGGTGAGGGGAAGGCTTCGGGGAAGTGTTAGGGTTAGGGTTCGGGCTAGGGTTAGGGTTAGGGGACGGGGACGGTTTAGGGTCCAGGTGAGGGTACGACAACGGTTTAGGGGGAGCGTACATGTGAGGGCACGCGTTAGTGTGAGCGTACGGGTTAAGATTAGAGGAAGGGTGAGGGAAAGACTTCGGGGAAGGGTTAGGGTTAGGGTTCGGGCTAGGGTTAGGGTTAGGGGACGGGGACGGTTTAGGGTCCAGTTGAGTGTAAGACAGCGCTTTAGGGGGAAGGTACGTGTGAGGGCATGGGTTAGTGTGAGCGTACGTTTAGGATTAGGGGACGGGTGAGGGGAAGGCTTCGGGGAAGGGTTAGGGTTAGGGTTCGGTCTAGGGTTAGGGTTAGGGGACGGGGACGTTTTAGGGTCCAGGTGAGCGTACTACAACGGTTTAGGGGGAGCGTAAATGTGAGTGCGCACGTTAGTGTGAGCGTACGGGTTAGGATTAGGGGACGGGTGAGGGGAAGGCTTCGGGCAAGGGTTAGGGTTAGAGTTCGGGCTAGGGTTATGGTTAGGGGTCGGGGACGGTTTAGGGTCCCGGTGAGGGTACGACAACGGTTTAGGGGGAGCATACGTGTGAGGGCGCAGGTTAGTGTGAGTGTACGGGTTAGGGTTAGGGGACGGGTGAGAGGAAGGCTTCGGGGAAGGGTTAGGGTTAGGGTTCGGGCTAGGGTTAGGGTTAGGGGACGGGGACGGTTTAGGGTCCAGGTGAGGGTACCACAACGGTTTAGGGGGAGCGTACGTGTGTGGGCGCGGGTTAGTGTGAGCATACGGGTTAGGATTAGGGGACGGGTGAGGGGTAGGCTTCGGGGAAGGGTTAGGGTTAGGGTTCGGGCTAGGGTTAGGGTTAGGGGACAGGGATGGTTTAGGGTCCAGGTGAGGGTACGACAACGGTTTAGGGGTAGCGTACGCGTGAGGGCCCGGGATAGTGTGAGCGTACGGGTTAGGATTAGGGGACAGGTGAGGGGAAGGCTTCGGGGAAGTGTTAGGGTTAGGGTTCGGGCTAGGGTTAGGGTTCGGGGACGGGGACGGTTTAGGGTCCAGTTGAGTGTACGACAACGGTTTAGGGGGAGCGTACATGTGAGGGCACGTGTTAGTGTGAGCGTACGGGTTAGGATTAGGGGACGGGTGAGGGGAAGGCTTCTGGGAAGTGTTAGGTTTAGGGTTCGGGCTAGGGTTAGGGTTAGGGGACGGGGACGGTTTAGGGTCCAGTTGAGGGTACGACAGCGCTTTAGGGGGAGGGTATGTGTGAGGGTGCGGGTTAGTGTGAGCGTACGGTTTAGGATTAGGGGACGGGTGAGGGGAAAGCTTCGGTGAAGTGTTAGGGTTCGGGCTAGGGTTAGGCTTAGGTGACGGGGACGGTTTAGGGTCCAGGTGAGGATACGACAACGCTTTACGGGGAGGGTACGTGTGAGGGCGCGGGTTAGTGTGAGCGTACGGGTTAGGATTAGGGGACGGGTGAGGGGAAGGCTTCATGGAAGGGTTAGGGTTAGGGTTCGGGCTACGGTTAGGGTTAGGTGACGGGGACAGTTTAGGGTCCATGTGAGGGTACGACAACACTTTAGGGTGAGCGTACGTGTGAGGGCGCGGGTTAGTGTGAGCGTACGGGTTAGGATTAGGGGACGGGTGAGGGGAAGGCTTCGGGGAAGGGTTAGGTTTAGGGTTCGGGCTAGGGTTAGGGTTAGGGGACAGGGACGGTTTAGGGTCCAGGTGAGGGTACGACAACGGTTTAGGGGGAGCGTACGTGTGAGGGCGCGGGTTAGTGTGAGCGTACGGGTTAGGATTAGGGGACGGGTGAGGGGAAGGCTTCGGGGAAGGGTTAGGGTTAGGGTTCGGGCTAGGGTTAGGGTTAGGGGACGGGGACGGTTTAGGGTCCAGGTGAGGGTACGACAACGCTTTAGAGGTAGCGAATGTGTGAGGGTGCGGGTTAGTATGAGCGTACGGGTTAGGATTATGGGACGGGTGAGGGGAAGGCTTCGTGGAAAGGTTAGGTTTAGGGTTCGGGCTAGGGTTAGGGTTAGGGGACGGGGACGATTTAGGGTCCAGGTGAGGGTACGACAACATTTTAGGGGGAGCGTAAATGTGAGTGCGCGGGTTAGTGTGAGCGTACGGGTTAGGATTAGGGGACGGGTGAGGGGAAGGCTTCGGGGAAGGTTTAGGGTTAGGGTTCGGGATAGGGTTAGGGTTAGGGGACGGGGACGGTTTAGGGTCCAGGTGAGCATACGACAACGGTTAAGGGGGAGCATACGTGTGAGGGCGCGGGTTAGTGTGAGCGTACGGGTTAGGGTTAGGGGACGGGTGAGGGGAAGGCTTCGGGGAAGGGTTAGGGTTAGGGTTCGGGCTAGGGTTAGGGTTAGAGGACAGGGATGGTTTAGGGTCCAGGTGAGGGTACGACAACGGTTTAAGGGTAGCGTACGCGTGAGGGCCCGGGATAGTGTGAGCGTACGGGTTAGGATTAGGGGACGGGTGAGGGGAAGGCTTCGGGGAAGTGTTATGGTTAGGGTTCGGGCTAGGGTTAGGGTTAGGGGACGGGGACGGTTTAGGGTCCAGTTGAGGGTACGACAACGGTTTAGGGGGAACGTACATGTGAGGGCACGTGTTAGTGTGAGCGTACGTGTTAGGATTAGGGGACGGGTGAGGGTAAGCCTTCTGGGAAGTGTTAGGGTTAGGGTTCGGGCTAGGGTTAGGGTTAGGGGACGGGGACGGTTTAGGGTCCAGTTGAGGGTACGACAGCGCTTTAGGGGGAGGGTACGTGTGAGGGTGCGGGTTAGTGTGAGCGTACGGTTTAGGATTAGGGGACGGGTGAGGGGAAAGCTTCGGTGAAGTGTTAGGGTTCGGGCTAGTGTTAGTGTCAGGGGATGGGGACGGTTTAGGGTCCAGGTGAGGGTACGACAACAGTTTAGGGTGAGCGTACGTGTGAGGGCGCGGGTTAGTGTGAGCGTACGGGTTACGATTATGGGACGGGTGAGGGGAAGGCTTCGGGGAAGGGTTAGGTTTAGGGTTCTGGCTAGGGTTAGGGTTATGGGACGGGGACGGTTTAGGGTTCAGGTGAGGGTACGACAATGGTTTAGGGGGAGCGTACGTGTGAGGGCGCGGGTTAGTATGAGCGTACGGGTTAGGATTAGGGGACGGGTGAGGGGAAGGCTTCGGGGAAGGGTTAGGGTTAGGGTTCGGGCTAGGGTTAGGGTTAGGGGACGGGGACGGTTTAGGGTCCAGGTGTGGGTACGACAACGCTTTAGGGGGAGCGAATGTGTGAGGGTGCGGGTTAGTATGAGCGTACGGGTTAGGATTATGGGACGGGTGAGGGGAAGGCTTCGTGGAAAGGTTAGGTTTAGGGTTCGGGCTAGGGTTAGGGTTAGGGGACGGGGACGATTTAGGGTCCAGGTGAGGGTACGACAACATTTTAGGGGGAGCGTAAATGTGAGTGCGCGGGTTAGTGTGAGCGTATGGGTTAGGATTAGGGGACGGGTGAGGGGAAGGCTTCGGGGAAGGTTTAGGGTTAGGGTTCGGGCTAGGGTTAGGGTTAGGGGACGGGGACGGTTTAGGGTCCAGGTGAGGGTACGACAACGGTTTAGGGGGAGCATACGTGTGAGGGCGCGTGTTAGTGTGAGCGTACGGGTTAGGGTTAGGGGACGGGTGAGGGGAAGGCTTCGGGGAAGGGTTAGGTTTAGGGTTCGGGTTAGGGTTAGGGTTAGGGGACGGGGACGGTTTAGGGTCCAGGTGAGGGTACAGCAACAGTTTAGGGGGAGCGTACGTGTGAGGGCGTGGGTTAGCGTGAGCGTACGGGTTAGGATTAGGGGACGGGTGAGGGGAAGGCTTCGGGGAAGGGTTAGGGTTAGGGTTCGGGCTAGGGTTAGGGTTAGGGGACGGGGACGGTTTAGGGTCCAGTTGAGAGTAAGACAGCGCTTTAGGAGGAGGGTACGTGTGAGGGCGTGGGTTAGTGTGAGCCTACGGTTTAGGATTAGGGGACGGGTGAGGGGAAGGCTTCGGGGAAGGGTTAGGGTTAGGGTTCGGGCTAGGGTTAGCGTTAGGGGACAGGGACAGTTTAGGTTGCAGGTGAGGGTACGACAACGCTTTAGGGGGAGCGTACATGTGAGGGCGCGGGTTAGTGTGAGCGTACGGTTAGGATTAGGGGACGGGTGAGGGGAAGGCTTCGGGGAAGGTTTAGGGTTAGGGTTCGGGCTAGGGTTAGGGTTGGGGAAGGCGACGGTTTAGGGTCCAGGTGAGGGTACGACAACGGTTTAGGGGGAGAATACGTGTGAGGGCGTGGGTTAGTGTGAGCGTACGGGTTAGGGTTAGGGGACGGGTGAGGGGAAGGCTTCGGGGAAGTGTTAGGGTTAGGGTTCGGGCTAGGGATAGGGTTAGGGGACGGGGACAGTTTAGGGTCCAGGTGAGGGTACGACAACGGTTTAGGGGGAGTGTACGTGTGAGGGCGCAGGTTAGTGTGAGCGTACGGGTTAGGATTAGGGGACGGGTGAGGGGAAGGCTTCGGGAAAGGGTTAGGGTTAGGGTTCGGGCTAGGGTTAGGGTTAGGGGACGGGGACGGTTCAGGGTCCAGGTGAGGGTACGACAACAGTTTAGGGTGAGCGTACGTGTGCGGGCGCGGGTTAGTGTGAGCGTACGGGTTAGGAGTAGGGGACGGGTGAGGGGAAGGCTTCGGGGAAGGGTTAGGTTTAGGGTTCGGGCTAGGGTTAGGGTTAGGGGACGGGGACGGTTTAGGGTCCAGGTGAGGGTACGACAATGGTTTAGGGGGAGCGTACGTGTGAGGGCGCGGGTTATTGTGAGCGTACGGGTTACGATTAGGGGACGGGTGAGGGGAAGGCTTCTGGGAAGGGTTAGGGTTAGGGTTCGGGCTAGGGTTAGGGTTAGGGGACGGGGACGGTTTAGGGTCCAGGTGAGGGTACGACAACGCTTTAGGGGGAGCGAATGTGTGAGGGTGCGGGTTAGTATGAGCGTACGGGTTAGGATTATGGGACGGGTGAGGGGAAGGCTTCGTGGAAAGGTTAGGGTTAGGGTTCGGGCTAGGGTTAGGGTTAGGGTACGGGGACGATTTAGGGTCCTGGTGAGGGTACGACAACGGTTTAGGGGGAGCGTACGTGTGAGGGCGCGAGTTAGTGTGAGCGTAGGGGTTAGGATTAGGGGACGGTTGAGGGGAAGGCTTCGGGGAACGGTTAGGGTTAGGGTTCGGGCTAGGGTTAGCGTTAGGGGACAGGGACAGTTTAGGTTGCAGGTGAGGGTACGACAACGCTTTAGGGGGATCGTACATGTAAGGGCGCGGGTTAGTGTGAGCGTACGGGTTAGGATTAGGGGACGGGTGAGGGGAAGGCTTCGGGGAAGTGTTAGGGTTAGGGTTCGGGCTAGGGTTAGGGTTAGGGGACGGGGACGGTTTAGGGTACAGGTGAGGGTACCACAACGGTTTAGGGGGAGCGTACGTGTGTGGGCGCGGGTTAGTGTGAGCATACGGGTTAGGATTAGGGGACGGGTGAGGGGAAGGCTTCGGGGAAGGGTTAGGGTTAGGGTTCGGGCTAGGGTTAGGGTTAGGGGACAGGGATGGTTTAGGGTCCAGGTGAGGGTACGACAACGGTTTAGGGGGAGCGTACGCTTGAGGGCCCGGGATAGTGTGAGCGTACGGGTTAGGATTAGGGGACGGGTGAGGGGAAGGCTTCGGGGAAGGGTTAGGGTTAGGGTTCGGGCTAGGGTTAGGGTTAGGGTTAGGGGACGGTTTAGGGTCCAGTTGAGGGTACAACAGCGCTTTAGGGGGAGGGTACGTGTGAGGGCGCGGGTTAGTGTGACCTTACGGTTTAGGATTAGGGGACGGGTGAGGGGAAAGCTTCGGGGAAGTGTTAGGGTTAGGGTTCGGGCTAGGGTTAGGGTTAGGGGAAGGGGACGGTTTAGGGTCCAGGTGAGGGTACGACAACGGTTTAGGGGGAGAATACGTGTGAGGGCGCGGGTTAGTGTGAGCGTACGGGTTAGGGTTAGGGGACGGGTGAGGGGAAGGCTTCGGGGAAGTGTAAGGGTTAGGGTTCGGGCTAGGGTTAGGGTTAGGGGACGGGGACGGTTTAGGGTCCAGGTGAGGGTACGACAACGGTTTAGGGGGAGCGTACGTGTGAGGGCGCAGGTTAGTGTGAGCGTACGGGTTAGGATTAGGGGACGGGTGAGGGGAAGTTTTCGGGGAAGGGTTAGGGTTAGGGTTCGGGCTAGGGTTAGGGTTAGGGGACGGGGACGGTTTAGGGTCCAGGTGAGGGTACGACAAAAGTTTAGGGTGAGCGTACGTGTGAGGGCGTGGGATAGTGTGAGCGTACGTGTTAGGATTATGGGACGGGTGAGGGGAAGGCTTCGGCGAAGGGTTAGGTTTAGGGTTCGGGCTAGGGTTAGGATTAGGGGACGGGGACGGTTTAGGGTGCAGGTGAGGGTACGACAATGGTTTAGGGGGAGCGTACGTGTGAGGGTGCGGGTTAGTGTGAGCGTACGGGTTAGGATTAGGGGACGGGTGAGGGGAAGTTTTTTGGGAAGGGTTAGGGTTAGGGTTCGGGCTAGGGTTAGGTTTAGGGGACGGGGACGGTTTAGGGTCCAGTTGAGAGTAAGACAGCACTTTAGGGGGAGGGTACGTGTGAGGGCGCGGGTTAGTGTGAGCCTACGGTTTAGGATTAGGGGTCGGGTGAGGGGAAGGCTTCGGGGAAGGGTTAGGGTTAGGGTTCGGGCTAGGGTTAGGGTTAGGGGACGGGGACGGTTTAGGGTCCCGGTGAGGGTACGACAACGGTTTATGGGGAGCACACGTGTGAGGGCGTGGGTTAGTGTGAGCATACGGGTTAGGGATAGGGGACGGGTGAGGGGAAGGCTTCGGGGAAGGGTTAGGGTTAGGGTTCGGGCTAGGGTTAGGGTTAGGGGACGGGGACGGTTTAGGGTCCAGGTGAGGGTACCACAACGGTTTAGGGGGAGCGTACGTGTGTGGGCACGGGTTAGTGTGAGCATACGGGTTAGGATTAGGGGACGGGTGAGGGGAAGGCTTCGGGGAAGGGTTAGGGTTAGGGTTCGGGCTAGGGTTAGGGTTAGAGGACAGGGATGGTTTAGGGTCCAGGTGAGGGTACGACAACGGTTTAAGGGTAGCGTACGCGTGAGGGCCCGGGATAGTGTGAGCGTACGGGTTAGGATTAGGGGACGGGTGAGGGGAAGGCTTCGGGGAAGTGTTATGGTTAGGGTTCGGGCTAGGGTTAGGGTTAGGGGACGGGGACGGTTTAGGGTCCCGGTGAGGGTACGACAACGGTTTAGGGGGAGCACACGTGTGAGGGCGTGGGTTAGTGTGAGCATACGGGTTAGGGATAGGGGACGGGTGAGGGGAAGGCTTCGGGGACGGGTTAGGGTTAGGGTTCGGGCTAGGGTTAGGGTTAGGGGACGGGGACGGTTTAGGGTCCAGGTGAGGGTACCACAACGGTTTAGGGGGAGCGTACGTGTGTGGGCGCGGGTTAGTGTGAGCATACGGGTTAGGATTAGGGGACGGGTGAGGGGAAGGCTTCGGGGAAGGGTTAGGGTTAGGGTTCGGGCTAGGGTTAGGGTTAGAGGACAGGGATGGTTTAGGGTCCAGGTGAGGGTACGACAACGGTTTAAGGGTAGCGTACGCGTGAGGGCCCGGGATAGTGTGAGCGTACGGGTTAGGATTAGGGGACGGGTGAGGGGAAGGCTTCGGGGAAGTGTTATGGTTAGGGTTCGGGCTAGGGTTAGGGTTAGGGGACGGGGACGGTTTAGGGTCCAGTTGAGGGTACGACAACGGTTTAGGGGGAACGTACATGTGAGGGCACGTGTTAGTGTGAGCGTACGGGTTAGGATTAGGGGACGGGTGAGGGGAAGCCTTCTGGGAAGTGTTAGGGTTAGGGTTCGGGCTAGGGTTAGGGTTAGGGGACGGGGACGGTTTAGGGTCCAGTTGAGGGTACGACAGCGCTTTAGGGGGAGGGTACGTGTGAGGGTGCGGGTTAGTGTGAGCGTACGGTTTAGGATTAGGGGACGGGTGAGGGGAAAGCTTCGGTGAAGTGTTAGGGTTCGGGCTAGTGTTAGTGTCAGGGGATGAGGACGGTTTAGGGTCCAGGTGAGGGTACGACAACAGTTTAGGGTGAGCGTACGTGTGAGGGCGCGGGTTAGTGTGAGCGTACGGGTTACGATTATGGGACGGGTGAGGGGAAGGCTTAGGGGAAGGGTTAGGTTTAGGGTTCTGGCTAGGGTTAGGGTTATGGGACGGGGACGGTTTAGGGTTCAGGTGAGGGTACGACAATGGTTTAGGGGGAGCGTACGTGTGAGGGCGCGGGTTAGTATGAGCGTACGGGTTAGGATTAGGGGACGGGTGAGGGGAAGGCTCCGGGGAAGGGTTAGGGTTAGGGTTCGGGCTAGGGTTAGGGTTAGGGGACGGGGACGGTTTAGGGTCCAGGTGTGGGTACGACAACGCTTTAGGGGGAGCGAATGTGTGAGGGTGCGGGTTAGTATGAGCGTACGGGTTAGGATTATGGGACGGGTGAGGGGAAGGCTTCGTGGAAAGGTTAGGTTTAGGGTTCGGGCTAGGGTTAGGGTTAGGGGACGGGGACGATTTAGGGTCCAGGTGAGGGTACGACAACATTTTAGGGGGAGCGTAAATGTGAGTGCGCGGGTTAGTGTGAGCGTACGGGTTAGGATTAGGGGACGGGTGAGGGGAAGGCTTCGGGGAAGGTTTAGGGTTAGGGTTCGGGCTAGGGTTAGGGTTAGGGGACGGGGACGGTTTAGGGTCCAGGTGAGGGTACGACAACGGTTTAGGGGGAGCATACGTGTGAGGGCGCGTGTTAGTGTGAGCGTACGGGTTAGGGTTAGGGGACGGGTGAGGGGAAGGCTTCGGGGAAGGGTTAGGTTTAGGGTTCGGGTTAGGGTTAGGGTTAGGGGACGGGGACGGTTTAGTGTGCAGGTGAGGGTACGACAATGGTTTAGGGGGAGCGTACGTGTGAGGGCGCGGGTTAGTGTGAGCGTACGGGTTAGGATTAGGGGACGGGTGAGGGGAAGTTTTCTGGGAAGGGTTAGGGTTAGGGTTCGGGCTAGGGTTAGGTTTAGGGGACGGGGACGGTTTAGGGTCCAGTTGAGAGTAAGACAGCACTTTAGGGGGAGGGTACGTGTGAGGGCGCGGGTTAGTGTGAGCCTACGGTTTAGGATTAGGGGTCGGGTGAGGGGAAGGCTTCGTGGAAAGGTTAGGGTTAGGGTTCGGGCTAGGGTTAGGGTTAGGGGACAGGGACAGTTTAGGTTGCAGGTGAGGGTACGACAACGCTTTAGGGGGAGTGTACATGTGAGGGGGCGGGATAGTGTGTGCGTACGGGTTAGGATTAGGGGACGGGTGAGGGGAAGGCTTCGGGGAAGTTTTAGGGTTAGGGTTCGGGCTAGGGTTAGGGTTAGGGGACGGGGACAGTTTAGGGTCCAGGTGAGGGTAACACAACAGTTTAGGGGGAGCGTACGTGTGTGGGCGCGGGTTACTGTGAGCATACGGGTTAGGATTAGGGGACGGGTGAGGGGAAGGCTTCGGGGAAGGTTTAGGGTTAGGGTTCGGGCTAGGGTTAGGGTTAGGGGACAGGGATGGTTTAGGGTCCAGGTGAGGGTACGACAACGGTTTAGGGGGAGCGTACGCGTGAGGGCCCGGGTTAGTGTGAGCGTACGGGTTAGGATTAGGGGATGGGTGAAGGGAAGGCTTCGGGGAAGTGTTAGGGTTAGGGTTCGGGCTAGGGTTAGGGTTAGGGGACGGGGACGGTTTAGGGTCCAGGTGAGGGTATGACAACGGTTTAGGGGGAGCGTACATGTGAGGGCGCGGGTTAGTGTGAACGTACGGGTTAGGATTAGGTGACGGGTGAGGGGAAGGCTTCTGGGAAGTGTTAGGGTTAGGGTTCGGGCTAGGGTTAGGGTGAGGGGACGGGGACGGTTTAGGGTCCAGGTGAGGTTACGACAACGGTTTATGGGGAGCGTACGTGTGAGGGCGCGGGTTAGTGTTAGCGTATGATTTAGGATTAGGGGACGGGTGAGGGGAAGGCTTCGGGGAAGTGTTAGGGTTAGGTTTCGGGCTAGGGTTAGGGTTAGGGGATGGGGACGGTTTAGGGTCCAGGTGAGGGTACGACAACAGTTTAGGGGGAGCGTACGTGTGAGGGCACTGGTTAGTGTGAGCGTACGGGTTAGGATTAGGGGACGGGTGAGGGGAAGGCTTCGGGGAAGGTTTAGGTTTAGGGTTCGGGCTAGGTTTAGGGTTAGGGGATAGGGACGGTTTAGGGTCCAGGTGAGGGTACGAGTAGGGTTTAGGGGGTGCATACGTGTGAGGGCGTGGGTTAGTGTGAGCGTACAGGTTAGGATTAGGGGACGGGTGAGCGGAAGGCTTCGGGGAAGGGTTAGGGTTAGGGTTCGGGCTAGGGTTAGGGTCAGGGGACGGGGACCGTTTTCGCTCCAGGTGAGGGTACGACAATGGTTTACGGGGAGTGTACGTGTGAGGGCGCGGGTTAGTGTGAGCGTACGGGTTAGGATTAGGGGACGTGTGAGGGGAAGGCTTCGTTGAAGGGTTCGGGATAGGGTTAGGGTTAGGGGACGTGGACGGTTTAGGGTCCATGTGAGGGTACGACAACAGTTTAGGGGGAGCATACGTGTGAGGGCGCGGGTTAGTGTGAGCGTACGGGTTAGGATTAGGGGACGGGTGAGGGGAAGGCTTCGGGGAAGGGTTAGGTTTAGGGTTCGGGCTAGGGTTAGGGTTAGGGGACGGGGACGGTTTAGGGTCCAGGTGAGGGTACGACAATGGTTTAGGGGGAGCGTACGTGTGAGGGCGCGGGTTATTGTGAGCGTACGGGTTAGGATTAGGGGACGGGTGAGGGGAAGGCTTCGGGGAAGGGTTAGGGTTAGGGTTCGGGCTAGGGTTAGGGTTAGGGGACGGGGACGGTTTAGGGTCCAGGTGAGGGTACGACAACGCTTTAGGGGGAGCGAATGTGTGAGGGTGCGGGTTAGTATGAGCGTACGGGTTAGGATTATGGGACGGGTGAGGGGAAGGCTTCGTGGAAAGGTTAGGGTTAGGGTTCGGGCTAGGGTTAGGGTTAGGGGACGGGGACGATTTAGGGTCCTGGTGAGGGTACGACAACTGTTTAGGGGGAGCGTACGTGTGAGGGAGCGAGTTAGTGTGAGCGTACGGGTTAGGATTAGGGGACGGTTGAGGGGAAGGCTTCGGGGAACGGTTAGGGTTAGGGTTCGGGCTAGGCTTAGCGTTAGGGGACAGGGACAGTTTAGGTTGCAGGTGAGGGTACGACAACGCTTTAGGGGTATCGTACATGTAAGGGCGCGGGTTAGTGTGAGCGTACGGGTTAGGATTAGGGGACGGGTGAGGGGAAGGCTTCGGGGAAGTGTTAGGGTTAGGGTTCGGGCTAGGGTTAGGGTTAGGGGACGGGGACGGTTTAGGGTACAGGTGAGGGTACCACAACGGTTTAGGGGGAGCGTACGTGTGTGGGCGCGGGTTAGTGTGAGCATACGGGTTAGGATTAGGGGACGGGTGAGGGGAAGGCTTCGGGGAAGGGTTAGGGTTAGGGTTCGGGCTAGGGTTAGGGTTAGGGGACAGGGATGGTTTAGGGTCCAGGTGAGGGTACGACAACGGTTTAGGGGGAGCGTACGCTTGAGGGCCCGGGATAGTGTGAGCGTACGGGTTAGGATTAGGGGACGGGTGAGGGGAAGGCTTCGGGGAAGGGTTAGGGTTAGGGTTCGGGCTAGGGTTAGGGTTAGGGGACGGGGACGGTTTAGGGTCCAGTTGAGGGTACGACAGCGCTTTAGGGGGAGGGTACGTGTGAGGGCGCGGGTTAGTGTGAGCGTACGGTTTAGGATTAGGGGACGGGTGAGGGGAAGGCTTCGGGGAAGGGTTAGGGTTAGGGTTCGGGCTAGGGTTAGGGTGAGGGGTCGGGGACGGTTTAGGGTCCAGGTGAGGGTACGACAACGCTTTACGGGAAGGGTACGTGTGAGGGCGAGGGTTAGTGTGAGCGTACGGGTTAGGATTAGGAGACGGGTGAGGGGAAGGCTTCGGGGAAGTGTTAGGGTTAGGGTTCGGGCTAGGGTTAGGGTTAGGGGAAGGGGACGGTTTAGGGTCCAGGTGATGGTACGACAACGCTTTAGGGGGAGGGTATGTGTGAGGGCGCAGGTTAGTGTGAGCGTACGGGTTAGGATTAGGGGACGGTTGAGGGGAAGACTTCGGGGAAGAGTAAGGGTTAGGGTTCGGGCTAGGGTTAGGGTTAGGGGACGGGGACGGTTTAGGGTCAAGTTGAGGTAAGACAGCGCTTCAGGGGGAGGGTACGTGTGAGGGCATGGGTTAGTGTGAGCGTACGGTTTAGGATTAGGGGACGGGTGAGGGGAAGGCTTCGGGGAAGGGTTAGGGTTAGAGTTCGGGCTAGGTTAGGGTTAGGGGATGGGGACAGTTTAGGGTCCAGGTGAGGGTACTACAACGGTTTAGGGGGAGCGTAAATGTGAGTGCGCAGGTTAGTGTGAGCGTACGGGTTAGGATTAGGGGACGGGTGAGGGGAAGGCTTCGGGGAAGGGTTAGGGTTAGGGTTCGGGCTAGGGTTAGGGTTAGGGGATGGGGACGGTTTAGGGTCCCGGTGAGGGTACGACAACGGTTTAGGGGGAGCACACGTGTGAGGGCGCGGGTAAGTGTGAGCGTACGGGTTAGGGTTAGGGGACGGGTGAGGGGAAGGCTTCGGGGAAGGGTTAGGGTTAGGGTTCGGGCTAGGGTGAGGGTTAGGGGACGGGGACGGTTTAGGGTCCAGGTGAGGGTACGACAACAGTTTAGGGGGAGCGTACGTGTGAGGGCGCGGGTTAGTGTGAGCGTACCGGTTAGGATTAGGGGACGGGTGAGGGGAAGGCTTCGGGGAAGGGTTAGGTTTAGGGTTCGGGCTAGGGTTAGGGTTAGGGGATGGGGACGGTTTAGGGTCCAGGTGAGGGTACGACAACGGTTTAGTGGGAGCGAATGTATGAGGGTGTGGGTTAGTGTGAGCGTACGGGTTAGGATTAGGGGACGGGTGAGGGGGAGGCTTCGTGGAAGGGTTCGGGATAGGGTTAGGGTTAGGGGACGGGGACGGTTTAGGGTCCATGTGAGGGTACGACAACAGTTTAGGGGGAGCGTACGTGTGAGGGCGTGGGTTAGTGTGAGCGTACGGGTTAGGATTAGGGAACAGGTGAGGGGAAGGCTTCGGGGAAGGGTTAGGGTTAGGGTTCGGGCTAGGGTTAGTGTTAGGGGACGGGGACGGTTTAGGATCCAGGTGAGGGTACGACAACGGTTTAGGGGGAGCGTACGTGTGAGGGCGCGTGTTAGTGTGAGCGTACGGGTTAGGATTAGGGGACGGGTGAGGGGAAGGCTTCAGGGAAGTATTAGGTTTAGGGTTCGGGCTAGGGTTAGTGTTAGGGAACGGGGACGGTTTAGGGTCCAGGTGAGGGTACTACAACGGCTTAGGGTGAGCGTACGTGTGAGGGCACGGGTTAGTGTGAGCGTACGGGTTAGGATTAGGGGACGGGTGAGGGGAAGGCTTCGGGGAAGGGTTAGGTTTAGGGTTCGGGCTAGGGTTAGGTTTAGGGGACGGGGACGGTTTAGGGTCCAGGTGAGGGTACGACAACGCTTTAGGGGGAGCGTACGTGTGTGGGCGCGGGTTAGTGTGAGCGTACGGGTTAGGATTAGGGGATGGGTGAGGGGAAGGCTTCGGGGAAGGTTTAGGATTAGGGTTCAGGCTAGGATTAGGGGACGGGGACGGGGACGGTTTAGGTTCCAGGTGAGGTTACGACAACGGTTTACGGGGAGCGTACATGTGAGGGCACGGGTTAGTGTGAGCGTACGGGTTAGGATTAGGGCACGGGTGAGGGGAAGGCTTCGGGGAAGGGTTAGGGTTAGGGTTCGGGCTAGGGTTAGGGTTAGGGGAAGGGGACGGTTTAGGGTCCAGGTCAGGGTACGACAACGGTTTAGGGGGAGAATACGTGTGAAGGCGCGGGTTAGTGTGAGCGTACGAGTTAGGGTTAGGGGACGGGTGAGGGGAAGGCTTCGGGGAAGTGTTAGGGTTAGGGTTCGGGCTAGGGTTAGTGTTAGGGGACGGGGACAGTTTAGGATCCAGGTGAGGGTACGACAACGGTTTAGGGGGAGCGTACGTGTGAGGGCGCGGGTTAGTGTGAGCGTACGGGTTAGGATTAGGGGACGGGTGAGGGGAAGGCTTCGGGGAAAGGTTAGGGTTAGGGTTCGGGCTAGGGTTAGGGTTAGGGGACGGGGACGGTTCAGGGTCCAGGTGAGGGTACGACAACAGTTTAGGGTGAGAGTTCGTGTGAGGGCGCGGGTTAGTGTGAGCGTACGGGTTAGGATTAGGGGACGGGTGAGGGGAAGGCTTCGGGGAAGATTTAGGTTTAGGGTTCGGGCTAGGGTTAGGGTTAGGTGACGGGGACGGTTTAGGGTCCAGGTGAGGGTACGACAATGGTTTAGGGGGAGCGTACGTGTGAGGGCGCGGGTTAGTGTGAGCGTACGGGTTAGGATTAGGGGACGGGTGAGGGGAAGGCTTCGGGGAAGGGTTAGGGTTAGGGTTCGGGCTAGGGTTAGGGTTAGGGGACGGGGAAGGTTTAGGGTCCAGTTGAGGGTACGACATCGCTTTGGGGGAGCGAATGTGTGAGGGTGCGGGTTAGTATGAGCGTACGGGTTAGGATTATGGGACGGGTGAGGGGAAGGCTTCGTGGAAAGGTTAGGGTTAGGGTTTGGGCTAGGGTTAGGGTTAGGGGACGGGGACGATTTAGGGTCCAGGTGAGGGTACGACAACGGTTTAGGGGGAGCGTACATGTGAGGGCGCGAGTTAGTGTGAGCGTACGGGTTAGGATTAGGGGACGGGTGAGGGGAAGGCTTCGGGGAAGTGTTAGGGTTAGGGATCGGGCTAGGGTTAGGTTTAGGGGACGGGGACGGTTTAGGGTCCAGGTGAGGGTACGACAACGCTTTAGGGGGAGCGTGCGTGTGAGGGCGCGGGTTAGTGTGAGCGTACGGGTTAGGATTAGGGGACGGGTGAGGGGAATGCTTCGGGGAAGGGTTAGGGTTAGGGTTCGGACTAGGGTTAGGGTTAGGGGAAGGGGACGGTTTAGGGTCCATGTGAGGGTACGACAATGGTTTAGGGGGAGAATACGTGTGAGGGCGTGGGTTAGTGTGAGCGTACGGGTTAGGATTAGGGGACAGGTGAGGGGAAGGCTTCGGGGAAGTGTTAGGGTTAGGGTTCGGGCTAGGGTTAGGGTTAGGGGACGGGGACGGTTTAGGGTCCAGGTGAGGGTACGACAACGGTTTAGGGGGAGCGTACATGTGAGGGCACGCGTTAGTGTGAGCGTACGGGTTAAGATTAGAGGAAGGGTGAGGGAAAGACTTCGGGGAAGGGTTAGGGTTAGGGTTCGGGCTAGGGTTAGGGTTAGGGGACGGGGACGGTTTAGGGTCCAGTTGAGTGTAAGACAGCGCTTTAGGGGGAAGGTACGTGTGAGGGCATGGGTTAGTGTGAGCGTACGTTTAGGATTAGGGGACGGGTGAGGGGAAGGCTTCGGGGAAGGGTTAGGGTTAGGGTTCGGTCTAGGGTTAGGGTTAGGGGACGGGGACGTTTTAGGGTCCAGGTGAGCGTACTACAACGGTTTAGGGGGAGCGTAAATGTGAGTGCGCACGTTAGTGTGAGCGTACGGGTTAGGATTAGGGGACGGGTGAGGGGAAGGCTTCGGGCAAGGGTTAGGGTTAGAGTTCGGGCTAGGGTTATGGTTAGGGGTCGGGGACGGTTTAGGGTCCCGGTGAGGGTACGACAACGGTTTAGGGGGAGCATACGTGTGAGGGCGCAGGTTAGTGTGAGTGTACGGGTTAGGGTTAGGGGACGGGTGAGAGGAAGGCTTCGGGGAAGGGTTAGGGTTAGGGTTCGGGCTAGGGTTAGGGTTAGGGGACGGGGACGGTTTAGGGTCCAGGTGAGGGTACCACAACGGTTTAGGGGGAGCGTACGTGTGTGGGCGCGGGTTAGTGTGAGCATACGGGTTAGGATTAGGGGACGGGTGAGGGGTAGGCTTCGGGGAAGGGTTAGGGTTAGGGTTCGGGCTAGGGTTAGGGTTAAGGGACAGGGATGGTTTAGGGTCCAGGTGAGGGTACGACAACGGTTTAGGGGTAGCGTACGCGTGAGGGCCCGGGATAGTGTGAGCGTACGGGTTAGGATTAGGGGACAGGTGAGGGGAAGGCTTCGGGGAAGTGTTAGGGTTAGGGTTCGGGCTAGGGTTAGGGTTCGGGGACGGGGACGGTTTAGGGTCCAGTTGAGTGTACGACAACGGTTTAGGGGGAGCGTACATGTGAGGGCACGTGTTAGTGTGAGCGTACGGGTTAGGATTAGGGGACGGGTGAGGGGAAGGCTTCTGGGAAGTGTTAGGTTTAGGGTTCGGGCTAGGGTTAGGGTTAGGGGACGGGGACGGTTTAGGGTCCAGTTGAGGGTACGACAGCGCTTTAGGGGGAGGGTATGTGTGAGGGTGCGGGTTAGTGTGAGCGTACGGTTTAGGATTAGGGGACGGGTGAGGGGAAAGCTTCGGTGAAGTGTTAGGGTTCGGGCTAGGGTTAGGCTTAGGTGACGGGGACGGTTTAGGGTCCAGGTGAGGATACGACAACGCTTTACGGGGAGGGTACGTGTGAGGGCGCGGGTTAGTGTGAGCGTACGGGTTAGGATTAGGGGACGGGTGAGGGGAAGGCTTCATGGAAGGGTTAGGGTTAGGGTTCGGGCTACGGTTAGGGTTAGGTGACGGGGACAGTTTAGGGTCCATGTGAGGGTACGACAACACTTTAGGGTGAGCGTACGTGTGAGGGCGCGGGTTAGTGTGAGCGTACGGGTTAGGATTAGGGGACGGGTGAGGGGAAGGCTTCGGGGAAGGGTTAGGTTTAGGGTTCGGGCTAGGGTTAGGGTTAGGGGACAGGGACGGTTTAGGGTCCAGGTGAGGGTACGACAACGGTTTAGGGGGAGCGTACGTGTGAGGGCGCGGGTTAGTGTGAGCGTACGGGTTAGGATTAGGGGACGGGTGAGGGGAAGGCTTCGGGGAAGGGTTAGGGTTAGGGTTCGGGCTAGGGTTAGGGTTAGGGGACGGGGACGGTTTAGGGTCCAGGTGAGGGTACGACAACGCTTTAGAGGTAGCGAATGTGTGAGGGTGCGGGTTAGTATGAGCGTACGGGTTAGGATTATGGGACGGGTGAGGGGAAGGCTTCGTGGAAAGGTTAGGTTTAGGGTTCGGGCTAGGGTTAGGGTTAGGGGACGGGGACGATTTAGGGTCCAGGTGAGGGTACGACAACATTTTAGGGGGAGCGTAAATGTGAGTGCGCGGGTTAGTGTGAGCGTACGGGTTAGGATTAGGGGACGGGTGAGGGGAAGGCTTCGGGGAAGGTTTAGGGTTAGGGTTCGGGATAGGGTTAGGGTTAGGGGACGGGGACGGTTTAGGGTCCAGGTGAGCATACGACAACGGTTAAGGGGGAGCATACGTGTGAGGGCGCGGGTTAGTGTGAGCGTACGGGTTAGGGTTAGGGGACGGGTGAGGGGAAGGCTTCGGGGAAGGGTTAGGGTTAGGGTTCGGGCTAGGGTTAGGGTTAGAGGACAGGGATGGTTTAGGGTCCAGGTGAGGGTACGACAACGGTTTAAGGGTAGCGTACGCGTGAGGGCCCGGGATAGTGTGAGCGTACGGGTTAGGATTAGGGGACGGGTGAGGGGAAGGCTTCGGGGAAGTGTTATGGTTAGGGTTCGGGCTAGGGTTAGGGTTAGGGGACGGGGACGGTTTAGGGTCCAGTTGAGGGTACGACAACGGTTTAGGGGGAACGTACATGTGAGGGCACGTGTTAGTGTGAGCGTACGTGTTAGGATTAGGGGACGGGTGAGGGTAAGCCTTCTGGGAAGTGTTAGGGTTAGGGTTCGGGCTAGGGTTAGGGTTAGGGGACGGGGACGGTTTAGGGTCCAGTTGAGGGTACGACAGCGCTTTAGGGGGAGGGTACGTGTGAGGGTGCGGGTTAGTGTGAGCGTACGGTTTAGGATTAGGGGACGGGTGAGGGGAAAGCTTCGGTGAAGTGTTAGGGTTCGGGCTAGTGTTAGTGTCAGGGGATGGGGACGGTTTAGGGTCCAGGTGAGGGTACGACAACAGTTTAGGGTGAGCGTACGTGTGAGGGCGCGGGTTAGTGTGAGCGTACGGGTTACGATTATGGGACGGGTGAGGGGAAGGCTTCGGGGAAGGGTTAGGTTTAGGGTTCTGGCTAGGGTTAGGGTTATGGGACGGGGACGGTTTAGGGTTCAGGTGAGGGTACGACAATGGTTTAGGGGGAGCGTACGTGTGAGGGCGCGGGTTAGTATGAGCGTACGGGTTAGGATTAGGGGACGGGTGAGGGGAAGGCTTCGGGGAAGGGTTAGGGTTAGGGTTCGGGCTAGGGTTAGGGTTAGGGGACGGGGACGGTTTAGGGTCCAGGTGTGGGTACGACAACGCTTTAGGGGGAGCGAATGTGTGAGGGTGCGGGTTAGTATGAGCGTACGGGTTAGGATTATGGGACGGGTGAGGGGAAGGCTTCGTGGAAAGGTTAGGTTTAGGGTTCGGGCTAGGGTTAGGGTTAGGGGACGGGGACGATTTAGGGTCCAGGTGAGGGTACGACAACATTTTAGGGGGAGCGTAAATGTGAGTGCGCGGGTTAGTGTGAGCGTATGGGTTAGGATTAGGGGACGGGTGAGGGGAAGGCTTCGGGGAAGGTTTAGGGTTAGGGTTCGGGCTAGGGTTAGGGTTAGGGGACGGGGACGGTTTAGGGTCCAGGTGAGGGTACGACAACGGTTTAGGGGGAGCATACGTGTGAGGGCGCGTGTTAGTGTGAGCGTACGGGTTAGGGTTAGGGGACGGGTGAGGGGAAGGCTTCGGGGAAGGGTTAGGTTTAGGGTTCGGGTTAGGGTTAGGGTTAGGGGACGGGGACGGTTTAGGGTCCAGGTGAGGGTACAACAACAGTTTAGGGGGAGCGTACGTGTGAGGGCGTGGGTTAGCGTGAGCGTACGGGTTAGGATTAGGGGACGGGTGAGGGGAAGGCTTCGGGGAAGGGTTAGGGTTAGGGTTCGGGCTAGGGTTAGGGTTAGGGGACGGGGACGGTTTAGGGTCCAGTTGAGAGTAAGACAGCGCTTTAGGAGGAGGGTACGTGTGAGGGCGTGGGTTAGTGTGAGCCTACGGTTTAGGATTAGGGGACGGGTGAGGGGAAGGCTTCGGGGAAGGGTTAGGGTTAGGGTTCGGGCTAGGGTTAGCGTTAGGGGACAGGGACAGTTTAGGTTGCAGGTGAGGGTACGACAACGCTTTAGGGGGAGCGTACATGTGAGGGCGCGGGTTAGTGTGAGCGTACGGTTAGGATTAGGGGACGGGTGAGGGGAAGGCTTCGGGGAAGGTTTAGGGTTAGGGTTCGGGCTAGGGTTAGGGTTGGGGAAGGCGACGGTTTAGGGTCCAGGTGAGGGTACGACAACGGTTTAGGGGGAGAATACGTGTGAGGGCGTGGGTTAGTGTGAGCGTACGGGTTAGGGTTAGGGGACGGGTGAGGGGAAGGCTTCGGGGAAGTGTTAGGGTTAGGGTTCGGGCTAGGGATAGGGTTAGGGGACGGGGACAGTTTAGGGTCCAGGTGAGGGTACGACAACGGTTTAGGGGGAGTGTACGTGTGAGGGCGCAGGTTAGTGTGAGCGTACGGGTTAGGATTAGGGGACGGGTGAGGGGAAGGCTTCGGGAAAGGGTTAGGGTTAGGGTTCGGGCTAGGGTTAGGGTTAGGGGACGGGGACGGTTCAGGGTCCAGGTGAGGGTACGACAACAGTTTAGGGTGAGCGTACGTGTGCGGGCGCGGGTTAGTGTGAGCGTACGGGTTAGGAGTAGGGGACGGGTGAGGGGAAGGCTTCGGGGAAGGGTTAGGTTTAGGGTTCGGGCTAGGGTTAGGGTTAGGGGACGGGGACGGTTTAGGGTCCAGGTGAGGGTACGACAATGGTTTAGGGGGAGCGTACGTGTGAGGGCGCGGGTTATTGTGAGCGTACGGGTTACGATTAGGGGACGGGTGAGGGGAAGGCTTCTGGGAAGGGTTAGGGTTAGGGTTCGGGCTAGGGTTAGGGTTAGGGGACGGGGACGGTTTAGGGTCCAGGTGAGGGTACGACAACGCTTTAGGGGGAGCGAATGTGTGAGGGTGCGGGTTAGTATGAGCGTACGGGTTAGGATTATGGGACGGGTGAGGGGAAGGCTTCGTGGAAAGGTTAGGGTTAGGGTTCGGGCTAGGGTTAGGGTTAGGGTACGGGGACGATTTAGGGTCCTGGTGAGGGTACGACAACGGTTTAGGGGGAGCGTACGTGTGAGGGCGCGAGTTAGTGTGAGCGTAGGGGTTAGGATTAGGGGACGGTTGAGGGGAAGGCTTCGGGGAACGGTTAGGGTTAGGGTTCGGGCTAGGGTTAGCGTTAGGGGACAGGGACAGTTTAGGTTGCAGGTGAGGGTACGACAACGCTTTAGGGGGATCGTACATGTAAGGGCGCGGGTTAGTGTGAGCGTACGGGTTAGGATTAGGGGACGGGTGAGGGGAAGGCTTCGGGGAAGTGTTAGGGTTAGGGTTCGGGCTAGGGTTAGGGTTAGGGGACGGGGACGGTTTAGGGTACAGGTGAGGGTACCACAACGGTTTAGGGGGAGCGTACGTGTGTGGGCGCGGGTTAGTGTGAGCATACGGGTTAGGATTAGGGGACGGGTGAGGGGAAGGCTTCGGGGAAGGGTTAGGGTTAGGGTTCGGGCTAGGGTTAGGGTTAGGGGACAGGGATGGTTTAGGGTCCAGGTGAGGGTACGACAACGGTTTAGGGGGAGCGTACGCTTGAGGGCCCGGGATAGTGTGAGCGTACGGGTTAGGATTAGGGGACGGGTGAGGGGAAGGCTTCGGGGAAGGGTTAGGGTTAGGGTTCGGGCTAGGGTTAGGGTTAGGGTTAGGGGACGGTTTAGGGTCCAGTTGAGGGTACAACAGCGCTTTAGGGGGAGGGTACGTGTGAGGGCGCGGGTTAGTGTGACCTTACGGTTTAGGATTAGGGGACGGGTGAGGGGAAAGCTTCGGGGAAGTGTTAGGGTTAGGGTTCGGGCTAGGGTTAGGGTTAGGGGAAGGGGACGGTTTAGGGTCCAGGTGAGGGTACGACAACGGTTTAGGGGGAGAATACGTGTGAGGGCGCGGGTTAGTGTGAGCGTACGGGTTAGGGTTAGGGGACGGGTGAGGGGAAGGCTTCGGGGAAGTGTAAGGGTTAGGGTTCGGGCTAGGGTTAGGGTTAGGGGACGGGGACGGTTTAGGGTCCAGGTGAGGGTACGACAACGGTTTAGGGGGAGCGTACGTGTGAGGGCGCAGGTTAGTGTGAGCGTACGGGTTAGGATTAGGGGACGGGTGAGGGGAAGTTTTCGGGGAAGGGTTAGGGTTAGGGTTCGGGCTAGGGTTAGGGTTAGGGGACGGGGACGGTTTAGGGTCCAGGTGAGGGTACGACAAAAGTTTAGGGTGAGCGTACGTGTGAGGGCGTGGGATAGTGTGAGCGTACGTGTTAGGATTATGGGACGGGTGAGGGGAAGGCTTCGGCGAAGGGTTAGGTTTAGGGTTCGGGCTAGGGTTAGGATTAGGGGACGGGGACGGTTTAGGGTGCAGGTGAGGGTACGACAATGGTTTAGGGGGAGCGTACGTGTGAGGGTGCGGGTTAGTGTGAGCGTACGGGTTAGGATTAGGGGACGGGTGAGGGGAAGTTTTTTGGGAAGGGTTAGGGTTAGGGTTCGGGCTAGGGTTAGGTTTAGGGGACGGGGACGGTTTAGGGTCCAGTTGAGAGTAAGACAGCACTTTAGGGGGAGGGTACGTGTGAGGGCGCGGGTTAGTGTGAGCCTACGGTTTAGGATTAGGGGTCGGGTGAGGGGAAGGCTTCGGGGAAGGGTTAGGGTTAGGGTTCGGGCTAGGGTTAGGGTTAGGGGACGGGGACGGTTTAGGGTCCCGGTGAGGGTACGACAACGGTTTATGGGGAGCACACGTGTGAGGGCGTGGGTTAGTGTGAGCATACGGGTTAGGGATAGGGGACGGGTGAGGGGAAGGCTTCGGGGAAGGGTTAGGGTTAGGGTTCGGGCTAGGGTTAGGGTTAGGGGACGGGGACGGTTTAGGGTCCAGGTGAGGGTACCACAACGGTTTAGGGGGAGCGTACGTGTGTGGGCACGGGTTAGTGTGAGCATACGGGTTAGGATTAGGGGACGGGTGAGGGGAAGGCTTCGGGGAAGGGTTAGGGTTAGGGTTCGGGCTAGGGTTAGGGTTAGAGGACAGGGATGGTTTAGGGTCCAGGTGAGGGTACGACAACGGTTTAAGGGTAGCGTACGCGTGAGGGCCCGGGATAGTGTGAGCGTACGGGTTAGGATTAGGGGACGGGTGAGGGGAAGGCTTCGGGGAAGTGTTATGGTTAGGGTTCGGGCTAGGGTTAGGGTTAGGGGACGGGGACGGTTTAGGGTCCCGGTGAGGGTACGACAACGGTTTAGGGGGAGCACACGTGTGAGGGCGTGGGTTAGTGTGAGCATACGGGTTAGGGATAGGGGACGGGTGAGGGGAAGGCTTCGGGGACGGGTTAGGGTTAGGGTTCGGGCTAGGGTTAGGGTTAGGGGACGGGGACGGTTTAGGGTCCAGGTGAGGGTACCACAACGGTTTAGGGGGAGCGTACGTGTGTGGGCGCGGGTTAGTGTGAGCATACGGGTTAGGATTAGGGGACGGGTGAGGGGAAGGCTTCGGGGAAGGGTTAGGGTTAGGGTTCGGGCTAGGGTTAGGGTTAGAGGACAGGGATGGTTTAGGGTCCAGGTGAGGGTACGACAACGGTTTAAGGGTAGCGTACGCGTGAGGGCCCGGGATAGTGTGAGCGTACGGGTTAGGATTAGGGGACGGGTGAGGGGAAGGCTTCGGGGAAGTGTTATGGTTAGGGTTCGGGCTAGGGTTAGGGTTAGGGGACGGGGACGGTTTAGGGTCCAGTTGAGGGTACGACAACGGTTTAGGGGGAACGTACATGTGAGGGCACGTGTTAGTGTGAGCGTACGGGTTAGGATTAGGGGACGGGTGAGGGGAAGCCTTCTGGGAAGTGTTAGGGTTAGGGTTCGGGCTAGGGTTAGGGTTAGGGGACGGGGACGGTTTAGGGTCCAGTTGAGGGTACGACAGCGCTTTAGGGGGAGGGTACGTGTGAGGGTGCGGGTTAGTGTGAGCGTACGGTTTAGGATTAGGGGACGGGTGAGGGGAAAGCTTCGGTGAAGTGTTAGGGTTCGGGCTAGTGTTAGTGTCAGGGGATGAGGACGGTTTAGGGTCCAGGTGAGGGTACGACAACAGTTTAGGGTGAGCGTACGTGTGAGGGCGCGGGTTAGTGTGAGCGTACGGGTTACGATTATGGGACG
Source organism: Leucopleurus acutus (assembly GCF_964270905.1). Taxonomy (NCBI): domain Eukaryota; kingdom Metazoa; phylum Chordata; class Mammalia; order Artiodactyla; family Delphinidae; genus Leucopleurus; species Leucopleurus acutus. Next base: position 194,466 of record NW_028139168.1, read on the forward strand.
GGTGAGGGGAAGGCTTAGGGGAAGGGTTAGGTTTAGGGTTCTGGCTAGGGTTAGGGTTATGGGACGGGGACGGTTTAGGGTTCAGGTGAGGGTACGACAATGGTTTAGGGGGAGCGTACGTGTGAGGGCGCGGGTTAGTATGAGCGTACGGGTTAGGATTAGGGGACGGGTGAGGGGAAGGCTCCGGGGAAGGGTTAGGGTTAGGGTTCGGGCTAGGGTTAGGGTTAGGGGACGGGGACGGTTTAGGGTCCAGGTGTGGGTACGACAACGCTTTAGGGGGAGCGAATGTGTGAGGGTGCGGGTTAGTATGAGCGTACGGGTTAGGATTATGGGACGGGTGAGGGGAAGGCTTCGTGGAAAGGTTAGGTTTAGGGTTCGGGCTAGGGTTAGGGTTAGGGGACGGGGACGATTTAGGGTCCAGGTGAGGGTACGACAACATTTTAGGGGGAGCGTAAATGTGAGTGCGCGGGTTAGTGTGAGCGTACGGGTTAGGATTAGGGGACGGGTGAGGGGAAGGCTTCGGGGAAGGTTTAGGGTTAGGGTTCGGGCTAGGGTTAGGGTTAGGGGACGGGGACGGTTTAGGGTCCAGGTGAGGGTACGACAACGGTTTAGGGGGAGCATACGTGTGAGGGCGCGTGTTAGTGTGAGCGTACGGGTTAGGGTTAGGGGACGGGTGAGGGGAAGGCTTCGGGGAAGGGTTAGGTTTAGGGTTCGGGTTAGGGTTAGGGTTAGGGGACGGGGACGGTTTAGTGTGCAGGTGAGGGTACGACAATGGTTTAGGGGGAGCGTACGTGTGAGGGCGCGGGTTAGTGTGAGCGTACGGGTTAGGATTAGGGGACGGGTGAGGGGAAGTTTTCTGGGAAGGGTTAGGGTTAGGGTTCGGGCTAGGGTTAGGTTTAGGGGACGGGGACGGTTTAGGGTCCAGTTGAGAGTAAGACAGCACTTTAGGGGGAGGGTACGTGTGAGGGCGCGGGTTAGTGTGAGCCTACGGTTTAGGATTAGGGGTCGGGTGAGGGGAAGGCTTCGTGGAAAGGTTAGGGTTAGGGTTCGGGCTAGGGTTAGGGTTAGGGGACAGGGACAGTTTAGGTTGCAGGTGAGGGTACGACAACGCTTTAGGGGGAGTGTACATGTGAGGGGGCGGGATAGTGTGTGCGTACGGGTTAGGATTAGGGGACGGGTGAGGGGAAGGCTTCGGGGAAGTTTTAGGGTTAGGGTTCGGGCTAGGGTTAGGGTTAGGGGACGGGGACAGTTTAGGGTCCAGGTGAGGGTAACACAACAGTTTAGGGGGAGCGTACGTGTGTGGGCGCGGGTTACTGTGAGCATACGGGTTAGGATTAGGGGACGGGTGAGGGGAAGGCTTCGGGGAAGGTTTAGGGTTAGGGTTCGGGCTAGGGTTAGGGTTAGGGGACAGGGATGGTTTAGGGTCCAGGTGAGGGTACGACAACGGTTTAGGGGGAGCGTACGCGTGAGGGCCCGGGTTAGTGTGAGCGTACGGGTTAGGATTAGGGGATGGGTGAAGGGAAGGCTTCGGGGAAGTGTTAGGGTTAGGGTTCGGGCTAGGGTTAGGGTTAGGGGACGGGGACGGTTTAGGGTCCAGGTGAGGGTATGACAACGGTTTAGGGGGAGCGTACATGTGAGGGCGCGGGTTAGTGTGAACGTACGGGTTAGGATTAGGTGACGGGTGAGGGGAAGGCTTCTGGGAAGTGTTAGGGTTAGGGTTCGGGCTAGGGTTAGGGTGAGGGGACGGGGACGGTTTAGGGTCCAGGTGAGGTTACGACAACGGTTTATGGGGAGCGTACGTGTGAGGGCGCGGGTTAGTGTTAGCGTATGATTTAGGATTAGGGGACGGGTGAGGGGAAGGCTTCGGGGAAGTGTTAGGGTTAGGTTTCGGGCTAGGGTTAGGGTTAGGGGATGGGGACGGTTTAGGGTCCAGGTGAGGGTACGACAACAGTTTAGGGGGAGCGTACGTGTGAGGGCACTGGTTAGTGTGAGCGTACGGGTTAGGATTAGGGGACGGGTGAGGGGAAGGCTTCGGGGAAGGTTTAGGTTTAGGGTTCGGGCTAGGTTTAGGGTTAGGGGATAGGGACGGTTTAGGGTCCAGGTGAGGGTACGAGTAGGGTTTAGGGGGTGCATACGTGTGAGGGCGTGGGTTAGTGTGAGCGTACAGGTTAGGATTAGGGGACGGGTGAGCGGAAGGCTTCGGGGAAGGGTTAGGGTTAGGGTTCGGGCTAGGGTTAGGGTCAGGGGACGGGGACCGTTTTCGCTCCAGGTGAGGGTACGACAATGGTTTACGGGGAGTGTACGTGTGAGGGCGCGGGTTAGTGTGAGCGTACGGGTTAGGATTAGGGGACGTGTGAGGGGAAGGCTTCGTTGAAGGGTTCGGGATAGGGTTAGGGTTAGGGGACGTGGACGGTTTAGGGTCCATGTGAGGGTACGACAACAGTTTAGGGGGAGCATACGTGTGAGGGCGCGGGTTAGTGTGAGCGTACGGGTTAGGATTAGGGGACGGGTGAGGGGAAGGCTTCGGGGAAGGGTTAGGTTTAGGGTTCGGGCTAGGGTTAGGGTTAGGGGACGGGGACGGTTTAGGGTCCAGGTGAGGGTACGACAATGGTTTAGGGGGAGCGTACGTGTGAGGGCGCGGGTTATTGTGAGCGTACGGGTTAGGATTAGGGGACGGGTGAGGGGAAGGCTTCGGGGAAGGGTTAGGGTTAGGGTTCGGGCTAGGGTTAGGGTTAGGGGACGGGGACGGTTTAGGGTCCAGGTGAGGGTACGACAACGCTTTAGGGGGAGCGAATGTGTGAGGGTGCGGGTTAGTATGAGCGTACGGGTTAGGATTATGGGACGGGTGAGGGGAAGGCTTCGTGGAAAGGTTAGGGTTAGGGTTCGGGCTAGGGTTAGGGTTAGGGGACGGGGACGATTTAGGGTCCTGGTGAGGGTACGACAACTGTTTAGGGGGAGCGTACGTGTGAGGGAGCGAGTTAGTGTGAGCGTACGGGTTAGGATTAGGGGACGGTTGAGGGGAAGGCTTCGGGGAACGGTTAGGGTTAGGGTTCGGGCTAGGCTTAGCGTTAGGGGACAGGGACAGTTTAGGTTGCAGGTGAGGGTACGACAACGCTTTAGGGGTATCGTACATGTAAGGGCGCGGGTTAGTGTGAGCGTACGGGTTAGGATTAGGGGACGGGTGAGGGGAAGGCTTCGGGGAAGTGTTAGGGTTAGGGTTCGGGCTAGGGTTAGGGTTAGGGGACGGGGACGGTTTAGGGTACAGGTGAGGGTACCACAACGGTTTAGGGGGAGCGTACGTGTGTGGGCGCGGGTTAGTGTGAGCATACGGGTTAGGATTAGGGGACGGGTGAGGGGAAGGCTTCGGGGAAGGGTTAGGGTTAGGGTTCGGGCTAGGGTTAGGGTTAGGGGACAGGGATGGTTTAGGGTCCAGGTGAGGGTACGACAACGGTTTAGGGGGAGCGTACGCTTGAGGGCCCGGGATAGTGTGAGCGTACGGGTTAGGATTAGGGGACGGGTGAGGGGAAGGCTTCGGGGAAGGGTTAGGGTTAGGGTTCGGGCTAGGGTTAGGGTTAGGGGACGGGGACGGTTTAGGGTCCAGTTGAGGGTACGACAGCGCTTTAGGGGGAGGGTACGTGTGAGGGCGCGGGTTAGTGTGACCTTACGGTTTAGGATTAGGGGACGTGTGAGGGGAAAGCTTCGGGGAAGTGTTAGGGTTAGGGTTCGGGCTAGGGTTAGGGTTAGGGGAAGGGGACGGTTTAGGGTCCAGGTGAGGGTACGACAACGGTTTAGGGGGAGAATACGTGTGAGGGCGCGGGTTAGTGTGAGCGTACGGGTTAGGGTTAGGGGACGGGTGAGGGGAAGGCTTCGGGGAAGTGTAAGGGTTAGGGTTCGGGCTAGGGTTAGGGTTAGGGGACGGGGATGGTTTAGGGTCCAGGTGAGGGTACGACAACGGTTTAGGGGGAGCGTACGTGTGAGGGCGCAGGTTAGTGTGAGCGTACGGGTTAGGATTAGGGGACGGGTGAGGGGAAGTTTTCGGGGAAGGGTTAGGGTTAGGGTTCGGGCTAGGGTTAGGGTTAGGGGACGGGGACGGTTTAGGGTCCAGGTGAGGGTACGACAAAAGTTTAGGGTGAGCGTACGTGTGAGGGCGTGGGATAGTGTGAGCGTACGTGTTAGGATTATGGGACGGGTGAGGGGAAGGCTTCGGCGAAGGGTTAGGTTTAGGGTTCGGGCTAGGGTTAGGATTAGGGGACGGGGACGGTTTAGGGTGCAGGTGAGTGTACGACAATGGTTTAGGGGGAGCGTACGTGTGAGGGCGCGGGTTAGTGTGAGCGTACGGGTTAGGATTAGGGGACGGGTGAGGGGAAGTTTTCTGGGAAGGGTTAGGGTTAGGGTTCTGGCTAGGGTTAGGTTTAGGGGACGGGGACGGTTTAGGGTCCAGTTGAGAGTAAGACAGCACTTTAGGGGGAGGGTACGTGTGAGGGCGCGGGTTAGTGTGAGCCTACGGTTTAGGATTAGGGGTCGGGTGAGGGGAAGGCTTCGGGGAAGGGTTAGGGTTAGGGTTCGGGCTAGGGTTAGGGTTAGGGGACAGGGACAGTTTAGGTTGCAGGTGAGGGTACGACAACGCTTTAGGGGGAGTGTACATGTGAGGGGGCGGGTTAGTGTGTGCGTACGGGTTAGGATTAGGGGACGGGTGAGGGGAAGGCTTCGGGGAAGTTTTAGGGTTAGGGTTCGGGCTAGGGTTAGGGTTAGGGGACGGGGACAGTTTAGGGTCCAGGTGAGGGTAACACAACGGTTTAGGGGGAGCGTACGTGTGTGGGCGCGGGTTACTGTGAGCATACGGGTTAGGATTAGGGGACGGGTGAGGGGAAGGCTTCGGGGAAGGTTTAGGGTTAGGGTTCGGGCTAGGGTTAGGGTTAGGGGACAGGGATGGTTTAGGGTCCAGGTGAGGGTACGACAACGGTTTAGGGGGAGCGTACGCGTGAGGGCCCGGGTTAGTGTGAGCGTACGGGTTAGGATTAGGGGATGGGTGAAGGGAAGGCTTCGGGGAAGTGTTAGGGTTAGGGTTCGGGCTAGGGTTAGGGTTAGGGGACGGGGACGGTTTAGGGTCCAGGTGAGGGTACGACAACGGTTTAGGGGGAGCGTACATGTGAGGGCGCGGGTTAGTGTGAACGTACGGGTTAGGATTAGGGGACGGGTGAGGGGAAGGCTTCTGGGAAGTGTTAGGGTTAGGGTTCGGGCTAGGGTTAGGGTGAGGGGACGGGGACGGTTTAGGGTCCAGGTGAGGTTACGACAACGGTTTATGGGGAGCGTACGTGTGAGGGCGCGGGTTAGTGTTAGCGTATGATTTAGGATTAGGGGACGGGTGAGGGGAAGGCTTCGGGGAAGTGTTAGGGTTAGGTTTCGGGCTAGGGTTAGGGTTAGGGGATGGGGACGGTTTAGGGTCCAGGTGAGGGTACGACAACAGTTTAGGGGGAGCGTACGTGTGAGGGCACGGGTTAGTGTGAGCGTACGGGTTAGGATTAGGGGACGGGTGAGGGGAAGGCTTCGGGGAAGGTTTAGGTTTAGGGTTCGGGCTAGGGTTAGGGTTAGGGGATAGGGACGGTTTAGGGTCCAGGTGAGGGTACGAGTAGGGTTTAGGGGGTGCATACGTGTGAGGGCGTGTGTTAGTGTGAGCGTACAGGTTAGGATTAGGGGACGGGTGAGCGGAAGGCTTCGGGGAAGGGTTAGGGTTAGGGTTCGGGCTAGGGTTAGGGACAGGGGACGGGGACCGTTTTCGCTCCAGGTGAGGGTACGACAATGGTTTACGGGGAGTGTACGTGTGAGGGCGCGGGTTAGTGTGAGCGTACGGGTTAGGATTAGGGGACGTGTGAGGGGAAGGCTTCGTTGAAGGGTTCGGGATAGGGTTAGGGTTAGGGGACGGGGACGGTTTAGGGTCCAGGTGAGGGTACGACAATGGTTTAGGGGGAGCGTACGTGTGAGGGCGCGGGTTATTGTGAGCGTACGGGTTAGGATTAGGGGACGGGTGAGGGGAAGGCTTCGGGGAAGGGTTAGGGTTAGGGTTCGGGCTAGGGTTAGGGTTAGGGGACGGGGACGGTTTAGGGTCCAGGTGAGCGTACGACAACGCTTTAGGGGGAGCGAATGTGTGAGGGTGCGGGTTAGTATGAGCGTACGGGTTAGGATTATGGGACGGGTGAGGGGAAGGCTTCGTGGAAAGGTTAGGGTTAGGGTTCGGGCTAGGGTTAGGGTTAGGGGACGGGGACGATTTAGGGTCCTGGTGAGGGTACGACAACTGTTTAGGGGGAGCGTACGTGTGAGGGAGCGAGTTAGTGTGAGCGTACGGGTTAGGATTAGGGGACGGTTGAGGGGAAGGCTTCGGGGAACGGTTAGGGTTAGGGTTCGGGCTAGGGTTAGCGTTAGGGGACAGGGACAGTTTAGGTTGCAGGTGAGGGTACGACAACGCTTTAGGGGGATCGTACATGTAAGGGCGCGGGTTAGTGTGAGCGTACGGGTTAGGATTAGGGGACGGGTGAGGGGAAGGCTTCGGGGAAGTGTTAGGGTTAGGGTTCGGGCTAGGGTTAGGGTTAGGGGACGGGGACGGTTTAGGGTACAGGTGAGGGTACCACAACGGTTTAGGGGGAGCGTACGTGTGTGGGCGCGGGTTAGTGTGAGCATACGGGTTAGGTTTAGGGGACGGGTGAGGGGAAGGCTTCGGGGAAGGGTTAGGGTTAGGGTTCGGGCTAGGGTTAGGGTTAGGGGACAGGGATGGTTTAGGGTCCAGGTGAGGGTACGACAACGGTTTAGGGGGAGCGTACGCTTGAGGGCCCGGGATAGTGTGAGCGTACGGGTTAGGATTAGGGGACGGGTGAGGGGAAGGCTTCGGGGAAGGGTTAGGGTTAGGGTTCGGGCTAGGGTTAGGGTTAGGGGACGGGGACGGTTTAGGGTCCAGTTGAGGGTACGACAGCGCTTTAGGGGGAGGGTACGTGTGAGGGCGCGGGTTAGTGTGACCTTACGGTTTAGGATTAGGGGACGGGTGAGGGGAAAGCTTCGGGGAAGTGTTAGGGTTAGGGTTCGGGCTAGGGTTAGGGTTAGGGGAAGGGGACGGTTTAGGGTCCAGGTGAGGGTACGACAACGGTTTAGGGGGAGAATACGTGTGAGGGCGCGGGTTAGTGTGAGCGTACGGGTTAGGGTTAGGGGACGGGTGAGGGGAAGGCTTCGGGGAAGGGTTAGGGTTAGGGTTCTGGCTAGGCTTAGGGCTAGGGTACGGGGACGGTTTAGGTTCCAGGTGAGGGTATGACAACGGTTTAGGGGAAGCGTACGTGTGAGGGCGCGGGTTAGTGTGAGCGTACGGGTTAGCATTAGGGGACGGGTGAGGGGAAGGCTTCGGGGAAGTGTTAGGGTTAGGGTTCGGGCTAGGGTTAGGGTTAGGGGACGGGGACGGTTTAGGGTCCAGTTGAGGGTACGACAGCGCTTTAGGGGGAGGGTACGTGTGAGGGCGTGGGTTAGTGTGAGCGTAAGGTTTAGGATTAGGGGACGGGTGAGGGCAAGGCTTCGGGGAAGTGTTAGGGTTAGGTTTCGGGCTAGGGTTAGGATTAGGGGACGGCGAAGGTTTACGGTCTATGTGAGGATACGATAACGGTTTAGGGGGTGCGTATGTGTGAGGGCGCGGGTTAGTGTGAGCGTATGTGTTAGGATTAGGGGATGGGTGAGGGGAAGGCTTCGGGGAAGGGTTAGGTTTAGGGTTCGGGCTAGGGTTAGGGTTAGGGGACGGGGACGTTTTAGGGTCCAGGTGAGGGTACGACAGCGGTTTAGGGGGAGCGTACGTGTGAGGGCGCGGGTTAGTGTGTGGATATGGGTTAGGATTAGGGGACGGGTGAGGGGAAGGCTTCGGGGAAGCGTTAGGTTTAGGGTTCGGGCTAGGGTTAGGGTTAGGGGACGGGGACGGTTTAGGGTCCAGGTGAGGTTACGACAACGGTTTACGGGGAGCGTACGTGTGAGGGTGCGGGTTAGTGTGAGCGTATGGTTTAGGATTAGGGGACGGGTGAGGGGAAGGCTTCGGGGAAGTGTTAGCGTTAGGGTTCGGGCTAGGGTTAGGGTTAGGGGATGGGGACGGTTTAGGGTCCAGGTGAGGGTACGACAACATTTTAGGGGGAGCGTATGTGTGAGGGGGCGGGTTAGTGTGAGCGTACGGGTTAGGATTAGGGGACGGGTGAGGGGAATGCTTCGGGGAAGTTTTAGGTTTAGGGTTCGGGCTAGGGTTAGGGTTAGGGGAAGGGGACGGTTTAGGTTCCATGTGAGGGTACGACAACGGTTTAGGGGGAGCGTACATGTGAGGGCGCGGGTTAGTGTGAGCGTACGGGTTAGGATTAGGGGACGGGTGAGGGGAAGGCTTCGCGGAAGGGTTAGGGTTAGGGTTCGGGCTAGGGTTAGGGTTAGGGATCGGGGACGGTTTAGGGTCCAGGTGAGGGTACGACAACGGTTTAGGGGGAGCGTACGTGTGAGGGCGCGTGTTAGTGTGAGCGTACGGGTTAGGATTAGGGGACGGGTGAGGGGAAGGCTTCGGGGAAGTGTTAGGTTTAGGGTTCGGGCTAGGGTTAGGGTTAGGGAACGGGGACGGTTTAGGGTCCAGGTGAGGGTACGACAACGGTTTAGGGGGAGCGTACGTGTGAGGGCACGGGTTAGTGTGAGCGTACGGGTTAGGATTAGGGGACGAGTGAGGTGAAGGCTTCCGGGAAGGGTTAGGGTTAGGGTTCTGGCTAGGCTTAGGGCTAGGGGACGGGGACGGTTTAGGTTCCAGCTGAGGGTATGACAACGGTTTACGGGAAGCGTACGTGTGAGGGTGCGGGTTAGTGTGAGCGTACGGTTTAGGATTAGTGGACTGGTGACGGGAAGGCTTCAGGGAAGGGTTAGGGTTAGGGTTCGGGCTAAGGTTAGAGTTAGGGGACGGGGACGGTTTCGGGTCCAGGTGAGGGTAGGACAACGGTTTAGGGGGAGCGAATGTGTGAGGGTGTGGGTTAGTGTTAGCGTACGGGTTAGGATTAGGGGCCGGATGAGGGGAAGGCTTCGTGGAAGGGTTCGGGCTAAGGTTAGGGTTAGGGGACGGGGCCGGTTTAGGGTCCATGTGAGGGTACGACAACGGTTTAAGGGGAGCGTACATGTGAGGGAGCGGGTTAGTGTGAGCGTACGGGTTAGGATTAGGGGACGGGTGAAGGGAAGGCTTCGGGGAAGGGTTAGGGTTAGGGTTCGGGCTAGGGCTAGGGTTAGGTTTAGGGGACGGGGATCATTTTGTGTCCAGGTTAGCGTACGACAACGGTTTAGGGGGAGCGTACGTGTGAGGGCGTGGGTTAGTGTGAGCGTACGGGTTAGGATTAGGGGACGGGTGAGGGGAAGGCTTCGGGGAAGGGTTAGCGTTAGGGTTCGGGCTAGGGTTAGGCTTAGGGGACGGGGACGGTTTAGGGTTCAGTTGAGGGTACGACAGCGCTTTAGGGGGAGGGTACGTGTGAGGGCGTGGGTTAGTGTGAGCGTACGGGTTAGGATTATGGGACGGGTGAGGGGAAGGTTTTGGGGAAGTGTTAGGGTTAGTGTTCGGGCTAGGGTTAGGGTTAGGGGACGGGGAAGGTTTAGGGTCCAGGTGAGGGTACGACAACGCTTTAGGGGGAGGGTACGTGTGAGGGCGTGGGTTAGTGTGAGCGTACGGGATAGGATTAGGGGAAGGGTGAGGGGAAGGCTTCGGGGAAGGGTTAGGGTTAGGGTTCGGGCTAGGTTTAGGGTTAGGGGACGGGGACGGTTTAGGGTCCAGATGAGGGTACGACAACGCTTTAGGGGGAGGCTACGTGTGAGGGCGCGGGTTAGTGTGAGCTTACGGGTTAGGATTAGGGGACGGGTGAGAGGAAGGCTTCGGGGAAGGGTTAGGTTTAGGGTTCGGGCCAGGGTTAGGGTTAGGGGACGGGGACGGTTTACGGTCCAGGTGAGGATACGACAACGGTTTAGGGGGAGCATACGTGTGAGGGCGTGGGTTAGTGTGAGCGTATGGGTTAGGATTAGGGGATGGGTGAGGGGAAGGCTTCGGGGAAGTGTTAGGTTTAGGGTTCGGGCTAGGGTTAGGTTTAGGGGACGGGGACGTTTTAGGGTCCAGGTGAGGGTACGACAACGGTTTAGGGGCAGCATACGTGTGAGGGCACGGGTTAGTGTGAGCATATGTGTTAGGATTAGGGGACGGATGAGGGGAAGGCTTCGGTGAAGCGTTAGGTTTAGGGTAGGGGCTGGGGTTAGGGTTAGGTGACGGGGACGGTTTAGGGTCCAGGTGAGGTTACGAAAACGGTTTAGGGGGAGCGAATGTGTGAGGGCGCAGGTTAGTGTGAGGGTACGTGTTAGGATTAGGGGACGGGTGAGGGGAAGGCTTCGGGGAAGTGTTAGGGCTAGGGTTCGGGCTAGGGTTAAGGTTAGGGGACGGGGACGGTTTAGGGTCCAGGTGAGGGTACGACAACATTTTAGGGGAAGCGTACGTGTGAGGGCGTGGGTTAGTGTGACTGTACGGGTTAGGATTAGGGGACGGGTGAGGGGAAGGCTTTGGGGAAGGGTTAGGTTTAGGGTTCGGGCTAGGGTTAGGGTTAGGGGACGGGGACAGTTTAGGGTCCAGGTGAGGGTACGACAACGCTTTAGGGGGAGCGTACGTGTGAGGTAGCGGGTTAGTGTGAGCGTACGGGTTAGGATTAGGTGATGTGTGAGGGGAAGGCTTCGGGGAAGGGTTAGGGTTAGGGTTCGGGCTAGGGCTAGGGTTAGGTTTAGGAGACGGGGACCATTTAGGGTCCAGGTGAGGGTACGACAACGGCTTAGGGGGAGCGTACGTGTGAGGGCGTGGGTTAGTGTGAGCGTACCTGTTAGGATAGGAGACGGGTGAGGGGAAGGCTTCGGGGAAGTTTTAGGGTTAGGGTTCGGTCTAGGGTTAGGGGACGGGGACGGGGACGGTTTAGGGTCCAGGTGAGTGTACGACTATGGTTTAAGGGGACTGTACGTGTGAGGGCGCGGGTTAGTGTGAGCGTACGGGTTAGGATTAGGGGACGTGTGAGGGGAAGTCTTCGGGGAAGGGTTAGTGTTAGGGTTCGGGCTAGGGTTAGGGTTAGGGGATGGGGACGGTTTAGGGACCAGGTGAGGGTACGACAACGGTTTAGGGGGAGCGTACGTGTGAGGGCGCAGGTTAGTGTGAGCGTACGGGTTAGGATTAGGGGATGGGTGAGGGGAAGGCTTTGGGGATGGGTTAGGTTTAGGATTCGGGCTAGGATTAGGGTTAGGGGACAGGGACAGTTTAGGTCCAGGTGAGGTTACGACAACAGTTTAGGGGGAGCGTACGTGTGAGGGCGTGGGTTAGTGTGAGCGTATGGTTTAGGATTAGGGGACGGGTGAGGGGCAGGCTTCGGGGAATGGTTAGGGTTAGGGTTCGAGCTAGGGTTAAGGTTAGGGTACGGGTATGGTTTAGGGTCCAGATGAGGGTACGACAACGCTTGAGGAGGAGGGTACGTGTGAGGGTGCGGGTTAGTGTGAGCGTACGGGTTAGGATTAGGGGACGGGTGAGTGGAAGGCTTCGGGGAAGGGTTAGGGTTAGGGTTCTGGCTAAGCTTAGGGCTAGGGGACGGGGACGGTTTAGGGTCCTGGTGAGGGTATGACAACGGTTTAGGGGGAGCGTACGTGTGAGGGCACGGGTTAGTGTGAGCGTACGGGTTAGAATTAGGGGACGGGTGAGTGGAAGGCTTCGGGGAAGTGTTAGGGTTAGGGTTCGGGCTAGGGTTAGGCTTAGGGGACGGGGACGGTTTAGGGTCCAGTTGAGGGTACGACAGCGCTTTAGGGGGAGGGTACGTGTGAGGGCGTGGGTTAGTGTGAGCGTACGGGTTAGGATTAGGGGACGGGTGAGGGGAAGGTTTTGGGGAAGTGTTAGGGTTAGTGTTCAGGCTAGGGTTAGGGTTAGGGGACGGGGAAGGTTTAGGGTCCAGGTGAGGGTACGACAACGCTTTAGGGGGAGGGTACGTGTGAGGGCGCGGGTTAGTGTGAGCGTACGGGTTAGGATTAGGGGACGGGTGAGGGGAAGGCTTTGGGGAAGGGTTAAGGTTAGGGTTCGGGCTACGGTTAGGGTTAGGGGACGGGGACGGTTTAGGGTCCAGGTGAGGGTACGACAACGCTTTAGGGGGAGCGTACGTGTGAGGTAGCGGGTTAGTGTGAGCGTACGGGTTAGGATTAGGGGATGTGTGAGGGGAAGGCTTCGGGGAAGGGTTAGGGTTAGGGTTCAGGCTAAGGTTAGGGTTAGTGGACAGGGACGGTTTAGGGTCCAGTTGAGGGTAATGACAACGGTTTAGGGGGAGCGTACGTGTGAGGGCGCGTGTTACTGTGAGGGTACGGGTTAGGATTAGGGGACGGGTGAGGGGAAGGCTTCGGGGAAGGGTTAGGGTTAGGGTTCGGGCTAGGGTTAGGGTTAGGGGACGGGGACGGTTTAGGGTCGAGGTGAGTGTACGACAACGCTTTAGGGGGAGGGTACGTGTGAGGGCGCGGGTTAGTGTGAGGGTACGGGTTAGGATTAGGGGACGGGTGAGGGGAAGGCTTCGGGGAAGTGTTAGGGTTAGGGTTCGAGCTAGGGTTAGGGTTAGGGGACGGGGACGGTTTAGGTTCCACGTGAGGGTACGACAACGGTTTAGGGGGTGCGTACGTGTGAGGGCGCGGGTTAGTGTGAGCGTACGGGTTAGGATTAGGGGACGGGTGAGGGGAAGGCTTCGGGGAAGGGTTAGGGTTAGGGTTCGGGCTAGGGCTAGGGTTAGGTTTAGGGGACGGGGACCATTTAGGGTCCAGGTGAGGGTACGACAACGGTTTAGGGGGAGCGTACGTGTGAGCACGTGGGTTACTGTGAGCGTACGGATTAGGATTAGGGGACGGGTGAGGGGAAGGCTTCGGGAAAGGGTTAGGGTTAGGTTTCGGGCTAGGGTTAGGGTTAGGGGACGGTTTAGGGTCCAGGTGAGCGTACAAAAACGGTTTAGGGGGAGCGAATGTGTGAGGGCGCGCGTTAGTGTGAGGGTATGGGTTAGGATTAGGGGACGGGTGAGGGGAAGATTTCGGGGAAGGGTTAGGGTTAGGGTTCGGGCTAGGGTTAGGGTTAGGGGACGGGGACGGTTTAGGGTCCAGGTGATGGTACGACAGCGATTTTGGGGGAGCGTACGTGTGAGGGGCGGGTTAGTGTGAGCGTAAGGGTTAGGATTAGGGGACGGGTGAGGGGAAGATTTCGGGGAAGGGTTAGGGTTAGGGTTTGGGCTAGGGTTAGGGTTAGGGGACGGGGATGGTTTAGGGTCCAGGTTCGGTTACGACAACGGTTTATGGGGAGCGTAAGTGTGAGGGCGTGGGTTAGTGTGAGCGTACGGGTTAGGATTATGGGACCGGTGAGGGGAAGGCTTCGGGGAAGGGTTAGGGTTAGGGTTCGGGCTAGCGTTAGGGTTAGGGGATGGGGACGGTTTAGGGTCCAGGTGAGGGTACGACAACGGTTGAGGGGGAGCGTACGTGTGAGGGCGCAGGTTACTGTGAGCGTACGGGTTAGGATTAGGGGACGGGTGAGGGGAAGGCTTCGGGGAAGGTTTAGGGTTAGGGTTCAGGCTAGGGTTAGGGGACGGGGACGGGGACGGTTTAGGGTGCAGGTGAGGGTACGACAGAGCTTTAGGGGGAGCGTACGTGTGAGGGCGCAGGTTAGTGTGAGCGCACGTGTTAGGATTAGGGGACGGGTGAGGGGAAGGCTTCGGGAAGTGTTATGGTTAGGGTTCGGGCTAGGGTTAGGGTTAGGGGACGGGGACGGTTTAGGGTCCAGGTGAGTGTACGCCAACAGTTTACGGGCAGCGTACGTGTGAGGGCGCGGGTTAGTGTGAGCGTACGGGTTAGGATTAGGGGACGGTGAGGGGAAGGCTTCGGGGAAGTGTTAGGGTTAGGGTTCGGGCTAGGGTTAGGGTTAGGGGACGGGCACGTTTTAGGGTCCAGGTGAGGGTACGACAACGCTTTAGGGGGAGCGTACGTGTGAGGGTGCGGGTTAGTGTGAGCGTACGGGTTAGGATTAGGGGACGGGTTAGGGGAAGGCCTTTGGGAAGGGTTAGGGTTAGGGTTCAGGCTAGGGTTAGGGTTAGGGGAAGGGGAAGGTTTAGGTTCCAGGTGAGGGTACGACAACGGTTTAGGGGGAGCGTACGTGTGTGGGCGCGGGTTAGTGTGAGCGTACGGGTTAGGATTAGGGGACGGGTGAGGGGAAGGCTTCGGGGAAGGGTTAGGGTTAGGGTTCGGGCTAGGGTTAGGGTTAGGGGACGGGGACGGTTTAGGGTCCATGTGATGGTACGACAGCAGTTTAGGGGGAGTGTACGTGTGAGGGCGCGGGTTAATGTGAGCGTACGGGTTAGGATTAGGGGACGGGTGAGGGGAAGGCTTCGGGGAAGGGTTAGAGACAGGGTTCGGGCTAGGGTTAGGGTTAGGGGATGGGGACGGTTTAGGGTCCAGGTGAGTTTACGACAACGGTTGAGGGGGAGCGTACGTGTGAGCGCGCGGGTTAGTGTGAGCGTACGGGTTAGGATTAGGGGACGGGTGAGGGGAAGGCTTCGGGGAAGGGTTAGGGTTAGGGTTCGGGCTACGGTTAGGGTTAGGGGACGGGGACGGTTTAGGGTCCAGGTGAGTGTATGCCAATGATTTAGAGGGAGCGTACGTGTGAGGGCGCGGGTTAGTGTGAGCGTTCGGGTTAGGATTAGGGGACGGGTGAGGGGAAAGCTTCGGGGAAGGGTTAGGGTTAGGGTTATTCTTCTTACTGATGTGAAATTAGAGTGACATGTGCCCATTGAAACCGCTACATCTAGTTTCTCACTGGTTCCCCCTATTCCCATTCATCCTCCGCACTAACTGCAGACTGTGCGATACCAGAACTTAAAGGCATTGACTCTCCATGTGGGGATATTTTTAGTAAAGCGGCTGGAATGTCGATCCGGAGCCCCAGGAGAGGAAAAATGAGGTGCGTTTTAGAAACCTTTCCCGATCATATGGTATACCAGTCGCTGGGTTTCCCAAGCATGGTTTAGCTGTAGGAAGATTCCCTTCAACCCGGAGTGTTGGGACCCTTGGCATGAGTAGCATGAAGTATTGCATGAAACTTTTGGCAGTTGCTCACCAAAGCTCACCAATCCTCTCAGCCCCAAGTGTCCAGCCTTATGTCTTATCCAGCTGTGGGTTTATATGTGGTCAATCCAGGTTGCATCACAGCCCCTGAGCGAATTTTGTAAGAATTTTTCTCTCTTTCATTGTTTCTGCGTTTTGTTTTTAAAATTTATTTCTATAATGGGGTTTAGCTCATTTTCACTGCTGTGTTTGTGCCGCTCTGCACACACTTGATTCCCTTATGGAGATATATCAATACATGGGTTTTAAGATTCTTATTACTCAGATATATTTCTCTGCGGTGTATAGGGTGTGTTGAGGCCAGTTCATTGAGCAAGGTGTAGATCTTGTCTAATATCTATTTGGTTTATTGAACGGTATCTGTGCTAATTTCAAACTCTGGTTTTATGCATCACCCCACCTCTCCTTTCCCCTTAAGCTGAAATAAGTGTGTTTTCTAAATGTGAGACACTGTTCTGTTCTGTAATTCATTTCTTGTGCAGCCATATTTACCCTCCCTCTATAAGTGATATCTTATGATATGTTTCTTTTTCTGTTTGACTTACTTCAAGTAGTATTATCGGACCTAAATCCACTCTTTATCCTTCTACTAGCCTTATTACATTGATATCATGGTGAAGAGATATTCCATTGTACATAAGTACCACATCTTCTTTATCCATTGTTCTCTTTCCTGGGATATTTAAGGTGTACTGAAGTTGAGGTTCTTGTAAACAGAGTAGCCCTAAACTGTGGTGTGCTTGTGTCTTGTTGATTTTTAGACTTCCCTAGATATACTCCCATGATTGGAAGTGCCCTATGCTCTGTAGCTCTGTTTTTTAGATGATTTAGGAACCACCATACACTTCTCCAGAGTGGCTCTCGGCAGTTCACACACTGCCCATCAGCGTATAAAGGCTCCCTGTTCTCCATGGCCTGTCCTGCATTTCTGGTTTTTACAATTTTTTAGGATGGCCCTTTTGACCAGTGGGAAATGAGACTTCTTTGTTGTGCACATTTGCATTGCTTGCTTGCTTCGTTGCCCATAAAGTGCGTATGCGTTTTTTCCTGGATATAATCAGGAAAAAACGCATACGCCCTTTTGGGCCAACTGCATCATTGTCGAAAATCTGCCGCTTTTCATGTGCTTTAAAGATGAGTCCAATCTATCTCTTGAAATCTGTTTCTTGCAATTCTGTCTTGCATTCAGATCCTCTTCTTTGCCTTACCTCAACATATTTTTGGACGTTAGTTTTCATTTATAACTCTGCAGGTTTGTGAATTGCAGTGACCCTGAGCTCCATTTTTTAAGTTGCTCTTTTGTGAGCTGGCCTCAAACCCGCAGGATTGCTTCAGGCCCTATTTTGGCTCGGGCGAGGCGGGCTGAGCCTTTTTGCAATTCTTATTCTTAATGGGAAATTAGAGTGATATGTGCCCGTCCGAACCCCTACAACTATTCTCTCATTGGTTCCCCCTCTTCCCGTTCATCCTCCTCACAATTTGCAAAATGTGTGAAACAGAAGTTGAAATGTGCTGATTCTCCAAGTGGGGAGATTCTAAGTAACGTGGCTGGAATGGTGAACAGGAGCACCAGGAGAGGATAAATGAGCTGCATTTTAGACACATCTCCCGATCACATGGTGTACAGTCCTCTGGGTTTTCCATGCATGTTTTAGCTGTAGGAAGATCCCTTGAACCTGCAGATTTGGGACCCATTGAATGGGTACCAGGTAGTATTACTTTAAAGGGTGTGCATTTCCTCACCCAACCTCACATTTCTCTTAGTGCAAACAGTTTCCAGCCTTATGTCTCATCCTGCTGTGGGTCTAGATGTGTTCAATCCATGTTGCATCACCGGCCCTGAGGAAAAGTTGTAAGAGGTTTTCTCTGTCTCTCTGTCGTTTATTTTTTTCAATTTATTACTATATTGGTTACAGCTGATTTTCAAAGCTCTGTTTCTTGCTGCTGTACATCCACTTGATTCACGTACAGAGAGACATCAGTAAATTCTTTTTCAGATTCTTACCAGTCGTATATATTCTTTTCCGGTGACTTGAGTGTGCTGAGTGCAGTTCTTTTAGCTACCGTGTAGGCCTTGTTGATTATCAGTTTGGTATTTGGAATGGTATCTTTGCTAATTTCAACCTCCTGGATGATGCCTCACCCCTCCCCACCTTTCCCGTTTAGCAGCCTTATGCGTGTTTTCTACATATTTGACTATGTTTTTGTTTTGTAATTTATTTCATGTGTAGCCATTTTGGATTCCACCTTTAAGTGATATCTTATGATATGTGTCTTTTTCTTTTTGAATTATGTCACTTAGAATGATCATACGTAACTCCTCCGGAGTTGTTACAACTGGCCATATTTCATTGATTTCCAGGCTGAATAATATTCCACTCTACCTAAGTACCACATCTCTATCCATTTTTTCTCTCCAGAGACATTTAAGTTATATCCTAGTCGAGGATCTTTTAAACAGAGAGGGGGTAAACATTGGGGTGCCTGTGTCCTCTCGATTTTTGTTTTTCCCAAGATATATGCCCATGAGTGCAAGTGCCCTATGCTCTGTAGCTCATTTTTTAGATGCTTTAGTAAACACAATACACTTCTCCAGAATGGCCGTTGGCAATATACATTTCCACTATAAGTCTCACAGGGCTCCCTCTTCTCCTTGCCCTGTCCTGCATTTTTGTTGTTTACACTTTATGAGGATGGCTCTTCTGACTGATGCGAAGTGATATCTCTTGTAGTATTGACTTCCAGTGCCCACCTGTTTGGTTGGCTAAAAAAGTGTATGCCCTTTTCTTGAATATATACAGAAAAAAACGCATACACCCTTTTTGGCCAACTGCAATGTTGGCAATGTTCAGCTCCTTTTCTTGTGCTTAATGGCGAGTCCTTTCTACCTCCTCAAATCCCTTTCCTGCCATTCTCCCTTGCTTACAAGTCCTTTTCTCTGACTTTCCTCAAGACATTTTTCAGTGATGGATATTTTCAACTCTGCAGTTTCGTGAATTTTACTGTCCCTGAGTTCCATTGTTCAACTTGTGTTTATGGGAACTGGCCACAAAGCAGCGGGATTTCCTCAAGCCCTATACTGTTTCCATGGGCAACCCTAGCCTTTGGTCAATTCGTCTTCCTGATTGGAAATTAGAGTGACATGTGCCTGTCTGAACACCTAGGACTTGTCTCTCATTGTTCCTCATCCTTCCGCTTCATCCTCTGGACAAATTCCAAACTGTACGCAACAGGATGTTGACAGTGCTGCCATCTCCAAGTGGGGAGACTGTTAGTAAAGACGCTGGATGGGTGAACCCGAGCACCAGGAGATGAGGAGATGAGATGCCTTTTCCAAACTCTTCCCGATCAGACGGTATACCATCCTCTGGGTGTGACAGACATGTTTTAGCAGTAGGAAGAGTCCCATTCATGTAAGGAGAACACCAGGGCTTTTTCAAAATCAGTGTCTCCCCGAAACCCAAACTGGGGAATTTTTTAAGCTACGGCTACACATATGTTCATTAAGGGCCTTGGGAAGTAGGCAGAGTCCAAACTTTAGATGATTGAAGTCTTCAGGGTCAGAAGCACTCACCACCAGCTTCCCCTAGGTTACACTTTAACTGTCATTGATAGATGATGTCAATAAAAATATCTATTCTTTTTCAGATTATTTCCCCTTATAGGTTATTGCAAAATGTTGAGTGTAGTTCCCTGTGCTATACAGTAGTTCCTTGTTGATGATCTATTTTATACATAGCAGTGTGTATGTGTTAATCCCAAACTGTTAATTTATCCCTCCTCCCACCTTTCCCCTTTGGTAATAATAAATTATAAGATTTTATACTTCTCAGAAATGGGGGAGCTGAAAGAGAGGTATCATTTTCAATGGAAAAGCATTTAAAACAAGATTGAAGCTTTAACCAAGATTATTAGATGTACATCCTTGGAAAGAAATCACTTCGTTTCTCTAATATTGACCTGACAAATAAGACAAACCTTTTCACTGAACTTGCTTATAATAAAGTGATGGAAATAGCCAATGGAAGCGTTAGAAACATCTTATTTTACCCGAGCCTTATACACTGTTCTATGTTAACTACAGTTTGGCTCACACATCTGTTCATTGAGGTTACAATAGTCTCAATTTCTGTTACTGATCCTCCAGAGTGGACCCCAACAAGTGTCCCCCTGCGCAGTGTCATTGGGGCCAACAGATCGAGACTGAGTTTGGTTCACAAGCAAAGGAAACTTTATATTTTGATCAGAGAATGGAGAGGTGAGAGCATGCACTACCCCGTGGGCTGTGGGCTGGGCTGCTGTGTAGAGATCCTGTCAGAGTCAGTGGGAGGGAGGGGGCGGAGCTCTCGAGGGCCGGGTTGGCTGCAGCTCAGGCTCTATATCACGGAGTCTGCACTGGGCCCCAGGAGCTGAGGTGTCGACCCAGCCATTCTGCACTAGGAAATCTGGTCTGAAGTGCCGGGTGTGGAACCTCTGCATGCGGGACCCTAGGAGCACATGAAATTAGACAAAGCACAAAGGATAAGAAAGGTTAGACTTGACTTTATTGCCCAGATTCTATTTTTATCTCCCAGGGATTTTTAATGGGCTTTGCTGGGGACAAACCCCTCCTCTGCCTTTTGTCCCGTTCCTCATTCTTGGAGTGCTGAGGGTGCAGACCCTTCTTCTGTAACTGCTGAGTGCTGAGTTGGGAGCCCTCATACCAAGGGGCGAGGGTCAGAGCTTCTCCCCAGCAGCCTCCAGGTGACGTTGATTGTCCCCAGGCCCCCTGCCTCCCTGCTCGTCCACCTGAGCACCAGCATTGGAAGCGTTATAGATTCTAATGACCTTTAAGGGTCCAGGAAAGAGATGTGCAGAGACGCTGTGG
Organism: Leucopleurus acutus; assembly: GCF_964270905.1. Classification (NCBI taxonomy): domain Eukaryota; kingdom Metazoa; phylum Chordata; class Mammalia; order Artiodactyla; family Delphinidae; genus Leucopleurus; species Leucopleurus acutus. The sequence continues at coordinate 214,504 of NW_028139168.1, forward strand.
GGGCCGGTTTCACCCCATCCCACATTTGTTCGGCCACCTTAGGCTGACCGTTTCTGCCAGCCTAGATGCTCTGAACAGTAGTCTGTGCTTTCTTCAATTAGGCCCCTGAATTAACGTACAAACAGCACCAGGTGTCAGAGCCCTGCCCGCTCAACTCCCAGGCAGTCCAGGGTCAGTGGTGATCAAGGACCATGATGGCCACTGAGTCAACAGCCTTTTGAAGTAAACAGGAGTCCAGCCAGTCTTATTGGCCACCATCATCACGGTGTCTGTAGGCTTTTCTATGGTGACAGTGTGATATACGGTTCCCCCGCCAAGATTATTAGCTCCCCTCTGGGTGCAGTAAGTCCTGCAAGCAGTAGTCTACTCTTTTGGGACACACTCTTGTTGTTTTATGAGAGAAACTCCAGGTCAAGTGATGTTCACACGAGTCGTCATGGTGCCCTGTTGCCCCCGGTTATCTCTCTGGATGTTGGAGTTGGAGGGCCTCCGCACTCGAGGTTGGTGTGCCCACGGAGCAAACCCTGCAACTTCAGGGCATGGTTGGTGGTTAGGATCACCACGTGGGGTCCTTTTCCCTTAGGAGGGAGGTGGCCTTTTTGGCTGCTGATTTCCAGGTTTTTAGATACCGCCAGTATCTTGGCCAGATGCGGCAGTGGGCCAAGCCCCTTGGTGACCGTAGTTTATCCTACCTGGATGGCATTCTTGCATTGTTCCATTTCAAGTGGTCCCAGTTTTTGCACTAATTCTCCAATGGCGATTCACCTTTCACCGGGAATGTAAAGGTCAAAGGGTTTAGCCAAATTAGGGAGTTCCAGGGCAAGGGTCTGAATTGACTGCTCTTTCCATTCTTGAAAGGCCACTTCTGGATTCTATTCAAAAGGATCATCATCTTTTCCTTTCAGTGTTTCATATAGAGGCCCAGCTAGTAGACTGTAGTTAGGGATCCAGAAGCAGCAAACCCTGGCCTCCCCAGGAACCCCTAAGCTGTCTTCTAGTTTTAGAAAGGGGTAAGGCCGAAAATGGTTTCTTCCCTTTCCTGGGATGGGCTTCTCCGACCTTCTGTGAGAATGAAGCCCAGGCAGGTCACCGCAGTCTGTGATATTTGAGCTTTTTCTTGGACAACTTCTATCCTTTATTGGCTTGGTAGTTCAGAGGCCTCCTTAGTAGGGCTGGCAATCAGAATGTCGTCTGAGTACTGAAGGAGGGTTTCCTTTTCCAGAGGTAGAACTTTTAGGTCTTTAGCTAAGGTTTCCCCAAAGATAGTGTGGGAATTTTTGCACCCTTGGGGCAAGACGGCCCGGAAGTATTGTTTTAGTTGTATGTTGAGTCCTGCCACTCACAAGCCAAAATTTCTTGTGACTCTGGGACTAATGGAATACAAAAGAAGGCATCATTGAAGACTAATACAGAATACCATGTCCTGGTGGTTGGTAGAATGACCAGCAGGGTGTAGGAATTAGGAGCAACTGGAGGTATATCCTCGGTGGCTTCACTGACTGTCCTGACATCCTTTACCAGGTCCCCAGCAGCCCATGGGGCTCTCGTGGTCAGACCAATCCCAGAATATGGAGCTCACCTGGGCAGGTACCCCACCCCCCACCCCAGCCCACGGGGCTCTCGTGGTCAGGCCCCTCCCAGGATACAGAGCTACCCTTGCAGGTACCGTGGCAGGGCTGGGCACACAGGAACCGTGCACATAGCCCTCATTGCAGAGCACCCCCAGCTCACCTGTCGCTCAGAGCTGACACAGAGCACCTCAGAGCAGGACTTGAACTAACAAACAGCAGCTGCGACAGGTCTGTGACCCTGGGCATCACTCTGTGCGGCCTCCCTCCACCTGGTCTTCCAGAGACTTCCACTGCACCCAGGGCACCAGGCCTCTGTCTCCAACCACCACCCACCCCTCCTCTCCCTGACTCCTGCGTTCCTCTCATTAGGAGAGGGTTTTCTTGAAGTTGTCTCCCACTCATGGGCCAGATAAAATGATTAGAAAACAAGCCAAAGCTGCAGCCCCTTGTCTATCCTGACTCTCAGGAGCCCACACCTGTTCCTTGGACCTGGCCGGTTCAGCAAGTTCCATTTTCTGCAACTGTGAGCCCCTGAGGGGTGATGATTGGCTGAGCTGGGCAGCCTTACCGTGCCAGCCAGCCCTCCCCAGGTGTGCCTGGGTTGAGATCAATATAAATACCACTCCAGGCAGCAAGAGCCCCTGCAGCCGTGCCTGACGCCATTTTCTCTGCCCTGTCAGCAGTCTCGGGGCTGGGCTGGTGGGAGGGAGTGAGAGGCCACGGCTTTGTGGGTGGCCCAGTGTGAGTGGGGCTCTGCTGGACTTTCTGCAGCAGTTTCCAGGCTGCCACCTGCTAAAGAAGAGGATGTGTCACCCATACCTGCTGCTGGAATTTCTCCCTGGGCAGAGGTGAGGAAGGAAAAAAGCAGTGGGGGCAGGGACAGGACGGGTATCTCAGGCAGGGAAATGGAAATCTTCCAGAAGAGCACCCAGGGCCAGGACCATCCTGGCTGGCCTGCAGGCACCAAGTCGGCCGGCATGCTGTCACTCGTGTGGCTCTATGGCCCTTCCTCTAGGCTTTCAAGTCCTTGTATATATTCAGGTGTTTTACCTGGGATGGGTGGGAATAGTTCAGCAGCAAGTGGCCTGGGGCTCAACTCACGTTTACTCACAGATGCCTCGGCACGGTGCCCCAGCTTTGCAATGAGGACGCTTGTTGCGTGGGGGCTGCTGGCTGAATGGGAGACGATTCCCCACCACTGACCAACTTCAGAATTGTTTACAACTGGAGCAAGTGCCCTGATACGGTTTTCCTCTGTGGAACTGGTGGGTTCTGTGTTTTTTTTCTCTTTTTCATTTTTGGTTCAAGGTAGATTTTATTCCTCTTTTTTGTATTTACAGATATAAGCATGGAAATAATTTATTCATATAAATACATGTATGTGAAGGGAATAATTGTTTTTTCCGTTTTATTTTTTAAATTTTATTTCTTTTCAATTTTGAATTTTATTTTATATTTTTATACAGCAGGTTCTTATTGGTTATCTATTTTATACATATAAATGTATACATGCCAATCCCAGTCTCTCAACTCCTCCCACCACCACCCCCCCAACAGCTTTCCCCCCTTGTTGTCCATACATTTGTTGTCTACATCTGTTGCTCTATTTATGCCTTGCAAAATGGTTAATCTGTACAGTTTTTCTAGGTTCCACATATATGCATGAATATACAAGATTTGTTTTTCTCTTTCTGACTTACTTCACTCTGTATGACAGATTCTAGACCCATCGACGTCTCTACAAATGACCCAATTTCATTCCTTTTCATGGCTTAGTAATATTCCATTTTATATATGTACCACAGCTTTATGCATTCGTCTGTCTGTGGGCATTTAGGTTGCTTCCATTACCTCGATATTGTAAATAGTGATGCAATGAACATTGCAGTGAATGTCTCTTTTTGATTTATGGTTTTGTCTAGGTATATGTCCAGTACTGGGATTACTGTATCATATGGTAATTCTATTGTTAGTTTCTTAAGAACTCCATATTGTTCTCCAGTGACTGTATCAATTTATATTCCCAACAATAGTGGAAAAGGGTTCCTTTTCTCCACACCCTTTCCAGCATTTTTTGTTTGTAGATTTTCTGATGATGCCCATTCTATCAGCTGTGAGGTGATACCTCATTGTTGAGTCCATTTTGTTGAGCAAGGGGTAGGTCTTGTCTATTACATATTTGGCTTATGGAACAGTATCTGTGCTAATGTCAAACTCTGGTTTTAGGCAGCACCCCAACTCACCTTCCCCCTTAAGCAAGCATAAGTTGGTTTTCTAAACTTGAGACCCTGTTCTGTTTTGTAATTAAGTTCATGTGTAGCCAAGTTCACATTCCGTGTATTAGTGATATCTTATCATGTTTCTTTTTCTGTGTGACTTATTTCATTTAGAATCATCATACCTAAATCCACTCATATATATTCATATATATTCAGGAAAAAACGCATACGCCCTTTTTGGCCAAGTGCATCATTGTGGACGTTCTGCCTCTTTTCCTATGCTTTAAATGCAATTTCAGTCTACCTCCTGAAATCGGTTTCCCGCAATTCTGCCCCGCTTTCAAGTCCTCTTGGCAGCCTTACTTCAGTATATTTTTGGACGATAGCTGTCATTTATAACTCTGCAGGTTTGTGAATTACAGTGCCCCTGAGCTCCTTTCTTCAACTCGCTTTCTTGTGAGCTGGCTGCAACACCGCAGATTTGCTTCAGGCCCTAATCTGGTTCCAGCATGGCACGCTGAGCCTTTGGTTAATTCCTCTTCCTGGTGGGAAATGAGAGTTAAATTTGCCTGTCCAGACACCTCCAGCTAGGCTCTCATTGGTTCTCCCTATTCCTGTTCATCTTCTGCAGAAATTGCAAACTGGGCCAAACAGGAGGTTAAAGGCACTGACTCTCCGAGTCGGGAGAGTGTTAGTAAAGCGTCTGGAATGTTGCACCCGAGTACCAGAGGATGAGAAATGAGACATATTGGAACACGTCTCCCAATCACATGGTTGATCATACTCTGGGTTCCACATGCATGTTTTAGCTGAAGGAAGAATCCCTTAAACCTGGAGAGTTGAGACCTGTGGAATGGGTACCATGCAATATGACTTCAAAGGGTCTTCATTTGCTCACCGAACCTCTCCAATCCTATCACTGCTGCGTTTATGCCCCTGTACACACGCTTGATTCTCTTTCAGAGACATAGCAATCCATAGCTTTTAAGATACTTACTAGTCAGGTACATTCTTAGGCGTTTAATATGGGGTGTTGAGTCCATTTCGTTGAGCAAGGAGTAGCTCTTGTCAATTCCATATTTGGCTTAAGGAACTTTATCTGTGCTCATTTCAATCTCTGGTTTTATGCAGCACCCCAACTCACCTTTCTCCTTAAGCAAGCATAAGTTGGTTTTCTAAATTTGAGACCCTGTTCTGTTTTGTAATCCAGTTCCTGTGTAGCCAAGTTTACATTCCGTGTATTAGTGATATCTTATGATGTTTCTTTTTCTGTGTGACTTATTTCAGTTAGAATCATCATACCTGAATCCACTCATTATGCTGCTACGGGCCTGATGACATAGATTTCATTGATGAGTGATATTGCATTGTACGTAAGTACCACAACTTCTTTATCCATTTTTTGCTTTCTGCGATATTGAACTTGTCCTGTAAACGAGGTTCTTGTAAACAGAGCCGTCCCAAACTTTGGGGTGGCTGTGTCTTTTTGATTTTAATTTCCCTAAGCTATAGGACCATAAGTGGAAGTGCCCTAGGCTCTGTTGCTTTGTTTTTTAGATGTTTCAGGAAACACCATACACTTCTCCCCAGTGGCTGTTGGCAATTTACATCCCCCCCATCAGCATAACAAGGTCCCAGTTCTCCATGGCCTGTCCTGCCTTTCTGGATTTTACACTTTTTTCAGATGGCCCTTTTGACCGGGGTGAAGTGAGACTTCATTGTAGTGCAGATTTCCTTTGCAAGCTTGCTTGGTTGGCCAAAAAGGGCGTATGCGTTTTTTCCTGAATATATTCAGGAAAAAATGCATACGCCCCTTTTGGCCAAGTGTCTCATTGTGGACGTTCTGCCTCTTTTCCTATGCTTTAAATGCAATTCCAGTCTACCTCCTGAAATCGGTGTCCTGCAATTCTGCCCCGCTTTCAAATCCTCTTGGCAGCCTTACTTCAGTATATTTTTGGACGATAGCTGTCATTTATAACTCTGCAAGTTTGTGAATTACAGTGCCCCTGAGCTCCTTTTTTCAACTCGCTTTCTTGTGAGCTGGCTGCAACACCGCAGGATTGCTTCAGGCCCTAATCTGGTTCCGGCACGGCACACTGAGCCTTTGGTTAATTCCTCTTCCTTGTGGGAAATGAGAGTTAAATTTGCCCGTCCAGAAACCTCCAGCTAGTCTCTCATCGGTTCTCACTATTCCTGTTCATCTTCCGCAGAAATTGCAAACTGGACCAAAGTGGAGGTTAAAGGCACTGACTCTCCAAGTCGGGAGAGTGTTAGTAAAGCGTCTGGAATGTTGCACCCGAGTACCAGGGGACGAGAACTGAGACATATTGGAACACGTCTACCGATCACATGGTTGATCATACTCTGGGTTCCACATGCATGTTTAAGCTGAAGGAAGAATCCCTTAAACCTGGAGATTTGAGACCCCTGGAATGGGTACCATGCAATATGATTTCAACGGGTCTTCATTTGCTCACCGAACCTCTCCAATCCTATCACTGCTGCGTTTATGCCCCTGTACACACGCTTGATTCTCTTTCAGAGACATAGCAATCCATAGGTTTTAAGATACTTACTAGTCAGGTACATTCTTAGGCGTTTAATATGGAGTGTTGAGTCCATTTCGTTGAGTAAGGAGTAGCTCTTGTCTATTCCATATTTGGCTTAAGGAACTTTATCTGTGCTCATTTCAATCTCTGGTTTTAGGCAGCACCCCAACTCACCTTTCCCCTTAAGCAAGCATAAGGTGGTTTTCTAAATTTAAGGCCCTGTTCTGTTTTGTAATCCAGTTCCTGTGTAGCCAAGTTTACATTCCGTGTATTAGTGATATCTTATGATGTTTCTTTTTCTGTGTGACTTATTTCAGTTAGAATCATCATACCTGAATCCACTCATTATGCTGCTACGGGCCTGATGACATAGATATCATTGCTGAGTGATATTGCATTGTACGTAAGTACCACAACTTCTTTATCCATTTTTCACTTTCTGCGATATTGAACTTGTACTGTAAACGAGGATCTTGTAAACAGAGCCATCCCAAATTTTGGGGTGGCTGTGTCTTTTTGATTTTAATTTCCCTAAGCTATAGGACCATAAGTGGAAGTGCCCTATGCTCCGCTGCTTTGTTTTTTAGATGTTTTAGAAAACACCATACACTTCTCCCGAGTGGCTGTTGGCAATTGACATCCCGCCCATCAGCATAACAAGGCTCCCAGTTCTCCATGGCCTGTCCTGCCTTTCTGGATTTTACACTTTTTTCAGATGGCCCTTTTGACTGGGGGGAAGTGAGACTTCATTGTAGTGCAGATTTCCTTTGCGAGCTTGCTTGGTTGGCCAAAAAGGGCGTATGCGTTTTTTCCTGAATATATTCAGGAAAAAACGCATACGCCCTTTTTGGCCAAATGCATCATTGTGGACGTTCTGCTCTTTTCCTATGCTTTAAATGCAATTGCAGTCTACCTCCTGAAATCGGTTTCCTGCAATTCTGCCCCACATTCAAGTTCTGTTGGCAGCCTTACTTCAGTATATTTTTGGACGATAGCTGTCATTTATAACTCTGCAGGTTTGTGAATTACAGTGCCCCTGAGCTCCTTTCTTCAACTCGCTTTCTTGTGAGCTGGCCGCAACACCGCAGGATTGCTTCAGGCCCTAATCTGGTTCCGGCACTGCACGCTGAGCCTTTGTTTAATTCCTCTTCCTGGTGGGAATGAGAGTTAAATTTGCCCGTCCAGACACCTCCAGCTAGTCTCTCATTGGTTCTCCCTATTCGTGTTCATCTTCCGCAGAAATTGCAAATAGGCCAAACAGGAGATTAAAGGCACTGACTCTCCAAGTCGGGAGAGTGTTAGTAAAGTGTCTGGAATGTTGCACTCGAGTACCAGGGGACGAGAACTGAGATATATTGGAACACGTCTCCCGATCACACGGTTGATCATACTCTGGGTTCCACATGCATGTTTTAGCTGAAGGAAGAATCCCTTAAACCTGGAGAGTTGAGACCCGTGGAATGGGTACCATGCAATATGACTTCAAAGGGTCTTCATTTGCTCACCGAACCTCTCCAATCCTATCACTGCTGCGTTTATGCCCCTGTACACACGCTTCATTCTCTTTCAGAGACATAGCAATCCATAGGTTTTAAGTTACTTACTAGTCAGGTACATTCTTAGGCGTTTAATATGGTGTGTTGAGTCCATTTCGTTGAGTAAGGAGTAGCTCTTGTCTATTCCATATTTGGCTTAAGGAACTTTATCTGTGCTCATTTCAATCTCTGGTTTTAGGCAGCACCACAACTCACCTTTCCCCTTAAGCAAGCATAAGTTGGTTTTCTAAATTTGAGACCCTGTTCTGTTTTGTAATCCAGTTCCTGTGTAGCCAAGTTTACATTCCGTGTATTAGTGATATCTTATGATGTTTCTTTTTCTGTGTGACTTATTTCAGTTAGAATCATCATACCTGAATCCACTCATTATGCTGCTACGGGCCTGATGACATAGATTTCATTGATGAGTCATATTGCATTGTACGTAAGTACCACATCTTCTTTATACATTTTTCGCTTTCTGCAATATTGAACTTGGCCTGTAAACGAGGTTCTTGTAAACAGAGCCGTCCCAAACTTTGGGGTGGCTGTGTCTTTTTGATTTTAATTTCCCTAAGCTATAGGACCATAAGTGGAAGTGCCCTAGGCTCTGTTGCTTTGTTTTTTAGATGTTTCAGGAAACACCATACACTTCTCCCCAGTGGCTGTTGGCAATTTACATCCCCCCCATCAGCATAACAAGGCTCCCAGTTCTCCATGGCCTGGCCTGCCTTTCTGGATTTTACACTTTTTTCAGATGGCCCTTTTGACCGGGGGGAAGTGAGACTTCATTGTAGTGCAGATTTCCTTTGCAAGCTTGCTTGGTTGGCCAAAAGGGGCGTATGCGTTTTTTCCTGAATATATTCAGGAAAAAACGCATACGCCCCTTTTGGCCAAGTGTCTCATTGTCGACGTTCTGCCTCTTTTCCTATGCTTTAAATGCAATTCCAGTCTACCTCCTGAAATCGGTGTCCTGCAATTCTGCCCCGCTTTCAAATCCTCTTGGCAGCCTTACTTCAGTATATTTTTGGACGATAGCTGTCATTTATAACTCTGCAAGTTTGTGAATTACAGTGCCCCTGAGCTCCTTTTTTCAACTCGCTTTCTTGTGAGCTGGCCGCAACACCGCAGGATTGCTTCAGGCCCTAATCTGGTTCCGGCAAGGCACACTGAGCCTTTGGTTAATTCCTCTTCCTTGTGGGAAATGAGAGTTAAATTTGCCCGTCCAGAAACCTCCAGCTAGTCTCTCATCGGTTCTCACTATTCCTGTTCATCTTCCGCAGAAATTGCAAACTGGACCAAAGTGGAGGTTAAAGGCACCGACTCTCCAAGTCGGGAGAGTGTTAGTAAAGCGTCTGGAATGTTGCACCCGAGTACCAGGGGACGAGAACTGAGACATATTGGAACACGTCTATCGATCACATGGTTGATCATACTCTGGGTTCCACATGCATGTTTAAGCTGAAGGAAGAATCCCTTAAACCTGGAGAGTTGAGACCCCTGGAATGGGTACCATGCAATATGACTTCAACGGGTCTTCATTTGCTCACCGAACCTCTCCAATCCTATCACTGCTGCGTTTATGCCCCTGTACAAACGCTTCATTCTCTTTCAGAGACATAGCAATCCATAGGTTTTAAGATACTTACTAGTCAGGTACATTCTTAGGCGTTTAATATGGTGTGTTGAGTCCATTTCGTTGAGCAAGGAGTAGCTCTTGTCTATTCCATATTTGGCTTAAGGAACTTTATCTGTGCTCATTTCAATCTCTGCTTTGATGCAGCACCCCAACTCACCTTTTCGCTTAAGCAAGCATAAGTTGGTTTTCTAAATTTGAGACCCTGTTCTGATTTGTAATCCAGTTCCTCTGTAGCCAAGTTTACATTCCGTGTATTAGTGATATCTTATGATGTTTCTTTTTCTGTGTGACTTATTTCAGTTAGAATCATCATACCTGAATCCACTCATTATGCTGCTACGGGCCTGATGACATAGATTTCATTGCTGAGTGATATTGCATTGTACGTAAGTACCACAACTTCTTTATCCATTTTTCACTTTCTGCGATATTTAGCTTGTACCGTAAACCAGGTTCTTGTAAACAGATTCATCCCAAATTTTGGGGTGGCTGTGTCTTTTTGATTTGAATTTCCCTAAGCTATAGGACCATAAGTTGAAGTGCCCTAGGCTCTGTTGCTTTGTTTTTTAGATGTTTCAGGAAACACCATACACTTCTCCTGAGTGGCTGTTGGCAATTTACATCCTGCCCATCAGCATAACAAGGCTCCCAGTTCTCCATGGCCTGTCCTGCCTTTCTGGATTTTACACATTTTTCACATGGCCCTTTTGACCGGGGGGAAGTGAGACTTCATTGTAGTGCAGATTTCCTTTGCGAGCTTGCTTGGTTGGCCAAAAAGGGCGTATGCGTTTTTTCCCTGAATATATTCAGGAAAAAACGCATACGCCCTTTTTGGCCAAATGCATCATTGTGGACGTTCTGCTCTTTTCCTATGCTTTAAATGCAATTCCAGTCTACCTCCTGAAATCGGTTTCCTGCAATTCTGCCCCGCATTCAAGTTCTGTTGGCAGCCTTACTTCAGTATATTTTTGGACGATAGCTGTCATTTATAACTCTGCAGGTTTGTGAATTACAGTGCCCCTGAGCTCCTTTCTTCAACTCGCTTTCTTGTGAGCTGGCCGCAACACCGCAGGATTGCTTCAGGCCCTAATCTGGTTCCGGCACCGCACACTGAGCCTTTGGTTAATTCCTCTTCCTGGTGGGAAATGAGAGTTAAATTTGCCCGTCCAGACACCTCCAGCTAGTCTCTCATTGGTTCTCCCTATTCCTGTTCATCTTCCGCAGAAATTGCAAACTGGGCCAAACAGGAGGTTAAAGGCACTGACTCTCCAAGTCGGGAGAGTGTTAGTAAAGCGTCTGGAATGTTGCACCCGAATACCAGGGGACGAGAACTGAGATATATTGGAACACGTCTCCCGATCACACGGTTGATCATACTCTGGGTTCCACATGCATGTTTTAGCTGAAGGAAGAATCCCTTAAACCTGGAGAGTTGAGACCCGTGGAATGGGTACCATGCAATATGACTTCAAAGGGTCTTCATTTGCTCACCGAACCTCTCCAATCCTATCACTGCTGCGTTTATGCCCCTGTACTCATGCTTCATTCTCTTTCAGAGACATAGCAATCCATAGGTTTTAAGATACTTACTAGTCAGGTACATTCTTAGGCGTTTAATATGGGGTGTTGAGTACATTTTGTTGAGCAAGGAGTAGCTCTTGTCTATTCCATATTTGGCTTAAGGAACTTTATCTGTGCTCATTTCAATCTCTGGTTTTATGCAGCACCCCAACTCACCTTTCCACTTGAGCAAGCATAATTTGGTTTTCTAAATTTGAGACCCTGTTCTGTTTTGTAATCCAGTTCCTGTGTAGCCAAATTTACATTCCGTGTATTAGTGATATCTTATGATGTTTCTTTTTCTGTGTGACTTATTTCAGTTAGAATCATCATACCTGAATCCACTCATTATGCTGCTACGGGCCTGATGACATAGATTTCATTGCTGAGTGATATTGCATTGTACGTAAGTACCACAACTTCTTTATCCATTTTTCACTTTCTGCGATATTTAGCTTGTACCGTAAACCAGGTTCTTGTAAACAGATTCATCCCAAATTTTGGGGTGGCTGTGTCTTTTTGATTTGAATTTCCCTAAGCTATAGGACCATAAGTTGAAGTGCCCTAGGCTCTGTTGCTTTGTTTTTTAGATGTTTCAGGAAACACCATACACTTCTCCTGAGTGGCTGTTGGCAATTTACATCCTGCCCATCAGCATAACAAGGCTCCCAGTTCTCCATGGCCTGTCCTGCCTTTCTGGATTTTACACATTTTTCACATGACCCTTTTGACCGGGGGGAAGTGAGACTTCATTGTAGTGCAGATTTCCTTTGTGAGCTTGCTTGGTTGGCCAAAAAGGGCGTATGCGTTTTTTCCCTGAATATATTCAGGAAAAAACGCATACGCCCTTTTTGGCCAAATGCATCATTGTGGACGTTCTGCTCTTTTCCTATGCTTTAAATGCAATTCCAGTCTACCTCCTGAAATCGGTTTCCTGCAATTCTGCCCCGCATTCAAGTTCTGTTGGCAGCCTTACTTCAGTATATTTTTGGACGATAGCTGTCATTTATAACTCTGCAGGTTTGTGAATTACAGTGCCCCTGAGCTCCTTTCTTCAACTCGCTTTCTTGTGAGCTGGCCGCAACACCGCAGGATTGCTTCAGGCCCTAATCTGGTTCCGGCACGGCACGCTGAGCCTTTGGTTAATTCCTCTTCCTGGTGGGAAATGAGAGTTAAATTTGCCCGTCCAGACACCTCCAGCTAGTCTCTCATTGGTTCTCCCTATTCCTGTTCATCTTCCGCAGAAATTGCAAACTGGGCCAAACAGGAGGTTAAAGGCACTGACTCTCCAAGTCGGGAGAGTGTTAGTAAAGCGTCTGGAATGTTGCACCCGAGTACCAGGGAACGAGAACTGAGATATATTGGAACACGTCTCCTGATCACACGGTTGATCATGCTCTGGGTTCCACATGCATGTTTTAGCTGAAGGAAGAATCCCTTAAACCTGGAGAGTTGAGACCCGTGGAATGGGTACCATGCAATATGACTTCAAAGGGTCTTCATTTGCTCACCGAACCTCTCCAATCCTATCACTGCTGCGTTTATGCCCCTGTACACACGCTTCATTCTCTTTCAGAGACATAGCAATCCATAGGTTTTAAGATACTTACTAGTCAGGTACATTCTTAGGCGTTTAATATGGGGTGTTGAGTCCATTTTGTTGAGCAAGGAGTAGCTCTTGTCTATTCCATATTTGGCTTAAGGAACTTTATCTGTGCTCATTTCAATCTCTGCTTTGATGCAGCAACCCAACTCACCTTTTCGCTTAAGCAAGCATAAGTTGGTTTTCTAAATTTGAGACCCTGTTCTGATTTGTAATCCAGTTCCTGTGTAGCCAAGTTTACATTCCGTGTATTAGTGATATCTTATGATGTTTCTTTTTCTGTGTGACTTATTTCAGTTAGAATCATCATACCTGAATCCACTCATTATGCTGCTACGGGCCTGATGACATAGATTTCATTGATGAGTAATATTGCATTGTACGTAAGTACCACAACTTCTTTATCCATTTTTCGCTTTCTGCGATATTGAACTTGTCCTGTAAACGAGGTTCTTGTAAACAGAGCCGTCCCAAACTTTGGGGTGGCTGTGTCTTTTTGATTTTAATTTCCCTAAGCTATAGGACCATAAGTGGAAGTGCCCTAGGCTCTGTTGCTTTGTTTTTTAGATGTTTCAGGAAACACCATACACTTCTCCCCAGTGGCTGTTGGCAATTTACATCCCGCCCATCAGCATAACAAGGCTCCCAGTTCTCCATGGCCTGTCCTGCCTTTCTGGATTTTACACTTTTTTCAGATGGCCCTTTTGACTGGGGGGAAGTGAGACTTCATTGTAGTGCAGATTTCCTTTGCAAGCTTGCTTGGTTGGCCAAAAAGGGGCGTATGCGTTTTTTCCTGAATATATTCAGGAAAAAACGCATACGCCCCTTTTGGCCAAGTGTCTCATTGTCGACGTTCTGCCTCTTTTCCTATGCTTTAAATGCAATTCCAGTCTACCTCCTGAAATCGGTGTCCTGCAATTCTGCCCCGCTTTCAAATCCTCTTGGCAGCCTTACTTCAGTATATTTTTGGACGATAGCTGTCATTTATAACTCTGCAAGTTTGTGAATTACAGTGCCCCTGAGCTCCTTTCTTCAACTCGCTTTCTTGTGAGCTGGCCGCAACACCGCAGGATTGCTTCAGGCCCTAATCTGCTTCCGGCACCGCACACTGAGCCTTTGTTTAATTCCTCTTCCTGGTGGGAATGAGAGTTAAATTTGCCCGTCCAGACACCTCCAGCTAGTCTCTCATTGGTTCTCCCTATTCCTGTTCATCTTCCGCAGAAATTGCAAACTGGACCAAAGTGGAGGTTAAAGGCACTGACTCTCCAAGTCGGGAGAGTGTTAGTAAAGCGTCTGGAATGTTGCACCCGAGTACCAGGGGACGAGAACTGAGACATATTGGAACACGTCTCCCGATCACATGGTTGATCATACTCTGGGTTCCACATGCATGTTTTTGCTGAAGGAAGAATACCTTAAACCTGGAGAGTTGAGACCCGTGGAATGGGTACCATGCAATATGACTTCAATGGGTCTTCATTTGCTCACCGAACCTCTCCAATCCTATCACTGCTGCATTTATGCCCCTGTACACACGCTTGATTCTCTTTCAGAGACATAGCAATCCATAGGTTTTAAGATACTTACTCGTCAGGTACATTCTTAAGCGTTTAATATGGTGTGTTGAGTCCATTTCGTTGAGTAAGGAGTAGCTCTTGTCTATTCCATATTTGGCTTAAGGAACTTTATCTGTGCTCATTTCAATCTCTGGTTTTAGGCAGCACCCCAACTCACCTTTCCCCTTAAGCAAGCATAAGTTGGTTTTCTAAATTTAAGGCCCTGTTCTGTTTTGTAATCCAGTTCCTGTGTAGCCAAGTTTACATTCCGTGTATTAGTGATATCTTATGATGTTTCTTTTTCTGTGTGACTTATTTCAGTTAGAATCATCATACCTGAATCCACTCATTATGCTGCTACGGGCCTGATGACATAGATTTCATTGCTGAGTGATATTGCATTGTACGTAAGTACCACAACTTCTTTATCTATTTTTCACTTTCTGCGATATTGAACTTGTACTGTAAACGAGGATCTTGTAAACAGAGCCATCCCAAACTTTGGTGTGGCTGTGTCTTTTTGATTTTAATTTCCGTAAGCTATAGGACCATAAGTGGAAGTGCCCTATGCTCCGCTGCTTTGTTTTTTAGATGTTTTAGGAAACACCATACACTTCTCCCGAGTGGCTGTTGGCAATTGACATCCCGCCCATCAGCATAACAAGGCTCCCAGTTCTCCATGGCCTGTCCTGCCTTTCTGGATTTTACACTTTTTTCAGATGTCCCTTTTGACTGGGGGGAAGTGAGACTTCATTGTAGTGCAGATTTCCTTTGTGAGCTTGCTTGGTTGGCCAAAAAGGGCGTATGCGTTTTTTCCTGAATATATTCAGGAAAAAACGCATACGCCCTTTTTGGCCATGTGCCTCATTGTCGACGTTCTGCCTCTTTTCCTATGCTTTAAATGCAATTCCAGTCTACCTCCTGAAATCGGTTTCCTGCAATTCTGCCCCGCTTTCAAGTCCTCTTGGCAGCCTTACTTCAGTATATTTTTGGACGATAGCTGTTATTTATAACTCTGCAGGTTTGTGAATTACAGTGCCCCTGAGCTCCTTTCTTCAACTCGCTTTCTTGTGAGCTGGCCGCAACACCGCAGGATTGCTTCAGGCCCTAATCTGGTTCCGGCAAGGCACGCTGAGCCTTTGGTTAATTCCTCTTCCTGGTGGGAAATGAGAGTTAAATTTGCCCGTCCAGACACCTCCAGCTAGTCTCTCATTGGTTCTCCCTATTCCTGTTCATCTTCCGCAGAAATTGCAAACTGGGCCAAACAGGAGGTTAAAGGCACTGACTCTAAAAGTCGGGAGAGTGTTAGTAAAGCGTCTGGAATGTTGCACCCGAGTACCAGAGGACGAGAACTGAGACATATTGGAACACGTCTCCCGATCATATGGTTGATCATACTCTGGATCCACATGCATGTTTTAGCTGAAGGCAGAATCCCTTAAACCTGGAGAGTTGAGACCCGTGGAATGGGTACCATGCAATATGACTTCAATGGGTCTTCATTTGCTCACCGAACCTCTCCAATCCTATCACTGCTGCGTTTATGCCCCTGAACACACGCATGATTTTCTTTCAGAGACATAGCAATCCATAGGTTTTAAGATACTTACTAGTCAGGTACATTCTTAGGCGTTTAATATGAGGTGTTGAGTCCATTTCGTTGAGCAAGGAGTAGTTCATGTCTATTCCATATTTGGCTTAAGGAACTTTATCTGTGCTCATTTCAATCTCAGGTTTGATGCAGCACCCCAACTCACCTCTCCCCTTAAGCAAGCATAAGTAGGTTTTCTAAATTTGAGACCCTGTTCTGTTTTGTAATCCAGGTCCTGTGTAGCCAAGTTTACATTCCGTGTATTAGTGATATCTTATGATGTTTCTTTATCTGTGTGACTTATTTCAGTTAGAATCATCATACCTGAATCCACTCATTATGCTGCTACGGGCCTGATGACATAGATTTCATTGCTGAGTGATATTGCATTGTACGTAAGTACCACAACTTCTTTATCCATTTTTCACTTTCTGCGATATTGAACTTGTACCGTAAACGAGGTTTTTGTAAACAGAGCCGTCCCAAACTGTGGGGTGGCTGTGTCTTTTTGATTTTAATTTCCCTAAGCTATAGGACCATAAGTGGAAGTGCCCTAGGCTCCGTTGCTTTGTTTTTTATATGTTTCAGAAAGCACCATACACTTCTTCCGACTGACTCTTGGCAATTTATATCTCGCCCATCAGCATAACAAGGCTCCCAGTTCTCCATGGCCTGTCCTGCCTTTCTGGATTTTACACATTTTTCAGGTGGCTCTTTTGAGAGGGGGGAAGTGACACTTCATTGTAGTGCAGATTTCCTTTGCAAGCTTGCTTGGTTGGCCAAAAAGGGCGTATGCGTTTTTTCCTGAATATATTCAGGAAAAAACGCATACGCCTTTTTTGTCCAAGTGCATCATTGTGGACGTTCTGCCTCTTTTCCTATGCTTTAAATGCAATTCCAGTCTACCTCCTGAAATCGGTTTCCTGCAATTCTGCCCCGCTTTCAAGTACTCTTGGCAGCCTTACTTCAGTATATTTTTGGACGATAGCTGTCATTTATAACTCTGCAGGTTTGTGAATTACAGTGCCCCTGAGCTCCTTTCTTCAACTCGCTTTCTTGTGAGCTGGCCGCAACACCGCAGGATTGCTTCAGGCCCTAATCTGGTTCCGGCACGGCACGCTGAGCCTTTGGTTAATTCCTCTTCCTGGTGGGAAATGAGAGTTAAATTTGCCCGTCCAGACACCTCCAGCTAGTCTCTCATTGGTTCTCCCTATTCCTGTTCATATTCCGCAGAAATTGCAAATGGGCCAAACAGGAGGTTAAAGGCACTGACTTTCCAAGTCAGGAGAGTGTTAATAAAGCGTCTGGAATGTTGCACCCGAGTACCAGGGGACGAGAACTGAGACATATTGAACACGTCTCCCAATCACACAGTTGAACATACTCTGGGTTCAACATTTATGTTTTAGCTGAAGGAAGAATCCCTTAAACCTGGAGAGTTGAGACCCGTGGAATGGGTACCATGCAATATGACTTCAAAGGGTCTTCATTTGCTCACCAAACCTCTCCAGTCCTATCACTGCTGCGTTTATGCCCCTGTACACACGCTTGATTCTCTTTCAGAGACAAAGCAATCCATAGGTTTTAAGTTACTTACTAGTCAGGTACATTCTTAGGCGTTTAATATGGGGTGTTGAGTCCATTTCGTTGAGCAAGGAGTAGTTCTTGTCTATTCCATATTTGGCTTAAGGAACTTTATCTGTGCTCATTTCAATCTCTGGTTTTATGCAGCACCCCAACTCACCTTTTCGCTTAAGCAAGCATAAGTTGGTTTTCTAAATTTGAGACCCTGTTCTGATTTGTAATCCAGTTCCTGTGTAGCCAAGTTTACATTCCGTGTATTAGTGATATCTTATGATGTTTCTTTTTCTGTGTGACTTATTTCAGTTAGAATCATCATACCTGAATCCACTCATTATGCTGCTACGGGCCTGATGACATAGATTTCATTGCTGAGTGATATTGCACTGTACGTAAGTACCACAACTTCTTTATCCATTTTTCACTTGTGAGGGCATGGGTTAGTGTGAGCGTACGGGTTAGGATTAGGGGACGGGTGAGGGGAAGGCTTCGGGGAAGGGTTAGGGTTAGTGTTCGGGCTAGGGTTAAGGTTAGGGGACGGGGATGGTTTCGGGTCCAATTGAGGGTACGACAGCGGTTTAGGGGGAGCGTACGTGTGAGGGCGTGGGTTAGTGTGAGCGTACGGGTTAGGATTAGGGGACGGGTGAGGGGAAGGCTTCGGGGAAGGTTTAGGGTTAGGGTTCGGTCTAGGGTTAGGGTTAAGGGACGGGGATGGTTTAGGGTCCAGGTGAGGGTACGACAACGGTTTATGGGGAGCGTACGTGTGAGGGCGCGTGTTAGTGTGAGCGAACGGGTTAGGATTAGGGGACGGGTGAGGGGAAGGCTTCGGGGAAGGGTTAGGGATAGGGTTCTGGTTAGGGTTAGGGTTAGGGGACGGGGACGGTTTAGGGCCCAGGTGAGGGTACGACAATGGTTTATGGGGAGCGTACGTGTGAGGGCACGGGTTAGTGTGAGCTTACGGGTTAGGTTCAGGGAACGGGGGAGGGGAAGGCTTCGGGGAAGTGTTAGGGTTAGGGTTCGGGCTAGGGTTAGGGTTAGGGGTTGGGGACGGTTTCGGGTCCAGTTGTGGGTACGACAGCGGTTTAGGTGGAGCGTGCGTGTGAGGGCGCGGGTTAGTGTGAGCGTTCGGGTTAGGATTAGGAGACGGGTGAGGGGAAGGATTCGGGGAAGTGTTAAGGTTAGGGTTCGGGCTAGGGTTAGGGTTAGGGGACGGGGACGGTTTCGGGTCCAGATGAAGGTACGACATCGGTTTAGGGGGAGCGTACGTGTGAGGGCTCGGGTTAGTTTGAGCGTACGGGTTAGGATTAGGGGACGGGTGAGGGGAAGGCTTCGGGGACGGGTTAGGGTTAGGGTTTGGGTAGGGTTAGTGTTAGGGGATGGGGACGGTTTAGGGTCCAGGTGAGGGTACCACAACGGTTTAGGGGCAGCGTACGTGTGAGCGGGCTGTTTAGTGTGAGCGTACGGGTTAGGATTAGGGGACGGGTGAGGGGAAGGCTTCGGGCAAGGGTTAGGGTTAGGGTTCGGGCTAGGGTTAGGGTTAGGGGACGGGGACACTTTAGGGTACAGGTGAGGGTACGACAACGGTTGAGGGGGAGCGTACGTGTTAGGGCACGGGTTAGTGTGAGCGTACGGGCTACCATTAGGGGACGGGTGAGGGGAAGGCTTCGGGGAAGGGTTAGGGTTACGGTTCGGGCTAGGGTTAGGGTTAGGTGACGGGGACGGTTTAGGGTCCAGGTGAGGGTACGAAAACTGTTTAGGGGGAGCGTACGTGTGAGGGCGCGGGTAAGTGTGAGCGTACGGGTTAGGATTAGGGGACGGGTGAGGGGAAGGCTTCGGGGAAGGTTTAGGGTTAGGGTCTGGGCTAGGGTTAAGGTTAGGGGATGGGGACCGTTTAGGGTCCAGGTGTGGGTACGACAACGGTTTAGGGGCAGCGAACGTGTGAGCGGACTGGATAGTGTGAGCGTACGGGTTAGGATTAGGGGACGGTTGAGGGGAAGGCTTCGGGGAAGGGTTAGGGTTAGGGTTCGGGCTAGGGTTAGGGTTAGGGGACGGGGACTGTTTAGGGTACAGGTGAGGGTACGACAACGGTTTAGGAGGAGCATACGTGTGAAGACGTGGGTTAGTGTGAGCGTACGGGTTAGGATAAGGGGACGGGTGAGGGGAAGGTTTCGGGGAATGGTTAGGGTTAAGGTTCGGGCTAGGGTTAGGGTTAGGGGATGGGGACGGTTTAGGGTCCAGGTGAGGGCCCGATAATGGTTTAGGGGGAGCGTAAGTGTGAGGGCGCGGGTTAGTGTAAGCGTACAGGTTAGGATTAGGGGACGGGTGAGGGGATGTGTTCGGGGAAGGATTAGGGATAGGGTTCGGACTAGGGTTACGGTTAGGTGATGGGGAGGGTTTAGGGTCCAGGTGAGGGTACGACAATGCTTTAGGGTGAGCGTACGTGTGAGGGCGCGGGTTAGTGTGAGCCTACTGGTTAGGATTAGGCTACGGGTGAGGGGAAGTCTTCGGGGAAGGGTTAGGGTTAGGGTTCTGGCTAGGGTTAGGGTTAGGGGATGGGGACGGTTTAGGGTCCATGTGAGGGTACGACAACGGTTTAGGGGCAGCGTACGTGTGAGGGCGTGGGTTAGTGTGAGCGTATGGCTTAGGATTAGGGGACGAGTGAGGGGAAGGCTTCGGGGAAGGGTTAGGGTAAGGGTTCGGGCTAGGGTTAGGGTTACGGGACGGGGACGGTTTAGGGTCCAGGTGAGTGTACGACAACGGTTTATGGGGAGCGTACGTGTGAGGGGGTGGGTTAGTGTGAGCGTACGGGTTAGCATTAGGGGACGGGTTAGGGGAACCCTTTGGGGAATTGTTAGTGTTAGGGTTCGGGCTAGGGTTAGGGTTAGGTGACGGGGACGGTTTATGGTGCAGGTGAGGGTACGACAACGGTTTAGGGGGAGCGTACGTGTGAGGGCGCGGGTTAGTGTGAGCGTACTGGTTAGGATTCGGGGACAGGTGACGGGAAGGCTTCGGGGTAGGGTTAGGGTTAGGGTTCGGGCTAGGGTTAGGGTTTGGGGACGGGGACGGTTTAGGGTCCAGGTGAGGGTACGACAACGGTTTAGGGGGAGCGTACGTGTGAGGGCGCGGGTTAGTGTGAGCGTACGGGTTAGGATTAGGGGACGGGTGAGGGGAAGGCTTCGGGGAAGGGTTAGGGTTAGGGTTCGGGCTAGGGTTAGGGTTAGGGGATGGGGACGGTTTAGGGCCCAGGTGAGGGTACGACAATGGTTTAGGGGGAGCGTACGTGTGAGGGCACGGGTTAGTGTGAGCTTACGGGTTAGGTTTAGGGGACGGGTGAGGGGAAGGCTTCGGGGAAGTGTTAGGGTTAGGGTTCGGGCTAGGGTTAGGGTTAGGGGATGGGGACGGTTTCGGGTCCAGTTGAGGGTACGACAGTGGTTTAGTTGGAGCGTACGTGTGAGGGCGCGGGTTAGTGTGAGCGTTCGGGTTAAGATTAGGAGACGGTGAGGGGAAGGCTTCGGGGAAGGGTTAAGGTTAGGGTTCGGGCTAGGGTTAGGGTTAGGGGTTGGGGACGGTTTCGGGTCCAGTTGTGGGTACGACAGCGGTTTAGGTTGAGCGTGCGTGTGAGGGCGCGGGTTAGTGTGAGCGTTCGGGTTAGGATTAGGAGACGGGTGAGGGGAAGGCTTCGGGGAAGTGTTAAGGTTAGGGTTCGGGCTAGGGTTAGGGTTAGGGGACGGGGACGGTTTCGGGTCCAGATGAAGGTACGACATCGGTTTAGGGGGAGCGTACGTGTGAGGGCTCGGGTTAGTTTGAGCGTACGGGTTAGGATTAGGGGACGGGTGAGGGGAAGGCTTCGGGGACGGGTTAGGGTTAGGGTTTGGGTAGGGTTAGTGTTAGGGGATGGGGACGGTTTAGGGTCCAGGTGAGGGTACCACAACGGTTTAGGGGCAGCGTACGTGTGAGCGGGCTGTTTAGTGTGAGCGTACGGGTTAGGATTAGGGGACGGGTGAGGGGAAGGCTTCGGGCAAGTGTTAGGGTTAGGGTTCGGGCTAGGGTTAGGGTTAGGGGACAGGGACACTTTAGGGTCCAGGTGAGGGTACGACAACGGTTGAGGGGGAGCGTACGTGTTAGGGCACGGGTTAGTGTGAGCGTACGGGCTACCATTAGGGGACGGGTGAGGGGAAGGCTTCGGGGAAGGGTTAGGGTTACGGTTCGGGCTAGGGTTAGGGTTAGGTGACGGGGACGGTTTAGGGTCCAGGTGAGGGTACGAAAACTGTTTAGGGGGAGCGTACGTGTGAGGGCGCGGGTAAGTGTGAGCGTACGGGTTAGGATTAGGGGACGGGTGAGGGGAAGGCTTCGGGGAAGGTTTAGGGTTAGGGTCTGGGCTAGGGTTAAGGTTAGGGGATGGGGACCGTTTAGGGTCCAGGTGTGGGTACGACAACGGTTTAGGGGCAGCGAACGTGTGAGCGGACTGGATAGTGTGAGCGTACGGGTTAGGATTAGGGGACGGTTGAGGGGAAGGCTTCGGGGAAGGGTTAGGGTTAGGGTTCGGGCTAGGGTTAGGGTTAGGGGACGGGGACTGTTTAGGGTACAGGTGAGGGTACGACAACGGTTTAGGAGGAGCATACGTGTGAAGACGTGGGTTAGTGTGAGCGTACGGGTTAGGATAAGGGGACGGGTGAGGGGAAGGTTTCGGGGAATGGTTAGGGTTAAGGTTCGGGCTAGGGTTAGGGTTAGGGGATGGGGACGGTTTAGGGTCCAGGTGAGGGCCCGATAATGGTTTAGGGGGAGCGTAAGTGTGAGGGCGCGGGTTAGTGTAAGCGTACGGGTTAGGATTAGGGGACGGGTGAGGGGATGTGTTCGGGGAAGGATTAGGGATAGGGTTCGGACTAGGGTTACGGTTAGGTGATGGGGAGGGTTTAGGGTCCAGGTGAGGGTACGACAATGCTTTAGGGTGAGCGTACGTGTGAGGGCGCGGGTTAGTGTGAGCCTACTGGTTAGGATTAGGCTACGGGTGAGAGGAAGTCTTCGGGGAAGGGTTAGGGTTAGGGTTCTGGCTAGGGTTAGGGTTAGGGGATGGGGACGGTTTAGGGTCCATGTGAGGGTACGACAACGGTTTAGGGGCAGCGTACGTGTTAGGGCGCGGGTTAGTGTGAGCGTACGGGTTAGGATTAGGGGACGGGTGAGGGGAAGGCTTCGGGGAAGGGTTAGGGTTAGGGTTCGGGCTAGGGTTAGGGTTAGGGGACGGGGACGGTTTAGGGTCCAAGTGAGGGTACAAAAACTGTTTTGGGGGAGCGTTCGTGTGAGGGCGCGGGTAAGTGTGAGCGTACGGGTTAGGATTAGGGGACGGGTGAGGGGAAGGCTTCGGGGAAGGTTTAGGGTTAGGGTCTGGGCTAGGGTTAAGGTTAGCGGATGGGGACCGTTTAGGGTCCAGGTGTGGGTACGACAACGGTTTAGGGGCAGCGTACGTGTGAGTGGACTGGAGAGTGTGAGCGTACGGGTTAGGATTAGGGGACGGGTGAGGGGAAGGCTTCGGGGAAGGGTTAGGGTTAGGGTTCGGGCTAGGGTTAGGGTTAGAGGACGGGGACGGTTTAGGGTCCAGGTGAGGGTACGACAACGGTTTAGGGGGAGCGTACGTGTGAAGACGTGGGTTAGTGTGAGCGTACGGGTTAGGATTAGGGGACGGGTGAGGGGAAGGTTTCGGGGAATGGTTAGGGTTAAGGTTCGGGCTAGGGTTAGGGTTAGGGGATGGGGACGGTTTAGGGTCCAGGTGAGGGCACGATAATGGTTTAGGGGGAGCGTACGTGTGAGGGCGCGGGTTAGTGTGAGCGTACGGGTTAGGATTAGGGGACGGGTGAGGGGATGTCTTCGGGGAAGGGTTAGGGTTAGGGTTCGGGCTAGGGTTAGGGTTAGGGGACGGGGACGGTTTAGGGCTCAGGTGAGGGTACGACAATGGTTTAGGGGAAGCGTACGTGTGAGGGCACGGGTTAGTGTGAGCTTACGGGTTAGGTTTAGGGGACGGGTGAGGGGAAGGCTTCGGGGAAGTGTTAGGGTTAGGGTTCGGGCTAGGGTTAGGGTTAGGGGACAAGGACGGTTTAGGGTCCCGGTGAGGGTACGACAAAGGTTTAGGGGGAGCGTACGTGTGAGGGCATGGGTTAGTGTCAGCGTATTGGTTAGGATTAGGGGACGGGTCAGGGGAAGGCTTCGGGGAACGTTTAGGGAAAGGGTTCGGGCTAGGGTTCGGGTTAGTGGACGGGGGCGGTTTAGAGTCCAGGTGAGTGTACGACAATGGTTTAGGGGGAGCGTACGTGTGAGGGCGCGGGGTAGTGTGAGCTTACGGATTAGTTTTAGGGGACGGGTGAAGCGAAGGCTTCGGGGAAGTGTTAGGGTTAGGGTTCGGGCTAGGGTTAGGTTTAGGGGACGGGGACGGTTTAGGGTCTAGGTGAGTGTACGACAACGGTTTAGGGGGAGCATACATGTGAGGGCGCCGGTTAGTGTGAGCGTACGGGTTAGGATTAGGGGACAGGTTAGGGGAAGGCTTTGTTGAAGGGTTAGGGTTAGGGTTCGGGCTAGGGTTAGGGTTATGTGACGGGGACGGTTTATGGTCCAGGTGAGGGTACGACAACGGTTTAGGGGGAGCGTACGTATGAGGGCGCGGGTTAGTGTGAGCGTACGGGTTAGGATTAGGGCACGGGTGACGGGAAGGCTTCGGGGAAGGGTTAGGGTCAGGGTTCGGGCTAGGGTTAGGGTTTGGGGACGGGGACGGTTTAGGGTCCAGGTGAGGGTATGACAACGGTTTAGGGGGAGCGTACGTGTGAGGGCGCGGGTTAGTGTGAGCGTACGGGTTAGGATTAGGGGACGGGTGAGGGGAAGGCTTCCGGGAAGGGTTAGGGTTAGGGTTCGGGCTAGGGTTAGGGTTAGGGGACGGGGACGGTTTAGGGCCCAGGTGAGGGTACGACAATGGTTTATGGTGAGCGTACGTGTGAGGGTACGGGTTAGTGTGAGCTTACGGGTTAGGTTTAGGAGACGGGTGAGGGGAAGGCTTCGGGGAAGTGTTAGGGTTAGGGTTCGGGCTAGGGTTAGGGTTAGGGGATGGGGACGGTTTCGAGTCCAGTTGAGGGTACGACAGCGGTTTAGGTGGAGCGTACGTGTGAGGGCGTGGGTTAGTGTGAGCGTTCGGGTTAGGATTAGGAGACGGGTGAGGGGAAGGCTTCGGGTAAGGGTTAAGGTTACGGTTCGGGCTAGGGTTAGGGTTAGGGGACGGGGACGGTTTCGGGTCCAGATGAATGTACGACATCGGTTTAGGGGGAGCGTACGTGTGAGGGCGCGGGTTAGTTTGAGCGTACGGGTTAGGATTAGGGGACGGGTGAGGGGAAGGCTTCGGGGACGGGTTAGGGTTAGGGTTTGGGTAGGGTTAGTGTTAGGGGATAGGGACGGTTTAGGGTCCAGGTGAGGGTACCACAACGGTTTAGGGGCAGCGTACGTGTGAGCGGGCTGTTTAGTGTGAGCGTACGGGTTAGGATTAGGGGACGGGTGAGGGGAAGGCTTCAGGCAAGTGTTAGGGTTAGGATTCGGGCTAGGGTTAGGGTTAGGGGACGGGGACACTTTAGGGTACAGGTGAGGGTACGACAACGGTTTAGGGGGAGCGTACGTGTTAGGGTGCGGGTTAGTGTGAGCGTACGGGCTAGCATTAGGGGACGGGTGAGGGGAAGGCTTCGGGGAAGGGTTAGGGTTAGGGTTCGGGCTAGGGTTAGGGTTAGGGGATGGGGATGGTTTAGGGTCCAGGTGAGGGTACAAAAACTGTTTAGGGGGAGCGTACGTGTGAGGGCGCGGGTAAGTGTGAGCGTACGGGTTAGGATTAGGGGACGGGTGAGGGGAAGGCTTCGGGGAAGGTTTAGGGTTAGGGTCTGGGCTAGGGTTAAGGTTAGGGGATGGGGACCGTTTAGGGTCCATGTGTGGGTACGACAACGGTTTAGGGGCAGCGTACGTGTGAGCGGACTGGATAGTGTGAGCGTACGGGTTAGGATTAGGGGACGGGTGAGGGGAAGGCTTCGGGGAAGGGTTAGGGTTAGGGTTCGGGCTAGGGTTAGGGTTAGGGGACGGGGACGGTTTAGGGTCCAGGTGAGGGTACGACAACGGTTTAGGGGGAGCGTACGTGTGAAGACGTGGGTTAGTGTGAGCGTACGGGTTAGGATTAGAGGACGGGTGAGGGGAAGGTTTCAGGGAATGGTTCTGTTAAGGTTCGGGCTAGGGTTAGGGTTAGGGGATGGGGACGGTTTAGGGTCCAGGTGAGGGCACGATAATGGTTTAGGGGGAGCGTACGTGTGAGGGCGCGGGTTAGTGTGAGCGTACAGTTTAGGATTAGGGGACGGGTTAGGGGAACCCTTTGGGGAAGGGTTAGGGTTAGGGTTCGGGCTAGGGTTAGGGTTAGGGGACGGGGACGGTTTAGGGTCCAGGTGAGTGTACGACAATGCTTTAGGTTGAGCGTACGTGTGAGGGCGCGGGTTAGTGTGAGCCTACTGGTTTGGATTAGGGGACGGGTGAGGGGAAGGCTTCGGGGAAGGGTTAGGGTTAGGGTTCAGGCTAGGGTTAGGGTTAGGGGACGGGGATGTATAGGGTCCAGTTGAGGGTACGACAACGGTTTAGGGGGAGCGTACGTGTGAGGCGCGGGTTAGTGTGAGCGTACGGGTTAGGATTAGGGGACGGGAGACGGGAAGGCTTCGGAGAAGGGTTAGTGTTATGTTTCGGGTAGGGTTAGGGTTAGGGGACGGGGACGGTTTAGGATCCAGATGAGGGAACGACAACGGTTTAGGGGTAGCATGCGTTTGAGGGCGCGGGTTAATGTGAGCGTACGGGTTAGCATTAGGGGAAGGGTGAGGGGAAGGCTTCGGGGACGGGTTATGGTTAGGGTTTGGGTAGGGTTAGGGTTAAGGGATGGGGACGGTTTAGGGTCCAAGTGAGGGTACGACAACGGTTTAGGGGGAGCGTACGTGTGAGGGCGCGGGTTAGTGTGAGCGTACGGGATAGGATTAGGTGATGGGTGAGGGGAAGTTTTCGGGGAAGGGTTAAGGTTAGGGTTCGGGCTAGGGTTAGGTTTAGGGGATGGGGACGGTTTAGGGTCCAGGTGAGGGTACGACAACGGTTTAGGTGGAGCGTACGTGTGAGGGCGCGGGTTTGTGTGAGCGTACGGGTTAGGATTAGGGGACAGGTGAGGGGAAGGCTTCGGGGAAGTGTTAGGGTTAGGGTTAGGGCTAGGGTTAGGGTTAGGCGACGGGGACGGTTTCGGGTCCAGTTGAGGGTACGACAGCGGTTTAGGGGTAGCGTACGTGTGAGGGCACGGGTTAGTGTGAGCGTATGGGTTAGGATTAGGGGACGGGTGAGGGGAAGGCTTCGGAAAAGTTTTATGGATAGGGTTTGGGCTAGGGTTAGGGTTAGGGGACGGGGACGGTTTAGGGTCCAGGTGAGGGTACGACAACGGTTTAGGAGGTGCGTACGTGTGAGGGCGCGGGTTAGTGTGAGCGTACGGGTTAGGATTAGGGGACGGGTGAGAGGAAGACTTCGGGGAAGGGTTAGGGTTAGGGTTCGGGCTAGGGTTAGGGTTAGGGGACGGGGACAGTTTAGAGTCCAGGTGAGGGTACGACAATGGTTTAGGGGCAGCGTACGTGTGAGGGCGCGGGTTAGTGTGAAAGGACAGGTTAGGATTAGGGGACGGGTGAGGAGAAGGCTTCGGGGAAGTGTGAGGGTTAGGGTTCAGGCTAGGGTTAGGGTTAGGGGACGGGGACGGTTTAAGGTCCAGGTGAGGGTACGACAACGGTTTAGGGGGAGCGTACGTGTGAGGGCGTGGGTTAGTGTGAGCGTACGGGTTAGGATTAGGGGACGGTTGAGGGGAAGGTTTCGGGGAAGAGTTAGGGTTAGCGTTTGGGCTAGGGTTAGGGGTAGGGGAAGGGGACGGTTTAGGGTCCAGGTGAGGGTACGTCAGCGGTTTAGGGGGAGCGTACGTGTGAGGGCGCGGGTTAGTGTGAGCGTACGGGTTAGGATTAGGGGACAGGTGAGGGGAAGGCTTTCGGGGAATGGTTAGGGATAGGGTTCGGGCTAGGGTTAGGGTTAGGGGACGGGGATGGTTTAGGGTCCAGCTGAGGGTACGACAACGGTTTAGCGGGAGCATAGGTGTGAGGGCGCATGTTAGTGTGAGCGAACGGGTTAGGATTAGGGGACGGGTGAAGGGAAGGCTTCGGGGAAGGGTTAGGGATAGGGTTCTGGTTAGGTTTAGGGTTAGGGGACGGGGACGGTTTAGGGTCCAGGTGAGGGTACGACAACGGTTTAGGGGGAGCGTATGTGTGAGGGCGCGGGTTAGTGTGAGCGTACGGGTTAGGATTAGGGGACGGGTTAGGGGAAGGCTTTGGGGAAAGGTTAGGGTTAGGGTTCTGGCTAGGGTTAGGGTTAGGGGACGGGGACGGTTTAGGGTCCAGGTGAGGGTACGACAACGGTTTAGGGGGAGCGTACGTGTGAAGACGTGGGTTAGTGTGAGCGTACGGGTTAGGATTAGGGTACGGGTGAGGGGAAGGTTTCGGGGAATTGTTAGGGTTAAGGTTCGGGCTAGGGTTAGGGTTAGGGGATGGGGACGGTTTAGGGTCCAGGTGAGGGCACGATAATGGTTTAGGGGGAGCGTACGTGTGAGGGCGCGGGTTAGTGTGAGCGTACGGGTTAGGATTAGGGGACGGGTGAGGGGATGTCTTCGGGGAAGGGTTAGGGTTAGGGTTCGGGCTAGGATTAGGGTTAGGGGACGGGGACGGTTTAGGGCTCAAGTGAGGGTACGACAATGGTTTAGGGGAAGCGTACGTGTGAGGGCACGGGTTAGTGTGAGCTTACGGGTTAGGTTTAGGGGACGGGTGAGGGGAAGGCTTCGGGGAAGTGTTAGGGTTAGGGTTCGGGCTAGGGTTAGGGTTAGGGGACAAGGACGGTTTAGGGTCCCGGTGAGGGTACGACAAAGGTTTAGGGGGAGCGTACGTGTGAGGGAATGGGTTAGTGTGAGCGTATGGGTTAGGATTAGGGGACGGGTCAGGGGAAGGCTTCGGGGAACGTTTAGGGATAGGGTTCGGGCTAGGGTTCGGGTTAGTGGACGGGGGCGGTTTAGAGTCCAGGTGAGTGTACGACAATGGTTTAGGGGGAGCGTACGTGTGAGGGCGCGGGGTAGTGTGAGCTTACGGATTAGTTTTAGGGGACGGGTGAAGCGAAGGCTTCGGGGAAGTGTTAGGGTTAGGGTTCGGGCTAGGGTTAGGTTTAGGGGACAGGGACGGTTTAGGGTCTAGGTGAGTGTACGACAACGGTTTAGGGGGAGCGTACATGTGAGGGCGCCGGTTAGTGTGAGCGTACGGGTTAGGATTAGGGGACAGGTTAGGGGAAGGCTTTGTTGAAGTGTTAGGGTTAGGGTTCGGGCTAGGGTTAGGGTTATGTGACGGGGACGGTTTATGGTCCAGGTGAGGGTACGACAACGGTTTAGGGGGAGCGTACGTGTGAGGGCGCGGGTTAGTGTGAGCGTACGGGTTAGGATTAGGGCACGGGTGACGGGAAGGCTTCGGGGAAGGGTTAGGGTCAGGGTTCGGGCTAGGGTTAGGGTTTGGGGACGGGGACGGTTTAGGGTCCAGGTGAGGTTATGACAACGGTTTAGGGGGAGCGTACGTGTGAGGGCGCGGGTTAGTGTGAGCGTACGGGTTAGGATTAGGGGACGGGTGAGGGGAAGGCTTCCGGGAAGGGTTAGGGTTAGGGTTCGGGCTAGGGTTAGGGTTAGGGGACGGGGACGGTTTAGGGCCCAGGTGAGGGTACGACAATGGTTTATGGGGAGCGTACGTGTGAGGGTACGGGTTAGTGTGAGCTTACGGGTTAGGTTTAGGGGACGGGTGAGTGGAAGGCTTCGGGGAAGTGTTAGGGTTAGGGTTCGGGCTAGGGTTAGGGTTAGGGGATGGGGACGGTTTAGGGTCCATTTGAGGGTACGACAACGGTTTAGGGGCAGCGTACGTGTGAGGGCGTGGGTTAGTGTGAGCGTACGGCTTAGGATTAGGGGACGAGTGAGGGGATGGCTTCGGGGAAGGGTTAGGGTTAGGGTTCGGGCTAGGGTTAGGGTTACGGGACGGGGACGGTTTAGGGTCCAGGTGAGTGTACAACAACGGTTTAGGGGGAGCGTACGTGTGAGGGCGTGGGTTAGTGTGAGCGTACGGGTTAGGATTAGGGGACGGGTTAGGGGAAACCTTTGGGGAAGGGTTAGGGTTAGGGTTCGGGCTAGGGTTAGGGTTAGGGGACGGGGACGGTTTAGGATCCAGATGAGGGAACGACAACGGTTTAGGGGGAGCATACGTTTGAGGGCGCGGGTTAGTGTGAGCGTACGGGTTAGGATTAGGGGAAGGGTGAGGGGAAGGCTTCGGGGAAGGGTTAGGGTTAGGTTTCGGGATAGGGTTAGGGTTAGGGGATGGGGACGGTTTAGGGTCCATGTGAGGGTACGACAACGGTTTAGGGGCAGCGTACGTGTGAGGGCGTGGGTTAGTGTGAGCGTACGGCTTAGGATTAGGGGACGGGTGACGGGAAGGCTTCGGTGAAGGGTTAGCGTAAGGGTTCGGGCTAGGGTTAGGGTTAGGGGACGGGGACGGTTTAGGGTCCAGGTGAGGGTACGACAACGGTTTAGGGGGAGCGTACGTGCGAGGGCGTGGGTTAGTGTGAGCGTACGGGTTAGGATTAGGGGACGGGTGAGGGGAAGGCTTCGGGTAAGTGTTAGGGTTAGGGTTAGGGCTAGGGTTAGGGTTAGGCGACGGGGACGGTTTCGGGTCCAGTTGAGGGTACGACAGCGGTTTAGGGGTAGCGTACGTGTGAGGGCACGGGTTAGTGTGAGCGTATGGGTTAGGATTAGGGGACGGGTGAGGGGAAGGCTTCGGAAATGTTTTATGGATAGGGTTTGGGCTAGGGTTAGGGTTAGGGGACAGGGACGGTTTAGGGTCCAGGTGAGGGTACGACAACGGTTTAGGAGGAGCGTACGTGTGAGGGCGCGGGTTAGTGTGAGCGTACGGGTTAGGATTAGGGGACGGGTGAGAGGAAGACTTCGGGGAAGGGTTAGGGTTAGAGTTCGGGCTAGGGTTAGGGTTAGGGGACGGGGACAGTTTAGAGTCCAGGTGAGGGTACGACAATGGTTTAGGGGCAGCGTACGTGTGAGGGCACGGGTTAGTGTGAAAGGACAGGTTAGGATTAGGGGACGGGTGAGGAGAAGGCTTCGGGGAAGTGTGAGGCTTAGGGTTCAGGCTAGGGTTAGGATTAGGGGACGGGGACGGTTTAAGGTCCAGGTGAGGGTACGACAAAGGTTTAGGGGGAGCGTACGTGTGAGGGCGTGGGTTAGTGTGAGCGTACGGGTTAGGATTAGGGGACGGTTGAGGGGAATGTTTCGGGGAAGAGTTAGGGTTAGCGTTTGGGCTAGGGTTAGGGGTAGGGGAAGGGGACGGTTTAGGGTCCAGGTGAGGGTCCGTCAGCCGTTTAGGGGGAGCGTACGTGTGAGGGCGCGGGTTAGTGTGAGCGTACGGGTTAGGATTAGGGGACAGGTGAGGGGAAGGCTTTCGGGGAATGGTTAGGGATAGGGTTCGGGCTAGGGTTAGGGTTAGGGGACGGGGATGGTTTAGGGTCCAGGTGAGGGTACGACAACGGTTTAGCGGGAGCATAGGTGTGAGGGCGCATGTTAGTGTGAGCGAACGGGTTAGGATTAGGGGACGGGTGAAGGGAAGGCTTCGGGGAAGGGTTAGGGATAGGGTTCTGGTTAGGTTTAGGGTTAGGGGACGGGGACGGTTTAGGGTCCAGGTGAGGGTACGACAACGGTTTAGGGGGAGCGTATGTGTGAGGGCGCGGGTTAGTGTGAGCGTACGGGTTAGGATTAGGGGACGGGTTAGGGGAAGGCTTTGGGGAAAGGTTAGGGTTAGGGTTCTGGCTAGGGTTAGGTTTAGGGGATGGGGACGGTTTAGGGTCCAGGTGAGGGTATGACAACGCTATAGGGGGAGCGTACGTGTGATGGCGCGGGTTACTGTGAGCGTACCGGTTAGGATTAGGGGACGGGTGAGGGGAAGGTTTCGGGGAAGTGTTAGAGTTAGGGTTCGGGCTAGGGTTAGGGTTAGGGGACGGGGACGGTTTAGAGTCCAGGTGAGGGTACGACAACGGTTTAGGGGGAGCGTACGGGTTAGGGCGTGGGTTAGTGTGAGCGTACGGGTTAGGATTAGGGTTCGGGTGAGGGGAAGGCTTCGGGGAAGTGTTAGGGTTAGGGTTCGGGCTAGGGTTAGGGTTAGGGGACCGGGACGGTTTAGGGTCCAGGTGAGGGTACGACAACGGTTTAGGGGGAGCGTACGTGTGAGGGCGCGGGTTAGTGTGAGCGTGCGGGTTAGGATTAGGGGACGGTTGACATGAAGGCTTCGGAGAAGGGTTAGTGTTATGTTTCGGGCTAGGGTTAGGGTTAGGGGACGGGGACGGTTTAGGATCCAGATGAGGGAACGACAACGGTTTAGGGGTAGTGTACGTGTGAGGGCGCGGGTTAGTGTGAGCGTACGGGTTAGGATTAGGGGACGGGTGGGTGAAGGCTTCGGGGAAGGATTAGGGTTAGGGTTCGGGCTAGGGTTAGGGTTAGGGGATGGGGACGGTTTAGGGTCCATTTGAGGGTACGACAACGGTTTAGGGGCAGCGTACGTGTGAGGGCGTGGGTTAGTGTGAGCGTACGGCTTAGGATTAGGGGACGAGTGAGGGGATGGCTTCGGGGAAGGGTTAGGGTTAGGGTTCGGGCTAGGGTTAGGGTTACGGGACGGGGACGGTTTAGGGTCCAGGTGAGTGTACAACAACGGTTTAGGTGGAGCGTACGTGTGAGGGCGTGGGTTAGTGTGAGCGTAAGGGTTAGGATTAGGGGACGGGTTAGGGGAAACCTTTGGGAAGGGTTAGGGTTAGGGTTCGGGCTAGGGTTAGGGTTAGGGGACGGGGACGGTTTAGGATCCAGATGAGGGAACGACAACGGTTTAGGGGGAGCATACGTTTTAGGGCGCGGGTTAGTGTGAGCGTACGGGTTAGGATTAGGGGAAGGGTGAGGGGAAGGCTTCGGGGAATGGTTAGGGTTAGGGTTCGGGCTAGGGTTAGGGTTAGGGGATGGGGACGGTGTAGGGTCCATGTGAGGGTACGACAACGGTTTAGGGGCAGCGTATGTGTGAGGGCGTGGGTTAGTGTGAGCGTACGGCTTAGGATTAGGGGACGGGTGAGGGGAAGGCTTCGGGGAAGTGTTAGGTTCAGGGTTCGGGCTAGGGTTAGGGTTACGGGACGGGGACGGTTTCGGGTCCAGTTGAGGGTACGACAGCGGTTTGGGGGAGCGTACGTGTGAGGGCGCGGGTTAGTGTGAGTGTACGGGTAAGGATTAGGGTACGGGTGAGGGGAAGGCTTCCGGGAAAGGTTAGG
This sequence comes from Leucopleurus acutus, assembly GCF_964270905.1. Classification (NCBI taxonomy): domain Eukaryota; kingdom Metazoa; phylum Chordata; class Mammalia; order Artiodactyla; family Delphinidae; genus Leucopleurus; species Leucopleurus acutus. The sequence goes on from NW_028139168.1 coordinate 247,355, forward strand.
GATAGGGTTCGGGCTAGGGTTAGGGTTAGGGGACGGGGACGGTTTAGGGTCCAGGTGAGTGTACGACAATGGTTTAGGGGGAGCGTACGTGTGAGGCCGTGGGTTAGTGTGAGCGTACGGGTTAGGATTAGGGGACGGGTGACGGGAAGGCTTCGGGGAAGGGTTAGGGTTAGGGTTCGGGCTAGGGTTAGGGTTAGGGGACGGGGACGGTTTAGGGTCCACGTGAGGGTACGACAACGGTTTAGGGAGAGTGTACGTGTGAGGGCGTGGGTTAGTGTGAGCGTACGGGTTAGGATTAGGGGACGGGTGAGGGGAAGGCTTCAGGGAAGGGTTAGGGTTAGGGTTCGGGCTAGGGTTAGGGTTAGGGGACGGGGACGGTTTCGGGTCCAGATGAGGGTACGACAGCGGTTTAGGGGGAGCGTACGTGTGAGGGCGTGGGTTAGTGTGAGCGTACGGGTTAGGATTAGGGGACGGGTGACGGGAAGGCTTCGGTGAAGGGTTAGCGTAAGGGTTCGGGCTAGGGTTAGGGTTAGGGGACGGGGACGGTTTAGGGTCCAGGTGAGGGTACGACAACGGTTTAGGGGGAGCGTATGTGCGAGGGCGTGGGTCAGTGTGAGCGTACGGGTTAGGATTAGGGGACGAGTGAGGGGAAGGCTTCGGGGAAGGGTTAGGGTTAGGGTTCGGGCTAGGGTTAGGGTTAGAGGACGGGGGCGGTTTAGGGCGCAGGTGAGGGTACGACAATGGTTTAGGGGGAGCGTACGTGTGAGGGCACGGGTTAGTGTGAGCTTACGGGTTATGATTTGGAGACGGGTGAGGGGAAGGCTTCGGGGAAGTGTTAGGCTTAGGTTTCGGGCTAGGGTTAGGGTAAGGGGACGGGGACGGTTTCTGGTCCAGTTGAGGGTATGACAGCGGTTTAGGTGGAGCGTACGTGTGAGGGCGCGGGTTAGTGTGAGCGTTCGGGTTAGGATTAGGAGACGGGTGAGGGGAAGGCTTCGGGGAAGGGTTAGGGTTAGGGTTCGGGCTAGGGTTAGGGTTAAGGGACGGGGACGGATTAGGGTCCCGGTGAGGGTACCACAACGGTTTAGGGGCAGCGTACTTGTGAGCGGGCTGTTTAGTGTGAGCGTACGGTTTAGGATTAGGGGACGGGTGAGGTGAAGGCTTCGGGCAAGGGTTAGTGTTAGGTTTCGGGCTAGGGTTATGGTTAGGGGACGGGGACGGCTTAGGGTCCAGGTGAGGGTACGAAAACGGTGTAGGGGGAGCGTACGTGTGAGGGCGCGGGTAAGTGTGAGCGTACGGGTTAGGATTAGGGGACGGGTGAGGGGAAGGCTTCGGGGAAGGTTTAGGGTTAGGGTCTGGGCTAGGGTTAAGATTAGGGGATGGGGACCATTTAGGGTCCAGTTGTGGGTACGACAACGGTTTAGGGGCAGCGTACTTGTGAGCGGAATGGATAGTGTGAGCGTACGGGTTAGGATTAGGGGACGGGTGAGGGGAAGGCTTCGGAGAAGGGTTAGGGTTAGGGTTCGGGCTAGGGTTAGGGTTAGGGGACGGGGAAGGTTTAGGGTCCAGGTGAGGGTACGACAACGGTTTAGGGGGAGCGTTCGTGTGAAGATGTGGGTTAGTGTGAGCGTACGGGTTAGGATTAGCGGACGGATGAGGGGAAGGTTTCGGGGAATGGTTAGGGTTAAGGTTCGGGCTAGGGTTAGGGTTAGGGGATGGGGACGGTTTAGGGTCCAGGTGAGGGCACGAAAATGGTTTAGGGGGAGCGTACGTGTGAGGGCGCGGGTTAGTGTGAGCGTACGGGTTAGGATTGGGGGACGGTTGAGGGGAAGGCTTCGGGGAAGGGTCAGGGTTAGGGTTCAGGCTAGGGTTAGGGTTAGGGTTAGGGGACGGGGACGGTTTAGCGTCCAGGTTAGGGTTAGGATTCGGGCTAGGGTTAGGGTTAGGGGACGGGGACGGTTTAGGGCCCAGGTGAGGGTACGACAATGGTTTAGGGGGAGCGTACATGTGAGGGCACGGGTTAGTGTGAGCTTACGGGTTAGGATTAGGGGACGGGTGAGGGAAAGGCTTCGGGGAAGTGTTAGGGTTAGGTTTCGGGCTAGGGTTAGGGTTAGGGGACGGGGACGGTTTCGGGTCCAGTTGAGGGTACGATAGCGGTTTAGGTGGACCGTACGTGTGAGGGCGCGGGTTAGTGTGAGCGTTCGGGTTAGGATTAGGAGACGGGTGAGGGGAAGGCTTCGGGGAAGGGTTAATGTTAGGGTTCGGGCTAGGGTTAGGGTTAGGGGACGGGGACGGTTTCGGGTCCAGATGAAGGTACGACAGCGGTTTAGGGGTAGCGTACGTGTGACGGCGCGGGTTAGTTTGAGCATACGGGTTAGGATTAGGGGACGGGTGAGGGGAAGGCTTCGGGAACGGGTTAGGGTTAGGGTTTGGGTAGGGTTAGTGTTAGGGGATGGGGACGGTTTAGGGTCCAGGTGAGGGTACCACAACGGTTTAGGGGCAGCGTACGTGTGAGAGGGCTGTTTAGTGTGAGCGTACGGGTTAGGATTAGGGGACGGGTGAGGGGAAGGCTTCGGGCAAGGGTTAGTGTTAGGTTTCGGGCTAGGGTTAGTATTAGGGGACGGGGACGGTTTAGGGTCCAGGTGAGGGTTCGAAAACGGTGTAGGGGGAGCGTACGTGTGAGGGCGCGGGTAAGTGTGAGCGTACGGGTTAGGATTAGGGGACGGGTGAGGGGAAGGCTTCGGGGAAGGTTTAGGGTTAGGGTCTGGTCTAGGGTTAAGGTTAGGGGATGGGGACCGTTTAGGGTCCAGGTGTGGGTACGACAACGGTTTAGGGGCAGCGTACGTGTGAGCGGAATGGATAGTGTGAGCGTACGGGTTAGGATTAGGGGACGGGTGAGGGGAAGGCTTCGGGGAAGCGTTAGGGTTAGGGTTCGGGCTAGGGTTAGGGTTAGGGGACGGGGACGGTTTAGGGTCCAGGTGAGGGTACGACAACGGTTTAGGGGGAGCGTACGTGTGAAGACGTGGGTTAGTGTGAGCGTACGGGTTAGGATTAGCGGACGGGTGAGGGGAAGGTTTCGGGGAATGGTTAGGGTTAAGGTTCGGGCTAGGGTTAGGGTTAGGGGATGGGGACGGTTTAGGGTCCAGGTGAGGGCACGATAATGGTTTAGGGGGAGCGTACGTGTGAGGGCGCGGGTTAGTGTGAGCGTACGGGTTAGGATTAGGGGATGGGTGAGGGGATGTCTTCGGGGAAGGGTTAGGGTTAGGGTTCGGGCTAGGGTTAGGGTTAGGGGACGGGGATGGTTTAGGGTCCAGGTGAGGGTACGACAATGGTTTAGGGGGAGCGTACGTGTGAGGGCACGGGTTAGTGTCAGCGTACGGGTTAGGATTGGGGGACGGTTGAGGGGAAGGCTTCGGGGAAGGGTCAGGGTTAGGGTTCGGGCTAGGGTTAGAGTTAGGGTTAGGGGACGGGGACGGTTTAGCGTCCAGGTGAGGGTACGACAACGGTTAGGGGGAGCGTACGTGTGAAGGCGCGGGTTAGTGTGAGCGTACCGTTTAGGATTAGGGGACGGGTGAGGGGAAGGCTTCGGGGAAGGTTTAGGGTTAGGGTTCGGGCTAGGGGTAGGGTTAGGGGACGGGGACGGTTTAGGGTCCAGGTGAGGTTACGACAACGGTTTAGGGGGAGCGTAAGTGTGAGGGCGCGGGTTAGTGTGAGCGTACGGGTTAGGATTAGGGGACGGGTGAGGGGAAGGCTTCGGAAAAGGGTTATGGATAGGTTTTGGGCTAGGGTTAGGGTTAGGGGACGGGGGCGGTTTAGGGTCCAGGTGAGTGTACGACAACGGTTTAGGGGGAGCGTACGTGTGAGGGCGCGTGGTAGTGTGAGCTTACGGGTTAGTTTTAGGGGACGGGTGAAGCGAAGGCTTCGGGGAAGGGTTAGGGTTAGGGTCCGGGCTAGGGTTAGGGTTAGGGGACGGGGACGGTTTAGGGCCCAGGTGAGGGTACGACAATGGTTTAGGGGGAGCGTACATGTGAGGGCACGGGTTAGTGTGAGTTTACGGGTTAGGATTAGGGGACGGGTGAGGGAAAGGCTTCGGGGAAGTGTTAGGGTTAGGTTTCGGGCTAGGGTTAGGGTTAGGGGACGGGGACGGTTTCGGGTCCAGTTGAGGGTACGACAGCGGTTTAGGTGGAGCGTACGTGTGAGGGCGCGGGTTAGTGTGAGCGTTCGGGTTAGGATTAGGAGACGGGTGAGGGGAAGGCTTCAGGGAAGGGTTAAGGTTAGGGTTCGGGCTAGGGTTAGGGTTAGGGGACAGGGACGGTTTCGGGTCCAGATGAAGGTACGACAGCGGTTTAGGGGTAGCGTACGTGTGACGGCGCGGGTTAGTTTGAGCGTACGGGTTAGGATTAGGGGACGGGTGAGGGGAAGACTTCGGGGACGGGTTAGGGTTAGGGTTTGGGTACGGTTAGTGTTAGGGGATGGGGACGGTTTAGGGTCCAGGTGAGGGTACCACAACGGTTTAGGGGCAGCGTACGTGTGAGCGGGCTGTTTAGTGTGAGCGTACGGGTTAGGATTAGGGGACGGGTGAGGGGAAGGCTTCGGGCAACGTTTAGGGTTAGGGTTCGGGCTTGGGTTAGGGTTAGGGGACGGGGACGGTTTAGGGTCCAGGTGAGGGTACGAAAACGGTTTAGGGGGAGCGTACGTGTGAGGGCGCGGGTAAGTGTGAGCGTACGGGTTAGGATTAGGGGACGGGTGAGGGGAAGGCTTCGGGGAAGGTTTAGGGTTAGGGTCTGGGCTAGGGTTAAGGTTAGGGGATGGGGAACGTTTAGGGTCCAGGTGTGGGTACGACAACGGTTTAGGGGCAGCGTACGTGTGAGCGGAATGGATAGTGTGAGCATACGGGTTAGGATTAGGGGACGGGTGAGGGGAAGGCTTCGGGGAAGGGTTAGGGTTAGGGTTCGGGCTAGGGTTAGGGTTAGGGGACGGGGACGGTTTAGGGTCCAGGTGAGGGTACGACAACGGTTTAGGGGGAGCGTACGTGTGGAGACGTGGGTTAGTGTGAGCGTACGGGTTAGGATTAGCGGACGGGTGAGGGGAAGGTTTCGGGGAATGGTTAGGGTTAAGGTTCGGGCTAGGGTTAGGGTTAGGGGATGGGGACGGTTTAGGGTCCAGGTGAGGGCACGATAATGGTTTAGGGGGAGCGTACGTGTGAGGGCGCGGGTTAGTGTGAGCGTACGGGTTAGGATTAGGGGATGGGTGAGGGGATGTCTTCGGGGAAGGGTTAGGGTTAGGGTTCGGGCTAGGGTTAGGGTTAGGGGACGGGGATGGTTTAGGTTCCAGGTGAGGGTACGACAATGGTTTAGGGGGAGCGTACGTGTGAGGGCGCGGGTTAGTGTCAGCGTACGGGTTAGGATTGGGGGACGGGTTAGGGGAAGGCTTTGGGGAAAGGTTAGGGTTAGGGTTCTGGCTAGGGTTAGGGTTAGGGGATGGGGACGGTTTAGGGTCCAGGTGAGGGTATGACAACGCTATAGGGGGAGCGTACGTGTGATGGCGCGGGTTAGTGTGAGCGTACCGGTTAGGATTAGGGGACGGGTGAGGGGAAGGTTTCGGGGAAGAGTTAGGGTTAGGGTTCAGGCTAGGGTTAGTGTTAGGGGACGGGGACGGTTTAGAGTCCAGGTGAGGGTACGACAACGGTTTAGGGGGAGCGTACGTGTGAGGGCGCGGGTTAGTGTGAGCGTGCGGGTTAGGATTAGGGGACGGGTGACATGAAGGCTTCGGAGAAGGGTTAGTGTTATGTTTCGGGCTAGGGTTAGGGTTAGGGGACGGGGACGGTTTAGGATCCAGATGAGGGAACGACAACGGTTTAGGGGTAGTGTACGTGTGAGGGCGCGGGTTAGTGTGAGCGTACGGGTTAGGATTAGGGGACGGGTGGGTGAAGGCTTCGGGGAAGGATTAGGGTTAGGGTTCGGGCTAGGGTTAGGGTTAGGGGATGGGGACGGTTTAGGGTCCATTTGAGGGTACGACAACGGTTTAGGGGCAGCGTACGTGTGAGGGCGTGGGTTAGTGTGAGCGTACAGCTTAGGATTAGGGGACGAGTGAGGGGATGGCTTCGGGGAAGGGTTAGGGTTAGGGTTCGGGCTAGGGTTAGGGTTACGGGACGGGGACGGTTTAGGGTCCAGGTGAGTGTACAACAACGGTTTAGGGGGAGAGTACGTGTGAGGGCGTGGGTTAGTGTGAGCGTACGGGTTAGAATTAGGGGACGGGTTAGGGGAACCCTTTGGGGAAGGGTTAGGGTTAGGGTTCGGGCTAGGGTTAGGGTTAGGGGACGGGGACGGTTTAGGATCCAGATGAGGGAACGACAACGGTTTAGGGGGAGCATACGTTTGAGGGCGCGGGTTAGTGTGAGCGTACGGGTTAGGATTAGGGGAAGGGTGAGGGGAAGGCTTCGGGGAAGGGTTAGGGTTAGGGTTTGGGCTAGGGTTAGGGTTAGGGGATGGGGACGGTTTAGGGTCCATGTGAGGGTACGACAACGGTTTAGGGGCAGCGTACGTGTGAGGGCGTGCGTTAGTGTGAGCGTACTGCTTAGGATTAGGGGACGGGTGAGGGGAAGGCTTCGGGGAAGTGTTAGGTTCAGGGTTCGGGCTAGGGTTAGGGTTAGGGGACGGGGACGGTTTAGGGTCCAGGTGAGTGTACGACAACGGTTTAGGGGGAGCGTACGTGTGAGAGCTTGGGTTAGTGTGAGCGTACGGGTTAGGAATAGGGGATGCGTGAGGGAAAGGCTTCGGGGAAGTGTTAGGGTTAGGTTTCGGGCTAGGGTTAGGGTTAGGGGACGGGGACGGTTTCGGGTCCAGTTGAGGGTACGACAGCGGTTTAGGTGGAGCGTACGTGTGAGGGCGCGGGTTAGTGTGAGCGTTCGGGTTAGGGTTAGGAGACGGGTGAGGGGAAAGCTTCAGGGAAGGGTTAAGGTTAGGGTTCGGGCTAGGGTTAGGTTTAGGGGACGGGGACGGTTTCGGGTCCAGATGAAGGTACGACAGCGGTTTAGGGGTAGCGTACGTGTGACGGCGCGGGTTAGTTTGAGCGTACGGGTTAGGATTAGGGGACGGGTGAGGGGAAGGCTTCGGGGACGGGTTAGGGTTAGGGTTTGGGTAGGGTTAGTGTTAGGGGATGGGGACGGTTTAGGGTCCAGGTGAGGGTACCACAACGGTTTAGGGGCAGCGTACGTGTGAGCGGGCTGTTTAGTGTGAGCGTACGGGTTAGGATTAGGGGACGGGTGAGGGGAAGGCTTCGGGCAACGGTTAGGGTTAGGGTTCGGGCTAGGGTTAGGGTGAGGGGACGGTGACGGTTTAGAGTCCAGGTGAGGGTACGAAAACGGTTTAGGGGGAGCGTACGTGTGAGGGCGCGGGTAAGTGTGAGCGTACGGGTTAGGATTAGGGGACGGGTGAGGGGAAGGCTTCGGGGAAGGTTTAGGGTTAGGGTCTGGGCTAGGGTTAAGGTTAGGGGATGGGGACCGTTTAGGGTCCAGGTGTGGGTACGACAACGGTTTAGAGGCAGCGTACGTGTGAGTGGAATGGATAGTGTGAGCGTACGGGTTAGGGTTAGGTGACGGGTGAGGGGAAGGCTTCGGGGAAGGGTTAGGGTTAGGGTTCGGGCTAGGGTTAGGGTTAGGGTTAGGTGACGGGGACGGTTTAGCATCCAGGTGAGGGTACGACAACGGTTTAGGGGGAGCGTACGTGTGAGGGCTTGGGTTAGTGTGAGCGTACGGGTTAGGATTAGGGGACGGGTGAGGGGAAGGCTTCGGGGAAGGGTTAGGGTTAGGGTTCGGGCTAGGGTTAGGGTTAGAGGACGGGGACGGTTTAGGGCCCAGGTGAGGGTACGACAATGGTTTAGGGGGAGCGTACGTGTGAGGGGACGGGTTAGTGTGAGCTTACGGGTTATGATTAGGAGACGGGTGAGGGGAAGGCTTCGGGGAAGTGTTAGGGTTAGGTTTCGGGCTAGGGTTAGGGTTAGGGGACGGGGACGGTTTCGGGTCCAGTTGAGGGTACGACAGTGGTTTAGGTGGAGCGTACGTGTGAGGGCGCGGGTTAGTGTGAGCGTTCGGGTTAGGATTAGGAGACGGGTGAGGGGAAGGCTTCGGGGAAGGGTTAGGGTTAGAGTTCGGGCTAGGGTTAGGGTTAAGGGACGGGGACGGTTTCGGGTCCAGATGAGGGTACAACAGCGGTTTAGGGGGAGCATACATGTGAGGGCGCGGGTTAGTGTGAACGTACGGGTTAGGATTAGGGGACGGGTGAGGGGAAGGCTTCAGGGAAGTGTTAGGGATAGGGTTCGGGCAAGGGTTAGGGTTAAGGGACGGGGACGGTTTAGGGTCCAGGTGAGGGTAAGACAACGGTTTAGGGGTAGCGTACGTGTGAGGGCACGGGTTAGTGTGAGCGTACGGGTTAGGATTAGGGGACAGGTTACGGGAAGGCTTCGGGGACGGGTTAGGGTTAGGGTTTGGGTAGGGTTAGTGTTAGGGGATGGGGACGGTTTAGGGTCCAGGTGAGGGTACCACAACGGTTTACGGGCAACGTACGTGTGAGCGGGCTGTTTAGTGTGAGCGTACGGTTTAGGATTAGGGGACGGGTGAGGGGAAGGCTTTGGGCAAGGGTTAGGGTTAGGGTTCGGGCTAGGGTTAGGGTTAGGGTACGGGGACGGTTTAGGGTCCAGGTGAGGGTACAAAAACGGTGTAGGGGGAGCGTACGTGTGAGGGCGCGGGTTAGTGTGAGCGTAAGGGTTAGGATTAGGGGACGGGTGACGGGAAGCCTTCGGGGAAGGTTTAGGGTTAGGGTCTGGGCTAGGGTTAAGATTAGGGGATGGGGACCGTTTAGGGTCCAGGTGTGGGTACGACAACGGTTTAGGGGCAGCGTACGTGTGAGCGGAATGGATAGTGTGAGCGTACGGTTTAGTTTTAGGGGACGGGTGAAGCGAAGGCTTCGGGGAAGGGTTAGGGTTAGGGTTCGGGCTAGGGTTAGGTTTAGGGGACGGGGACGGTTTAGGGTCCAGGTGAGTGTACGAGAACGGTTTAGGGGGAGCGTACGTGTGAGGACGCGGGTTAGTGTGAGCCTACGGGTTAGGATTAGGGGACGGGTGACGGGAAGGCTTCGGGGAAGGGTTAGGGTTAGGGTTCGGACTAGGGTTAGGGTTTGGGGACGGGGACGGTTTAGGGTCCAGGTGAGGGTACGACAACGGTTTAGGGGGAGCGTACGTGTGAGGGCGCGGGTTAGTGTGAGCGTACGGGTTAGGATTAGGGGACGGGTGAGGGGAAGGCTTCGGGGAAGTTTTAGGGTTAGGGTTCGGGCTAGGGTTAGGGTTAGGGGACGGGGACGGTTTAGGGCCCAGGTGAGGGTACGACAATGGTTTAGAGGGAGCGTACGTGTGAGGGCACGGGTTAGTGTGAGCTTACGGGTTAGGATTAGGGGACGGGTGAGGGAAAGGCTTCGGGGAAGTGTTAGGGTTAGGGTTCGGGCTAGGGTTAGGGTTAGGGGACGGGGACGGTTTCGGGTCCAGATGAAGGTACGACAGCGGTTTAGGGGTAGCGTACGTGTGACGGCGCGGGTTAGTTTGAGCGTACAGGTTAGGATTAGGGGACGGGTGAGGGGAAGGCTTCGGGGACGGGTTAGGGTTAGGGTTTGGGTAGGGTTAGTGTTAGGGGATGGGGACGGTTTAGGGTCCAGGTGAGGATACCACAACGGTTTAGGGGCAGCGTACGTGTGAGCGGGCTGTTTAGTGTGAGCATACGGGTTAGGATTAGGGGACGGGTGAGGGGAAGGCTTCGGGTAACGGTAAGGGTTAGGGTTCGGGCTAGGGTTAGGGTTAGGGGACGGGGACGGTTTAGGGTCCAGGTGAGGGTACGAAAACGGTTTAGGGGGAGCGTACGTGTGAGGGCGCGGGTAAGTGTGAGCGTACGGGTTAGGATTAGGGGACGGGTGAGGGGAAGGCTTCGGGGAAATGTTAGGGTTAGGGTTCGGGCTAGGGTTAGGGTTAGGGGATGGGGACGGTTTAGGGTCCAGGTGAGGGTACGACAACGGTTTAGGGGGAGCGTACGTGTGAAGACGTGGGTTAGTGTGAGCGTACGGGTTAGGATTAGCGGACGGGTGAGGGGAAGGTTTCGGGGAATGGTTAGGGTTAAGGTTCGGGCTAGGGTTAGGGTTAGGGGATGGGGACTGTTTAGGGTCCAGGTGAGGGCACGATAATGGTTTAGGGGGAGCGTACGTGTGAGGGCGCGGGTTAGTGTGAGCGTACGGGTTAGGATTAGGGGATGGGTGAGGGGATGTCTTCTGGGAAGGGTTAGGGTTAGGGTTCGGGCTAGGGTTAGGGTTAGGGTTAGGGGACGGGGACGGTTTAGCGTCCAGGTGAGGGTACGACAACGGTTTAGGGGGAGCGTACGTGTGAGGGCTTGGATTAGTGTGAGCGTACGGGTTAGGATTAGGGGACGGGTGAGGGGAAGGCTTCGGGGAAGGGTTAGGGTTCGGGTTCGGGCTAGGGTTAGGGTTAGAGGACGGGGACGGTTTAGGGCCCAGGTGAGGGTACGACAATGGTTTAGGGGGAGCGTACGTGTGAGGGCACGGGTTAGTGTGAGCTTACGGGTTATGATTAGGAGACGGGTGAGGGGAAGGCTTCGGGGAAGTGTTAGGGTTAGGTTTCGGGCTAGGGTTAGGGTTAGGGGACGGGGACGGTTTCGGGTCCAGTTGAGGGTACGACAGCGGTTTAGGTGGAGTGTACGTGTGAGGGCACGGGTTAGTGTGAGCGTTCGGGTTAGGATTAGGAGACGGGTGAGGGGAAGGCTTCGGGGAAGGGTTAGGGTTCGGGCTAGGGTTAGGGTTAAGGGATTGGGACGGTTTCGGGTCCAGATGAGGGTACGACAGCGGTTTAGGGGGAGCATACGTGTGAGGGCGCGGGTTAGTGTGAACGTACGGGTTAGGATTAGGGGACGGGTGAGGGGAAGGCTTCAGGGAAGTGTTAGGGATAGGGTTCGGGCTAGGGTTAGGGTTAAGGGACGGGGACGGTTTAGGGTCCAGGTGAGGGTAAGACAACGGTTTAGGGGTAGCGTACGTGTGAGGGCACGGGTTAGTGTGAGCGTACGGGTTAGGATTAGGGGACAGGTTACGGGAAGGCTTCGGGGACGGGTTAGGGTTAGGGTTTGGGTAGGGTTAGTGTTAGGGGATGGGGACGGTTTAGGGTCCAGGTGAGGGTACCACAACGGTTTACGGGCAGCGTACGTGTGAGCGGGCTGTTTAGTGTGAGCGTACGGTTTAGGATTAGGGGACGGGTGAGGGGAAGGCTTCGGGCAAGGGTTAGGGTTAGGGTTCGGGCTAGGGTTAGGGTTAGGGTACGGGGACGGTTTAGGGTCCAGGTGAGGGTACAAAAACGGTGTAGGGGGAGCGTACGTGTGAGGGAGCGGGTAAGTGTGAGCGTAAGGGTTAGGATTAGGGGACGGGTGAGGGGAAGGCTTCGGGGAAGGTTTAGGGTTAGGGTCTGGGCTAGGGTTAAGATTAGGGGATGGGGACCGTTTAGGGTCCAGGTGTGGGTACGACAACGGTTTAGGGGCAGCGTACGTGTGAGCGGAATGGATAGTGTGAGCGTACGGGTTAGTTTTAGAGGACGGGTGAAGCGAAGTCTTCGGGGAAGGGTTAGGGTTAGGGTTCGGGCTAGGGTTAGGTTTAGGGGACGGGGACGGTTTAGGGTCCAGGTGAGTGTACGACAACGGTTTAGGGGGAGCGTACGTGTGCGGGCGCCGGTTAGTGTGAGCGTACGGGTTAGGATTAGGGGACAGGTTAGGGGAAGGCTTTGTTGAAGGGTTAGGGTTAGGGTTCGGGCTAGGGTTAAGGTTAGGTGACGGGGACGGTTTAGGGTCCAGGTGAGGGTACGACAAAGGTTTAGGGGGAGCGTACGTGTGAGGGCGCGGGTGAGTGTGAGCGTACGGTTTAGGATTAGGGGACGGGTGACGGGAAGGCTTCGGGGAAGGGTTAGGGTTAGGGTTCGGACTAGGGTTAGGGTTTGGGGACGGGGACGGTTGAGGGTCCAGGTGAGGGTACGACAACGGTTTAGGGGGAGCGTACGTGTGAGGGCACGGGTTAGTGTGAGCGTACGGGTTAGGATTAGGGGACGGGTGAGGGGAAGGCTTCGGGGAAGGTTTAGGGTTAGGGTTCGGGCTAGGGTTAGGGTTAGGGGACGGGGACGGTTTAGGGCCCAGGTGAGGGTACGACAATGGTTTAGGGGGAGCGTACGTGTGAGGGCACGGGTTAGTGTGAGCTTACGGGTTAGGATTAGGGGACGGGTGAGGGGAAGGCTTCGGGGACGGGTTAGGGTTAGGGTTTGGGTAGGGTTAGTGTTAGGGGATGGGGACGGTTTAGGGTCCAGGTGAGGGTACCACAACGGTTTAGGGGCAGCGTACGTGTGAGCGGGCTGTTTAGTGTGAGCGTACGGGTTAGGATTAGGGGACGGGTGAGGGGAAGGTTTCGGGCAACGGTTAGGGTTAGGGTTCGGGCTAGGGTTAGGTTTAGGGGACGGGGACGGTTTAGGGTCCAGGTGAGGGTACGAAAACGGTTTAGGGGGAGCGTACGTGTGAGGGCGCGGGTAAGTGTGAGCGTACGGGTTAGGATTAGGGGATGGGTGAGGGGAAAGCTTCGGGGAAGGTATAGGGTTAGGGTCTGGGCTAGGGTTAAGGTTAGGGGATGGGGACCGTTTAGGGTACAGGTGTTGGTACGACAACGGTTTAGGGGCAGCGTACGTGTGAGCGGAATGGATAGTGTGAGCGTACGGGTTAGAATTAGGGGACGGGTGAGGGGAAGGCTTCAGGGAAGGGTTAGGGTTAGGGTTCGGGCTAGGGTTAGGATTAGGGGACGGGGACGGTTTAGGGTCCAGGTGAGGGTACGAAAACGGTTTAGGGGGAGCGTACGTGTGAAGACGTGGGTTAGTGTGAGCGTACGGGGTAGGATTAGCGGACGGGTGAGGGGAAGGTTTCGGGGAATGGTTAGGGTTAAGGTTCGGGCTAGGGTTAGGGTTAGGGGATGGGGATGGTTTAGGGTCCAGGTGAGGGTACGACAATGGTTTCGGGGGAGCGTACGTGTGAGGGCGCGGGTTAGTGTCAGCGTACGGTTTAGCATTGGGGGACGGTTGAGGGGAAGGCTTCGGGGAAGGGTTAGGGTTAGGGTTCGGGCTAGGGTTAGGGTTAGGGTTAGGGGACGGGGACGGTTTAGCGTCCAGGTGAGGGTACGACAACGGTTAGGGGGAGCGTACGTATGAAGGCGCGGGTTAGTGTGAGCGTACGGGTTAGGATTAGGGGACGGGTGAGGGGAAGGCTTCGGGGAAGGTTTAGGGTTAGGGTTCGGGCTAGGGTTAGGGTTAGGGGACGGGGACGGTTTAGGGTCCAGGTGAGGTTACGACAACGGATTAGGGGGAGCGTAAGTGTGAGGGCGCGGGTTAGTGTGAGCGTACGGTTTAGGATTAGGGGACGGGTGAGGGGAAGGCTTCGGAAAAGTGTTATGGATAGGGTTTGGGCTAGGGTTAGGGTTAGGGGACGGGGGCGGTTTAGGGTCCAGGTGAGTGTACGACAACAGTTTAGGGGGAGCGTACGTGTGAGGGCGCGTGGTAGTGTGAGCTTACGGGTTAGTTTTAGGGGACGGGTGAAGCGAAGGATTCGGGGAAGGGTTAGGGTTAGGGTTCGGGCTAGGGTTAGGTTTAGGGGACGGGGACGGTTTAGGGTCCAGGTGAGTGTACGACAACAGTTTAGGGGGAGCGTACGTGTGAGGGCGCCGGTTAGTGTGAGCGTACGGGTTAGGATTAGGGGACAGGTTAGGGGAAGGCTTTGTTGAAGGGTTAGGGTTAGGGTTCGGGCTAGGGTTAAGGTTAGGTGACGGGGACGGTTTAGGGTCCAGGTGAGGGTACGACAACGGTTTAGGGGGAGCGTACGTGTGAGGGCGCGGGTTAGTGTGAGCGTACGGGTTAGGATTAGGGGACGGGTGACGGGAAGGCTTCGGGGAAGGGTTAGGGTTAGGGTTCGGGCTAGGGTTAGTGTTTGGGGACGGGGACGGTTTAGGGTCAAGGTGAGGGTACGACAACGGTTTAGGGGGAGCGTACGTGTGAGCGCGCGGGTTAGTGTGAGCGTATGGGTTAGGATTAAGGGACGGGTGAGGGGAAGGCTTCGGGGAAGGGTTAGGGTTAGGGTTCGGACTAGGGTTAGTGTTAGGGGACGGGGACGGTTTCGGGTCCAGCTGAGGGTACGACAACGGTTTAGGGGTAGCGTTCGTGTGAGGGCGCGGTTTAGTGTGAGCGTACGTGTTAGGATTAGGGGATGGTTGAGGGGAAGGCTTCGGTGAAGTGTTAGGGTTAGGGTTCAGGCTAGGGTTAGGGTTAGGGAACGGAGATGGTTTAGGGTCCAGGTGAGGGTACGACAACGGTTGAGGGGGAGCGTACGTGTGAGCGCGCGGGTTAGTGTGAGCGTACGGGTTAGGATTAGAGGACGGTTGAGGGGAAGGCTTCGGGGAAGGGTTAGGGTTAGGGTTCGGGCTAGGGTTAGGGTTAGGGGATGGGGACGTTTTAGGGTCCAGGTGAGGGTACGACAACGGTTTAGGGGGAGCGTACGTGTGAGGGCGCGGGTTAGTGTGAGCGTACGGCTTAGGATTAGGGGATGGGTGAGGGGAAGGCTTCGGGGAAGGGTAAGGGTTAGGGTTCGGGCTAGGGTTAGGTTTAGGGGACGGGGACGGTTTAGGGTCCAGGTGAGGGTACGACAACGGTTTAGGTGGAGCGTACGTGTGAGCGCGCGGGTTAGTGTGAGCGCACGGGTTAGGATTAGGGTACGGGTGAGGGGAAGGCTTCGGGGAAGGGTTAGTGTGAGGGTTCGGGCTAGGGTTAGGGTTAGGGGAAGGGGACGGTTTAGGGTCCAGGTGAGGGTATGACAACGGTGTAGGGGGAGCGTACGTGTGAGGGCGCGTGTTAGTGTGAGCGTATGGGTTAGGATTAAGGGACGGGTGAGGGGAAGGCTTCGGGGAAGGGTTAGGGTTAGGGTTCTGACTAGGGTTAGTGTTAGGGGACGGGGACGGTTTAGGGTCCAGGTGTGGGTACGACAACGGTTTAGGGGTAGCGTTCGTGTGAGGGCGCGGGTTAGTGTGAGCGTACGTGTTAGGATTAGGGGATGGGTGAGATGAAGGCTTCGGTGAAGTGTTAGGGTTAGGGTTCGGGCTAGGGTTAGGGTTAGGGAACGGAGACGGTTTAGGGAACAGGTGAGGGTACGACAACGGTTGAGGGGGATCGTACATGTGAGCGCGCGGGTTAGTGTGAGCGTACGGGTTAGGATTAGGGGACGGGTGACGGGAAGGCTTCGGGGAAGGGTTAGGGTTAGGGTTCGGACTAGGGTTAGGGTTTGGGGACGGGGACGGTTTAGGGTCCAGGTGAGGGTACGACAACGGTTTAGGGGGAGCGTACGTGTGAGGGCGCGGGTTAGTGTGAGCGTACGGGTTAGGATTAGGGGACGGGTGAGGGGAAGGCTTCGGGGAAGTTTTAGGGTTAGGGTTCGGGCTAGGGTTAGGGTTAGGGGACGGGGACGGTTTAGGGCCCAGGTGAGGGTACGACAATGGTTTAGAGGGAGCGTACGTGTGAGGGCACGGGTTAGTGTGAGCTTACGGGTTAGGATTAGGGGACGGGTGAGGGAAAGGCTTCGGGGAAGTGTTAGGGTTAGGGTTCGGGCTAGGGTTAGGGTTAGGGGACGGGGACGGTTTCGGGTCCAGATGAAGGTACGACAGCGGTTTAGGGGTAGCGTACGTGTGACGGCGTGGGTTAGTTTGAGCGTACAGGTTAGGATTAGGGGACGGGTGAGGGGAAGGCTTCGGGGACGGGTTAGGGTTAGGGTTTGGGTAGGGTTAGTGTTAGGGGATGGGGACGGTTTAGGGTCCAGGTGAGGATACCACAACGGTTTAGGGGCAGCGTACGTGTGAGCGGGCTGTTTAGTGTGAGCATACGGGTTAGGATTAGGGGACGGGTGAGGGGAAGGCTTCGGGTAACGGTAAGGGTTAGGGTTCGGGCTAGGGTTAGGGTTAGGGGACGGGGACGGTTTAGGGTCCAGGTGAGGGTACGAAAACGGTTTAGGGGGAGCGTACGTGTGAGGGCGCGGGTAAGTGTGAGCGTACGGGTTAGGATTAGGGGACGGGTGAGGGGAAGGCTTCGGGGAAGGGTTAGGGTTAGGGTTCGGGCTAGGGTTAGGGTTAGGGGATGGGGACGGTTTAGGGTCCAGGTGAGGGTACGACAACGGTTTAGGGGGAGCGTACGTGTGAAGACGTGGGTTAGTGTGAGCGTACGGGTTAGGATTAGCGGACGGGTGAGGGGAATGTTTCGGGGAATGGTTAGGGTTAAGGTTCGGGCTAGGGTTAGGGTTAGGGGATGGGGACGGTTTAGGGTCCAGGTGAGGGCACGATAATGGTTTAGGGGGAGCGTACGTGTGAGGGCGCGGGTTAGTGTGAGCGTACGGGTTAGGATTAGGGGATGGGTGAGGGGATGTCTTCTGGGAAGGGTTAGGGTTAGGGTTCGGGCTAGGGTTAGGTTTAGGGTTAGGGGACGGGGACGGTTTAGCGTCCAGGTGAGGGTACGACAACGGTTTAGGGGGAGCGTACGTGTGAGGGCTTGGATTAGTGTGAGCGTACGGGTTAGGATTAGGGGACGGGTGAGGGGAAGGCTTCGGGGAAGGGTTAGGGTTCGGGTTCGGGCTAGGGTTAGGGTTAGAGGACGGGGACGGTTTAGGGCCCAGGTGAGGGTACGACAATGGTTTAGGGGGAGCGTACGTGTGAGGGCACGGGTTAGTGTGAGCTTACGGGTTATGATTAGGAGACGGGTGAGGGGAAGGCTTCGGGGAAGTGTTAGGGTTAGGTTTCGGGCTAGGGTTAGGGTTAGGGGACGGGGACGGTTTCGGGTCCAGTTGAGGGTACGACAGCGGTTTAGGTGGAGTGTACGTGTGAGGGCACGGGTTAGTGTGAGCGTTCGGGTTAGGATTAGGAGACGGGTGAGGGGAAGGCTTCGGGGAAGGGTTAGGGTTCGGGCTAGGGTTAGGGTTAAGGGATTGGGACGGTTTCGGGTCCAGATGAGGGTACGACAGCGGTTTAGGGGGAGCATACGTGTGAGGGCGCGGGTTAGTGTGAACGTACGGGTTAGGATTAGGGGACGGGTGAGGGGAAGGCTTCAGGGAAGTGTTAGGGATAGGGTTCGGGCTAGGGTTAGGGTTAAGGGACGGGGACGGTTTAGGGTCCAGGTGAGGGTAAGACAACGGTTTAGGGGTAGCGTACGTGTGAGGGCACGGGTTAGTGTGAGCGTACGGGTTAGGATTAGGGGACAGGTTACGGGAAGGCTTCGGGGACGGGTTAGGGTTAGGGTTTGGGTAGGGTTAGTGTTAGGGGATGGGGACGGTTTAGGGTCCAGGTGAGGGTACCACAACGGTTTACGGGCAGCGTACGTGTGAGCGGGCTGTTTAGTGTGAGCGTACGGTTTAGGATTAGGGGACGGGTGAGGGGAAGGCTTCGGGCAAGGGTTAGGGTTAGGGTTCGGGCTAGGGTTAGGGTTAGGGTACGGGGACGGTTTAGGGTCCAGGTGAGGGTACAAAAACGGTGTAGGGGGAGCGTACGTGTGAGGGCGCGGGTAAGTGTGAGCGTAAGGGTTAGGATTAGGGGACGGGTGAGGGGAAGGCTTCGGGGAAGGTTTAGGGTTAGGGTCTGGGCTAGGGTTAAGATTAGGGGATGGGGACCGTTTAGGGTCCAGGTGTGGGTACGACAACGGTTTAGGGGCAGCGTACGTGTGAGCGGAATGGATAGTGTGAGCGTACGGGTTAGTTTTAGAGGACGGGTGAAGCGAAGTCTTCGGGGAAGGGTTAGGGTTAGGGTTCGGGCTAGGGTTAGGTTTAGGGGACGGGGACGGTTTAGGGTCCAGGTGAGTGTACGACAACGGTTTAGGGGGAGCGTACGTGTGCGGGCGCCGGTTAGTGTGAGCGTACGGGTTAGGATTAGGGGACAGGTTAGGGGAAGGCTTTGTTGAAGGGTTAGGGTTAGGGTTCGGGCTAGGGTTAAGGTTAGGTGACGGGGACGGTTTAGGGTCCAGGTGAGGGTACGACAAAGGTTTAGGGGGAGCGTACGTGTGAGGGCGCGGGTGAGTGTGAGCGTACGGTTTAGGATTAGGGGACGGGTGACGGGAAGGCTTCGGGGAAGGGTTAGGGTTAGGGTTCGGACTAGGGTTAGGGTTTGGGGACGGGGACGGTTGAGGGTCCAGGTGAGGGTACGACAACGGTTTAGGGGGAGCGTACGTGTGAGGGCACGGGTTAGTGTGAGCGTACGGGTTAGGATTAGGGGACGGGTGAGGGGAAGGCTTCGGGGAAGGTTTAGGGTTAGGGTTCGGGCTAGGGTTAGGGTTAGGGGACGGGGACGGTTTAGGGCCCAGGTGAGGGTACGACAATGGTTTAGGGGGAGCGTACGTGTGAGGGCACGGGTTAGTGTGAGCTTACGGGTTAGGATTAGGGGACGGGTGAGGGGAAGGCTTCGGGGACGGGTTAGGGTTAGGGTTTGGGTAGGGTTAGTGTTAGGGGATGGGGACGGTTTAGGGTCCAGGTGAGGGTACCACAACGGTTTAGGGGCAGGGTACGTGTGAGCGGGCTGTTTAGTGTGAGCGTACGGGTTAGGATTAGGGGACGGGTGAGGGGAAGGTTTCGGGCAACGGTTAGGGTTAGGGTTCGGGCTAGGGTTAGGGTTAGGGGACGGGGACGGTTTAGGGTCCAGGTGAGGGTACGAAAACGGTTTAGGGGGAGCGTACGTGTGAGGGCGCGGGTAAGTGTGAGCGTACGGGTTAGGATTAGGGGATGGGTGAGGGGAAAGCTTCGGGGAAGGTTTAGGGTTAGGGTCTGGGCTAGGGTTAAGGTTAGGGGATGGGGACCGTTTAGGGTACAGGTGTTGGTACGACAACGGTTTAGGGGCAGCGTACGTGTGAGCGGAATGGATAGTGTGAGCGTACGGGTTAGAATTAGGGGACGGGTGAGGGGAAGGCTTCAGGGAAGGGTTAGGGTTAGGGTTCGGGCTAGGGTTAGGATTAGGGGACGGGGACGGTTTAGGGTCCAGGTGAGGGTACGAAAACGGTTTAGGGGGAGCGTACGTGTGAAGACGTGGGTTAGTGTGAGCGTACGGGGTAGGATTAGCGGACGGGTGAGGGGAAGGTTTCGGGGAATGGTTAGGGTTAAGGTTCGGGCTAGGGTTAGGGTTAGGGGATGGGGATGGTTTAGGGTCCAGGTGAGGGTACGACAATGGTTTCGGGTGAGCGTACGTGTGAGGGCGCGGGTTAGTGTCAGCGTACGGTTTAGCATTGGGGGACGGTTGAGGGGAAGGCTTCGGGGAAGGGTTAGGGTTAGGGTTCGGGCTAGGGTTAGGGTTAGGGTTAGGGGACGGGGACGGTTTAGCGTCCAGGTGAGGGTACGACAACGGTTAGGGGGAGCGTACGTGTGAAGGCGCGGGTTAGTGTGAGCGTACGGGTTAGGATTAGGGGACGGGTGAGGGGAAGGCTTCGGGGAAGGTTTAGGGTTAGGGTTCGGGCTAGGGTTAGGGTTAGGGGACGGGGACGGTTTAGGGTCCAGGTGAGGTTACGACAACGGATTAGGGGGAGCGTAAGTGTGAGGGCGCGGGTTAGTGTGAGCGTACGGTTTAGGATTAGGGGACGGGTGAGGGGAAGGCTTCGGAAAAGTGTTATGGATAGGGTTTGGGCTAGGGTTAGGGTTAGGGGACGGGGGCGGTTTAGGGTCCAGGTGAGTGTACGACAACAGTTTAGGGGGAGCGTACGTGTGAGGGCGCGTGGTAGTGTGAGCTTACGGGTTAGTTTTAGGGGACGGGTGAAGCGAAGGATTCGGGGAAGGGTTAGGGTTAGGGTTCGGGCTAGGGTTAGGTTTAGGGGACGGGGACGGTTTAGGGTCCAGGTGAGTGTACGACAACAGTTTAGGGGGAGCGTACGTGTGAGGGCGCCGGTTAGTGTGAGCGTACTGGTTAGGATTAGGGGACAGGTTAGGGGAAGGCTTTGTTGAAGGGTTAGGGTTAGGGTTCGGGCTAGGGTTAAGGTTAGGTGACGGGGACGGTTTAGGGTCCAGGTGAGGGTACGACAACGGTTTAGGGGGAGCGTACGTGTGAGGGCGCGGGTTAGTGTGAGCGTACGGGTTAGGATTAGGGGACGGGTGACGGGAAGGCTTCGGAGAAGGGTTAGGGTTAGGGTTCGGGCTAGGGTTAGTGTTTGGGGACGGGGACGGTTTAGGGTCAAGGTGAGGGTACGACAACGGTTTAGGGGGAGCGTACGTGTGAGCGCGCGGGTTAGTGTGAGCGTATGGGTTAGGATTAAGGGACGGGTGAGGGGAAGGCTTCGGGGAAGGGTTAGGGTTAGGGTTCGGACTAGGGTTAGTGTTAGGGGACGGGGACGGTTTCGGGTCCAGCTGAGGGTACGACAACGGTTTAGGGGTAGCGTTCGTGTGAGGGCGCGGTTTAGTGTGAGCGTACGTGTTAGGATTAGGGGATGGTTGAGGGGAAGGCTTCGGTGAAGTGTTAGGGTTAGGGTTCAGGCTAGGGTTAGGGTTAGGGAACGGAGATGGTTTAGGGTCCAGGTGAGGGTACGACAACGGTTGAGGGGGAGCGTACGTGTGAGCGCGCGGGTTAGTGTGAGCGTACGGGTTAGGATTAGAGGACGGTTGAGGGGAAGGCTTCGGGGAAGGGTTAGGGTTAGGGTTCGGGCTAGGGTTAGGGTTAGGGGATGGGGACGTTTTAGGGTCCAGGTGAGGGTACGACAACGGTTTAGGGGGAGCGTACGTGTGAGGGCGCGGGTTAGTGTGAGCGTACGGCTTAGGATTAGGGGATGGGTGAGGGGAAGGCTTCGGGGAAGGGTAAGGGTTAGGGTTCGGGCTAGGGTTAGGTTTAGGGGACGGGGACGGTTTAGGGTCCAGGTGAGGGTACGACAACGGTTTAGGTGGAGCGTACGTGTGAGCGCGCGGGTTAGTGTGAGCGCACGGGTTAGGATTAGGGTACGGGTGAGGGGAAGGCTTCGGGGAAGGGTTAGTGTGAGGGTTCGGGCTAGGGTTAGGGTTAGGGGAAGGGGACGGTTTAGGGTCCAGGTGAGGGTATGACAACGGTGTAGGGGGAGCGTACGTGTGAGGGCGCGTGTTAGTGTGAGCGTATGGGTTAGGATTAAGGGACGGGTGAGGGGAAGGCTTCGGGGAAGGGTTAGGGTTAGGGTTCTGACTAGGGTTAGTGTTAGGGGACGGGGACGGTTTAGGGTCCAGGTGTGGGTACGACAACGGTTTAGGGGTAGCGTTCGTGTGAGGGCGCGGGTTAGTGTGAGCGTACGTGTTAGGATTAGGGGATGGGTGAGATGAAGGCTTCGGTGAAGTGTTAGGGTTAGGGTTCGGGCTAGGGTTAGGGTTAGGGAATGGAGACGGTTTAGGGAACAGGTGAGGGTACGACAACGGTTGAGGGGGATCGTACATGTGAGCGCGCGGGTTAGTGTGAGCGTACGGGTTAGGATTAGAGGACGGTTGAGGGGAAGGCTTCGGGGAAGGGTTAGGGTTAGGGTTCGGGCTAGGGTTAGGGTTAGGGGATGGGGACGGTTTAGGGTCCAGGTGAGGGTACGACAACGTTTTAGGGGGAGCGTACGTGTGAGGGCGCGGGTTAGTTTGAGCGTACGGGTTAGGATTAGGGGATGGGTGAGGGGAAGGCTTCGGGGAAGTGTTAGGGTTAGGGATCAGACTAGGGTTAAGTTTAGGGGATGGGGAGGGTTTAGGGTCCAGGTGAGTGTACGACAACGGTTTAGGGGGAGCGTAGGTGTGAGGGCGCGGGTTAGTGTGAGCGTACGGGATAGAATTAGGGGCCGGTTGAGGGGAAGGCTTCGGGGAAGGGTTAGGTTTAGAGGACGGGGACGTTTTAGGGTCCAGGTGAGGGTACGACAATGCTTTAGGGGTAGCGTACGTGTGAGGGCGCGGGTTAGTGTGAGCATACGGGTTAGGATTAGGGGACGGGTTAGGGGAAGACTTTGGGGAAGGGTTAGGGTTAGGGTTCGGGCTAGGGTTAGGGTTAGGGGACGGGGACGGTTTAGGGTCCAGGTGAGGGTACGACAACGGTTTAGGGGGAGCGTACGTGTGAAGACGTGGGTTAGTGTGAGCGTACAGGTTATGATTAGGGAATGGGTGAGGGGAAGGCTTCGGGGACGGGTTAGGGTTAGGGTTCGGGCTAGGGTTAGGGTTAGAGGACTGGGACGGTTTAGGGTCCAGGTGAGGGTACGACAACGGTTTAGGGGGAGCGTACGTGTGAGGGCGCGGGTTAGTGTGAGCGTACGGGTTAGGATTAGGGGACGGGTGAGGGGAAGGCTTCGGGGAAGTGTTAGGGTTAGGGTTCGGTCTAGTGTTAGGGTTAGGGGATGGTGACGGTTGAGGGTCAAGGTGAGGGTACGAAAAAGGTTTAGGTGGAGCGTACGTGTGAGGGCATGGGTTAGTTTGAGCGTACGGTTTAGGATTAGGGGATGGGTGAGGGGAAGGCTTCGGGGACGGGTTAGGGTTAGGGTTCGGACTAGGGTTAGGGTTAGGTGATGTGGTCGGTTTAGGGTCCAGGTATGGGTACGACAACGATTTAGGGGAAGTGTACGTATGAGCGGGATGGATAGTGTGAGTGTACGGGTTACGATTAGGGGACGGGTGAGGGGAATGCTTCGGGGAAGGGTTAGTGTTAGGGTTCGGGCTAAGGTTAGGGTTAGGGGACGGGGACGGTTTAGGGTCTAGGTGAGGGTACTACAACGGTTTAGGGGGGGCGTACGTGTGAGGGCGCGGATTAGTGTGAGCGTACGGGTTAGGATTAAGGGACGGGTGAGGGGAAGGCTTCGGGGAAGGGTTAGGGTTAGGGTTCAGACTAGGGTTAGTGTTAGCGGACGGGGACGGTTTAGGGTCCAAGTGAGGGTACGACAACGGTTTAGGAGGAGCGTACGTGTGAGGGCGCGGGTTAGTGTGAGCGTACGGGTTACAATTAGGGGACGGGTGAGGGGAAGGCTTCGGGTAAGGGTTAGGGTTAGGGTTCGGGCTAGGGTTAGGGTTAGGGGACGGGTACGTTTTAGGGTGCAGGTGAGTGTACGGCAACGCTTTAGGGGGAGCGTACGTGTGAGGGCGCGGGTTAGTGTGAGCATACGGGTTAGGATTAGGGGACGGGTGAGGGGAAGGCTTCGGGGAAGGGTTAGGGTTAGGGTTCGTGCTAGGGTTAGGGTTAGGGGACGGGGACGATTTCGGGTCCATTTGAGGGTACGACAGCGATTTAGGGGGAGCGTACGTGTGAGGCCATGGGTTAGTGTGAGCGTACGGGTTAGGATTAGGGGACGGGTGAGGGGAAGGCTTCGGGGAAGGATTAGGGATAGGGTTCGGGCTAGGGTTAGGGTTAGGGGACGGGGACGGTGTAGGGTCCAGGTAAGGGTACGACAACGGATTAGGGGGAGCGCATGTGTGAGGGCACAGGTTAGTGTGAGCGTACGGGTTACGATTAGGGGACGGGTGAGGGGAAGGCTTCGGGAAAGGGTGAGGGTTAGTGTTCGGGCTAGCGTTAGAGTTAGGCGACGGGGACGGTTTAGGGTCCAGGTGAGGGTACGACAACGGTTAAGGGGAAGCGTACGTGGAAGGGCGCGGATTAGTGTGAGCGTACGGGTTAGGATTAGTGGACGGGTGAGGGGAAGGTTTCGGAGAAGTGTTAGGGATAGGGTTCGGGCTAGGGTTAGGGTTAGGGACGGGGACGATTTAGGGTCAAGGTGACGGTACCACAACGCTTTAGGGGGAGCGTACGTGTGAGGGCGCGGGTTAGTGTGAGCGTACGGGTTAGGATTAGGGGACGGGTGAGGGGAAGGCTTCGGGGAAGGGTTAGGGTTAGGGTTCGGGCTAGGGTTAGGGTTAGGGGACGGGGACGGTTTAGGGTCCAGGTGAGGCTACGACAACGCTTTAGGGGGAGCGTACGTGTGAGAGCGCGGGTTAGTGTGAGCGTACATGTTAGGATTAGCGGACGGGTGAGGGGAAGCCTTCGGGGAAGGGTTAGGGTTAGGGTTCGGGCTAGGGTTAGGGTTAGGGGACGGGGACGGTTTAGGGTCCATGTGAGGGTACGACAACGGTTTAGGGGTAGCGTACGTGTGAGGGCGCGGGTTAGTGTGAGCGTACGAGTTAGGATTAGGGGACGGGTGAGGGAAAGGCTTCGGGGAAGTGTTAGGGTTAGGGTTAGGGCTAGGGTTAGGGTTAGGGGAAGGGGACGGTTTAGGGTCCAGGTGAGGGTACGACAACGGTTTAGGTGGAGCGAACGTGTGAGGGCGTGGGTAGTATGATGGTACGGGTTAGGATTAGTTGACGGGTGACGTGAAGGCTTCGGGGAAGGTTTAGGGTTAGGGTTCGGGCTAGGGTTAGGGTTAGGGGACGGGGACGGTTTAGGGTCCAGGTGAGGGTACGACAACGGTTTAGGGGGAGCGTACGTGTGAGGGCGCGGGTTAGTGTGAGCGTACGGCTTAGGATTAGGGGATGGGTGAGGGGAAGGCTTCGGGGAAGGGTAAGGGTTAGGGTTCGGGCTAGGGTTAGGTTTAGGGGACGGGGACGGTTTAGGGTCCAGGTGAGGGTACGACAACGGTTTAGGTGGAGCGTACGTGTGAGCGCGCGGGTTAGTGTGAGCGCACGGGTTAGGATTAGGGTACGGGTGAGGGGAAGGCTTCGGGGAAGGGTTAGTGTGAGGGTTCGGGCTAGGGTTAGGGTTAGGGGAAGGGGACGGTTTAGGGTCCAGGTGAGGGTATGACAACGGTGTAGGGGGAGCGTACGTGTGAGGGCGCGTGTTAGTGTGAGCGTATGGGTTAGGATTAAGGGACGGGTGAGGGGAAGGCTTCGGGGAAGGGTTAGGGTTAGGGTTCTGACTAGGGTTAGTGTTAGGGGACGGGGACGGTTTAGGGTCCAGGTGTGGGTACGACAACGGTTTAGGGGTAGCGTTCGTGTGAGGGCGCGGGTTAGTGTGAGCGTACGTGTTAGGATTAGGGGATGGGTGAGATGAAGGCTTCGGTGAAGTGTTAGGGTTAGGGTTCGGGCTAGGGTTAGGGTTAGGGAACGGAGACGGTTTAGGGAACAGGTGAGGGTACGACAACGGTTGAGGGGGATCGTACGTGTGAGCGCGCGGGTTAGTGTGAGCGTACGGGTTAGGATTAGAGGACGGTTGAGGGGAAGGCTTCGGGGAAGGGTTAGGGTTAGGGTTCGGGCTAGGGTTAGGGTTAGGGGATGGGGACGGTTTAGGGTCCAGGTGAGGGTACGACAACGGTTTAGGGGGAGCATACGTGTGAGGGCGCGGGTTAGTTTGAGCGTACGGGTTAGGATTAGGGGATGGGTGAGGGGAAGGCTTCGGGGAAGTGTTAGGGTTAGGGATCAGACTAGGGTTAAGTTTAGGGGATGGGGAGGGTTTAGGGTCCAGGTGAGTGTACGACAACGGTTTAGGGGGAGCGTAGGTGTGAGGGCGCGGGTTAGTGTGAGCGTACGGGATAGAATTAGGGGCCGGTTGAGGGGAAGGCTTCGGGGAAGGGTTAGGTTTAGAGGACGGGGACGTTTTAGGGTCCAGGTGAGGGTACGACAATGCTTTAGGGGTAGCGTACGTGTGAGGGCGCGGGTTAGTGTGAGCATACGGGTTAGGATTAGGGGACGGGTTAGGGGAAGACTTTGGGGAAGGGTTAGGGTTAGGGTTCGGGCTAGGGTTAGGGTTAGGGGACGGGGACGGTTTAGGGTCCAGGTGAGGGTACGACAACGGTTTAGGGGGAGCGTACGTGTGAGGGCGCGGGTTAGTGTGAGCGTACGGGTTAGGATTAGGGGACGGGTGAAGGGAAGGCTTCGGGAAAGGGTTAGGGTGAGGGTTTGGGCTAGGGTTAGGATTGGGGACGGGGACGATTTAGGGTCCAGTGAGGGTACGACAACTGTTTAGGGGGAGCGTACGTGTGAAGACGTGGGTTAGTGTGAGCGTACAGGTTATGATTAGGGAATGGGTGAGGGGAAGGCTTCGGGGACGGGTTAGGGTTAGGGTTCGGGCTAGGGTTAGGGTTAGAGGACTGGGACGGTTTAGGGTCCAGGTGAGGGTACGACAACGGTTTAGGGGGAGCGTACGTGTGAGGGCGCGGGTTAGTGTGAGCGTACGGGTTAGGATTAGGGGACGGGTGAGGGGAAGGCTTCGGGGAAGTGTTAGGGTTAGGGTTCGGTCTAGTGTTAGGGTTAGGGGATGGTGACGGTTGAGGGTCAAGGTGAGGGTACGAAAAAGGTTTAGGTGGAGCGTACGTGTGAGGGCATGGGTAAGTTTGAGCGTACGGTTTAGGATTAGGGGATGGGTGAGGGGAAGGCTTCGGGGACGGGTTAGGGTTAGGGTTCGGACTAGGGTTAGGGTTAGGTGATGTGGTCGGTTTAGGGTCCAGGTATGGGTACGACAACGATTTAGGGGAAGTGTACGTATGAGCGGGATGGATAGTGTGAGTGTACGGGTTACGATTAGGGGACGGGTGAGGGGAATGCTTCGGGGAAGGGTTAGTGTTAGGGTTCGGGCTAAGGTTAGGGTTAGGGGACGGGGACGGTTTAGGGTCTAGGTGAGGGTACTACAACGGTTTAGGGGGGGCGTACGTGTGAGGGCGCGGATTAGTGTGAGCGTACGGGTTAGGATTAAGGGACGGGTGAGGGGAAGGCTTCGGGGAAGGGTTAGGGTTAGGGTTCAGACTAGGGTTAGTGTTAGCGGACGGGGACGGTTTAGGGTCCAAGTGAGGGTACGACAACGGTTTAGGAGGAGCGTACGTGTGAGGGCGCGGGTTAGTGTGAGCGTACGGGTTACAATTAGGGGACGGGTGAGGGGAAGGCTTCGGGTAAGGGTTAGGGTTAGGGTTCGGGCTAGGGTTAGGGTTAGGGGACGGGTACGTTTTAGGGTGCAGGTGAGTGTACGGCAACGCTTTAGGGGGAGCGTACGTGTGAGGGCGCGGGTTAGTGTGAGCATACGGGTTAGGATTAGGGGACGGGTGAGGGGAAGGCTTCGGGGAAGGGTTAGGGTTAGGGTTCGTGCTAGGGTTAGGGTTAGGGGACGGGGACGATTTCGGGTCCATTTGAGGGTACGACAGCGATTTAGGGGGAGCGTACGTGTGAGGCCATGGGTTAGTGTGAGCGTACGGGTTAGGATTAGGGGACGGGTGAGGGGAAGGCTTCGGGGAAGGATTAGGGATAGGGTTCGGGCTAGGGTTAGGGTTAGGGGACGGGGACGGTGTAGGGTCCAGGTAAGGGTACGACAACGGATTAGGGGGAGCGTATGTGTGAGGGCACAGGTTAGTGTGAGCGTACGGGTTACGATTAGGGGACGGGTGAGGGGAAGGCTTCGGGAAAGGGTGAGGGTTAGTGTTCGGGCTAGAGTTAGAGTTAGGCGACGGGGACGGTTTAGGGTCCAGGTGAGGGTACGACAACGGTTAAGGGGAAGCGTACGTGGAAGGGCGCGGAGTAGTGTGAGCGTACGGGTTAGGATTAGTGGACGGGTGAGGGGAAGGTTTCGGAGAAGTGTTAGGGATAGGGTTCGGGCTAGGGTTAGGGTTAGGGACGGGGACGATTTAGGGTCAAGGTGACGGTACCACAACGCTTTAGGGGGAGCGTACGTGTGAGGGCGCGGGTTAGTGTGAGCGTACGGGTTAGGATTAGGGGACGGGTGAGGGGAAGGCTTCGGGGAAGGGTTAGGGTTAGGGTTCGGGCTAGGGTTAGGGTTAGGGGACGGGGACGGTTTAGGGTCCAGGTGAGGCTACGACAACGCTTTAGGGGGAGCGTACGTGTGAGAGCGCGGGTTAGTGTGAGCGTACATGTTAGGATTAGCGGACGGGTGAGGGGAAGCCTTCGGGGAAGGGTTAGGGTTAGGGTTCGGGCTAGGGTTAGGGTTAGGGGACGGGGACGGTTTAGGGTCCATGTGAGGGTACGACAACGGTTTAGGGGTAGCGTACGTGTGAGGGCGCGGGTTAGTGTGAGCGTACGAGTTAGGATTAGGGGACGGGTGAGGGAAAGGCTTCGGGGAAGTGTTAGGGTTAGGGTTAGGGCTAGGGTTAGGGTTAGGGGAAGGGGACGGTTTAGGGTCCAGGTGAGGGTACGACAACGGTTTAGGTGGAGCGAACGTGTGAGGGCGTGGGTAGTATGATGGTACGGGTTAGGATTAGTTGACGGGTGACGTGAAGGCTTCGGGGAAGGTTTAGGGTTAGGGTTCGGGCTAGGGTTAGGGTTAGGGGACGGGGACGGTTTAGGGTCCAGGTGAGGGTACGACAACGGTTTAGGGGGAGCGTACGTGTGAGGGCGTGGGTTAGTGTGAGCCTACGGGTTAGGTTTAGGGGCGGGTGAGGGGAAGGCTTCGGGGAAGGGTTAGGGTTAGGGTTCGGGCTAGGGTTAGGGTTAGGGGACGGGGAAGGTTTAGGGTCCATGTGAGGGTACGACAACGGTTTAGGTGGACGGAACGTGTGAGGGCGTGGGTAGTGTGATGGTACGGGTTAGGATGAGGTGACTGGTGACGTGAAGGCTTCGGGGAACGGTTAGGGTTAGGGTTCGGGCTAGGCTTAGGGTTAGGGGACGGGGACGGTTTAGGGTCCAGGTGAGGGTACGACAACCCTTTAGGGGGAGCGTACGTGTGAGGGCGCGGGTTAGTGTGAGCGTACAGGTTAGGATTAGGGGACGGGTGAGGGGAAGGCTTCGGGGAAGGGTTAGGGTTAGGGTTCGGGCTAGGGTTAGGGTTAGGGGACGGGGACGGTTTAGGGTCCAGGTGAGGGTACGAGAACGCTTTAGGGGGAGCGTACGTGTGAGGGCGCGGGTTAGTGTGAGCGTACGTGTTAGGATTAGGGGACGAGTTAGGGCAAGGCTTTGGGGAAGGTTTAGGTTTAGGGTTCGGCCTAGGGTTAGGGTTACGGGATGGGGAAGGTTTTGGGTCCAGGTGAGTGTAAGACAACGCTTTAGGGGGAGCGTACGTGTGAGGGCGCGTGTTAGTGTTAGCGTACGGGTTAGGATTAGTGGACGGGTGAGGGGAAGGCTTCGGAGAACGGTTAGGGTTAGGGTTCGGGCTAAGGTTAGGGTTAGGGGATGGGGACGGTTTAGGGTCCAGGTGAGGGTACAACAACGGTTTATGGGGATCATACTTGTGAGGGCACGGGTTAGTGTGAGCGTACGGGTTAGGATTAGGGGACGGTTGAGGAGAAGGCTTCGGAGAATGGTTAGAGTTAGGGTTCGGGCTAGGGTTAGGGTTAGGGGACGGGGACGTTTTAGGGTCCAGGTGAGGGTACGACAACGGTTTAGGGGGAGCATACGTGTGAGGGCGCCGGTTAGTGTGAGCGTACGGGTTAGGATTAGGGGACGTGTGAGGGGAAGACTTCGGGGAAGTGTTAGGGTTAGGGTTCAGGCTAGGGTTAAGGTTAGGGGACGGGGATGGTTTCGGGTCCAATTGAGGGTACGACAGCGGTTTAGGGGGAGCATACGTGTGAGGGCGCGGGTTAGTGTGAGCGTACGGGTTAGGATTAGGGGACGGGTGAGGGGAAGGCTTCGGGGAAGGGTTAGGGTTAGGGTTCGGGCTAGGGTTAGGGGACGGGGACGGGGACGGTTTCGGGTCCAGGTGAGAGTACGACAGCGGTTTAGGGGGAGCGTAAATGTGAGGGGGCGGATAAGTGTGAGCGTACGGCTTAGGATTAGGGGACGGGTGAGGGGAAGGCTTCGGGGAAGTGTTAGGGTTAGGGTTCGGGCTAGGGTTAGGGTTAGGGGACGGGGACGGTTTAGGGTCCAGGTGAGGGTACGACAACGGTTTAGGGGGAACGTTCGTGTGAGGGTGAGGGTTAGTGTCAGCGTACGGGTTAGGATTAGGGGACGGTTGAGGGGAATGCTTCGGGGAAAGGTTAGGGTTAGGGATGGGGCTAGGGTTAGGGTTAGGGTACGGGGACGGTTTAGGGTCCAGGTGAGGGTACGAACACGATTTAGGGGGAGCGTACGTGTGAGGGCACGGGTTAGTGTGAGCGTACGGTTTAGGATTAGGGGATGGGTGAGGGGAAGGCTTCAGGGACGGTTTAGGGTTAGGGTTTGGGTAGGGTTAGGGTTAGGGGATGGGGACGGTTTAGGGTACAGGTGAGGGTACGACAGTGCTTTAGGGGCAGCGTACGTGTGAGCGGGCTGGTTAGTGTGAGCGTACGGGTTAGGATTAGGGGACGGGTGAGGGGAAGGCTTCGGGGAAGTGTTAGGGTAAGGTTTCGGGCTAGGGATAGGGTTAGGGGACGGGGATGGTTTAAGGTGCAGGTGAGGGTATGCCAACGGTTTAGGTGGAGCGTACGTGTGAGTGCGCGGGTTAGTGTGAGCATACGGGTTAGGATTAGGGGACAGGTGAGGGGAAGGCTTCGGGGAAGGGTTTGGGTTAGGGTTCGGGCTAGGTTTAGGGTTAGGGGACGGGGACGGTTTAGGGTCCAGGTGAGGGTACGACAGCGGTTTAGGGCGAGCGTACGTGTAAGGACGTGGGTTAGTGTGAGCGTACGTGTTAGGATTAGGGGACGGGTGAGGGGAAGGTTTCGGGGAAGGGTTAGGGATAGGGTTCGGGCTAGGGTTAGGGTTAGGGGACGGGGAGGGTTTAGGGTCCAGGTGAGGGTACGACAACAGTTTACGGGGAGCGTACATGTGAGGGCGCGGGTTAGTGTGAGCGTACGGGTTAGGATTAGGGGACGAGTTAGGGGAATGCTTTGGGGAAGGGTTAGGGTTAGGGTTCGGCCTAGGGTTAGGGATAGGGGACGGGGATGGTTTAGGGTCCAGGTGAGGGTAAGACAACGGTTTAGGGGGACCGTTCGTGTGAGGGCGCGGGTTAGTGTGAGCGTACGGGTTAGGATTAGGGGATGGCTGAGGGGAAGGCTTCGGGGAAGTGTTAGAGTTAGTGTTCGGGCTAGGGTTAGGGTTAGGGGACGGAGACGGTTTAGGGTCCAGGTGAGGGTACGACAACGGTTGAGGGGGAGCGTACGTGTGAGCGCGTGGGTTAGTGTCAGCGTACGCGTTAGGATTAGTGGACGGTTGAGGGGAATGCTTCTGGGAAAGGTTGGGGTTAGGTTTCGGGCCAGGGTTAGGGTACGGGGACGGTTTAGGGTTCAGGTGAGGGTACGACAACGGTTTAGGGGTAGCCTACGTGTGAGCGGGCTGGTTAGTGTCAGCATAAGATATAGGATTAGGTGACGGGTGAGGGGATGGCTTCGGGGAAGGGTTAGGGTAAGGGTTCGGGCTAGGGTTTGGGTTAGGGGTTGGGGACCATTTAGGGTCCAGGTGAGGGTACGACAACGGTTTAGGGGGTGCGTACGTGTGAGGGCGCAGGTTAGTGTGAGCGTACAGGTTAGGATTAGGGGACGGGTGAGGGGAAGGCTTCGGGGAAGGGTTAGGGTTAGGGTTCGGGCTAGGGTTAGGGTTAGGTGATGGGGACGGTTTAGGGTCCAGGTGAGGGTACGACAACTGTTTAAGGGCAGCGTACGTGTGAGCGGGCTGGATAGTGTGAGCTTACGGGTTAATTTTAGGGGACGGGTGAGGGGAAGGCTTCGGGGAAGGGTTAGGGTTAGGGTTCGGGCTAGGGTTAGGGGTAGGGGACGGGGACGTTTTAGGGTCCAGGTGAGGGTACGACAACGGTTTAGGGGCAGCGTACGTGTGAGCGGGCTGGATAGTGTGAGCGTACGGGTTAGGATTAGGGGACGGGTGAGGGGAAGGCTTCGGGGAAGGTTAGGGTTAGGGTTCGGGCTAGGGTTTGCGTTAGGGGACGGGGACGGTTTCGGGTCCAGTTGAGGGTACGACAGCGGTTTAGGGGGAGCGTACATGTGAGGGCACGGGTTAGTGTGAGCGTACGGGTTAGGATTAGGGGACGGGTGAGGGGAAGGCTTCGGAAAAGGGTTATAGATAGGGTTTGGGCTAGGGTTAGGGTTAGGGGATGGGGACGGTTTCGGGTCCAGGTGAGAGTACGACAGCGGTTTAGGGGGAGTGTACATGTGAGTGCGCGGGTTACTGTGAGCGTACGGCTTAGGATTATGGGACGGGTGAGGGGAAGGCTTCCGGGAAGGGTTAAGGTTAGGGTACGGGCTAGGGTTAGGGATGGGGACGGGGACGGTTTAGGGTCCAGGTGAGGGTACGACAACGGTTTAGGGGGACCGTTCGTGAGAGGGCGCGGGTTAGTGTGAGCGTACGGGTTAGGATTAGGGGATGGGTGAGGGGAAGGCTTCGGGGAAGTGTTAGGGTTAGTGTTCGGGCTAGTGTTAGGTTTAGGGGACGGAGACGGTTTAGGGTCCAGCTGAGGGTATGACAACGGTGGAGGGGGAGCGTACGTGTGAGCGCGTGGGTTAGTGTCAGCGTACGGGTTAGGATTAGGGGACGGTTGAGGGGAATGCTTCGGGGAAAGGTTAGGGTTAGGGTTCGGGCTAGTGTTAGGGTTAGGGTACGGGGACGGTTTAGGGTCCAGGTGAGGGTACGACCACGGTTTAGGGGGAGCGTACGTGTGAGGGCGTGGGTTAGTGTGAGCATACGGGTTAGGATTAGGGGACGTGTGAGGGGAAGGCTTCGGGGAAGGGTTAATGTTAAGGTTCGGGCTAGGGTTTGGGTTAGGGGTCGGGGACGGTTTAGGGTAAAGGTGAGGGTACGACAACGGTTTAGGGGGAGCGTACGTGTGAGGGCGCAGGTTAGTGTGACCGTACGGGTTAGGATTAGGGGACGGGTGAGGGGAAGGCTTCGGGGAAGTGTTAGGGTTAGGGTTAGGGCTAGGGTTAGGGTTAGGGGACAGGGATGGTTTCGGGTCCAATTGAGGGTATGACAGCGGTTTAGGGGGAGCGTACCTGTGAGGGCGCGGGTTAGTGTGAGCGTACGGGTTAGGATTAGGGGACGGGTGAGGGGAAGGCTTCGGGGAAGTGTTAGGGTTAGGGTTAGGGCTAGGGTTAGGGTTAGGGGACGGGGACGGTTTAGGGTTTATGTGAGGGTACGACAACGGTTTAGGGGGAGCGTACGTGTGATGGCGCGTGTTAGTGTGAGTGTACGGGTTAGGATTAGGGGACGGGTGAGGGGAATGCTTCGGGGAAGGGTTAGGGTTAAGGTTGGGTCTAGGGTTAGGGTTAGGGTTAGGTGACGGGGACGGTTTAGGGTCCAGGTGAGGGTACGACAATGGTTTAGGTGGAGCGAATGTGTGAGGGCGTGCGTAGTGTGATGGTACGGGTTAGGATTAGGTGACGGGTGACGTGAATGCTTCGGGGAAGGGTTAGGGTTAGGGTTCGGGTTAGGGTTAGGGTTAGGGGACGGGGACGGTTTAGGGTCCAGGTTAGGGTACGACAACTGTTTTGGGGGTGCGTACATGTGAGGGTGCAGGTTAGTGTGAGCGTACGGGTTAGGATTAGGGGACGGGTGAGGGGAAGGCTTCGGGGAAGGGTTAGGGTTAGGGTTCGGGCTAGGGTTTGGGTTACGGGTCGGGGAACATTTAGGTTCCAGGTGAGGGTACGACAACGGTTTAGGGGGAGTGTACGTGTGAGGGCGCAGGTTAGTGTGAGCGTACGGGTTAGGATTAGGGGACAGGTGAGGGGAAGGCTTCGGGGAAGGGTTAGGGTTAGGGTTCGGGCTAGGGTTAGGGTTAGTGGATAGGGACGGTTTAGGGTCCAGGTGAGGGTACGCAACATTTTAGGGGGATCGTACGTGTGAGGGCGCCGGTTAGTGTGAGCGTACTGGTTAGGATTAGGGGACGGGTGAGGGGAAGGCTTCAGGGAAGTGTTAGCTTTAGGGTTCGGGCTAGGGTTAGGGTTAGGGGACGGGGACGTTTTAGGGTCCAAGTGACGGTACGACAACGGTTTAGGGGCAGCGTACGTGTGAGGGCGCGGGTTTGTGTGAGCGTACGGGTTAGGATTAGTGGACGGGTGAGGGGAAGGCTTCGGAGAAGTGTTACGGTTAGGGTTCGGGCTAGGGTTACCGTTAGGGGACGGGGACGGTTTATGGTCCAGGTGAGGGTACGAGAACGCTTTAGGGGGAGCGTACGTGTGAGGGCGTGGGTTAGTGTGAGCGTACGGGTTAGGATTAGGGGACGTGTGAGGGGAAGGCTTCGGGGAAGGGTTAGGGTTAGGGTTCGGGCTAGGGTTAGGGTTAGGAGACGGGGACGGTTTAGGATCCAGGTGAGGGTACCACAACGGTTTAGGGGGAGCATACGTGTGAGGGCGTGGGTTATGTGAGCATACGCGTTAGGATTAGGGGACGGGTGAGGGGAAGGCTTCGGGGAAGGGTTAGGTTTAGGGTTCGGCTAGGGTTAGGTTTAGGGGACGGGGACGGTTTAGGGTCCAGGTGAGGGTACGACAACGGTTTAGGGGGACCGTTCGTGTGAGGGCGTGGGAAAGTGTGAGCGTACGGTTTAGGATTAGGGGATGGGTGAGGGGAAGGCTTCGGGGAAGTGTTAGGGTTAGTGTTCGGGCTCAGGTTAGGGTTAGGGGACGGAGACGGTTTAGGGTCCAGGTGATGGTACGACAACGGTTTAGGGGCAGCGTAAGTGTGAGCGGGCTGGTTAGTGTGAGCGTACGGGTTAGGATTAGGGGACGGGTGAGGGGAAGGCTTCAGGGAAGGGTTAGGGTAAGGGTTCGGGATAGGGTTAGTGTTAGGGGACGGGGATGGTTTAAGGTCCAGGTGAGTGTATGCCAACGGTTTAGTGGGAGCGTACGTGTGAGGGCGCGGGTTAGTGTGAGCGTACAGGTTAGGATTAGGGGACGGGTGAGGGGAAGGCTTCGGGGAAGGTTTAGGGTTAGGGTTCGGGCTAGGGTTAGGGTTAGGGGACGGGGACGGTTTAGAGTCCAGGTGAGTGTACGACAACTGTTTTGGGGGTGCGTACGTGTGAGGGCGCAGGTTAGTGTGAGCGTACGGGTTAGGATTAGGGGACGGGTGAGGGGAAAGCTTCGGGGAAGGGTTAGGGTTAGGGTTCGGGCTAGGGTTTGGGTTAGGGTTCGGGGAACATTTAGGGTCCAGGTGAGGGTACGACAACGGTTTAGGGGGAGCGTACGTGTGAGGGCGCAGTTTAGTGTGAGCGTACGTGTTAGGATTAGGGGACGGGTGAGGGGAAGGCTTCGGGGAAGGGTTAGGGTTAGGGTTCAGGCTAGGGTTAGGGTTAGTGGATAGGGACGGTTTAGGATCCAGGTGAGGGTACGACAACGGTTTAGGGGCAGCATACGAGTGAGCAGGCTGGATAGTGTGAGCGTACGGGTTAGGATTAGGGGACAGGTGAGGGGAAGGCTTCGGGGAAGGGTTAGGGTTAGGGTTCGGGCTAGGGTTAGGTTTAGGGGACAGGGACGTTTTAGGGTCCAGGTGAGGGTACGACAACGATTTAGGGGGAGCGTACGTGTGAGGGCGCGGGTTAGTGTGAGCATACGTGTTAGGATTAGGGGACGGGTGAGGGGAAGGCTTTGGGGAAGGGTTAGGGTTAGGGTTCGGGCTAGGGATAGGGTTAGGGGACGGGGACGGTTTAGGATCCAGGTGAGGGTACGACAACGGTTTAGGGGGAGCGTACGTGTGTGGGCGCGGGTTAGTGTGAGCGTACGGGTTAGGATTAGCGGACGGATGAGGGGAAGGTTTCGGGGAATGGTTAGGGTTAAGGTTCGGGCTAGGGTTAGGGTTAGGGGATGGGGACGGTTTAGGGTCCAGGTGAGGGCACGATAATGGTTTAGGGGGAGCGTACGTGTGAGGGCGCGGGTTAGTGTGTGCGTACGGGTTAGGATTGGGGGACGGTTGAGGGGAAGGCTTCGGGGAAGGGTCAGGGTTAGGGTTCAGGCTAGGGTTAGGGTTAGGGTTAGGGGACGGGGACGGTTTAGCGTCCAGGTGAGGGTACGACAACGGTTAGGGGGAGCGTACGTGTGAAGGCGCGGGTTAGTGTGAGCGTACGGGTTAGGATTAGGGGACGGGTGAGGGGAAGGCTTCGGAAAAGGGTTATGGATAGGGTTTGGGCTAGGGTTAGGGTTAGGGGACGGGGGCGGTTTAGGGTCCAGGTGAGTGTACGACAACGGTTTAGGGGGAGCGTACCTGTGAGGGCGCGTGGTAGTGTGAGCTTACGGGTTAGTTTTAGGGGACGGGTGAAGCGAAGGCTTCGGGGAGGGGTTAGGGTTAGGGTTCGGGCTAGGGATAGGTTTAGGGGACGGGGACGGTTTAGGGTCCAGGTGAGTGTACGACAACGGTTTAGGGGGAGCGTACGTGTGCGGGCGCCGGTTAGTGTGAGCATACGGGTTAGGATTAGGGGACAGGTTAGGGGAAGGCTTTGTTGAAGGGTTAGGGTTAGGGTTCGCGCTAGGGTTAAGGTTAGGTGACGGGGACGGTTTAGGGTCCAGGTGAGGGTACGACAACGGTTTAGGGGGAGCGTACGTGTGAGGGCGCGGGTTAGTGTGAGCGTACGGGTTAGGATTAGGGGACGGGTGACGGGAAGGCTTCGGGGAAGGGTTAGGGTTAGGGTTCGGGCTAGGGTTAGGGTTTGGGGACGGGGACGGTTTAGGTTCCAGGTGAGGGTACGACAACGGTTTAGGGGGAGCGTACGTGTGAGGGCGCGGGTTAGTGTGAGCGTAAGGGTTAGGATTAGGGGACGGGTGAGGGGAAGGCTTCGGGGAAGGGTTAGGGTTAGGGTTCGGGCTAGGGTTAGGGTTAGGGGACGGGGACGGTTTAGGGCCCAGGTGAGGGTACGACAATGGTTTAGGGGGAGTGTACATGTGAGGGCACGGGTTAGTGTGAGCTTACGGGTTAGGATTAGGGGACGGGTGAGGGAAAGGCTTCGGGGAAGTGTTAGGGTTAGGTTTCGGGCTAGGGTTAGAGTTAGGGGACGGGGACGGTTTCGGGTCCAGTTGAGGGTACGACAGCGGTTTAGGTGGAGCGTACGTGTGAGGGCGCGGGTTAGTGTGAGCGTTCAGGTTAGGATTAGGAGACGGGTGAGGTGAAGGCTTCGGGGAAGGGTTAATGTTAGGGTTCGGGCTAGGGTTAGGGTTAGGGGACGGGGACGGTTTCGGGTCCAGATGAAGGTACGACAGCGGTTTAGGGGTAGCGTACGTGTGACGGCGCGGGTTAGTTTGAGCGTACGGGTTAGGATTAGGGGACGGGTGAGGGGAAGGCTTCGGGAACGGGTTAGGGTTAGGGTATGGGTAGGGTTAGTGTTAGGGGATGGGGACGGTTTAGGGTCCAGGTGAGGGTACCACAACGGTTTAGGGGCAGCGTACGTGTGAGAGGGCTGTTTAGTGTGAGCGTACGGGTTAGGATTAGGGGACGGGTGAGGGGAAGGCTTCGGGCAAGGGTTAGTGTTAGGTTTCGGGCTAGGGTTAGTATTAGGGGACGGGGACGGTTTAGGGTCCAGGTGATGGTTCGAAAACGGTGTAGGGGGAGCGTACGTGTGAGGGCGCGGGTAAGTGTGAGTGTACGGGTTAGGATTAGGGGACGGGTGAGGGGAAGGCTTCGGGGAAGGTTTAGGGTTAGGGTCTGGGCTAGGGTTAAGGTTAGGGGATGGGGACCGTTTAGGGTCCAGGTGTGGGTACGACAACGGTTTAGGGGCAGCGTACGTGTGAGCGGAATGGATAGTGTGAGCGTACGGGTTAGGATTAGGGGACGGGTGAGGGGAAGGCTTCGGGGAAGCGTTAGGGTTAGGGTTCGGGCTAGGGTTAGGGTTAGGGGACGGGGACGGTTTAGGGTCCAGGTGAGGGTACGACAACGGTTTAGGGGGAGCGTACGTGTGAAGACGTGGGTTAGTGTGAGCGTACGGGTTAGGATTAGCGGACGGGTGAGGGGAAGGTTTCGGGGAATGGTTAGGGTTAAGGTTCGGGCTAGGGTTAGGGTTAGGGGATGGGGACGGTTTAGGGTCCAGGTGAGGGCACGATAATGGTTTAGGGGGAGCGTACGTGTGAGGGCGCGGGTTAGTGTGAGCGTACGGGTTAGGATTAGGGGATGGGTGAGGGGATGTCTTCGGGGAAGGGTTAGGGTTAGGGTTCGGGCTAGGGTTAGGGTTAGGGGACGGGGATGGTTTAGGGTCCAGGTGAGGGTACGACAATGGTTTAGGGGGAGCGTACGTGTGAGGGCGCGGGTTAGTGTCAGCGTACGGGTTAGGATTGGGGGACGGTTGAGGGGAAGGCTTCGGGGAAGGGTCAGGGTTAGGGTTCGGGCTAGGGTTAGAGTTAGGGTTAGGGGACGGGGACGGTTTAGCGTCCAGGTGAGGGTACGACAACGGTTAGGGGGAGCGTACGTGTGAAAGCGCGGGTTAGTGTGAGCGTACGGTTTAGGATTAGGGGACGGGTGAGGGGAAGGCTTCGGGGAAGGTTTAGGGTTAGGGTTCGGGCTAGGGGTAGGGTTAGGGGACGGGGACGGTTTAGGGTCCAGGTGAGGTTACGACAACGGTTTAGGGGGAGCGTAAGTGTGAGGGCGCGGGTTAGTGTGAGCGTACGGGTTAGGATTAGGGGACGGGTGAGGGGAAGGCTTCGGAAAAGGGTTATGGATAGGTTTTGGGCTAGGGTTAGGGTTAGGGGACGGGGGCGGTTTAGGGTCCAGGTGAGTGTACGACAACGGTTTAGGGGGAGCGTACGTGTGAGGGCGCGTGGTAGTGTGAGCTTACGGGTTAGTTTTAGGGGACGGGTGAAGCGAAGGCTTCGGGGAAGGTTTAGGGTTAGGGTTCGGGCTAGGGTTAGGTTTAGGGGACGGGGACGGTTTAGGGTCCAGGTGAGTGTACGACAATGGTTTAGGGGGAGCGTACGTGTGCGGGCGCTGGTTAGTGTGAGCGTACAGGTTAGGATTAGGGGACAGGTTAGGGGAAGGCTTTGTTGAAGGGTTAGGGTTAGGGTTCGGGCTAGGGTTAAGGTTAGGTGACGGGGACGGTTTAGGGTCCAGGTGAGGGTACGACAACGGTTTAGGGGGAGCGTACGTGTGAGGGCGCGGGTTAGTGTGAGCGTACGGGTTAGGATTAGGGGACGGGTGACGGGAAGGCTTCGGGGAAGGGTTAGGGTTCGGGCTAGGGTTAGGGTTTGGGGACGGGGACGGTTTAGGGTCCAGGTGAGGGTACGACAACGGTTTAGGGGGAGCGAACGTGTGAGGGTGCGGGTTAGTGTGAGCGTACGGGTTAGGATTAGGGGACGGGTGAGGGGAAGGCTTCGGGGAAGGGTTAGGGTTAGGGTTCGGGCTAGGGTTAGGGTTAGGGGACGGGGACGGTTTAGGGCCCAGGTGAGGGTACGACAATGGTTTAGGGGGAGCGTACATGTGAGGGCACGGGTTAGTGTGAGTTTACGGGTTAGGATTAGGGGACGGGTGAGGGAAAGGCTTCGGGGAAGTGTTAGGGTTAGGTTTCGGGCTAGGGTTAGGGTTAGGGGACGGGGACGGTTTCGGGTCCAGTTGAGGGTACGACAGCGGTTTAGGTGGAGCGTACGTGTGAGGGCGCGGGTTAGTGTGAGCGTTCGGGTTAGGATTAGGAGACGGGTGAGGGGAAGGCTTCAGGGAAGGGTTAAGGTTAGGGTTCGGGCTAGGGTTAGGGTTAGGGGACGGGGACGGTTTCGGGTCCAGTTGAAGGTACGACAGCGGTTTAGGGGTAGCGTACGTGTGACGGCGCGGGTTAGTTTGAGCGTACGGGTTAGGATTAGGGGACGGGTGAGGGGAAGACTTCGGGGACGGGTTAGGGTTAGGGTTTGGGTAGGGTTAGTGTTAGGGGATGGGGACGGTTTAGGGTCCAGGTGAGGGTACCACAACGGTTTAGGGGCAGCGTACGTGTGAGCGGGCTGTTTAGTGTGAGCGTACGGGTTAGGATTAGGGGACGGGTGAGGGGAAGGCTTCGGGCAACGGTTAGGGTTAGGGTTCGGGCTAGGGTTAGGGTTAGGGGACGGGGACGGTTTAGGGTCCAGGTGAG
This sequence comes from Leucopleurus acutus, assembly GCF_964270905.1. Lineage (NCBI taxonomy): Eukaryota > Metazoa > Chordata > Mammalia > Artiodactyla > Delphinidae > Leucopleurus > Leucopleurus acutus. The sequence continues at coordinate 287,245 of NW_028139168.1, forward strand.
GGTACGAAAACGGTTTAGGGGGAGCGTACGTGTGAGGGCGCGGGTAAGTGTGAGCGTACGGGTTAGGATTAGGGGACGGGTGAGGGGAAGGCTTCGGGGAAGGTTTAGGGTTAGGGTCTGGGCTAGGGTTAAGGTTAGGGGATGGGGAACGTTTAGGGTCCAGGTGTGGGTACGACAACGGTTTAGGGGCAGCGTACGTGTGAGCGGAATGGATAGTGTGAGCATACGGGTTAGGATTAGGGGACGGGTGAGGGGAAGGCTTCGGGGAAGGGTTAGGGTTAGGGTTCGGGCTAGGGTTAGGGTTAGGGGACGGGGACGGTTTAGGGTCCAGGTGAGGGTACGACAACGGTTTAGGGGGAGCGTACGTGTGGAGACGTGGGTTAGTGTGAGCGTACGGGTTAGGATTAGCGGACGGGTGAGGGGAAGGTTTCGGGGAATGGTTAGGGTTAAGGTTCGGGCTAGGGTTAGGGTTAGGGGATGGGGACGGTTTAGGGTCCAGGTGAGGGCACGATAATGGTTTAGGGGGAGCGTACGTGTTAGGGCGCGGGTTAGTGTGAGCGTACGGGTTAGGATTAGGGGATGGGTGAGGGGATGTCTTCGGGGAAGGGTTAGGGTTAGGGTTCGGGCTAGGGTTAGGGTTAGGGGACGGGGATGGTTTAGGTTCCAGGTGAGGGTACGACAATGGTTTAGGGGGAGCGTACGTGTGAGGGCGCGGGTTAGTGTCAGCGTACGGGTTAGGATTGGGGGACGGGTTAGGGGAAGGCTTTGGGGAAAGGTTAGGGTTAGGGTTCTGGCTAGGGTTAGGGTTAGGGGATGGGGACGGTTTAGGGTCCAGGTGAGGGTATGACAACGCTATAGGGGGAGCGTACGTGTGATGGCGCGGGTTAGTGTGAGCGTACCGGTTAGGATTAGGGGACGGGTGAGGGGAAGGTTTCGGGGAAGAGTTAGGGTTAGGGTTCGGGCTAGGGTTAGGGTTAGGGGACGGGGACGGTTTAGAGTCCAGGTGAGGGTACGACAACGGTTTAGGGGGAGCGTACGTGTGAGGGCGCGGGTTAGTGTGAGCGTGCGGGTTAGGATTAGTGGACGGGTGACATGAAGGCTTCGGAGAAGGGTTAGTGTTATGTTTCGGGCTAGGGTTAGGGTTAGGGGACGGGGACGGTTTAGGATCCAGATGAGGGAACGACAACGGTTTAGGGGTAGTGTACGTGTGAGGGCGCGGGTTAGTGTGAGCGTACGGGTTAGGATTAGGGGACGGGTGGGTGAAGGCTTCGGGGAAGGATTAGGGTTCGGGTTCGGGCTAGGGTTAGGGTTACGGGACGGGGACGGTTTAGGGTCCAGGTGAGTGTACAACAACGGTTTAGGGGGAGAGTACGTGTGAGGGCGTGGGTTAGTGTGAGCGTACGGTTTAGAATTAGGGGACGGGTTAGGGGAACCCTTTGGGGAAGGGTTAGGGTTAGGGTTCGGGCTAGGGTTAGGGTTAGGGGACGGGGACGGTTTAGGATCCAGATGAGGGAACGACAACGGTTTAGGGGGAGCATACGTTTGAGGGCGCGGGTTAGTGTGAGCGTACGGGTTAGGATTAGGGGAAGGGTGAGGGGAAGGCTTCGGGGAAGGGTTAGGGTTAGGGTTCGGGCTAGGGTTAGGGTTAGGGGATGGGGACGGTTTAGGGTCCATGTGAGGGTACGACAACGGTTTAGGGGCAGCGTACGTGTGAGGGCGTGGGTTAGTGTGAGCGTACTGCTTAGGATTAGGGGACGGGTGAGGGGAAGGCTTCGGGGAAGTGTTAGGTTCAGGGTTCGGGCTAGGGTTAGGGTTAGGGGACGGGGACGGTTTAGGGTCCAGGTGAGTGTACAACAACGGTTTAGGGGGAGCGTACGTGTGAGAGCTTGGGTTAGTGTGAGCGTACGGGTTAGGGTTAGGAGACGGGTGAGGGGAAGGCTTCAGGGAAGGGTTAAGGTTAGGGTTCGGGCTAGGGTTAGGTTTAGGGGACGGGGACGGTTTCGGGTCCAGATGAAGGTACGACAGCGGTTTAGGGGTAGCGTACGTGTGACGGCGCGGGTTAGTTTGAGCGTACGGGTTAGGATTAGGGGACGGGTGAGGGGAAGGCTTCGGGGACGGGTTAGGGTTAGGGTTTGGGTAGGGTTAGTGTTAGGGGATGGGGACGGTTTAGGGTCCAGGTGAGGGTACCACAACGGTTTAGGGGCAGCGTACGTGTGAGCGGGCTGTTTAGTGTGAGCGTACGGGTTAGGATTAGGGGACGGGTGAGGGGAAGGCTTCGGGCAACGGTTAGGGTTAGGGTTCGGGCTAGGGTTAGGGTGAGGGGACGGTGACGGTTTAGGGTCCAGGTGAGGGTACGAAAACGGTTTCGGGGGAGCGTACGTGTGAGGGCGCGGGTAAGTGTGAGCGTACGGGTTAGGATTAGGGGACGGGTGAGGGGAAGGCTTCGGGGAAGGTTTAGGGTTAGGGTCTGGGCTAGGGTTAAGGTTAGGGGATGGGGACCGTTTAGGGTCCAGGTGTGGCTACGACAACGGTTTAGAGGCAGCGTACGTGTGAGTGGAATGGATAGTGTGAGCGTACGGGTTAGGGTTAGGTGACGGGTGAGGGGAAGGCTTCGGGGAAGGGTTAGGGTTAGGGTTCGGGCTAGGGTTAGGGTTAGGGTTAGGTGACGGGGACGGTTTAGCATCCAGGTGAGGGTACGACAACGGTTTAGGGGGAGCGTACGTGTGAGGGCTTGGGTTAGTGTGAGCGTACGGGTTAGGATTAGGGGACGGGTGAGGGGAAGGCTTCGGGGAAGGGTTAGGGTTAGGGTTCGGGCTAGGGTTAGGGTTAGAGGACGGGGACGGTTTAGGGCCCAGGTGAGGGTACGACAATGGTTTAGGGGGAGCGTACGTGTGAGGGCACGGGTTAGTGTGAGCTTACGGGTTATGATTAGGAGACGGGTGAGGGGAAGGCTTCGGGGAAGTGTTAGGGTTAGGTTTCGGGCTAGGGTTAGGGTTAGGGGACGGGGACGGTTTCGGGTCCAGTTGAGGGTACGACAGCGGTTTAGGTGGAGCGTACGTGTGAGGGCGCGGGTTAGTGTGAGCGTTCGGGTTAGGATTAGGAGACGGGTGAGGGGAAGGCTTCGGGGAAGGGTTAGGGTTAGAGTTCGGGCTAGGGTTAGGGTTAAGGGACGGGGACGGTTTCGGGTCCAGATGAGGGTACAACAGCGGTTTAGGGGGAGCATACGTGTGAGGGCGCGGGTTAGTGTGAACGTACGGGTTAGGATTAGGGGACGGGTGAGGGGAAGGCTTCAGGGAAGTGTTAGGGATAGGGTTCGGGCTAGGGTTAGGGTTAAGGGACGGGGACGGTTTAGGGTCCAGGTGAGGGTAAGACAACGGTTTAGGGGTAGCGTACGTGTGAGGGCACGGGTTAGTGTGAGCGTACGGGTTAGGATTAGGGGACAGGTTACGGGAAGGCTTCGGGGACGGGTTAGGGTTAGGGTTTGGGTAGGGTTAGTGTTAGGGGATGGGGACGGTTTAGGGTCCAGGTGAGGGTACCACAACGGTTTACGGGCAACGTACGTGTGAGCGGGCTGTTTAGTGTGAGCGTACGGTTTAGGATTAGGGGACGGGTGAGGGGAAGGCTTTGGGCAAGGGTTAGGGTTAGGGTTCGGGCTAGGGTTAGGGTTAGGGTACGGGGACGGTTTAGGGTCCAGGTGAGGGTACAAAAACGGTGTAGGGGGAGCGTACGTGTGAGGGCGCGGGTTAGTGTGAGCGTAAGGGTTAGGATTAGGGGACGGGTGACGGGAAGCCTTCGGGGAAGGTTTAGGGTTAGGGTCTGGGCTAGGGTTAAGATTAGGGGATGGGGACCGTTTAGGGTCCAGGTGTGGGTACGACAACGGTTTAGGGGCAGCGTACGTGTGAGCGGAATGGATAGTGTGAGCGTACGGGTTAGTTTTAGGGGACGGGTGAAGCGAAGTCTTCGGGGAAGGGTTAGGGTTAGGGTTCGGGCTAGGGTTAGGTTTAGGGGACGGGGACGGTTTAGGGTCCAGGTGAGTGTACGACAACGGTTTAGGGGGAGCGTACGTGTGAGGGCGCCGGTTAGTGTGAGCGTACGGGTTAGGATTAGGGGACAGGTTAGGGGAAGGCTTTGTTGAAGGGTTAGGGTTAGGGTTCGGGCTAGGGTTAAGGTTAGGTGACGGGGACGGTTTAGGGTCCAGGTGAGGGTACGACAAAGGTTTACGGGGAGCGTACGTGTGAGGGCGCGGGTTAGTGTGAGCGTACGGTTTAGGATTAGGGGACGGGTGACGGGAAGGCTTCGGGGAAGGGTTAGGGTTAGGGTTCGGACTAGGGTTAGGGTTTGGGGACGGGGACGGTTTAGGGTCCAGGTGAGGGTACGACAACGGTTTAGGGGGAGCGTACGTGTGAGGGCGCGGGTTAGTGTGAGCGTACGGGTTAGGATTAGGGGACGGGTGAGGGGAAGGCTTCGGGGAAGTGTTAGGGTTAGGGTTCGGGCTAGGGTTAGGGGACGGGGACGGGGACGGTTTAGGGCCCAGGTGAGGGTACGACAATGGTTTAGAGGGAGCGTACGTGTGAGGGCACGGGTTAGTGTGAGCTTACGGGTTAGGATTAGGGGACGGGTGAGGGAAAGGCTTCGGGGAAGTGTTAGGGTTAGGGTTCGGGCTAGGGTTAGGGTTAGGGGACGGGGACGGTTTCGGGTCCAGATGAAGGTACGACAGCGGTTTAGGGGTAGCGTACGTGTGACGGCGCGGGTTAGTTTGAGCGTACAGGTTAGGATTAGGGGACGGGTGAGGGGAAGGCTTCGGGGACGGGTTAGGGTTAGGGTTTGGGTAGGGTTAGTGTTAGGGGATGGGGACGGTTTAGGGTCCAGGTGAGGATACCACAACGGTTTAGGGGCAGCGTACGTGTGAGCGGGCTGTTTAGTGTGAGCATACGGGTTAGGATTAGGGGACGGGTGAGGGGAAGGCTTCGGGTAACGGTAAGGGTTAGGGTTCGGGCTAGGGTTAGGGTTAGGGGACGGGGACGGTTTAGGGTCCAGGTGAGGGTACGAAAACGGTTTAGGGGGAGCGTACGTGTGAGGGCGCGGGTAAGTGTGAGCGTACGGGTTAGGATTAGGGGACGGGTGAGGGGAAGGCTTCGGGGAAGGGTTAGGGTTAGGGTTCGGGCTAGGGTTAGGGTTAGGGGATGGGGACGGTTTAGGGTCCAGTTGAGGGCACGATAATGGTTTAGGGGGAGCGTACGTGTGAGGGCGCGGGTTAGTGTGAGCGTACGGGTTAGGATTAGGGGATGGGTGAGGGGATGTCTTCTGGGAAGGGTTAGGGTTAGGGTTCGGGCTAGGGTTAGGGTTAGGGTTAGGGGACGGGGACGGTTTAGCGTCCAGGTGAGGGTACGACAACGGTTTAGGGGGAGCGTACGTGTGAGGGCTTGGGTTAGTGTGAGCGTACGGGTTAGGATTAGGGGACGGGTGAGGGGAAGGCTTCGGGGAAGGGTTAGGGTTAGGGTTCGGGCTAGGGTTAGGGTTAGAGGACGGGGACGGTTTAGGGCCCAGGTGAGGGTACGACAATGGTTTAGGGGGAGCGTACGTGTGAGGGCACGGGTTAGTGTGAGCTTACGGGTTATGATTAGGAGACGGGTGAGGGGAAGGCTTCGGGGAAGTGTTAGGGTTAGGTTTCGGGCTAGGGTTAGGGTTAGGGGACGGGGACGGTTTCGGGTCCAGTTGAGGGTACGACAGCGGTTTAGGTGGAGTGTACGTGTGAGGGCGCGGGTTAGTGTGAGCGTTCGGGTTAGGATTAGGAGACGGGTGAGGGGAAGGCTTCGGGGAAGGGTTAGGGTTAGGGTTCGGGCTAGGGTTAGGGTTAAGGGATTGGGACGGTTTCAGGTCCAGATGAGGGTACGACTGCGGTTTAGGGGGAGCATACGTGTGAGGGCGCGGGTTAGTGTGAACGTACGGGTTAGGATTAGGGGACGGGTGAGGGGAAGGCTTCAGGGAAGTGTTAGGGATAGGGTTCGGGCTAGGGTTAGGGTTAAGGGACGGGGACGGTTTAGGGTCCAGGTGAGGGTAAGACAACGGTTTAGGGGTAGCGTACGTGTGAGGGCACGGGTTAGTGTGAGCGTACGGGTTAGGATTAGGGGACAGGTTACGGGAAGGCTTCGGGGACGGGTTAGGGTTAGGGTTTGGGTAGGGTTAGTGTTAGGGGATGGGGACGGTTTAGGGTCCAGGTGAGGGTACCACAACGGTTTACGGGCAGCGTACGTGTGAGCGGGCTGTTTAGTGTGAGCGTACGGTTTAGGATTAGGGGACGGGTGAGGGGAAGGCTTCGGGCAAGGGTTAGGGTTAGGGTTCGGGCTAGGGTTAGGGTTAGGGTACGGGGACGGTTTAGGGTCCAGGTGAGGGTACAAAAACGGTGTAGGGGGAGCGTACGTGTGAGGGCGCGGGTAAGTGTGAGCGTAAGGGTTAGGATTAGGGGACGTGTGAGGGGAAGGCTTCGGGGAAGGTTTAGGGTTAGGGTCTGGGCTAGGGTTAAGATTAGGGGATGGGGACCGTTTAGGGTCCAGGTGTGGGTACGACAACGGTTTAGGGGCAGCGTACGTGTGAGCGGAATGGATAGTGTGAGCGTACGGGTTAGTTTTAGAGGACGGGTGAAGCGAAGGCTTCGGGGAAGGGTTAGGGTTAGGGTTCGGGCTAGGGTTAGGTTTAGGGGACGGGGACGGTTTAGGGTCCAGGTGAGTGTACGACAACGGTTTAGGGGGAGCGTACGTGTGCGGGCACTGGTTAGTGTGAGCGTACGGGTTAGGATTAGGGGACAGGTTAGGGGAAGGCTTTGTTGAAGGGTTAGGGTTAGGGTTCGGGCTAGGGTTAAGGTTAGGTGACGGGGACGGTTTAGGGTCCAGGTGAGGGTACGACAACGGTTTAGGGGGAGCGTACGTGTGAGGGCGCGGGTGAGTGTGAGCGTACGGTTTAGGATTAGGGGACGGGTGACGGGAAGGCTTCGGGGAAGGGTTAGGGTTAGGGTTCGGACTAGGGTTAGGGTTTGGGGACGGGGACGGTTGAGGGTCCAGGTGAGGGTACGACAACGGTTTAGGGGGAGCGTACGTGTGAGGGCACGGGTTAGTGTGAGCGTACGGGTTAGGATTAGGGGACGGGTGAGGGGAAGGCTTCGGGGAAGGTTTAGGGTTAGGGTTCGAGCTAGGGTTAGGGTTAGGGGACGGGGACGGTTTAGGGCCCAGGTGAGGGTACGACAATGGTTTAGGGGGAGCGTACGTGTGAGGGCACGGGTTAGTGTGAGCTTACGGGTTAGGATTAGGGGACGGGTGAGGGGAAGGCTTCGGGGACGGGTTAGGGTTAGGGTTTGGGTAGGGTTAGTGTTAGGGGATGGGGACGGTTTAGGGTCCAGGTGAGGGTACCACAACGGTTTAGGGGCAGCGTACGTGTGAGCGGGCTGTTTAGTGTGAGCGTACGGGTTAGGATTAGGGGACGGGTGAGGGGAAGGTTTCGGGCAACGGTTAGGGTTAGGGTTCGGGCTAGGGTTAGGGTTAGGGGACGGGGACGGTTTAGGGTCCAGGTGAGGGTACGAAAACGGTTTAGGGGGAGCGTACGTGTGAGGGCGCGGGTAAGTGTGAGCGTACGGGTTAGGATTAGGGGATGGGTGAGGGGAAGGCTTCGGGGAAGGTTTAGGGTTAGGGTCTGGGCTAGGGTTAAGGTTAGGGGATGTGGACCGTTTAGGGTCCCGGTGTTGGTACGACAACGGTTTAGGGGCAGCGTACGTGTGAGCGGAATGGATAGTGTGAGCGTACGGGTTAGGATTAGGGGACGGGTGAGGGGAAGGCTTCAGGGAAGGGTTAGGGTTAGGGTTCGGGCTAGGGTTAGGATTAGGGGACGGGGACGGTTTAGGGTCCAGGTGAGGGTACGAAAACGGTTTAGGGGGAGCGTACGTGTGAAGAAGTGGGTTAGTGTGAGCGTACGGGGTAGGATTAGCGGACGGGTGAGGGGAAGGTTTCGGGGAATGGTTAGGGTTAAGGTTCGGGCTAGGGTTAGCGTTAGGGGATGGGGATGGTTTAGGGTCCAGGTGAGGGTACGACAATGGTTTCGGGGGAGCGTACGTGTGAGGGCGCGGGTTAGTGTCAGCGTACAGTTTAGCATTGGGGGACGGTTGAGGGGAAGGCTTCGGGGAAGGGTTAGGGTTAGGGTTCGGGCTAGGGTTAGGGTTAGGGTTAGGGGACGGGGACGGTTTAGCGTCCAGGTGAGGGTACGACAACGGTTAGGGGGAGCGTACGGGTGAAGGCGCGTGTTAGTGTGAGCGTACGTGTTAGGATTAGGGGATGGGTGAGATGAAGGCTTCGGTGAAGTGTTAGGGTTAGGGTTCGGGCTAGGGTTACGGTTAGGGAACGGAGACGGTTTAGGGAACAGGTGAGGGTACGACAACGGTTGAGGGGGAGCGTACGTGTGAGCGCGCGGGTTAGTGTGAGCGTACGGGTTAGGATTAGAGGACGGTTGAGGGGAAGGCTTCGGGGAAGGGTTAGGGTTAGGGTTCGGGCTAGGGTTAGGGTTAGGGGATGGGGACGGTTTAGGGTCCAGGTGAGGGTACGACAACGGTTTAGGGGGAGCGTACGTGTGAGGGCGCGGGTTAGTTTGAGCGTACGGGTTAGGATTAGGGGATGGGTGAGGGGAAGGCTTCGGGGAAGTGTTAGGGTTAGGGATCAGACTAGGGTTAAGTTTAGGGGATGGGGAGGGTTTAGGGTCCAGGTGAGTGTACGACAACGGTTTAGGGGGAGCGTAGGTGTGAGGGCGCGGGTTAGTGTGAGCGTACGGGATAGAATTAGGGGCCGGGTGAGGGGAAGGCTTCGGAGAAGGGTTAGATTTAGAGGACGGGGACGTTTTAGGGTCCAGGTGAGGGTACGACAATGCTTTAGGGGTAGCGTACGTGTGAGGGCGCGGGTTAGTGTGAGCATACGGGTTAGGATTAGGCGACGGGTTAGGGGAAGACTTTGGGGAAGGGTTAGGGTTAGGGTTCGGGCTAGGGTTAGGGTTAGGGGACGGGGACGGTTTAGGGTCCAGGTGAGGGTACGACAACGGTTTAGGGGGAGCGTACGTGTGAGGGCGCGGGTTAGTGTGAGCGTACGGGTTAGGATTAGGGGACGGGTGAGGGAAAGGCTTCGGGGAAGTGTTAGGGTTAGGTTTCGGGCTAGGGTTAGGGTTAGGGGACGGGGACGGTTTCGGGTCCAGTTGAGGGTACGACAGCGGTTTAGGTGGAGCGTACGTGTGAGGGCGCGGGTTAGTGTGAGCGTTCGGGTTAGGGTTAGGAGACGGGTGAGGGGAAGGCTTCAGGGAAGGGTTAAGGTTAGGGTTCGGGCTAGGGTTAGGGTTAGGGGACGGGGACGGTTTCGGGTCCAGATGAAGGTACGACAGCGGTTTAGGGGTAGCGTACGTGTGACGGCGCGGGTTAGTTTGAGCGTACGGTTTAGGATTAGGGGACGGGTGAGGGGAAGGCTTCGGTGACGGGTTAGGGTTAGGGTTTGGGTAGGGTTAGTGTTAGGGGATGGGGACGGTTTAGGGTCCAGGTGAGGGTACCACAACGGTTTAGGGGCAGCGTACGTGTGAGCGGGCTGTTTAGTGTGAGCGTACGGGTTAGGATTAGGGGACGGGTGAGGGGAAGGCTTCGGGCAACGGTTAGGGTTAGGGTTCGGGCTAGGGTTAGGGTGAGGGGACGGTGACGGTTTAGGGTCCAGGTGAGGGTACAAAAACGGTGTAGGGGGAGCGTACGTGTGAGGGCGCGGGTTAGTGTGAGCGTAAGGGTTAGGATTAGGGGACGGGTGACGGGAAGCCTTCGGGGAAGGTTTAGGGTTAGGGTCTGGGCTAGGGTTAAGATTAGGGGATGGGGACCGTTTAGGGTCCAGGTGTGGGTACGACAACGGTTTAGGGGCAGCGTACGTGTGAGCGGAATGGATAGTGTGAGCGTACGGGTTAGTTTTAGGGGACGGGTGAAGCGAAGTCTTCGGGGAAGGGTTAGGGTTAGGGTTCGGGCTAGGGTTAGGTTTAGGGGACGGGGACGGTTTAGGGTCCAGGTGAGTGTACGACAACGGTTTAGGGGGAGCGTACATGTGAGGGCGCCGGTTAGTGTGAGCGTACGGGTTAGGATTAGGCGACAGGTTAGGGGAAGGCTTTGTTGAAGGGTTAGGGTTAGGGTTCGGGCTAGGGTTAAGGTTAGGTGACGGGGACGGTTTAGGGTCCAGGTGAGGGTACGACAAAGGTTTACGGGGAGCGTACGTGTGAGGGCGCGGGTTAGTGTGAGCGTACGGTTTAGGATTAGGGGACGGGTGACGGGAAGGCTTCGGGGAAGGGATAGGGTTAGGGTTCGGACTAGGGTTAGGGTTTGGGGACGGGGACGGTTTAGGGTCCAGGTGAGGGTACGACAACGGTTTAGGGGGAGTGTACGTGTGAGGGCGCGGGTTAGTGTGAGCGTACGGGTTAGGATTAGGGGACGGGTGAGGGGAAGGCTTCGGGGAAGTGTTAGGGTTAGGTTTCGGGTTAGGGTTAGGGTTAGGGGACGGGGACGGTTTAGGGCCCAGGTGAGGGTACGACAATGGTTTAGAGGGAGCGTACGTGTGAGGGCACGGGTTAGTGTGAGCTTACGGGTTAGGATTAGGGGACGGGTGAGGGAAAGGCTTCGGGGAAGTGTTAGGGTTAGGGTTCGGGCTAGGGTTAGGGTTAGGGGACGGGGACGGTTTCGGGTCCAGATGAAGGTACGACAGCGGTTTAGGGGTAGCGTACGTGTGACGGCGCGGGTTAGTTTGAGCGTACAGGTTAGGATTAGGGGACGGGTGAGGGGAAGGCTTCGGGGACGGGTTAGGGTTAGGGTTTGGGTAGGGTTAGTGTTAGGGGATGGGGACGGTTTAGGGTCCAGGTGAGGGTACCACAACGGTTTAGGGGCAGCGTACGTGTGAGCGGGCTGTTTAGTGTGAGCATACGGGTTAGGATTAGGGGACGGGTGAGGGGAAGGCTTCGGGTAACGGTAAGGGTTAGGGTTCGGGCTAGGGTTAGGGTTAGGGGACGGGGACGGTTTAGCGTCCAGGTGAGGGTACGAAAACGGTTTAGGGGGAGCGTACGTGTGAGGGCGCGGGTAAGTGTGAGCGTACGGGTTAGGATTAGGGGACGGGTGAGGGGAAGGCTTCGGGGAAGGGTTAGGGTTAGGGTTCGGGCTAGGGTTAGGGTTAGGGGACGGGGACGGTTTAGGGTCCAGGTGAGGGTACGACAACGGTTTAGGGGGAGCGTACGTGTGAAGACGTGGGTTAATGTGAGCGTACGGGTTAGGATTAGCGGACGGGTGAGGGGAAGGTTTCGGGGAATGGTTAGGGTTAAGGTTCGGGCTAGGGTTAGGGTTAGGGGATGGGGACGGTTTAGGGTCCAGGTGAGGGCACGATAATGGTTTAGGGGGAGCGTACGTGTGAGGGCGCGGGTTAGTGTGAGCGTACGGGTTAGGATTAGGGGATGGGTGAGGGGATGTCTTCTGGGAAGCGTTAGGGTTAGGGTTCGGGCTAGGGTTAGGGTTAGGGTTAGGGGACGGGGACGGTTTAGCGTCCAGGTGAGGGTACGACAACGGTTTAGGGGGAGCGTACGTGTGAGGGCTTGGGTTAGTGTGAGCGTACGGGTTAGGATTAGGGGACGGGTGAGGGGAAGGCTTCGGGGAAGGGTTAGGGTTAGGGTTCGGGCTAGGGTTAGGGTTAGAGGACGGGGACGGTTTAGGGCCCAGGTGAGGGTACGAGAATGGTTTAGGGGGAGCGTACGTGTGAGGGCACGGGTTAGTGTGAGCTTACGGGTTATGATTAGGAGACGGGTGAGGGGAAGGCTTCGGGGAACTGTTAGGGTTAGGTTTCGGGCTAGGGTTAGGGTTAGGGGACGGGGACGGTTTCGGGTCCAGTTGAGGGTACGACAGCGGTTTAGGTGGAGTGTACGTGTGAGGGCGCGGGTTAGTGTGAGCGTTCGGGTTAGGATTAGGAGACGGGTGAGGGGAAGGCTTCGGGGAAGGGTTAGGGTTAGGGTTCGGGCTAGGGTTAGGGTTAAGGGATTGGGACGGTTTCGGGTCCAGATGAGGGTACGACAGCGGTTTAGGGGGAGCATACGTGTGAGGGCGCGGGTTAGTGTGAACGTACGGGTTAGGATTAGGGGACGGGTGAGGGGAAGGCTTCAGGGAAGTGTTAGGGATAGGGTTCGGGCTAGGGTTAAGGGACGGGGACGGTTTAGGGTCCAGGTGAGGGTAAGACAACGGTTTAGGGGTAGCGTACGTGTGAGGGCACGGGTTAGTGTGAGCGTACGGGTTAGGATTAGGGGACAGGTTACGGGAAGGCTTCGGGGACGGGTTAGTGTTAGGGTTTGGGTAGGGTTAGTGTTAGGGGATGGGGACGGTTTAGGGTCCAGGTGAGGGTACCACAACGGTTTACGGGCAGCGTACGTGTGAGCGGGCTGTTTAGTGTGAGCGTACGGTTTAGGATTAGGGGACGGGTGAGGGGAAGGCTTCGGGCAAGGGTTAGGGTTAGGGTTCGGGCTAGGGTTAGGGTTAGGGTACGGGGACGGTTTAGGGTCCAGGTGAGGGTACAAAAACGGTGTAGGGGGAGCGTACGTGTGAGGGCGCAGGTAAGTGTGAGCGTAAGGGTTAGGATTAGGGGACGGGTGAGGGGAAGGCTTCGGGGAAGGTTTAGGGTTAGGGTCTGGGCTAGGGTTAAGATTAGGGGATGGGGACCGTTTAGGGTCCAGGTGTGGGTACGACAACGGTTTAGGGGCAGCGTACGTGTGAGCGGAATGGATAGTGTGAGCGTACGGGTTAGTTTTAGGGGACGGGTGAAGCGAAGGCTTCGGGGAAGGGTTAGGGTTAGGGTTCGGGCTAGGGTTAGGTTTAGGGGACGGGGACGGTTTAGGGTCCAGGTGAGTGTACGACAACGGTTTAGGGGGAGCGTACGTGTGCGGGCGCCGGTTAGTGTGAGCGTACGGGTTAGGATTAGGGGACAGGTTAGGGGAAGGCTTTGTTGAAGGGTTAGGGTTAGGGTTCGGGCTAGGGTTAAGGTTAGGTGACGGGGACGGTTTAGGGTCCAGGTGAGGGTACGACAACGGTTTAGGGGGAGCGTACGTGTGAGGGCGCGGGTTAGTGTGAGCGTACGGTTTAGGATTAGGGGACGGGTGACGGGAAGGCTTCGGGGAAGGGTTAGGGTTAGGGTTCGGACTAGGGTTAGGGTTTGGGGACGGGGACGGTTGAGGGTCCAGGTGAGGGTACGACAACGGTTTAGGGGGAGCGTACGTGTGAGGGCACGGGTTAGTGTGAGCGTACGGGTTAGGATTAGGGGACGGGTGAGGGGAAGGCTTCGGGGAAGGGTTAGGGTTAGGGTTCGGGCTAGGGTTAGGGTTAGGGGACGGGGACGGTTTAGGGCCCAGGTGAGGGTACGACAATGGTTTAGGGGGAGCGTACGTGTGAGGGCACGGGTTAGTGTGAGCGTACGGGTTAGGAATAGGGGACGGGTGAGGGGAAGGCTTCGGGGACGGGTTAGGGTTAGGGTTTGGGTAGGGTTAGTGTTAGGGGATGGGGACGGTTTAGGGTCCAGGTGAGGGTACCACAACGGTTTAGGGGCAGCGTACCTGTGAGCGGGCTGTTTAGTGTGAGCGTACGGGTTAGGATTAGGGGACGGGTGAGGGGAAGGTTTCGGGCAACGGTTAGGGTTAGGGTTCGGGCTAGGGTTAGTGTTAGGGGACGGGGACGGTTTAGGGTCCAGGTGAGGGTACGAAAACGGTTTAGGGGGAGCGTACGTGTGAGGGCGCGGGTAAGTGTGAGCGTACGGGTTAGGATTAGGGGATGGGTGAGGGGAAGGCTTCGGGGAAGGTTTAGGGTTAGGGTCTGGGCTAGGGTTAAGGTTAGGGGATGGGGACCGTTTAGGGTCCAGGTGTTGGTACGACAACGGTTTAGGGGCAGCGTACGTGTGAGCGGAATGGATAGTGTGAGCGTACGGGTTAGGTTTAGGGGACGGGTGAGGGGAAGGCTTCAGGGAAGGGTTAGGGTTAGGGTTCGGGCTAGGGTTAGGATTAGGGGACGGAGACGGTTTGGGGTCCAGGTGAGGGTACGAAAACGGTTTAGGGGGAGCGTACGTGTGAAGACGTGGGTTAGTGTGAGCGTACGGGGTAGGATTAGCGGACGGGTGAGGGGAAGGTTTCGGGGAATGGTTAGGGTTAAGGTTCGGGCTAGGGTTAGGGTTAGGGGATGGGGATGGTTTAGGGTCCAGGTGAGGGCACGACAATGGTTTCGGGGGAGCGTACGTGTGAGGGCGCGGGTTAGTGTCAGCGTACGGTTTAGCATTGGGGGACGGTTGAGGGGAAGGCTTCGGGGAAGGGTTAGGGTTAGGGTTCGGGCTAGGGTTAGGGTTAGGGTTAGGGGACAGGGACGGTTTAGCGTCCAGGTGAGGGTACGACAACGGTTAGGGGGAGCGTACGTGTGAAGGCGCGGGTTAGTGTGAGCGTACGGGTTAGGATTAGGGGACGGGTGAGGGGAAGGCTTCGGGGAAGGTTTAGGGTTAGGGTTTGGGCTAGGGTTAGGGTTAGGGGACGGGGACGGTTTAGGGTCCAGGTGAGGTTACGACAACGGTTTAGGGGGAGCGTAAGTGTGAGGGCGCGGGTTAGTGTGAGCGTACGGTTTAGGATTAGGGGACGGGTGAGGGGAAGGCTTCGGAAAAGGGTTATGGATAGGGTTTGGGCTAGGGTTAGGGTTAGGGGACGGGGGCGGTTTAGGGTCCAGGTGAGTGTACGACAACAGTTTAGGGGGAGCGTACGTGTGAGGGCGCGTGGTAGTGTGAGCTTACGGGCTAGTTTTAGGGGACGGGTGAAGCGAAGGCTTCGGGGAAGGGTTAGGGTTAGGGTTCGGGCTAGGGTTAGGTTTAGGGAACGGGGACGGTTTAGGGTCCAGGTGAGTGTACGACAACAGTTTAGGGGGAGCGTACGTGTGAGGGCGCCGGTTAGTGTGAGCGTACGGGTTAGGATTAGGGGACAGGTTAGGGGAAGGCTTTGTTGAAGGGTTAGGGTTAGGGTTCGGGCTAGGGTTAAGGTTAGGTGACGGGGACGGTTTAGGGTCCAGGTGAGGGTACGACAACGGTTTAGGGGGAGCGTACGTGTGAGGGCGCGGGTTAGTGTGAGCGTACGGGTTAGGATTAGGGGACGGGTGACGGGAAGGCTTCGGGGAAGGGTTAGGGTTAGGGTTCGGGCTAGGGTTAGTGTTTGGGGACGGGGACGGTTTAGGGTCCAGGTGAGGGTACGACAACGGTTTAGGGGGAGCGTACGTGTGAGCGCGCGGGTTAGTGTGAGCGTATGGGTTAGGATTAAGGGACGGGTGAGGGGAAGGCTTCGGGGAAGGGTTAGGGTTAGGGTTCGGACTAGGGTTAGTGTTAGGGGACGGGGACGGTTTCGGGTCCAGCTGAGGGTACGACAACGGTTTAGGGGTAGCGTTCGTGTGAGGGCGCGGTTTAGTGTGAGCGTACGTGTTAGGATTAGGGGATGGTTGAGGGGAAGGCTTCGGTGAAGTGTTAGGGTTAGGGTTCAGGCTAGGGTTAGGGTTAGGGAACGGAGATGGTTTAGGGTCCAGGTGAGGGTACGACAACGGTTGAGGGGGAGCGTACGTGTGAGCGCGCGGGTTAGTGTGAGCGTACGGGTTAGGATTAGAGGACGGTTGAGGGGAAGGCTTCGGGGAAGGGTTAGGGTTAGGGTTCGGGCTAGGGTTAGGGTTAGGGGATGGGGACGGTTTAGGGTCCAGGTGAGGGTACGACAACGGTTTAGGGGGAGCGTACGTGTGAGGGCGCGGGTTAGTGTGAGCGTACGGGTTAGGATTAGGGGACGGTTGAGGGGAAGGCTTCGGGGAAGGGTTAGGGTTAGGGTTCGGGCTAGGGTTAGGGCTAGGGGATGGGGAGGGTTTAGGGTCCAGGTGAGGGTACGAAAACGGTTTAGGGGGAGTGTAGGTGTGAGGGCGCGGGTTAGTGTGAGCGTACGGGATAGAATTAGGGGCCGGGTGAGGGGAAGGCTTCGGGGAAGGGTTAGGGTTAGAGGACGGGGACGTTTTAGGGTCCAGGTGAGGGTACGACAATGCTTTAGGGGTAGCGCACGTGCCAGGGTGCGGGTTAGTGTGAGCATACGGGTTAGGATTAGGGGACGGGTTAGGGGAAGACTTTGGGGAAGGGTTAGGGATAGGGTTCGGGCTAGGTTTAGGGTTAGGGGATGGGGACGGTTTAGGGTCCAGGTGAGGGTACGACAACGGTTTAGGAGGAGCGTACGTGTGAGGGCGCGGGTTAGTGTGAGCGTACGGCTTAGGATTAGGGGATGGGTCAGGGGAAGGCTTCGGGGAAGGGTAAGGGTTAGGGTTCGGGCTAGGGTTAGGTTTAGGGGACGGGGACGGTTTAGGGTCCAGGTGAGGGTACGACAACGGTTTAGGTGGAGCGTACGTGTGAGCGCGCGGGTTAGTGTGAGCGCACGGGTTAGGATTAGGGTACGGGTGAGGGGAAGGCTTCGGGGAAGGGTTAGTGTGAGGGTTCGGGCTAGGGTTAGGGTTAGGGGAAGGGGACGGTTTAGGGTCCAGGTGAGGGTATGACAACGGTGTAGGGGGAGCGTACGTGTGAGGGCGCGTGTTAGTGTGAGCGTATGGGTTAGGATTAAGGGACGGGTGAGGGGAAGGCTTCGGGGAAGGGTTAGGGTTAGGGTTCTGACTAGGGTTAGTGTTAGGGGACGGGGACGGTTTAGGGTCCAGGTGTGGGTACGACAACGGTTTAGGGGTAGCGTTCGTGTGAGGGCGCGGGTTAGTGTGAGCGTACGTGTTAGGATTAGGGGATGGGTGAGATGAAGGCTTCGGTGAAGTGTTAGGGTTAGGGTTCGGGCTAGGGTTAGGGTTAGGGAACGGAGACGGTTTAGGGAACAGGTGAGGGTACGACAACGGTTGAGGGGGAGCGTACGTGTGAGCGCGCGGGTTAGTGTGAGCGTACGGGTTAGGATTAGAGGACGGTTGAGGGGAAGGCTTCGGGGAAGGGTTAGGGTTAGGGTTCGGGCTAGGGTTAGGGTTAGGGGATGGGGACGGTTTAGGGTCCAGGTGAGGGTACGACAACGGTTTAGGGGGAGCGTACGTGTGAGGGCGCGGGTTAGTTTGAGCGTACGGGTTAGGATTAGGGGATGGGTGAGGGGAAGGCTTCGGGGAAGTGTTAGGGTTATGGATCAGACTAGGGTTAAGTTTAGGGGATGGGGAGGGTTTAGGGTCCAGGTGAGTGTACGACAACGGTTTAGGGGGAGCGTAGGTGTGAGGGCGCGGGTTAGTGTGAGCGTACGGGATAGAATTAGGGGCCGGTTGAGGGGAAGGCTTCGGGGAAGGGTTAGGTTTAGAGGACGGGGACGTTTTAGGGTCCAGGTGAGGGTACGACAATGCTTTAGGGGTAGCGTACGTGTGAGGGCGCGGGTTAGTGTGAGCATACGGGTTAGGATTAGGGGACGGGTTAGGGGAAGACTTTGGGGAAGGGTTAGGGTTAGGGTTCGGGCTAGGGTTAGGGTTAGGGGACGGGGACGGTTTAGGGTCCAGGTGAGGGTACGACAACGGTTTAGGGGGAGCGTACGTGTGAGGGCGCGGGTTAGTGTGAGCGTACGGGTTAGGATTAGGGGACGGGTGAAGGGAAGGCTTCGGGAAAGGGTTAGGGTGAGGGTTCGGGCTAGGGTTAGGATTGGGGACGGGGACGATTTAGGGTCCAGTGAGGGTACGACAACTGTTTAGGGGGAGCGTACGTGTGAAGACGTGGGTTAGTGTGAGCGTACAGGTTATGATTAGGGAATGGGTGAGGGGAAGGCTTCGGGGACGGGTTAGGGTTAGGGTTCGGGCTAGGGTTAGGGTTAGAGGACTGGGACGGTTTAGGGTTCAGGTGAGGGTACGACAACGGTTTAGGGGGAGCGTACGTGTGAGGGCGCGGGTTAGTGTGAGCGTACGGGTTAGGATTAGGGGACGGGTGAGGGGAAGGCTTCGGGGAAGTGTTAGGGTTAGGGTTCGGTCTAGTGTTAGGGTTAGGGGATGGTGACGGTTGAGGGTCAAGGTGAGGGTACGAAAAAGGTTTAGGTGGAGCGTACGTGTGAGGGCATGGGTTAGTTTGAGCGTACGGTTTAGGATTAGGGGATGGGTGAGGGGAAGGCTTCGGGGACGGGTTAGGGTTAGGGTTCGGACTAGGGTTAGGGTTAGGTGATGTGGTCGGTTTAGGGTCCAGGTATGGGTACGACAACGATTTAGGGGAAGTGTACGTATGAGCGGGATGGATAGTGTGAGTGTACGGGTTACGATTAGGGGACGGGTGAGGGGAATGCTTCGGGGAAGGGTTAGTGTTAGGGTTCGGGCTAAGGTTAGGGTTAGGGGACGGGGACGGTTTAGGGTCTAGGTGAGGGTACTACAACGGTTTAGGGGGGGCGTACGTGTGAGGGCGCGGATTAGTGTGAGCGTACGGGTTAGGATTAAGGGACGGGTGAGGGGAAGGCTTCGGGGAAGGGTTAGGGTTAGGGTTCAGACTAGGGTTAGTGTTAGCGGACGGGGACGGTTTAGGGTCCAAGTGAGGGTACGACAACGGTTTAGGAGGAGCGTACATGTGAGGGCGCGGGTTAGTGTGAGCGTACGGGTTACAATTAGGGGACGGGTGAGGGGAAGGCTTCGGGTAAGGGTTAGGGTTAGGGTTCGGGCTAGGGTTAGGGTTAGGGGACGGGTACGTTTTAGGGTGCAGGTGAGTGTACGGCAACGCTTTAGGGGGAGCGTACGTGTGAGGGCGCGGGTTAGTGTGAGCATACGGGTTAGGATTAGGGGACGGGTGAGGGGAAGGCTTCGGGGAAGGGTTAGGGTTAGGGTTCGTGCTAGGGTTAGGGTTAGGGGACGGGGACGATTTCGGGTCCATTTGAGGGTACGACAGCGATTTAGGGGGAGCGTACGTGTGAGGCCATGGGTTAGTGTGAGCGTACGGGTTAGGATTAGGGGACGGGTGAGGGGAAGGCTTCGGGGAAGGATTAGGGATAGGGTTCGGGCTAGGGTTAGGGTTAGGGGACGGGGACGGTGTAGGGTCCAGGTAAGGGTACGACAACGGATTAGGGGGAGCGTATGTGTGAGGGCACAGGTTAGTGTGAGCGTACGGGTTACGATTAGGGGACGGGTGAGGGGAAGGCTTCGGGAAAGGGTGAGGGTTAGTGTTCGGGCTAGAGTTAGAGTTAGGCGACGGGGACGGTTTAGGGTCCAGGTGAGGGTACGACAACGGTTAAGGGGAAGCGTACGTGGAAGGGCGCGGATTAGTGTGAGCGTACGGGTTAGGATTAGTGGACGGGTGAGGGGAAGGTTTCGGAGAAGTGTTAGGGATAGGGTTCGGGCTAGGGTTAGGGTTAGGGACGGGGACGATTTAGGGTCCAGGTGACGGTACCACAACGCTTTAGGGGGAGCGTACGTGTGAGGGCGCGGGTTAGTGTGAGCGTACGGGTTAGGATTAGGGGACGGGTGAGGGGAAGGCTACGGGGAAGGGTTAGGGTTAGGGTTCGGGCTAGGGTTAGGGTTAGGGGACGGGGACGGTTTAGGGTCCAGGTGAGGCTACGACAACGCTTTAGGGGGAGCGTACGTGTGAGAGCGCGGGTTAGTGTGAGCGTACATGTTAGGATTAGCGGACGGGTGAGGGGAAGCCTTCAGGGAAGGGTTAGGGTTAGGGTTCGGGCTAGGGTTAGGGTTAGGGGACGGGGACGGTTTAGGGTCCATGTGAGGGTACGACAACGGTTTAGGGGTAGCGTACGTGTGAGGGCGCGGGTTAGTGTGAGCGTACGAGTTAGGATTAGGGGACGGGTGAGGGAAAGGCTTCGGGGAAGTGTTAGGGTTAGGGTTAGGGCTAGGGTTAGGGTTAGGGGACGGGGACGGTTTAGGGTCCAGGTGAGGGTACGACAACGGTTTAGGTGGAGCGAACGTGTGAGGGCGTGGGTAGTATGATGGTACGGGTTAGGATTAGTTGACGGGTGACGTGAAGGCTTCGGGGAAGGTTTAGGGTTAGGGTTCGGGCTAGGGTTAGGGTTAGGGAACGGGGACGGTTTAGGGTCCAGGTGAGGGTACGACAACGGTTTAGGGGGAGCGTACGTGTGAGGGCGTGGGTTAGTGTGAGCCTACGGGTTAGGTTTAGGGGCGGGTGAGGGGAAGGCTTCGGGGAAGGGTTAGGGTTAGGGTTCGGGCTAGGGTTAGGGTTAGGGGACGGGGAAGGTTTAGGGTCCATGTGAGGGTACGACAACGGTTTAGGTGGACGGAACGTGTGAGGGCGTGGGTAGTGTGATGGTACGGGTTAGGATTAGGTGACGGTTGACGTGAAGGCTTCGGGGAACGGTTAGGGTTAGGGTTCGGGCTAGGCTTAGGGTTAGGGGACGGGGACGGTTTAGGGTCCAGGTGAGGGTACGACAACCCTTTAGGGGGAGCGTACGTGTGAGGGCGCGGGTTAGTGTGAGCGTACAGGTTAGGATTAGGGGACGGGTGAGGGGAAGGCTTCGGGGAAGGGTTAGGGTTAGGGTTCGGGCTAGGGTTAGGGTTAGGGGACGGGGACGGTTTAGGGTCCAGGTGAGGGTACGAGAACGCTTTAGGGGGAGCGTACGTGTGAGGGCGCGGGTTAGTGTGAGCGTACGTGTTAGGATTAGGGGACGAGTTAGGGCAAGGCTTTGGGGAAGGTTTAGGTTTAGGGTTCGGCCTAGGGTTAGGGTTACGGGATGGGGAAGGTTTTGGGTCCAGGTGAGTGTAAGACAACGCTTTAGGGGGAGCGTACGTGTGAGGGCGCGTGTTAGTGTTAGCGTACGGGTTAGGATTAGGGGACGGGTGAGGGGAAGGCTTCGGAGAACGGTTAGGGTTAGGGTTCGGGCTAAGGTTAGGGTTAGGGGATGGGGACGGTTTAGGGTCCAGGTGAGGGTACAACAACGGTTTATGGGGATCATACTTGTGAGGGCACGGGTTAGTGTGAGCGTACGGGTTAGGATTAGGGGACGGTTGAGGAGAAGGCTTCGGAGAATGGTTAGAGTTAGGGTTCGGGCTAGGGTTAGGGTTAGGGGACGGGGACGTTTTAGGGTCCAGGTGAGGGTACGACAACGGTTTAGGGGGAGCATACGTGTGAGGGAGCCGGTTAGTGTGAGCGTACGGGTTAGGATTAGGGGACGTGTGAGGGGAAGACTTCGGGGAAGTGTTAGGGTTAGGGTTCAGGCTAGGGTTAAGGTTAGGGGACGGGGATGGTTTCGGGTCCAATTGAGGGTACGACAGCGGTTTAGTGGGAGCGTACGTGTGAGGGCGCGGGTTAGTGTGAGCGTACGGGTTAGGATTAGGGGACGGGTGAGGGGAAGATTTTGGGGAAGTGTCAGGGTTAGGTTTCGGGCTAGGGTTAGTGTTATGGGACGGGGAAGGTTTAGGGTCCAGTTGAGGGTACGACAACGGTTTAGGGGGAGCATACCTGTGAGGGCGCGGGTTAGTGTGAGCGTACGGCTGAGGATTAGGGGACGGGTGAGGGGAAGGCTTCGGGGAAGGGTTAGGGTTAGGGTTCGGGCTAGGGTTAGGGTTAGGGGACGGGGACGGTTTAGGGTCCAGGTGAGGGTACGACAACGCTTTAGGGGGAGCGTACGTGTGAGGGCATGGGTTATGTGAGCGTACGGGTTAGGATTATGGGACGGGTGAGGGGAAGGCTTCGGGGAAGGGTTAGGGTTAGGGTTCGGGCTAGGGTTAAGGTTAGGGGACGGGGATGGTTTCTGGTCCAATTGAGGGTACGACAGCGGTTTAGGGGGAGCATACGTGTGAGGGCACGGGTTAGTGTGAGCGTACGGGTTAGGATTAGGGGACGGGTGAGGGGAAGGCTTCGGGGAAGGGTTAGGGTTAGGGTTCGGGCTAGGGTTAGGGGACGGGGACGGGGACGGTTTCGGGTCCAGGTGAGAGTACGACAGCGGTTTAGGGGGAGCGTAAATGTGAGGGGGCGGGTTAGTGTGAGCGTACGGCTTAGGATTAGGGGACGGGTGAGGGGAAGGCTTCGGGGAAGTGTTAGGGTTAGGGTTCGGGCTAGGGTTAGGGTTAGGGGACGGGGACGGTTTAGGGTCCAGGTGAGGGTACGACAACGGTTTAGGGGGAACGTTAGTGTGAGGGTGAGGGTTAGTGTCAGCGTACGGGTTAGGATTAGGGGACGGTTGAGGGGAATGCTTCGGGGAAAGGTTAGGGTTAGGGATGGGGCCTAGGGTTAGGGTTAGGGTACGGGGACGGTTTAGGGTCCAGGTGAGGGTACGAACACGATTTAGGGGGAGCGTACGTGTGAGGGCACGGGTTAGTGTGAGCGTACGGTTTAGGATTAGGGGATGGGTGAGGGGAAGGCTTCAGGGACGGGTTAGGGTTAGGGTTTGGGTAGGGTTAGGGTTAGGGGATGGGGACGGTTTAGGGTACAGGTGAGGGTACGACAATGCTTTAGGGGCAGCGTACGTGTGAGCGGGCTGGTTAGTGTGAGCGTACGGGTTAGGATTAGGGGACGGGTGAGGGGAAGGCTTCGGGGAAGTGTTAGGGTAAGGTTTCGGGCTAGGGTTAGGGTTAGGGGACGGGGATGGTTTAAGGTGCAGGTGAGGGTATGCCAACGGTTTAGGTGGAGCGTACGTGTGAGTGCGCGGGTTAGTGTGAGCATACGGGTTAGGATTAGGGGACAGGTGAGGGGAAGGCTTCGGGGAAGGGTTTGGGTTAGGGTTCGGGCTAGGGTTAGGGGTAGGGGACGGGGACGTTTTAGGGTCAAGGTGAGGGTAGGACAACGGTTTAGGGGCAGCGTACGTGTGAGCGGGCTGGATAGTGTGAGCGTACGGGTTAGGATTAGGGGACGGGTGAGGGGAAGGCTTCGGGGAAGGTTAGGGTTAGGGTTCGGGCTAGGGTTAGCGTTAGGGGACGGGGACGGTTTCGGGTCCAGTTGAGGGTACGACAGCGGTTTAGGGGGAGCGTACATGTGAGGGCACGGGTTAGTGTGAGCGTACGGGTTAGGATTAGGGGACGGGTGAGGGGAAGGCTTCGGAAAAGGGTTATAGATAGGGTTTGGGCTAGGGTTAGGGTTAGGGGACGGGGACGGTTTCGGGTCCAGGTGAGAGTACGACAGCGGTTTAGGGGGAGTGTACATGTGAGTGCGCGGGTTACTGTGAGCGTACGGCTTAGGATTATGGGACGGGTGAGGGGAAGGCTTCCGGGCAGGGTTAAGGTTAGGGTACGGGCTAGGGTTAGGGATGGGGACGGGGACGGTTTAGGGTCCAGGTGAGGGTACGACAACGGTTTAGGGGGACCGTTCGTGAGAGGGCGCGGGTTAGTGTGAGCGTACGGGTTAGGATTAGGGGATGGGTGAGGGGAAGGCTTCGGGGAAGTGTTAGGGTTAGTGTTCGGGCTAGTGTTAGGTTTAGGGGACGGAGACGGTTTAGGGTCCAGCTGAGGGTATGACAACGGTGGAGGGGGAGCGTACGTGTGAGCGCGTGGGTTAGTGTCAGCGTACGGGTTAGGATTAGGGGACGGTTGAGGGGAATGCTTCGGGGAAAGGTTAGGGTTAGGGTTCGGGCTAGTGTTAGGGTTAGGGTACGGGGACGGTTTAGGGTCCAGGTGAGGGTACGACCACGGTTTAGGGGGAGCGTACGTGTGAGGGCGTGGGTTAGTGTGAGCATACGGGTTAGGATTAGGGGACGTGTGAGGGGAAGGCTTCGGGGAAGGGTTAATGTTAAGGTTCGGGCTAGGGTTTGGGTTAGGGGTCGGGGACGGTTTAGGGTAAAGGTGAGGGTACGACAACGGTTTAGGGGGAGCGTACATGTGAGGGCACGGGTTAGTGTGAGCGTACGGGTTAGGATTAGGGGACGGGTGAGGGGAAGGCTTCGGAAAAGGGTTATAGATAGGGTTTGGGCTAGGGTTAGGGTTAGGGGACGGGGACGGTTTCGGGTCCAGGTGAGAGTACGACAGCGGTTTAGGGGGAGTGTACATGTGAGTGCGCGGGTTACTGTGAGCGTACGGCTTAGGATTATGGGACGGGTGAGGGGAAGGCTTCCGGGCAGGGTTAAGGTTAGGGTACGGGCTAGGGTTAGGGATGGGGACGGGGACGGTTTAGGGTCCAGGTGAGGGTACGACAACGGTTTAGGGGGACCGTTCGTGAGAGGGCGCGGGTTAGTGTGAGCGTACGGGTTAGGATTAGGGGATGGGTGAGGGGAAGGCTTCGGGGAAGTGTTAGGGTTAGTGTTCGGGCTAGTGTTAGGTTTAGGGGACGGAGACGGTTTAGGGTCCAGCTGAGGGTATGACAACGGTGGAGGGGGAGCGTACGTGTGAGCGCGTGGGTTAGTGTCAGCGTACAGGTTAGGATTAGGGGACGGTTGAGGGGAATGCTTCGGGGAAAGGTTAGGGTTAGGGTTCGGGCTAGTGTTAGGGTTAGGGTACGGGGACGGTTTAGGGTCCAGGTGAGGGTACGACCACGGTTTAGGGGGAGCGTACGTGTGAGGGCGTGGGTTAGTGTGAGCATACGGGTTAGGATTAGGGGACGTGTGAGGGGAAGGCTTCGGGGAAGGGTTAATGTTAAGGTTCGGGCTAGGGTTTGGGTTAGGGGTCGGGGACGGTTTAGGGTAAAGGTGAGGGTACGACAACGGTTTAGGGGGAGCGTACATGTGAGGGCACGGGTTAGTGTGAGCGTACGGGTTAGGATTAGGGGACGGGTGAGGGGAAGGCTTCGGTAAAGGGTTATAGATAGGGTTTGGGCTAGGGTTAGGGTTAGGGGACGGGGACGGTTTCGGGTCCAGGTGAGAGTACGACAGCGGTTTAGGGGGAGTGTACATGTGAGTGCGCGGGTTACTGTGAGCGTACGGCTTAGGATTATGGGACGGGTGAGGGGAAGGCTTCCGGGCAGGGTTAAGGTTAGGGTACGGGCTAGGGTTAGGGATGGGGACGGGGACGGTTTAGGGTCCAGGTGAGGGTACGACAACGGTTTAGGGGGACCGTTCGTGAGAGGGCGCGGGTTAGTGTGAGCGTACGGGTTAGGATTAGGGGATGGGTGAGGGGAAGGCTTCGGGGAAGTGTTAGGGTTAGTGTTCGGGCTAGTGTTAGGTTTAGGGGACGGAGACGGTTTAGGGTCCAGCTGAGGGTATGACAACGGTGGAGGGGGAGCGTACGTGTGAGCGCGTGGGTTAGTGTCAGCGTACGGGTTAGGATTAGGGGACGGTTGAGGGGAATGCTTCGGGGAAAGGTTAGGGTTAGGGTTCGGGCTAGTGTTAGGGTTAAGGTACGGGGACGGTTTAGGGTCCAGGTGAGGGTACGACCACGGTTTAGGGGGAGCGTACGTGTGAGGGCGTGGGTTAGTGTGAGCATACGGGTTAGGATTAGGGGACGTGTGAGGGGAAGGCTTCGGGGAAGGGTTAATGTTAAGGTTCGGGCTAGGGTTTGGGTTAGGGGTCGGGGACGGTTTAGGGTAAAGGTGAGGGTACGACAACGGTTTAGGGGGAGCGTACGTGTGAGGGCGCAGGTTAGTGTGACCGTACGGGTTAGGATTAGGGGACGGGTGAGGGGAAGGCTTCGGGGAAGTGTTAGGGTTAGGGTTAGGGCTAAGGTTAGGGTTAGGGGACAGGGATGGTTTCGGGTCCAATTGAGGGTATGACAGGGGTTTAGGGGGAGCGTACCTGTGAGGGCGCGGGTTAGTGTGAGCGTACGGGTTAGGATTAGGGGACGGGTGAGGGGAAGGCTTCGGGGAAGTGTTAGGGTTAGGGTTAGGGCTAGGGTTAGGGTTAGGGGACGGGGACGGTTTAGGGTTTATGTGAGGGTACGACAACGGTTTAGGGGGAGCGTACGTGTGATGGCGCGTGTTAGTGTGAGTGTACGGGTTAGGATTAGGGGACGGGTGAGGGGAATGCTTCGGGGAAGGGTTAGGGTTAAGGTTGGGTCTAGGGTTAGGGTTAGGGTTAGGTGACGGGGACGGTTTAGGGTCCAGGTGAGGGTACGACAATGGTTTAGGTGGAGCGAATGTGTGAGGGCGTGCGTAGTGTGATGGTACGGGTTAGGATTAGGTGACGGGTGACGTGAATGCTTCGGGGAAGGGTTAGGGTTAGGGTTCGGGTTAGGGTTAGGGTTAGGGGACGGGGACGGTTTAGGATCCAGGTGAGGGTACGACAATGGTTTAGGGGGAGCGTACGTGTGAGGGCGTGGGTTAGTGTGAGCATACGGGTTAGGATTAGGGGACGGGTGAGGGGAAGGCTTCGGAGAAGGGTTAGGGTTAGGGTTCGGGCTAGGGTTAGGGTTAGGGGACGGGGACGGTTTTGGGTCCAGGTTAGGGTACGACAACTGTTTTGGGGGTGCGTACGTGTGAGGGTGCAGGTTAGTGTGAGCGTACGGGTTAGGATTAGGGGACGGGTGAGGGGAAGGCTTCGGGGAAGGGTTAGGGTTAGGGTTCGGGCTAGGGTTTGGGTTAGGGGTCGGGGAACATTTAGGTTCCAGGTGAGGGTACGACAACGGTTTAGGGGGAGTGTACGTGTGAGGGCGCAGGTTAGTGTGAGCGTACGGGTTAGGATTAGGGGACAGGTGAGGGGAAGTCTTCGGGGAAGGGTTAGGGTTAGGGTTCGGGCTAGGGTTAGGGTTAGTGGATAGGGACGGTTTAGGGTCCAGGTGAGGGTACGCAACATTTTAGGGGGATCGTACGTGTGAGGGCGCCGGTTAGTGTGAGCGTACTGGTTAGGATTAGGGGACGGGTGAGGGGAAGGCTTCAGGGAAGTGTTAGCTTTAGGGTTCGGGCTAGGGTTAGGGTTAGGGGACGGGGACGTTTTAGGGTCCAGGTGAGGGTACGAGAACGCTTTAGGGGGAGCGTACGTGTGAGGGCGTGGGTTAGTGTGAGCGTACGGGTTAGGATTAGGGGACGTGTGAGGGGAAGGCTTCGGGGAAGGGTTAGGGTTAGGGTTCGGGCTAGGGTTAGGGTTAGGAGACGGGGACGGTTTAGGATCCAGGTGAGGGTACCACAACGGTTTAGGGGGAGCATACGTGTGAGGGCGTGGGTTATGTGAGCATACGCGTTAGGATTAGGGGACGGGTGAGGGGAAGGCTTCGGGGAAGGGTTAGGTTTAGGGTTCGGCTAGGGTTAGGTTTAGGGGACGGGGACGGTTTAGGGTCCAGGTGAGGGTAGGACAACGGTTTAGGGGGACCGTTCGTGTGAGGGCGTGGGAAAGTGTGAGCGTACGGTTTAGGATTAGGGGATGGGTGAGGGGAAGGCTTCGGGGAAGTGTTAGGGTTAGTGTTCGGGCTCAGGTTAGGGTTAGGGGACGGAGACGGTTTAGGGTCCAGGTGATGGTACGACAACGGTTTAGGGGCAGCGTAAGTGTGAGCGGGCTGGTTAGTGTGAGCGTACGGGTTAGGATTAGGGGACGGGTGAGGGGAAGGCTTCAGGGAAGGGTTAGGGTAAGGGTTCGGGATAGGGTTAGTGTTAGGGGACGGGGATGGTTTAAGGTCCAGGTGAGGGTATGCCAACGGTTTAGTGGGAGCGTACGTGTGAGGGCGCGGGTTAGTGTGAGCGTACAGGTTAGGATTAGGGGACGGGTGAGGGGAAGGCTTCGGGGAAGGTTTAGGGTTAGGGTTCGGGCTAGGGTTAGGGTTAGGGGACGGGGACGGTTTAGAGTCCAGGTGAGTGTACGACAACTGTTTTGGGGGTGCGTACGTGTGAGGGCGCAGGTTAGTGTGAGCGTACGGGTTAGGATTAGGGGACGGGTGAGGGGAAAGCTTCGGGGAAGGGTTAGGGTTAGGGTTCGGGCTAGGGTTTGGGTTAGGGTTCGGGGAACATTTAGGGTCCAGGTGAGGGTACGACAACGGTTTAGGGGGAGCGTACGTGTGAGGGCGCAGGTTAGTGTGAGCGTACGTGTTAGGATTAGGGGACGGGTGAGGGGAAGGCTTCGGGGAAGGGTTAGGGTTAGGGTTCAGGCTAGGGTTAGGGTTAGTGGATAGGGACGGTTTAGGATCCAGGTGAGGGTACGACAACGGTTTAGGGGCAGCATACGAGTGAGCAGGCTGGATAGTGTGAGCGTACGGGTTAGGATTAGGGGACAGGTGAGGGGAAGGCTTCGGGGAAGGGTTAGGGTTAGGGTTCGGGCTAGGGTTAGGTTTAGGGGACAGGGACGTTTTAGGGTCCAGGTGAGGGTACGACAACGATTTAGGGGGAGCGTACGTGTGAGGGCGCGGGTTAGTGTGAGCATACGTGTTAGGATTAGGGGACGGGTGAGGGGAAGGCTTTGGGGAAGGGTTAGGGTTAGGGTTCGGGCTAGGGATAGGGTTAGGGGACGGGGACGGTTTAGGATCCAGGTGAGGGTACGAAAACGGTTTAGGGGGAGCGTACGTGTGTGGGCGCGGGTTAGTGTGAGCGTACGGGTTAGGATTAGGCGACGGGTGAGGAGAAGGCTTCGGGGAAGGGTTAGGGTTAGGGTTTGGGCTAGGGTTAGGGTTAGGGGACGGGGACGTTTTAGGGTCGAGGTGAGGGTATGACAACGGTTTAGGGGGATCGTACGTGTGAGGGCGCCGGTTAATGTGAGCGTACTGGTTAGGATTAGTGGACGGTTGAGGGGAAGGCTTCGGGGAAGTGTTAGGTTTAGGGTTCGGCCTAGGGTTAGGGTTAGGGGACGGGGACGGTTTAAGGTCCAGGTGAGGGTAAGACAAAACTTTAGGGGGAGCGTACGTGTGAGGGCGCGTGTTAGTGTGAGCGTACGGGTTAGGATTAGGGGACGGGTGATGGGAAGGCTTCGGGGAAGGGTTAATGTTAGGGTTCGGGCTAGGGTTTGGGTTAGGGGTCGGGGACCATTTAGGGTCCAGGTGAGGGTACGACAACGGTTTAGGGGGAGCGTATGTGTGAGGGAGCAGGTTAGTGTGAGTGTAAGGGTTAGGATTAGGGGACGGGTGAGGGGAAGGCTTCGGGGAAGTTTTAGGGTTAAGGTTCGGGCTAGGGTTAGGGTTAGGGGATGGGGATTGTTTCGGGTCCAATTGAGGGTACGACAGTGGTTTAGGGGGAGCGTACGTGTGAGGGCGCGGGCAAGTGTGAGCGTACTGGTTAGGATTAGGGGACGGGTGAGGGGAACATTTCGGGGAACTGTCAGGGTTAGGGTTCGGGCTAGGGTTAGAGTTATGGCACGGGGACGTTTTAGGGTCCAGGTGAGGGTACGACAACGGTTTAGGGGGAGCGTACTTGTGAGGGCGCGGGTTTGTGTGAGCGTGCGGGTTAGGATTAGGGGACGGCTGAGGGGAAGGCTTTGGGGAATGGTTAGGGATAGGGTTCGGGCTAGGGTTAGGGTTAGGGGACGGGGATGGTTTAGGGTCCAGGTGAGGGTACGACAACGGTTTAGGGGGAGCATACGTGTGCGGGCGCGTGTTAGTGTGAGCGAACGAGTTAGGATTAGGGGACGGGTGAGGGGAAGGCTTCAGGGAAGGGTTAGGGATAGGGTTCTTGTTAGGGTTAGGGTTAGGGGACGGGGACGGTTTAGGGTCCAGGTGAGGGTACAACAACGCTATAGGGGGAGCGTACGTGTGAGCGTGTGGGTTAGTGTGAGTGTACCGGTTAGGATTAGGGGACGGGTGAAGGGTAGCCTTTGGGGAAGTGTTAGGGTTAGGGTTCGGGCTAGGGTTAGGGTTAGGGGACGGGGTCGGTTTAGGGTCCAGGTGAGGATACGACAACGGTTTAGGGGGAGCGTATGTGTGAGGGCGCGGGTTAGTGTGAGCGTACGGGTTAGGATTAGGGGACGGGTGAGGGGAAGGCTTCGGGGAAGCGTTAGGGTTAGGGTTCGGGCTAGGGTTAGGGTTAGGGGACGGGGAGGGTTTAGGGTCCAGGTGAGGGTACGACAACGGTTTAGGGGGAGCGTACGTGTGAGGGCGTGGGTTAGTGTGAGTGTACGGGTTAGGATTAGGGGACGGGTGAGGGAAAGGCTTCGGGGAAGGGTTAGGGTTACGGTTAGGGATAGGGTTAGGGTTAGGGGACGGGGACGTTTTCGGGTCCAGTTGAGGGTACGACAGCGGTTTAGGGGGAGCGTACGTGTGAGGGCACGGTTTAGTGTGAGCGTACGGGTTAGGGTTAGGGGACGGGTGAGGGGAAGGCTTCGGGGAAGTGTTAGGGTTAGGGTTCGGGCTACGGTTAGGGTTAGGGGACGGGGACCGTTTAGGGTCCAGGTGAGGGTACGACAATGGTTTAGGTGGAGCGAATGTGTGAGGGCGTGGGTAGTGTGATGGTACGGGTTAGGATTAGGTGACGGTTGACGTGAAGGCTTCGGGGAAGGGTTAGGGTTAGGGTTAGGGCTAGGGTTAGGGTTAGGGCTAGGGTTAGGGTTAGGGGACGGGGACGGTATAGGGTCCATGTGAGGGTATGACAACGGTTTAGGGGAGCGTACGTGTGAGAGCGTGGGTTAGTGTGAGCGTACGGGTTAGGATTAGGGGACGGGTGAGGGGAAGGCTTCGGGGAAGTGTTAGGGTTAGGGTTCGGGCTACGGTTAGGGTTAGGGGACGGGGACGGTTTAGGGTCCAGGTGAGGGTACTACAACGGTTTAGGGGGAGCGTACGTGTGAGGGCGCGGGTTAGTGTGAGCGTACGGGTTAGGATTAGGGGACGGGTGATGGGAAGGCTTCGGGGAAGGGTTAATGTTAGGGTTCGGGCTAGGGTTTGGGTTAGGGGTCGGGGACCATTTAGGGTCCAGGTGAGGGTACGACAACGGTTTAGGGGGAGCGTACGTGTGAGGGAGCAGGTTAGTGTGAGTGTAAGGGTTAGGATTAGGGGACGGGTGAGGGGAAGGCTTCGGGGAAGTTTTAGGGTTAAGGTTCGGGCTAGGGTTAGGGTTAGGGGACGGGGATTGTTTTGGGTCCAATTGAGGGTACGACAGTGGTTTAGGTGGAGCGTACGTGTGAGGGCGCGGGTAAGTGTGAGCGTACTGGTTAGGATTAGGGGACGGGTGAGGGGAACATTTCGGGGAACTATCAGGGTTAGGGTTCGGGCTAGGGTTAGAGTTATGGCACGGGGACGGTTTAGGGTCCAGGTGAGGGTACGACAACGGTTTAGGGGGAGCGTACTTGTGAGGGCGCGGGTTTGTGTGAGCGTGCGGGTTAGGATTAGGGGACGGCTGAGGGGAAGGCTTTGGGGAATGGTTAGGGATAGGGTTCGGGCTAGGGTTAGGGTTAGGGGACGGGGATGGTTTAGGGTCCAGGTGAGGGTACGACAACGGTTTAGGGGGAGCATACGTGTGCGGGCGCGTGTTAGTGTGAGCGAACGAGTTAGGATTAGGGGACGGGTGAGGGGAAGGCTTCAGGGAAGGGTTAGGGATAGGGTTCTTGTTAGGGTTAGGGTTAGGGGACGGGGACGGTTTAGGGTCCAGGTGAGGGTACAACAACGCTATAGGGGGAGCGTACGTGTGAGCGTGTGGGTTAGTGTGAGTGTACCGGTTAGGATTAGGGGCCGGGTGAGGGGTAGCCTTTGGGGAAGTGTTAGGGTTAGGGTTCGGGCTAGGGTTAGGGTTAGGGGACGGGGTCGGTTTAGGGTCCAGGTGAGGATACGACAACGGTTTAGGGGGAGCGTATGTGTGAGGGCGCGGGTTAGTGTGAGCGTACGGGTTAGGATTAGGGGACGGGTGAGGGGAAGGCTTCGGGGAAGCGTTAGGGTTAGGGTTCGGGCTAGGGTTAGGGTTAGGGGACGGGGAGGGTTTAGGGTCCAGGTGAGGGTACGACAACGGTTTAGGGGGAGCGTACGTGTGAGGGCGTGGGTTAGTGTGAGTGTACGGGTTAGGATTAGGAGACGGGTGAGGGAAAGGCTTCGGGGAAGGGTTAGGGTTACGGTTAGGGATAGGGTTAGGGTTAGGGGACGGGGACGGTTTAAGGTCCAGGTGAGGGTAAGACAAAACTTTAGGGGGAGCGTACGTGTGAGGGCGCGTGTTAGTGTGAGCGTACGGGTTAGGATTAGGGGACGGGTGATGGGAAGGCTTCGGGGAAGGGTTAATGTTAGGGTTCGGGCTAGGGTTTGGGTTAGGGGTCGGGGACCATTTAGGGTCCAGGTGAGGGTACGACAACGGTTTAGGGGGAGCGTATGTGTGAGGGAGCAGGTTAGTGTGAGTGTAAGGGTTAGGATTAGGGGACGGGTGAGGGGAAGGCTTCGGGGAAGTTTTAGGGTTAAGGTTCGGGCTAGGGTTAGGGTTAGGGGATGGGGATTGTTTCGGGTCCAATTGAGGGTACGACAGTGGTTTAGGGGGAGCGTACGTGTGAGGGCGCGGGCAAGTGTGAGCGTACTGGTTAGGATTAGGGGACGGGTGAGGGGAACATTTCGGGGAACTGTCAGGGTTAGGGTTCGGGCTAGGGTTAGAGTTATGGCACGGGGACGTTTTAGGGTCCAGGTGAGGGTACGACAACGGTTTAGGGGGAGCGTACTTGTGAGGGCGCGGGTTTGTGTGAGCGTGCGGGTTAGGATTAGGGGACGGCTGAGGGGAAGGCTTTGGGGAATGGTTAGGGATAGGGTTCGGGCTAGGGTTAGGGTTAGGGGACGGGGATGGTTTAGGGTCCAGGTGAGGGTACGACAACGGTTTAGGGGGAGCATACGTGTGCGGGCGCGTGTTAGTGTGAGCGAACGAGTTAGGATTAGGGGACGGGTGAGGGGAAGGCTTCAGGGAAGGGTTAGGGATAGGGTTCTTGTTAGGGTTAGGGTTAGGGGACGGGGACGGTTTAGGGTCCAGGTGAGGGTACAACAACGCTATAGGGGGAGCGTACGTGTGAGCGTGTGGGTTAGTGTGAGTGTACCGGTTAGGATTAGGGGACGGGTGAAGGGTAGCCTTTGGGGAAGTGTTAGGGTTAGGGTTCGGGCTAGGGTTAGGGTTAGGGGACGGGGTCGGTTTAGGGTCCAGGTGAGGATACGACAACGGTTTAGGGGGAGCGTATGTGTGAGGGCGCGGGTTAGTGTGAGCGTACGGGTTAGGATTAGGGGACGGGTGAGGGGAAGGCTTCGGGGAAGCGTTAGGGTTAGGGTTCGGGCTAGGGTTAGGGTTAGGGGACGGGGAGGGTTTAGGGTCCAGGTGAGGGTACGACAGCGGTTTAGGGGGAGCGTACGTGTGAGGGCACGGTTTAGTGTGAGCGTACGGGTTAGGGTTAGGGGACGGGTGAGGGGAAGGCTTCGGGGAAGTGTTAGGGTTAGGGTTCGGGCTACGGTTAGGGTTAGGGGACGGGGACGGTTTAGGGTCCAGGTGAGGGTACGACAATGGTTTAGGTGGAGCGAATGTGTGAGGGCGTGGGTAGTGTGATGGTACGGGTTAGGATTAGGTGACGGTTGACGTGAAGGCTTCGGGGAAGGGTTAGGGTTAGGGTTAGGGCTAGGGTTAGGGTTAGGGCTAGGGTTAGGGTTAGGGGACGGGGACGGTATAGGGTCCATGTGAGGGTATGACAACGGTTTAGGGGAGCGTACGTGTGAGAGCGTGGGTTAGTGTGAGCGTACGGGTTAGGATTAGGGGACGGGTGAGGGGAAGGCTTCGGGGAAGTGTTAGGGTTAGGGTTCGGGCTACGGTTAGGGTTAGGGGACGGGGAAGGTTTAGGGTCCAGGTGAGGGTACTACAACGGTTTAGGGGGAGCGTACGTGTGAGGGCGCGGGTTAGTGTGAGCGTACGGGTTAGGATTAGGGGACGAGTTAGGGGAAGGCTTTGGGGAAGGGTTAGGTTTAGGGTTCGGCCTAGTGTTAGGGTTAGGGGACGGGGACGGTTTACGGTCCAGGTGAGTGTAAGACAACACATTAGGGGGAGCGTACGTGTGAGGGCGCGGGTTAGTGTGAGCATATGTGTTAGGATTAGGGGATGGGTTAGGGTTAGGGTTAGGGTTAGGGTTAGTGTTAGGGTTAGGGTTAGGGTTAGGGTTAGGGTTTGGGTAGGGTTAGGGTTAGGGGATGGGGACGGTTTAGGGTCCAGGTGAGGGTACGACAACGGTTTAGGGGCAGCGTAAGTGTGAGCGGGCTGGTTAGTGTGAGCGTACTGGTTAGGATTAGGGGACGGGTGAGGGGAAGGCTTCAGGGAAGGGTTAGGGTAAGGGTTCGGGCGAGGGTTAGTGTTAGGGGACGGGGATGGTGTAAGGTCCAGGTGAGGGTATGCCAACGGTTAAGGGGGAGCGTACGTGTGAGGGCACGGGTTAGTGTGAGCGTACAGGTTAGGATTAGGGGACGGGTGAGGGGAAGGCTTCGGGGAAGGTTTAGTGTTAGGGTTCGGGCTAGGGTTAGGGTTAGGGGACGGGGACAGTTTAGGTTCCATGTGAGAGTACGACGACGGTTTAGGAAGAGCATACGTGTGAGGGCGTGGGTTAGTGTGAGCATACGGGTTAGGATTAGGGGACGGGTGAGGGGAAGGCTTCGGAGAAGGGTTAGGGTTAGGGTTCGGGCTAGGGTTAGGGTTAGGGGACGGGGACGGTTTAGTATCCAGGTGAGGGTACGACAACTGTTTTGGGGGTGCGTACATGTGAGGGCGCAGGTTAGTGTGAGCGTACGGGTTAGGATTAGGGGACGGGTGAGGGGAAGGCTTCGGGGAAGGTTTAGGGTTAGGGTTCCGGCTAGGGTTTGGGTTAGGGGTCGGGGAACATTTAGGGTCCAGGTGAGGGTACGACAACGGTTTAGGGGGAGCGTACGTGTGAGGGCGCAGGTTAGTGTGAGCGTATGGGTTAGGATTAGGGGACGGGTGAGGGGAAGGCTTCGGGGAAGGGTTAGGGTTAGGGTTCGGGCTAGGGTTAGGGTTAGTGGATAGGGACGGTTTAGGATCCAGGTGAGGGTACGACAATGGTTTAGGGGCAGCGTACGAGTGAGCGGGCTGGATAGTGTGAGCGTACGGGTTAGGATTAGGGGACGGGTGAGGGGAAGGCTTCGGGGTAGGGTTAGGGTTAGGGTTCGGGTTAGGGTTAGGTTTAGGGGACGGGGACGTTTTAGGGTCCAGGTGAGGGTACGACAACGATTTAGGGGGAGCGTACGTGTGAGGGCGCGGGTTAGTGTGAGCATACGGTTTAGGATTAGGGGACGGGTGAGGGGAAGGCTTTGGGGAAGGGTTAGGGTTAGGGTTCGGGCTAGGGATAGGGTTAGGGGACGGGGACGGTTTAGGGTCCAGGTGAGGGTATGACAACGGTTTAGGGGGAGCGTACGTGTGAGGGCGCGGGTTAGTGTGAGCGTACGGGTTAGGATTAGGCGACGGGTGAGGAGAAGGCTTCGGGGAAGGGTTAGGTTTATGGTTCGGCCTAGGGTTAGGGTTAGGGGACGGGGACGGTTTAAGGTCCAGGTGAGGGTAAGACAACACTTTAGGGGGAGCGTATGTGTGAGGGTGCGTGTTAGTGTGAGCGTACGGGTTAGGATTAGGGGACGGGTGATGGGAAGGCTTCGGGGACGGGTTAGTGTTAGGGTTCTGGCTAGGGTTAGGGTTAGGGGACGGGGACGGTTTAGGGTCCAGGTGAGGGTACGACAACGGTTTAGGGGGAGCGTACGTGTGAGCGGGCTGGATAGTGTGAGCGTACGGGTTAGGATTAGGGACGGGTGAGGGGAAGGCTTCGGGGAAGGGTTAGAGTTAGGGTTCGGGCTAGGGTTAGGGTTAGGGGACGGGGGCGTTTTAGGGTCCAGGTGAGGGTACGACAACGATTTAGGGGGAGCGTACGTGTGAGGGCGCGGGTTAGTGTGAGCATACGTGTTAGGATTAGGGGACGGGTGAGGGGAAGGCTTCGGGGAAGTGTTAGAGTTAGGGTTCGGGCTAGGGTTAGGGTTAGGGGACGGGGACGGTTTAGGGTCCAGGTGAGGGTACGACAACGGTTTAGGGGGAGCGTACTTGTGAGGGCATGGATTAGTGTGAGCGTACGGTTTAGGAGTAGGGGACGGGTGAGGGGAAGGCTTCGGGGAAGGGTTAGGGTTTGGTTTCGGGCTAGGGTTAGGGTTAGGGGACGGGGACGGTTTCGGGTCCAGTTGAGGGTACGACAGCGGTTTAGGGGGAGTGTACGTGTGAGGGCACGGGTTAGTGTGAGCGTACGCGTTAGGATTAGGCGATGGGTGAGGGGAAGGCTTCGGAAAAGGGTTATGGATAGGGTTTGGGCTAGGGTTAGGGTTAGCGGACGGGGACGGTTTAGGGTCCACGTGAGGGTACGACAACGGTTTAGGGGGAGCGTACGTGTGAGGGCGCGGGTTAGTGTGAGCGTACGGGTTAGGATTAGGGGACGGGTGAGGGGAAGGCTTCGGGGAAGTGTTAGTGTTAGGGTTCGGGCTAGGGTTAGGGTTAGGGAACGGGGACGGTTTAGGGTCCAGGTGAGGGTACGACAACGGTTTAGGGGCAGCGTACGAGTGAGCGGGCTGGATAGTGTGAGCGTACGGGTTAGGATTAGGGGACGGGTGAGGGGAAGGCTTCGGGGAAGGTTAGGGTTAGGGTTCGGGCTAGGGTTACCGTTAGGGGACGGGGACGGTTTCGGGTCCAGTTGAGGGTACGACAGCGGTTTAGGGGGAGCTTACATGTGAGGGCACGGGTTAGTGTGAGCGTACGGGTTAGGATTAGGGGACGGGTGAGGGGAAGGCTTCGGAAAAGGGTTATAGATAGGGTTTGGGCTAGGGTTAGGGTTAGGGGACGGGGACGGTTTCGGGTCCAGGTGAGAGTACGACAGCGGTTTAGGGGGAGTGTACATGTGAGTGCGCGGGTTACTGTGAGCGTACGGCTTAGGATTATGGGACGGGTGAGGGGAAGGCTTCCGGGAAGGGTTAAGGTTAGGGTACGGGCTAGGGTTAGGGATGGGGACGGGGACGGTTTAGGGTCCAGGTGAGGGTACGACAACGGTTTAGGGGGACCGTTCGTGAGAGGGCGCGGGTTAGTGTGAGCGTACGGGTTAGGATTAGGGGATGGGTGAGGGGAAGGCTTCGGGGAAGTGTTAGGGTTAGTGTTCGGGCTAGTGTTAGGTTTAGGGGACGGAGACGGTTTAGGGTCCAGCTGAGGGTATGACAACGGTGGAGGGGGAGCGTACGTGTGAGCGCGTGGGTTAGTGTCAGCGTACGGGTTAGGATTAGGGGACGGTTGAGGGGAATGCTTCGGGGAAAGGTTAGGGTTAGGGTTCGGGCTAGTGTTAGGGTTAGGGTACGGGGACGGTTTAGGGTCCAGGTGAGGGTACGACCACGGTTTAGGGGGAGCGTACGTGTGAGGGCGTGGGTTAGTGTGAGCATACGGGTTAGGATTAGGGGACGTGTGAGGGGAAGGCTTCGGGGAAGGGTTAATGTTAAGGTTCGGGCTAGGGTTTGGGTTAGGGGTCGGGGACGGTTTAGGGTAAAGGTGAGGGTACGACAACGGTTTAGGGGGAGCGTACGTGTGAGGGCGCAGGTTAGTGTGACCGTACGGGTTAGGATTAGGGGACGGGTGAGGGGAAGGCTTCGGGGAAGTGTTAGGGTTAGGGTTAGGGCTAGGGTTAGGGTTAGGGGACAGGGATGGTTTCGGGTCCAATTGAGGGTATGACAGCGGTTTAGGGGGAGCGTACCTGTGAGGGCGCGGGTTAGTGTGAGCGTACGGGATAGGATTAGGGGACGGGTGAGGGGAAGGCTTCGGGGAAGTGTTAGGGTTAGGGTTAGGGCTAGGGTTAGGGTTAGGGGACGGGGACGGTTTAGGGTTTATGTGAGGGTACGACAACGGTTTAGGGGGAGCGTACGTGTGATGGCGCGTGTTAGTGTGAGTGTACGGGTTAGGATTAGGGGACGGGTGAGGGGAATGCTTCGGGGAAGGTTTAGGGTTAAGGTTGGGTCTAGGGTTATGGTTAGGGTTAGGTGACGGGGACGGTTTAGGGTCCAGGTGAGGGTACGACAATGGTTTAGGTGGAGCGAATGTGTGAGGGCGTGCGTAGTGTGATGGTACGGGTTAGGATTAGGTGACGGGTGACGTGAATGCTTCGGGGAAGGGTTAGGGTTAGGGTTCGGGTTAGGGTTAGGGTTAGGGGACGGGGACGGTTTAGGATCCAGGTGATGGTACGACAATGGTTTAGGGGGAGCGTACGTGTGAGGGCGTGGGTTAGTGTGAGCATACGGGTTAGGATTAGGGGACGGGTGAGGGGAAGGCTTCGGAGAAGGGTTAGGGTTAGGGTTCGGGCTAGGGTTAGGGTTAGGGGACGGGGACGGTTTAGGGTCCAGGTTAGGGTACGACAACTGTTTTGGGGGTGCGTACGTGTGAGGGTGCAGGTTAGTGTGAGCGTACGGGTTAGGATTAGGGGACGGGTGAGGGGAAGGCTTCAGGGAAGGGTTAGGGTAAGGGTTCGGGAGAGGGTTAGTGTTAGGGGACGGGGATGGTTTAAGGTCCAGGTGAGGGTATGCCAACGGTTTAGTGGGAGCGTACGTGTGAGGGCGCGGGTTAGTGTGAGCGTACAGGTTAGGATTAGGGGACGGGTGAGGGGAAGGCTTCGGGGAAGGTTTAGGGTTAGGGTTCGGGCTAGGGTTAGGGTTAGGGGACGGGGACGGTTTAGAGTCCAGGTGAGTGTACGACAACTGTTTTGGGGGTGCGTACGTGTGAGGGCGCAGGTTAGTGTGAGCGTACGGGTTAGGATTAGGGGACGGGTGAGGGGAAAGCTTCGGGGAAGGGTTAGGGTTAGGGTTCGGGCTAGGGTTTGGGTTAGGGTTCGGGGAACATTTAGGTTCCAGGTGAGGGTACGACAACGGTTTATGGGGAGCGTACGTGTGAGGGCGCAGGTTAGTGTGAGCGTACGTGTTAGGATTAGGGGACGGGTGAGGGAAAGGCTTCGGGGAAGGGTTAGGGTTAGGGTTCAGGCTAGGGTTAGGGTTAGTGGATAGGGACGGTTTAGGATCCACGTGAGGGTACGACAACGGTTTAGGGGCAGCATACGAGTGAGCAGGCTGGATAGTGTGAGCGTACGGGTTAGGATTAGGGGACAGGTGAGGGGAAGGCTTCGGGGAACGGTTAGGGTTAGGGTTCGGGTTAGGATTAGGGTAGGGGACGGAGGCGGTTTAGGGTCCAGGTGAGGGTAGGACAACGCTTTAGGGGGAGCGTATGTGTGAGGGCGCGGGTTAGTCTGAGCGTATGGGTTAGGATTAGGGGACGGGTGAGGAGAAGGCTTCGGGGAAGGGTTAGGGTTAGGGTTCGGGCTAGGGTTAGGGTTAGGGGACGGAGACGGTTTAGTGTCTAGGTGAGGGTACGACAACGGTTTAGGGGGAGCGTACGTGTGAGGGCGTGGGTTAGTGTGAGAGTACGGGTTAGGATTAGGGGACGGGTGAGGGGAAGGCTTCCGGGAAGGGTTAGGGTTAGGGTTCGGCTAGGGTTAGGGTTAGAGGACGGGGACGGTTTAGGGTCCAGGTGAGGGTACGAGAACGCTTTAGGGGGAGCGTACGTGTGAGGGCGCGGGTTAGTGTGAGCGTACGTGTTAGGATTAGGGGACGGGTGAGGGGAAGGCTTCGGGGAAGGGTTAGGGTTAGGGTTCGGGCTAGGGTTAGGGTTAGGGGACGGGGACGGTTTCGTGTCCAGTTGAGGGTACGACAGCGGTTTAGGGGGAGCGTACGTGTGAGGGCGTGGGTTAGTGTGAGCGTACGGGTTAGGATTAGGGACGGGTGAGGGGAAGGCTTCGGGGAAGGTTTATGTTTAGGGTTCGGGCTAGGGTTAGGGTTAGGGGACGGGGACGTTTTAGGGTCCAGGTGAGGGTACGACAACGCTTTAGGGGGAGCGTACGTGTGAGGGCGTGAGTTAGTGTGAGCGTACGGGTTAGGATTATGGGTGGGTGAGGGGAAGGCTTCGGGGAAGGGTTAGGGTTAGGGTTCGGAAAAGGGTTAGGGTTAGGGTAGGGGGACGGTTTAGGGTCCAGGTGAGGGTACGACAACGGTTTAGGGGGAGCGTACGTGTGAGAGCACGGGTTAGTGTGAGCGTACGGGTTAGGATTAGGGGACGGGTGAGGGGAAGGCTTCGGGGAAGGGTTAGGGTTAGGGTTCGGACTAGGGTTAGGGTTAGGGGACGGGGACGGTTTCGGGTCCAGTTGAGGCTACGACAGCGGTTTAGGGGGAGGGTACGTGTAGGGGCGCGGGTTAGTGTGAGCGTATGGTTTAGGATTAGGGGACGGTGAGGAGAAGGCTTCGGGGAAGGGTTAGGGATAGTGTTCGGGCTAGTGTTAGGGTTAGGGGACGGGGACGGTTTAGGGTCCAGGTGAGGGTACGACAACGGTTTAGGGGGAGCATAGGTGTGAGGGCGCAGGTTAGTGTGAGCGTACGGGTTAGGATTAGGGGACGGGTTAGGGGAAGGCTTTGGGGAAGGGTTAGGGTTAGGGTTCGGGCTAGGGTTAGGGTTAGGGGACGTGGACGGTTTAGGGTCCAGGTGAGGGTACGACAATGGTTTACAGGGAGCGTACGTGTGAGGGCGCGGGTTAGTGTGAGCGTATGGGTTAGGATTAGGGAACGGGTGAGGGGAAGGCTTCGGGGAAGGGTTAGGGTTAGGGTTCGGGCTAGGGTTAGAGTTAGGGGATGGGGACGGTTTAGGGTCCAGGTGAGGGTACGACAACAGTTTAGGGGGAGCGTACGTGTGAGGGCGCGTGTTAGTGTGAGAGTACGGGTTAGGATTAGGGGACGGGTGAGGGGAAGGCTTCGGGGAAGTGTTAGGGTTAGGGTTCAGGCTAGGGTTAGGGTTAGGGGACAGGGATGGTTTAGGGTCCAGGTGAGGGTACGAAAACGGCTTAGGGGGAGCGTACGTGTGAGGGCGCGGGTTAGTGTGAGCGTACGGGTTAGGATTAGGGGACGGGTGAGGGGAGGCTTCGGGGAAGTGTTAGGGTTAGGGTTCGGGCTAGGTTTAGTGTTAGGGGACGGGGACGGTTTAGGGTCCAGGTGAGGGTACGACAAAGCTTTAGGGGGAGCGTACGTGTGAGGGCGCGGGTTAGTGTTAGCGTACAGGATAGTATTAGGGGACGGGTGAGGGGAAGGCTTCGGGGAAGGGTTAGGGTTAGGGTTCGGGCTAGGGTTAGGGTTAGGGGAAGGGGACGGTTTATGGTCCAGGTGAGGGTAAGACAACGGTTTAGGGGGAGAATACGTGTGAGGGCGCGGGTTAGTGTGAGCGTACGGGTTAGGGTTAGGGGACGGGTGAGGGGAAGGCTTCGGGGAAGTGTTAGGGTTGGGGTTCGGGCTAGGGTTAGGGTTAGGGGACGGGGACGGTTTAGGGTCCAGGTGAGGGTACGACAACCGTTTAGGGGGAGCTACGTGTGAGGGCGCATGTTAGTGTGAGCGTACGGGTTAGGATTAGGGGACGGGTGAGGGGAAGGCTTCGGGGAAGGTTTAGGGTTAGGGTTCGGGCTAGGGTTAGGGTTAGGGGACGGGGACGGTTTAGGGTCCAGGTGAGGGTACGACAACAGTTTAGGGTGAGCGTACGAGTGAGGGCGCGGGTTAGTGTGAGCGTACGGGTTAGGATTAGGGGACGGGTGAGGGGAAGGCTTCGGGGAAGGGTTAGGGTTACGGTTCGGGCTAGGGTTAGGGTTAGCGGACGGGGACGGTTTAGGGTCCAGCTGAGTGTACGACCATGGTTTAGGGGGAGCTAACGTGTGAGGGCATGGCTTAGTGTGAGCGTACGGGTTACGATTAGGGGACGGTTGAGGGGAAGGCTTCGGGGAACGGTTAGGGTTAGGGTTCGGGCTAGGGTTAGGGTTAGGGGACGGGGACGGTTTCGTGTCCAGTTGAGGGTACGACAGCGGTTTAGGGGGAGCGTACGTGTGAGGGCGTGGGTTAGTGTGAGCGTACGGGTTAGGATTAGGGACGGGTGAGGGGAAGGCTTCGGGGAAGGTTTATGTTTAGGGTTCGGGCTAGGGTTAGGGTTAGGGGACGGGGACGTTTTAGGGTCCAGGTGAGGGTACGACAACGCTTTAGGGGGAGCGTATGTGTGAGGGCGCGGGTTAGTGTGAGCATACGGGTTAGGATTAGGGGACGGGTGAGGGGAAGGCTTCGGGGAAGGGTTAGGGTTAGGGTTCGGGCTAGGGTTAGGGTTAGGGGACGGGGACAGTTTAGGGTACAGTTGAGGGTACGACAATGGTTTAGGGGGAGTGTACATGTGAGGGCGCGGGTTAGTGTGAAAGTACTGGTTAGGATTAGGGGACGGGTGAGGAGAAGGCTTCGGGAAAGGGTGAGGGTTAGGGTTCAGGCTAGGGTTAGGGTTAGGGGACGGGGACGGTTTAGAGTCCAGCTGAGGGTACGACAACGGTTTAGAGGGAGCGTACATGTGAGGGCGTGGGTTAGTGTGAGCGTACGTGTTAGGATTAGGGGACGGTTGAGGGGAAGGTTTCGGGGAAGAGTCAGGGTTAGCGTTTGGGCTAGGGTTAGGGGTAGGGGACGGGGACGGTTTAGGGTCCAGGTGAGGGTACGTCAGCGGTTTTGGGGGAGCGTACGTGTGAGGGCGCGGGTTAGTGTGAGCGTACGGGTTAGGATTAGGGGACGGGTGAGGGGAAGGCTTCGGGGAATGGTTAGGGATAGGGTTCGGGCTAGGGTTAGGGTTAGGGGACGGGGATGGTTTAGAGACCAGGTGAGTGTACGACAACGGTTTAGGGGGAGCGTACGTGTTAGGGCACGGGTTAGTGTGAGCGAACGGGTTAGGATTAGGGGACGGGTGAGGGGAAGGCTTCGGGGAAAGGTTAGGGTTCGGGTTCTGGCTAGGGTTAGGGTTAGGGGATGGGGATGGTTTAAGGTCCAGGTGAGGGTACGACAACGCTATAGGGGGAGCGTACGTGGGAGGGCGCGGGTTAGTGTGAGCGTACCGGTTAGGATTAGGGGACGGGTGAGGGGAAGGCTTCGGGGAAGTGTTAGGGTTAGGGTTCGGGCTAGGGTTAGGGTTAGGGGACGGGGATGGTTTCGGGTCCAATTGAGGGTACGACAGCGGTTTAGGGGGAGCGTACGTGTGAGGGCGCGGGTTAGTGTGAGCGTACGGGTTAGGATTAGGAAACGGGTGAGGGGAAGATTTCGGGGAAATGTCAGGGTTAGGGTTCGGGCTAAGGTTAGGGTTAGGGGACGTGGACAGTGTAGGGTCCAGGTAAGGGTACGACAACGGATTAGGGGGAGCGTACATGTGAGGGTGCAGGTTAGTGTGAGCGTACGGGTTAGGATTAGGGGACGGGTGAGGGGAAGGCTTCGGGGAAGGCTTAGGGTTAGGGTTCGGGCTACGGTTAGGGTTAGGGGACGGGGACGGTTTAGGGTCCAGGTGAGGGTACGACAATGGTTTAGGTGGAGCGAATGTGTGAGGGCGTGGGTAGTGTGATGGTACGGGTTAGGATTAGGTGACGGGTGACGTGAAGGCTTCGGGGAAGGGTTAGGGTTAGGGTTCGGGCTAGGGTTAGGGTTAGGGGACGGGGACGTTTAGGGTCCAGGTGAGGGTACGACAACGGTTTAGGGGGAGCGTACGTGTGAGCGCGTGGGTTAGTGTCAGCGTATGGGTTAGGATTAGGGGAGGTTGAGGGGAATGCTTCGGGGAAAGGTTAGGGTTAGGGTTCGGGCTAGTGTTAGGGTTAGGGTACGGGGACGGTTTAGGGTCCAGGTGAGGGTACGACCACGGTTTAGGGGGAGCGTACGTGTGAGGGCGCGGGTTAGTGTGAGCATATGTGTTAGGATTAGGGGATGGGTTAGGGTTAGGGTTAGGGTTAGGGTTAGGGTTAGGGTTAGGGTTAGGGTTAGGGTTAGGGTTTGGGTAGGGTTAGGGTTAGGGGACGGGGATGGTTTAAGGTCCAGGTGAGGGTATGCCAACGGTTTAGGGGGAGCGTACGTGTGAGGGCACGGGTTAGTGTGAGCGTACAGGTTAGGATTAGGGGACGGGTGATGGGAAGGCTTCGGGGAAGGTTTAGGGTTAGGGTTCGGGCTAGGGTTAGGGTTAGGGGACGGGGACAGTTTAGGGTCCATGTGAGAGTACGACGACGGTTTAGGGAGAGCGTACGTGTGAGGGCGTGGGTTAGTGTGAGCATACGGGTTAGGATTAGGGGACGGGTGAGGGGAAAGCTTCGGAGAAGGTTTAGGGTTAGGGTTCGGGCTAGGGTTAGGGTTAGGGGACGGGGACGGTTTAGGGTCCAGGTGAGGGTACGAAAACTGTTT
Organism: Leucopleurus acutus; assembly: GCF_964270905.1. Classification (NCBI taxonomy): domain Eukaryota; kingdom Metazoa; phylum Chordata; class Mammalia; order Artiodactyla; family Delphinidae; genus Leucopleurus; species Leucopleurus acutus. The sequence continues at coordinate 331,277 of NW_028139168.1, forward strand.
TGGGGGTGCGTACATGTGAGGGCGCAGGTTAGTGTGAGCGTACGGGTTAGGATTAGGGGACGGGTGAGGGGAAGGCTTCGGGGAAGGTTTAGGGTTAGGGTTCCGGCTAGGGTATGGGTTAGGGGTCGGGGAACATTTAGGGTCCAGGTGAGGGTACGACAACGGTTTAGGGGGAGCGTACGTGTGAGGGCGCAGGTTAGTGTGAGCGTACGGGTTAGGATTAGGGGACGGGTGAGGGGAAGGCTTCGGGGAAGGGTTAGGGTTAGGGTTCGGGCTAGGGTTAGGGTTAGTGGATAGGGACGGTTTAGGATCCAGGTGAGGGTACGACAATGGTTTAGGGGCAGCGTACGAGTGAGCGGGCTGGATAGTGTGAGCGTACGGGTTAGGATTAGGGGACGGGTGAGGGGAAGGCTTCGGGGTAGGGTTAGGGTTAGGGTTCGGGCTAGGGTTAGGTTTAGGGGACGGGGACGTTTTAGGGTCCAGGTGAGGGTACGACAACGATTTAGGGGGAGCGTACGTGTGAGGGCGCGGGTTAGTGTGAGCATACGGGTTAGGATTAGGGGACGGGTGAGGGGAAGGCTTTGGGGAAGGGTTAGGGTTAGGGTTCGGGCTAGGGATAGGGATAGGGGACGGGGACGGTTTAAGGTCCAGGTGAGGGTAAGACAACACTTTAGGAGGAGCGTATGTGTGAGGGCGCGTGTTAGTGTGAGCGTACGGGTTAGGATTAGGGGACAGGTGATGGGAAGGCTTCGGGGAAGGGTTAGTGTTAGGGTTCTGGCTAGGGTTAGGGTTAGGGGACGGGGACGGTTTAGGGTCCAGGTGAGGGTACGACAACGGTTTAGGGGGAGCGTACGTGTGAGCGGGCTGGATAGTGTGAGCGTACGGGTTAGGATTAGGGACGGGTGAGGGGAAGGCTTCGGGGAAGGGTTAGGGTTAGGGTTCGGGCTAGTGTTAGGGTTAGGGGACAGGGACGGTTTAGGGTACAGGTGAGGGTACGACAATGGTTTAGGGGGAGTGTACATGTGAGGGCGCGGGTTAGTGTGAAAGTACAGGTTAGGATTAGGGGACGGGTGAGTAGAAGGCTTCGGGGAAGGGTGAGGGTTAGGGTTCAGGCTAGGGTTAGGGTTAGGGGACGGGGAAGGTTTAGGGTCCAGCTGAGGGTACGACAACGGTTTAGGGGGAGCGTACGTGTGAGGGCGTGGGTAAGTGTGAGCGTACGGGTTAGGATTAGGGGACGGTTGAGGGGAAGGTTTCGGGGAAGAGTCAGCGTTAGCGTTTGGGCTAGGGTTAGTGGTAGGGGACGGGGACGGTTTAGGGTCCAGGTGAGGGTACGTCAGCGGTTTTGGGGGAGCGTACGTGTGAGGGCGCGGGTTAGTGTGAGCGTACGGGTTAGGATTAGGCGACGGGTGAGGAGAAGGCTTCCGGGAAGGGTTAGGTTTAGGGTTCGGCCTAGGGTTAGGGTTAGGGGACGGGGACGGTTTAAGGTCCATGTGAGGGTAAGACAACACTTTAGGGGGAGTGTATGTGTGAGGGCGCGTGTTAGTGTGAGCGTACGGGATAGGATTAGGGGACGGGTGATGGGAAGGCTTCGGGGAAGGGTTAGTGTTAGGGTTCTGTCTAGGGTTAGGGTTAGGGGACGGGGACGGTTTAGGGTCCAGGTGAGGGTACGACAACGGTTTAGGGGGAGCGTACGTGTGAGCGGGCTGGATAGTGTGAGCGTTCGGGTTAGGATTAGGGACGGTTGAGGGGAAGGCTTCAGGGAAGGGTTAGGGTTAGTGTTCGGGCTAGGGTTTGGGTTAGGGGACGGGGACCATTTAGGGTCCAGGTGAGGGTACGACAACGGTTTAGGGGGAGCGTACGTGTGAGGGAGCAGGTTAGTGTGAGTGTACGGGTTAGGATTAGAGGACGGATGAGGGGAAGGCTTCGGTGAAGTTTTAGGGTTAGGGTTCGGGATAGGGTTAGGGTTAGGGGACAGGGATGGTTTCGGGTCCAGGTGAGGGTACGACAACGGTTTAGGGGGAGCGTACGTGTGAGGGCGCGGGTTAGTGTGAGCGTACGGGTTAGGATTAGGGGACGGGTGAGGGGAAGGCTTCGGGGAATGGTTAGGGTTAGATTTCGGGATAGGGTTAGGGTTAGGGGACGGGGACGGTTTCGGGTCCAGTTGATGGTACGACAGCGGTTTAAGGGGAGTGTAGGTGTGAGGGCACGGGTTTGTGTGAGCGTACGGGTTAGGATTAGGGGACGGGTGAGGGGAAGGCGTCGGAAAAGGGTTATGGATAGGGTTTGGGCTAGGGTTAGGGTTAGGGGACGGGGACGGTTTAGGGTCCAGGTGAGGGTACGACAACGGGTTAGGGGGAGCGTTCGTGTGAGGGTGCGGGTTAGTGTGAGCGTACGGGTTAGGATTAGGGGACGGCTGAGGGTAAGGCTTTGGGGAATGGTTAGGGATAGAGTTCGGGCTAGGGTTAGGGTTAGGGGAAGGGGATGGTTTAGGGTCCAGGTGAGGGTACGAAAACGGTTTAGGGGGAGCGTACGTGTGCGGGCCCGTGTTAGTGTGAGCGAACGGGTTAGGATTAGGGGACGGGTGAGGGGAAGGCTTCAGGGAAGGGTTAGGGATAGGGTTCTGGTTAGGGTTAGGGTTAGGGGACAGGGACGGTTTAGGGTCCAGGTGAGGGTACGACAACGGTTTAGGAGTAGCGTACGTGTGAGGGCGCGGGTTAGTGTGAGCGTACGGGTTAGGATTAGGGGACGGGTGAGGGGAAGGCTTCAGGGAAGGGTTAGGGTTAGGGTTCGGGCTAGGGTTAGGGTTAGGGGACGGGGACAGTTTAGGGTACAGGTGAGGGTACGACAATGGTTTAGGGGGAGCGTACATGTGAGGGCGTGGGTTAGTGTGAAAGTACAGGTTAGGATTAGGGGACGGGTGAGTAGAAGGCTTCGGGGAAGGGTGAGGGTTAGGGTTCAGGCTAGGGTTAGGGTTAGGGGACGGGGACGGTTTAGGGTCCAGCTGAGGGTACGACAACGGTTTAGGGGGAGCGTACGTGTGAGGGCGTGGGTTAGTGTGAGCGTACGGGTTAGGATTAGGGGACGGTTGAGGGGAAGGTTTCCGGGAAGAGTCAGCGTTAGCGTTTGGGCTAGGGTTAGTGGTAGGGGACGGGGACGGTTTAGGGTCCAGGTGAGGGTACGTCAGCGGTTTTTGGGGAGCGTACGTGTGAGGGCGCGGGTTAGTGTGAGCGTACGGGTTAGGATTAGGGGACGGGTGAGGGGAAGGCTTCAGGGAATGGATAGGGATAGGGTTCGGGCTAGGGTTAGGGTTAGGGGAAGGGGATGGTTTAGGGTCCAGGTGAGGGTACGAAAACGGTTTAGGGGGAGCGTACGTGTGCGGGCGTGTGTTAGTGTGAGCGAACGGGTTAGGATTAGGGGACGGGTGAGGGGAAGGCTTCAGGGAAGGGTTAGGGATAGGGTTCTGGTTAGGGTTAGGGTTAGGGGACAGGGACGGTTTAGGGTCCAGGTGAGGGTACGACAACGGTTTAGGGGTAGCGTACGTGTGAGGGCGCGGGTTAGTGTGAGCGTACGGGTTAGGATTAGGGGACGGGTGAGGGGAAGGCTTCAGGGAAGGGTTAGGGTTAGGGTTCGGGCTAGGGTTAGGGGTAGGGGACGGGGACAGTTTAGGGTACAGGTGAGGGTACGACAATGGTTTAGGGGGAGCGTACATGTGAGGGCGTGGGTTAGTGTGAAAGTACAGGTTAGGATTAGGGGACGGGTGAGTAGAAGGCTTCGGGGAAGGGTGAGGGTTAGGGTTCAGGCTAGGGTTAGGGTTAGGGGAAGGGGACGGTTTACGGTCCAGCTGAGGGTACGACAACGGTTTAGGGGGAGCGTACGTGTGAGGGCGTGGGTTAGTGTGAGCGTACGGGTTAGGATTAGGGGACGGTTGAGGGGAAGGTTTCGGGGAAGAGTCAGCGTTAGCGTTTGGGCTAGGGTTAGTGGTAGGGGACGGGGACGGTTTAGGGTCCAGGTGAGGGTACGTCAGCGGTTTTGGGGGAGCGTACGTGTGAGGGCGCGGGTTAGTGTGAGCATACGGGTTAGGATTAGGGGACGTGTGAGGGGAAGGCTTCGGGGAAAGTTTAGGGTTCGGGTTCTGGCTAGGGTTAGGGTTAGGGGATGGGGATGGTTTAGGGTCCAGGTGAGGGTACGACAACGCTATAGGGGGAGCGTACGTGGGAGGGCGTGGGTTAGTGTGAGCGTACCGGTTAGGATTAGGGGACGGGTGAGGGGAAGGCTTCGGGGAAGTGTTACGGTTAGGGTTTGGGCTAGGGTTAGGGTTAGGGGACGGGGATGGTTTTGGGTCCAATTGAGGGTACGACAGCGATTTAGGGGGAGCGTACGTGTGAGGGCGCGGGTTAGTGTGAGCGTACGGGTTAGGATTAGGGGACGGGTGAGGGGAAGGCTTCGGGGAAGGGTTAGGGTTAGGGTTCGGGCTAGGGTTAGGGTTAGGGGACGGGGACGGTTTAGGGTCCAGGTGAGGGTACGACAACGGTTTAGGGGGAGCGTACGTGTGAGGGCGCGGGTTAGTGTGAGCGTACGGGTTAGGATTAGGGTACGAGTTAGGGGAAGGCTTTGGGGAAGGGTTAGGTTTAGGGTTCGGCCTAGGGTTAGGGTTAGGGGACGGGGACGGTTTAAGGTCCAGGTGAGTGTAAGACAACACATTAGGGGGAGCGTACGTGTGAGGACGCGTGTTAGTGTGAGCGTACGGGTTAGGATTAGGGGACGGGTGAGGGGAAGGCTTCGGGGAAGGTTTAGGGTTAGGGTTCGGGCTAGGGTTAGGGTTAGGGGACGGGGATGGTTTAGGGTCCAGGTGAGGGTACGACAACGGTTTAGGGGTACCGTTCGTGTGAGGGCGCAGGTTAGTGTGAGCGTACGGGTTAGTATTAGGGGACGGGTGAGGGGAAGGCTTCGGGGAAGGGTTAGGGTTAGGGTTCGGGCTAGGGTTAGGGTTAGGGGACGGGGACAGTTTAGGGTACAGGTGAGGGTACGACAATGGTTTAGGGGGAGCGTACGTGCGAGGGCGCGGGTTAGTGTGAAAGTACAGGTTAGGATTAGGGGAGGGGTGAGGAGAAGGCTTCGGGGAAGGGTGAGGGTTAGGGTTCAGGCTAGGGTTAGGGTTAGGGGATGGGGACGGTTTAGGGTCCAGGTGAGGGTACGAAAACGCTATACGGGGATCGTACGTGTGAGGGCACGGGTTAGTGTGAGCGTACCGGTTAGGATTAGGGGACGTGTGAGGGGAAGCCTTTGGGGAAGGGTTAGGGTTAGGGTTCGGGCTAGGGTTAGGGTTAGGGGACGGGGACGGTTTAGGGTCCAGGTGAGGGTACGACAACGGTTTAGGGGTAGCGTACGTGTGAGGGCGCGGGTTAGTGTGAGCGTACGGGTTAGGATTAGGGGACGGATGAGGGGAAGGCTTCAGGGAAGGGTTAGGGTTAGGGTTCGGGCTAGGGTTAGGGTTAGGGGACGGGGACAGTTTAGGGTACAGGTGAGGGTACGACAATGGTTTAGGGGGAGCGTACATGTGAGGGTGCGGGTTAGTGTGAAAGTACAGGTTAGGATTAGGGGACGGGTGAGTAGAAGGCTTCGGGGAAGGGTGAGGGTTAGGGTTCAGGCTAGGGTTAGGGTTAGGGGACGGGGACGGTTTAGGGTCCAGCTGAGGGTACGACAACGGTTTAGGGGGAGCGTACGTGTGAGGGCGTGGGTTAGTGTGAGCGTACGGGTTAGGATTAGGGGACGGTTGAGGGGAAGGTTTCGGGGAAGAGTCAGCGTTAGCGTTTGGGCTAGGGTTAGTGGTAGGGGACGGGGATGGTTTAGGGTCCAGGTGAGGGTACGTCAGCGGTTTTGGGGGAGCGTACGTGTGAGGGCGCGGGTTAGTGTGAGCGTACGGGTTAGGATTAGGGGACGGGTGAGGGGAAGGCTTCGGGGAATGGTTAGGGATAGGGTTCGGGCTAGGGTTAGGGTTAGGGGACGGGGATGGTTTAGGGTCCAGGTGAGTGTACGACAACGGTTTAGGGGGAGCGTACGTGTGAGGGCGCAGGTTAGTGTGAGCAAACGGGTTAGGATTAGGGGACGTGTGAGGGGAAGGCTTCGGGGAAATGTTAGGGTTCGGGTTCTGGCTAGGGTTAGGGTTAGGGGATGGGGATGGTTTAGGGTCCAGGTGAGGGTACGACAACGCTATAGGGGGAGCGTACGTGGGAGGGCGTGGGTTAGTGTGAGCGTACCGGTTAGGATTAGGGGACGGGTGAGGGGAAGGCTTCGGGGAAGTGTTACGGTTAGGGTTTGGGCTAGGGTTAGGGTTAGGGGACGGGGATGGTTTCGGGTCCAATTGAGGGTACGACAGCGATTTAGGGGGAGCGTACGTGTGAGGGCGCGGGTTAGTGTGAGCGTACGGGTTAGGATTAGGGGACGGGTGAGGGGAAGATTTCGGGGAAGTGTCAGGTTTAGGGTTCGGGCTAGGGTTAGGGTTAGGGGACGTGGACGGTGTAGGGTCCAGGTAAGGGTACGACAACGGATTAGGGGGAGCGTACATGTGAGAGTGCAGGTTAGTGTGAGCGTACGGGTTAGGATTAGGGGACGGGTGAGGGGAAGGCTTCGGGGAAGGGTTAGTGTTAGGGTTCGGGCTACGGTTAGGGTTAGGGGACGGGGACGGTTTAGGGTCTAGGTGAGGGTACGACAGCGGTTTAGGGGGAGCGTACGTGTAAGGGCGCGGGTTAGTTTGAGCGTACGGGTTAAGATTAGGGGACGGGTGAGTGGAAGGTTTCAGGGAAGGTTTAGGGATAGGGTTCGGGCTAGGGTTAGGGTTAGGGGACGGGGACGGTTTAGGGTCCAGGTGAGGGTACGACAATGGTTTAGGTGGAGCGAATGTGTGAGGGCGTGGGTAGTGTGATGGTACGGGTTAGGATTAGGAGACGGGTGACGTTAAGGCTTCGGGGAAGGGTTAGGGTTAGGGTTCAGGCTAGGGTTAGGGTTAGGAGACGGGGACGGTATAGGGTCCAGGTGAGGGTATGACAACGTTTTAGGGGGAGCGTACGTGTGAGAGCGTGGGTTAGTGTGAGCGTACGGGTTAGGATTAGGGGACGGGTGAGGGGAAGGCTTCGGGGAAGGGTTAGGGTTAGGGTTCGGGCTAGGGTTAGGGTTAGGGGACGGGGACGGTTTAGGGTCCAGGTGAGGGTACGACAACGGTTTAGGGGGAGTGTACGTGTGAGGGCGCGGGTTAGTGTGAGCGTACGGGTTAGGATTAGGGTACGAGTTAGGGGAAGGCTTTGGGGAAGGGTTAGGTTTAGGGTTCGGCCTAGGGTTAGGGTTAGGGGACGGGGACGGTTTAAGGTCCAGGTGAGTGTAAGACAACACATTAGGGGGAGCGTACGTGTGAGGACGTGTGTTAGTGTGAGCGTACGGGTTAGGATTAGGGGACGGGTGAGGGGAAGGCTTCGGGGAATGGTTAGGGATAGGGTTCGGGCTAGGGTTAGGGTTAGGGGACGGGGATGGTTTAGGGTCCAGGTGAGGGTACGACAACGGTTTAGGGGGAGCGTACGTGTGAGTGCGCGGGTTAGTGTGAGCATACGGGTTAGGATTAGGGGACGGGTGAGGGGAAGGCTTCAGGGAAGGGTTAGGGTTAGGGTTCGGGCTAGGGTTAGGGTTAGGGGACGGGGACAGTTTAGGGTACAGGTGAGGGTACGACAATGGTTTAGGGGCAGCGTACATGTGAGGGCGCGGGTTAGTGTGAAAGTACAGGTTAGGATTAGGGGACGGGTGAGGAGAAGGCTTTGGGGAAGGGTGAGGGTTAGGGTTCAGGCTAGGGTTAGTGTTAGGGGACGGGGACGGTTTAGGGTCCAGCTGAGGGTACGACAACGGTTTAGGGGGAGCGTACGTGTGAGCGCGTGGGTTAGTGTGAGCGTTCGGGGTAGGATTAGGGGACGGGTGAGGGGAAGGCTTCGGGGAAGGGTTAGGGTTAGGGGATGGGGACGGTTTAGGGTCCAGGTGAGGGTACGACAACGCTTTAGGGGGAGCGTACGTGTGAGGGCGCGGGTTAGTGTGAGCGTACGGGTTAGGATTTGGGGACGGGTGAGGGGAAGGCTTTGGGGAAGTGTTAGGGTTAGGGTTCAGGCTAGGGTTAGGATTAGGGGACGGGGATGGTTTAGGGTCCAGATGAGGGTATTACAGCGGTTTAGGGGGAGCGTACGTGTGAGGGCGCGGGTCAGTGTGAGCATATGGGTTAGGATTAGGGGACGGGTGAGGGGAAGGCTTCGGGGAACGGTTAGGGATAGGGTTCGGGCTACGGTTAGGGTTAGGGGACGGGGACGGTTTAGGGTCCAATTGAGGGTCCGACAACGGTTTAGGGGGAGCGTACGTGTGAGGGCGCTGGTTAGTGTCAGCGTACGGGTTAGGATTAGGGGACGGGTGAGGGGAAGGGTTCGGGGAAGGGTTAGGGTTAGGGTTCGGACTAGGGTTAGGGTTAGGTGACGGGGAGGGTTTAGGGTCCAGGTGAGGGTACGACAATGCTTTAGGGTGAGCGTACGTCTGAGGGCGCGGGTTAGTGTGAGCCTTCGGGTTAGGATTAGGGGACAGGTGAGGGGAAGGCTTCGGGGAAGTTTTAGGGTGAGTGTTCGGGCTAGGGTTAGGGTTAGGGGATGGGGATGTATAGTGTCCAGGTGAGGGTACGACAACTGTTTAGGGGCAGCGTACGTGTGAGGGCGCAGGGTAGTGTGAGCTTACGGGTTAGTTTTAGGGGACGGGTGAAGTGAAGGCTTCGGGGAAGGGTTAGGATTACGGTTCGGGCTAGGGTTAGGTTTAGGGAACGGGGACGGTTTAGGGTCCAGTTGAGGGTACGACAACGGTTTAGGGGGAGCGTACGTGTGAGGCACGGGTTAGTGTGAGCGTACGGGTTAGGATTAGGGTACGGGTGAGGGGAAGGGTTAGGTTTAGGGTTCGGGCTAGGGTTAGGGTTAGGGGACGGGGACGGTTTAAGGTCCACGTGAGGGTAAGACAACACTTTAGGGGGAGCGTACGTGTGAGGGCGCGTGTTAGTGTGAGCTTACGGGTTAGGATTAGGGGACGGGTGAGGGGAAGGCTTCGGGGAAGGGTTAGGGTTAGGGTTCGGGCTAGGGTTAGGGTTAGGGGAAGGGGACAGTTTAGGGTCCAGGTGAGGGTACGACAACGGTTTAGGGGGAGCGTACGTGTGAGGGCATGGGTTATCTGAGCGTACGGGATAGGATTAGGGAAAGGGTGAGGGGAAGGCTTCGGGGAAGGGTTAGGGTTATGGTTCGGGCTAGGGTTAGTGTTAGGGGACGGGGACGGTTTAGGGTCCAGGTGAGGGTACGACAACGCTTTAGGGGGACCGTTCGTGTGAGGGCGCGGGTTAGTGTGAGTGTACGGGTTAAGATTAGGGGATGGGTGAGGGGAAGGCTTCGGGGACGGGTTAGGTTTAGGGTTTGGGTAGGGTTAGGGTTAAGGGATGGGGACGGTTTAGGGTCCAAGTGAGGGTACGACAACTGTTTAGGGGCAGTATACGTGTGAGCGGGCTGGATAGTGTGAGCGTACGGGTTAGGATTAGGGACGGGTGAGGGGAAGGCTTCGGGGAAGGGTTAGGGTTAGGGTTCGGGCTAGGGTTAGGGTTAGGGGACGGGGACGTTTTAGGGTCCAGGTGAGGGTACGACAATGCTTTAGCGGGAGAGTACGTGTGAGGGCGCGTGTTAGTGTGAGCATACGGGTTAGGATTAGGGGACGGGTAAGAGGAAGCCTTTGGGGAAGTGTTAGTGTTAGGGTTCGGGCTAGGGTTAGGGTTAGGGGACGGGGGCGGTTTAGGGTCCAGGTGAGGGTACGACAACGGTTTAGGGGGAGCGTACGTGTGAGGGCGCGGGTTAGTGTGAGCTTACGGGTTAGGATTAGGGGACGGGTGAGGGGAAGGCTTTGGGGAAGTGTTAGGGTTAGGGTTCGGGCTAGGGTTAGGGTTATGGGACGGGGACGGTTTCGGGTCCAGTTGAGGGTATGACAGCGGTTTAGGTGGAGCATACGTATGAGGGCGCGGGTTAGTGTGAGCGTTCGGGTTAGGATTAGGAGACGGGTGAGGGGAAGGCTTCGGGGAAGGGTTAGGGTTAGGGTTCGGGCTAGGGTTAGGGTTAGGGGACGGGGACGGTTTCGGGTCCAGATGAGGGTACGACAGCGGTTTAGGGGGAGCGTACGTGTGAGGGCACGGGTTAGTGTGAGTGTACGGGTTAAGATTAGGGGACGGGTGAGGGGAAGGCTTCGGAAAAGGGTTAGGGTTAGGGTTCGGGCTAGGGTTAGGTTTAGGGGATGGGGACGGTTTAGGGTTCAGGTGAGGGTACGACAAAGGTTTAGGGGGGGCGTACGTGTGAGGGCGCGGCTTTGTGTGAGCGTACGGTATAGGATTATAGGACGGGTGAGGGGAAGGTTTTGGGAAGTGTTAGGGTTAGGGTTCGGGGTAGGGTTAGGGTCAGGGGACGGGGACGGTTTAGGGTCCAGGTGAGGGTATGACAACGGTTTAGGGGGACCGTTCGTGTGAGGGCGCGGGTTAGTGTGAGCGTACGGGTTAGGATCAGGGGATGGGTGAGGGGAAGACTTCGGGGACGGGTTAGGGTTAGGGTTTGGGTAGGGTTAGGGTTAAGGGATGGGGACGGTTTAGGGTCCAAGTGAGGGTACGACAACGGTTTAGGGGCAGCATACGTGTCAGCGGGCTGGATAGTGTGAGCGTACGGGTTAGGATTAGGGACGGGTGAGGGGAAGGCTTAGGGGAAGGGTTAGGGTTAGGGTTCGGGTTAGGGTTAGGGTTAGGGGACGGGGACGTTTTAGGGTCCAGGTGAGGGTACGACAACGCTTTAGGGGGAGAGTACGTGTGAGGGCGCGGGTTAGTGTGAGCATACGGGTTAGGATTAGGGGACGGGTAAGGGGAAGCCTTTGGGGAAGGGTTAGGGTTAGGGTTCGGGCTAGGGTTAGGGTTAGGGGACGGGGACGGTTTAGGGTCCAGGTGAGGGTACGACAACGCTTTAGGGGGAGCGTACGTGTGAGGGCGCGGGTTAGTGTGAAAGTACAGGTTAGGATTAGGGGACGGGTGAGGGGATGGTTTCGGGGAATGGTTAGGGATACGGTTCGGGCTGGGGTTAGTGTTAGGGGACGGGGATGGTTTAGGGTCCAGGTGAGGGTACGACAACGGTTTAGGGGGAGCGTACGTGTGAGGGCGTGTGTTAGTGTGAGCGAACGGGTTAGAATTAGGGCACGGGAGAGGGGAAGGCTTCGGGGAATGGTTAGGGATAGGGTTCGGGCTAGGGTTAGGGTTAGGGGACGGGGATGGTTTAGGTTCCAGGTGAGGGTACGACAACGGTTTAGGGGGAGCGTAAGTGTGAGGGCGCGTGTTAGTGTGAGCGAACGGGTTAGGATTAGGGGACGGGTGAGGGGAAGGCTTCGGGGAAGGATTAGGGATAGGGTTCTGGTTAGGGTTAGGGTTAGGGGACGGGGACGGTTTAGGGTCCAGGTGAGGGTACGACAACGGTTTAGGGGGAGCGTACGTGTGAGGGCGTGGGTTAGTGTGAGCTTACGGGTTAGGATTAGGGGACGAGTGAGGGGAAGGCTTCGGGGAAGGGTTAGGGTTAGGGTTCGGGCTAGGGTTAGGGTTAGGGTTAGGGGACGGTTTAGGGTCCAGGTGAGGGTACGACAACGCTTTAGGGGGAGAGTAAGTGTGAGGGTGTGGTTTACTATGAGCGTACGGGTTAGGATTAGGGGACGGGTGAGGAGAAGATTTCGGGGAAGGGTTAGAGTTAGGGTTCGGGCTAGGGTTAGGGTTAGAGGACGGGGACGGTTTAGGGTCCAGGTGAGGGTACGACAACGGTTTAGGGGGAGCGTACGTGTGAGGGCGCGGGTTAGTGTGAGCGTACGGGTTAGGATTAGGGGACGGTTGAAGGGAAGGTTTCGGGGAAGAGTCAGTGTTAGCGTTTTGGCTAGGGTTAGGGGTAGGGGACGGGGACGGTTTAGGGTCCAGGTGAGGGTACGACAATGGTTTAGGGGGAGCGTACGTGTGAGGGCGCGTGTTAGTGTGAGCGAACGGGTTAGGATTAGGGGACGGGTGAGGGGAAGGCTTCGGGGAATGGTTAGGGATAGGGTTCGGGCTAGGGTTAGGATTAGGGGACGGGGATGGTTTAGGGTCCAGGTGAGGGTATTACAGCGGTTTAGTGGGAGCGTACGTGTGAGGGCGCGGGTCAGTGTGAGCGTATGTTTTAGGATTAGGGGACGGGTGAAGGGAAGGCTTCGGGGAAGGATTAGGGATAGGGTTCGGGCTAGGGTTAGGGTTAGGGGACGGGGACGGTTTAGGGTCCAATTGAGGGTATGACAACGGTTTAGGGTGAGGGTACGTGTGAGGGCGCTGGTTAGTGTCCGCGTACGTGTTAGGATTAGGGGACGGGTGAGGGGAAGGCTTCGGGGAAGGGTTAGGGTTAGGGTTCGCACTAGGGTTAGTGTTAGGTGACGGGGACGCTTTAGGGTCCAGATGAAGGTACGAAACTGCTTTAGGGTGAGCGTACGTGTGAGGGCGCGGGTTAGTGTGAGCCTACGGGTTAGGATTAGGGGACTGGTGAGGGGAAGGCTTCGGGGAAGGGGTAGTGTTAGGGTTCAGGCTAGGGTTAGGGTTAGGGGACGGGGATGTATAGGGTCCAGGTGAGGGTACGACAACGGTTTAGGGGGAGCGTACGTGTGAGGCGCGGGTTAGTGTGAGCGTACGGGTTAGGATTAGGGGAAGGGAGAGGGGAAGGGTTAGGGTTAGGGTTCGGGCTAGGGTTAGGGTTAGGGCACGGGGACGGTTTAGGGTCCAGGTGAGGGTACGACAACGGTTTAGGGGCAGCGTACGTGTGAGGGCGTGGGTTAGTGTGAGCGTACGGCTTAGGATTAGGGGACGGGTGAGGGGAAGGCTTCGGGGAAGGGTTAGGGTTAGGGTTCTTGCTAGGGTTAGGGTTAGGGGACAGGGACGGTTTAGGGTCCCGGTAAGGGTACGACAACGGTTTAGGGGGAGCGTACGTGTGAGAGCATGGGTTAGTGTGAGCGTACGGGTTAGGATTAGGGGACAGGTCAAGGGAAGGCTTCGGGGAACTGTTAGGGTTAGGGTTCGGGCTAGGGTTAGGGTTAGGGGACGGGGGCGGTTTAGGGTCCAGGTGAGGGTACGACAACGGTTTAGGGGGAGCGTACGTGTGAGGGCGCGGGTTAGTGTGAGCGTACGGGTTAGGATTAGGGGATGCTTGAGGGGAAGTCTTCGGGGAAGGGTTAGGGATAGGCTTCGGGCTAGGGTTAGGTTTAGGGGATGGGGACGGTTTAGGGTCCAGGCGAGGGTACGACAACGGTTTAGGGGGAGCGTACGTGTGAGGGCGCGGCTTTGTGTGAGCGTACGGGTTAGGATTAGGGGACGGGTGAGGGGAAGGTTTCGGGAAGTGTTAGGGTTAGGGTTCGGTCTAGGGTTAGGGTTAGGCGACGGGGACGGTTTAGGGCCCAGGTGAAGGTACGATAATGGTTTAGGGGGAGCGTACGTGTGAGGGCACAGGTTAGTGTGAGCTTACGGGTTAGGATTAGGGGACGGGTGAGGGGAAGGCTTCGGGGAAGTGTTAGGGTTAGGGTTCGGGCTAGGGTTAGGGTTATGGGACGGGGACGGTTTCGGGTCCAGTTGAGGGTATGACAGCGGTTTAGGTGGAGCATACGTGTGAGGGCGCGGGTTAGTGTGAGCGTTCGGGTTAGGATTAGGAGACGGGTGAGGGGAAGGCTTCGGGGAAGGGTTAGGGTTAGGGTTCGGGCTAGGGTTAGGGTTAGGGGACGGGGACGGTTTCGGGTCCAGATGAGGGTACGACAGCGGTTTAGGGGGAGCGTACGTGTGAGGGCGCGGGTTAGTGTGAGTGTACGGGTTAAGATTAGGGGACGGGTGAGGGGAAGGCTTCGGAAAAGGGTTAGGGTTAGGGTTCGGGCTAGGGTTAGGTTTAGGGGATCGGGACGGTTTAGGGTTCAGGTGAGGGTACGACAACGGTTTAGGGGGGGCGTACGTGTGAGGGCGCGACTTTGTGTGAGCGTACGGTTTAGGATTAGAGGACGGGTGAGGGGAAGGTTTTGGGAAGTGTTAGGGTTAGGGTTCGGGGTAGGGTTAGGGTTAGGGGACGGGGACGGTTTAGGGTCCAGGTGAGGGTACGACAACGGTTTAGGGGGAACGTTCGTGTGAGGGCGCGGGTTAGTGTGAGCGTACGGGTTAGGATCAGGGGATGGGTGAGGGGAAGGCTTCAGGGAAGGGTTAGGGTTAGGGTTTGGGTAGGGTTAGGGTTAAGGGATGGGGACGGTTTAGGGTCCAAGTGAGGGTACGACAACGGTTTAGGGGCAGCATACGTGTGAGCGGGCTGGATAGTGTGAGGGTACGGGTTAGGATTAGGGACGGGTGAGGGGAAGGCTTAGGGGAAGGGTTAGGGTTAGGGTTCTGGTTAGGGTTAGGGTTAGGGGACGGGGACGTTTTAGGGTCCAGGTGAGGGTACGACAACGCTTTAGGGGGAGAGTACGTGTGAGGGCGCGGGTTAGTGTGAGCATACGGGTTAGGATTAGGGGACGGGTAAGGGGAAGCCTTTGGGGAAGGGTTAGGGTTAGGGTTCGGGCTAGGGTTAGGGTTAGGGGACGGGGACGGTTTAGGGTCCAGGTGAGGGTACGACAACGCTTTAGGGGGAGCGTACGTGTGAGGGCGTGGGTTAGTGTGACAGTACAGGTTAGGATTAGGGGACGTGTGAGGGGATGGTTTCGGGGAATGGTTAGGGATACGGTTCGGGCTAGGGTTAGGGTTAGGGGACGGGGATGGTTTACGGTCCAGGTGAGGTTACGACAACGGTTTAGGGGGAGCGTACGTGTGAGGGCGCGTGTTAGTGTGAGCGAACGGGTTAGTATTAGGGGACGGGAGAGGGGAAGGCTTCGGGGAATGGTTAGGGATAGGGTTCGGGCTAGGGTTAGGGTTAGGGGACGGGGATGGTGTAGGTTCCAGGTGAGGGTACGACAACGGTTTAGGGGGAGCGTAAGTGTGAGGGCGCGTGTTAGTGTGAGCGAACGGGTTAGGAATAGGGGACGGGTGAGGGGAAGGCTTCGGGGAAGGGTTAGGGATAGGGTTCTGGTTAGGGTTAGGGTTAGGGGACGGGGACGGTTTAGGGTCCAGGTGAGGGTACGACAACGGTTTAGGGGGAGCGTACATGTGAGGGCGCGGGTTAGTGTGAGCGTACGGGTTAGGATTAGGGGACGGGTGAGGGGAAGGCTTCGGGGAAGTGTTAGGGGTAGGGTTCGGGCTAGGGTTAGGGTTAGGGGACGGGGACGGTTTAGGGTCCAGGTGAGGGTACGACAACGGTTTAGGGGGAGCGTATGTGTGAGGGCGTGGGTTAGTGTGAGCTTACGGGTTAGGATTAGGGGACGAGTGAGGGGAAGGCTTCGGGGAAGGGTTAGGGTTAGGGTTCGGGCTAGGTTTAGGGTTAGGGTTAGGGGACGGTTTAGGGTCCAGGTGAGGGTACGACAACGTTTTAGGGGGAGAGTACGTGTGAGGGTGTGGTTTACTGTGAGCGTACGGGTTAGCATTAGGGGACGGGTGAGGAGAAGATTTCGGGGAAGGGTTAGAGTTAGGGTTCGGGCTAGGGTTAGGGTTAGAGGACGGGGACGGTTTAGGGTCCAGGTGAGGGTACGACAACGGTTTACGGGGAGCGTACGTGTGAGGGCGCGGGTTAGTGTGAGCGTACGGGTTAGGATTAGGGGACGGTTGAAGGGAAGGTTTCGGGGAAGAGTCAGTGTTAGCGTTTTGGCTAGGGTTAGGGGTAGGGGACGGGGACGGTTTAGGGTCCAGGTGAGGGTACGACAATGGTTTAGGGGGAGCGTACGTGTGAGGGCGCGTGTTAGTGTGAGCGAACGGGTTAGGATTAGGGGACGGGTGAGGGGAAGGCTTCGGGGAAGGATTAGGGATAGGGTTCTGGTTAGGGTTAGGGTTAGGGGACGGGGACCGTTTAGGGTCCAGGTGAGGGTACGACAACGGTTTAGGGGGAGCGTACATGTGAGGGCGCGGGTTAGTGTGAGCGTACGGGTTAGGATTAGGGGACGGGTGAGGGGAAGGCTTCGGGGAAGTGTTAGGGGTAGGGTTCGGGCTAGGGTTAGGGTTAGGGGACGGGGACGGTTTAGGGTCCAGGTGAGGGTACGACAACGGTTTAGGGGGAGCGTAAGTGTGAGGGCGTGGGTTAGTGTGAGCTTACGGGTTAGGATTAGGGGACGGGTGAGGGGAAGGCTTCGGGGAAGTGTTAGGGTTAGGGTTCGGGCTAGGGTTAGGGTTATGGGACGGGAACGGTTTCGGGTCCAGTTGAGGGTATGACAGCGGTTTAGGTGGAGCATACGTGTGAGGGCGCGGGTTAGTGTGAGCGTTCGGGTTAGGATTAGGAGACGGGTGAGGGGAAGGCTTCGGGGAAGGGTTAGGGTTAGGGTTCGGGCTAGGTTTAGGGTTAGGGGACGGGGACGGTTTCGGGTCCAGATGAGGGTACGACAGCGGTTTAGGGGGAGCGTACGTGTGAGGGCGCGGGTTAGTGTGAGTGTACGGGTTAAGATTAGGGGACGGGTGAGGGGAAGGCTTCGGAAAAGGGTTAGGGTTAGGGTTCGGGCTAGGGTTAGGTTTAGGGGATCGGGACGGTTTAGGGTTCAGGTGAGGGTACGACAACGGTTTAGGGGGGGGCGTACGTGTGAGCGGGCTGGATAGTGTGAGGGTACGGGTTAGGATTAGGGACGGGTGAGGGGAAGGCTTAGGGGAAGGGTTAGGGTTAGGGTTCGGGTTAGGGTTAGGGTTAGGGGACGGGGACGTTTTAGGGTCCAGGTGAGGGTACGACAACGCTTTAGGGGGAGAGTACGTGTGAGGGCGCGGGTTAGTGTGAGCGTACGGGTTAGGATCAGGGGATGGGTGAGGGGAAGGCTTCGGGGACGGGTTAGGGTTAGGGTTTGGGTAGGGTTAGGGTTAAGGGATGGGGACGGTTTAGGGTCCAAGTGAGGGTACGACAACGGTTTAGGGGCAGCATACGTGTGAGCGGGCTGGATAGTGTGAGGGTACGGGTTAGGATTAGGGACGGGTGAGGGGAAGGCTTAGGGGAAGGGTTAGGGTTAGGGTTCGGGTTAGGGTTAGTGTTAGGGGACGGGGACGTTTTAGGGTCCAGGTGAGGGTACGACAACGCTTTAGGGGGAGAGTACGTGTGAGGGCGCGGGTTAGTGTGAGCATACGGGTTAGGATTAGGGGACGGGTAAGGGGAAGCCTTTGGGGAAGGGTTAGGGTTAGGGTTCGGGCTAGGGTTAGGGTTAGGGGACGGGGACGGTTTAGGGTCCAGGTGAGGGTACGACAACGCTTTATGGGGAGCGTACGTGTGAGGGCGTGGGTTAGTGTGACAGTACAGGTTAGGATTAGGGGACGGGTGAGGGGATGGTTTCTGGGAATGGTTAGGGATACGGTTCGGGCTAGGGTTAGGGTTAGGGGACGGGGATGGTTTAGGGTCCAGGTGAGGGTACGACAACGGTTTAGGGGGAGCGTACGTGTGAGGGCGCGTGTTAGTGTGAGCGAACGGGTTAGTATTAGGGGACGGGAGAGGGGAAGGCTTCGGGGAATGGTTAGGGATAGGGTTCGGGCTAGGGTTAGGGTTAGGGGACGGGGATGGTTTAGGTTCCAGGTGAGGGTACGACAACGGTTTAGGGGGAGCGTAAGTGTGAGGGCGCGTGTTAGTGTGAGCGAACGGGTTACGAATAGGGGACGGGTGAGGGGAAGGCTTCGTGGAAGGGTTAGGGATAGGGTTCTGGTTAGGGTTAGGGTTAGGGGACGGGGACGGTTTAGGGTCCAGGTGAGGGTACGACAACGGTTTAGGGGGAGCGTACATGTGAGGGCGCGGGTTAGTGTGAGCGTACGGGTTAGGATTAGGGGACGGGTGAGGGGAAGGCTTCGGGGAAGTGTTAGGGGTAGGGTTCGGGCTAGGGTTAGGGTTAGGGGACGGGGACGGTTTAGGGTCCAGGTGAGGGTACGACAACGGTTTAGGGGGAGCGTACGTGTGAGGGCGTGGGTTAGTGTGAGCTTACGGGTTAGGATTAGGGGACGAGTGAGGGGAAGGCTTCGGGGAAGGGTTAGGGTTAGGCTTCGGGCTAGGGTTAGGGTTAGGGTTAGGGGACGGTTTAGGGTCCAGGTGAGGGTACGACAACGCTTTAGGGGGAGAGTACGTGTGAGGGTGTGGTTTACTGTGAGCGTACGGGTTAGCATTAGGGGACGGGTGAGGAGAAGATTTCGGGGAAGGGTTAGAGTTAGGGTTCGGGCTAGGGTTAGGGTTAGAGGACGGGGACGGTTTAGGGTCCAGGTGAGGGTACGACAACGGTTTAGGGGGAGCGTACGTGTGAGGGCGTGGGTTAGTGTGAGCGTACGGGTTAGGATTAGGGGACGGTTGAAGGAAAGGTTTCGGGGAAGAGTCAGTGTTAGCGTTTTGGCTAGGGTTAGGGGTAGGGGACGGGGACGGTTTAGGGTCCAGGTGAGGGTACGACAATGGTTTAGGGGGAGCGTACGTGTGAGGGCGCGTGTTAGTGTGAGCGAACGGGTTAGGATTAGGGGACGGGTGAGGGGAAGGCTTCGGGGAAGGATTAGGGATAGGGTTCTGGTTAGGGTTAGGGTTAGGGGACGGGGACCGTTTAGGGTCCAGGTGAGGGTACGACAACGGTTTCGGGGGAGCGTACGTGTGAGGGCGCATGTTAGTGTGAGCGTACGGGTTAGGATTAGGGGACGGGTGAGGGGAAGGCTTCGGGGAATGGTCAGGGATAGGGTTCGGGCTAGGGTTAGGATTAGGGGACGGGGATGGTTTAGGGTCCAGGTGAGGGTATTACAGCGGTTTAGTGGGAGCGTACGTGTGAGGGCGCGGGTCAGTGTGAGCGTATGTTTTAGGATTAGGGGACGGGTGAAGGGAAGGCTTCGGGGAAGGGTTAGGGATAGGGTTCGGGCTAGGGTTAGGGTTAGGGGACGGGGACGGTTTAGGGTCCAATTGAGGGTATGACAACGGTTTAGAGGGAGGGTACGTGTGAGGGCGCTGGTTAGTGTCCGCATACGTGTTAGGATTAGGGGACGGGTGAGGGGAAGGCTTCGGGGAAGGGTTAGGGTTAGGGTTCGCACTAGGGTTAGTGTTAGGTGACGGGGACGCTTTAGGGTCCAGATGAGGGTACGAAAATGCTTTAGGGTGAGCGTACGTGTGAGGGCGTGGGTTAGTGTGAGCCTACGGGTTAGGATTAGGGGACTGGTGAGGGGAAGGCTTCGGGGAAGGGTTAGTGTTAGGGTTCAGGCTAGGGTTAGGGTTAGGGGACGGGGATGTATAGGGTCCAGGTGAGGGTACGACAACGGTTTAGGGGGCGCGTACGTGTGAGGCGCGGGTTAGTGTGAGCGTACGGGTTAGGAGTAGGGGAAGGGAGAGGGGAAGGGTTCGGGTTAGGGTTCGGGCTAGTGTTAGGGTTAGGGCACGGGGACGGTTTAGGGTCCAGGTGAGGGTACGACAACGGTTTAGGGGGAGCGTACGTGTGAGGGCGCGGGTTAGTGTGAGCGTATGGGTTAGGATTAGGGGACGGGTGAGGGGAAGGCTTCGGTGAAGTGTTAGGGATAGGGTTCGGGCTAGGGTTAGGGTTAGGGGTTGGGGACGGTTTAGGGTCCATGTGAGGGTATGACAACGGTTTAGGAGCAGCGTACGTGTGAGGGCGTGGGTTAGTGTGAGCGTACGGCTTAGGATTAGGGGACGTGTGAGGGGAAGGCTTCGGGGAAGGGTTAGGTTTAGGGTTCTTGCTAGGGTTAGGGTTAGGGGACAGGGACGGTTTAGGGTCCCGGTGAGGGTACGACAACGGTTTAGGGGGAGCGTACGTGTGAGGGCATGGGTTAGTGTGAGCGTACGGGTTAGGATTAGGGGACAGGTCAAGGGAAGGCTTCGGGGAACTGTTAGGGTTAGGGTTCGGGCTAGGGTTAGGGTTAGGGAACGGGGGCGGTTTAGGGTCCAGGTGAGGGTACGACAACGGTTTAGGGGGAGCGTACGTGTGAGGGCGGGGGTTAGTGTGAGCGTACGGGTTACGATTAGGGGACGGGTGAGGGGAAGGCTTCGGGGAAGGTTTAGGGTTAGGGTTCGGGCTAGGGTTAGGGTTAGGGGATGGGGACGGTTTAGGAACCAGGTGAGGGTACGTCAGCAGTTTAGGCGGAGCATACGTGTGAGAGCATGGGTTAGTGTGAGCGTACGGGTTACGATTAGGGGACGGGTGAGGGGAAGGCTTCGGGGAACGGTTAGGGTTAGGGTTCGGGCTAGGATTAGGGTTAGGGGACGGAGGCGGTTTAGGGTCCAGGTGAGGGTAGGACAACGCTTTAGGGGGAGTGTATGTGTGAGGGCGCGGGTTAGTGTGAGCGTATGGGTTAGGATTAGGGGACGGGTGAGGAGAAGGCTTCGGGGAAGTGTTAGGGTTAGGGTTCGGGCTAGGGTTAGGGTTAGGGGACGGGGACGGTTTCGTGTCCAGTTGAGGGTACGACAGCGGTTTAGGGGGAGCGTAAGTGTGAGGGCGCCGGATAGTGTGAGCTTACGGGTTAGGATTAGGGGACAGGTTAGGGGAAGGCTTTGGGGAAGGGTTAGGGTTAGGTTTCGGGCTAGGGTTAGGGTTAGGGGACGGGGACGGTTGAAGGTCCAGTTGAGGGTAAGACAACACTTTAAGGGGAGCGTACGTTTGAGGGCGCGTGTTAGTGTGAGCGTACGGGTTAGGATTAGGGGACGGGTGAGGGGAAGGCTTCGGGGAAGGGTTAGTGTTAGGGTTCGGGCTAGGGTTAGGGTTAGGGGACGGGGACGGTTTCGTGTCCAGTTGAGGGTATGACAGCGGTTTAGGGGGAGCGTACGTGTGAGGGCGCCGGTTAGTGTGAGCTTACGGGTTAGGATTAGGGGACGGGTGAACCAAAGGCTTCGGGGAATGGTTATGGATAGGGTTCGGGCTAGGGTTAGGATTAGGGCACGGGGACGGTTTAGGGTGCAGGTGAGGGTACGAGAACGGTTTAGGTGGAGCGTACGTGTGAGGGCGAGGGTTTGTGTGAGCGTACGGGTTAGGATTAGGGGACGGGTGAAGGGAAGGCTTCGGGGAAGTGTTAGGGTTAGGTTTAGGGCTAGGGTTAGGGTTAGGGGACGGGGACGGTTTCGGGTCGAGGTGAGGGTACGACAATGGTTTAGGGGGAGCGTACGTGTGAGGGCGCGTGTTAGTGTGAGCGTACGGGTTAGGATTAGGGGACGGGTGAGGGGAAGGCTTCGGGGAAGGGTTAGGGATAGGTTTCTGGTTAGGTTTAGGGTTAGGGGACGGGGACGGTTTAGGGTCCAGGTGAGGGTACGACAACGATTTAGGGGGAGCGTACATGTGAGGGCACGGGTTAGTGTGAGCGTACGGGTTAGGATTAGGGGACGGGTTAGGGGAAGGCTTTGGGGAAAGGTTAGGGTTAGAGTTCGGGCTAGGGTTAGGGTTAGGGGACGGGGACGGTTTAGGGTCCAGGTGAGGGTACGACAACGCTTTAGGGGGAGAGTACGTGTGAGGGCGTGGTTTAGTGTGAGCGTACGGGTTAGGATTTGGGGACGGGTGAGGAGAAGATTTCGGGGAAGGGTTAGGGTTAGGGTTCGGGCTAGGGTTAGGGTTAGAGGACGGGGACGGTTTTGGGTCCAGGTGAGGGTACGACAACGGTTTAGGGGGAGCGTACGTGTGAGGGCATGGGTTAGTGTTATCGTACGGGTTAGGATTAGAGGACGGGTGAGGGGAAGGCTTCGGGGAAGGGTTAGGGTTATGGTTCGGGCTAGGGTTAGGGTTAGGGGACGGGGACGGTTTAGGGTCCAGGTGAGTGTACGACCATGGTTTAGGGGGAGCTAACGTGTGAGGGCGCGGGTTAGTGTGAGCTTACTTGTTAGGATTAGGGGACGGGTGAGGGGAATGCTTCGGGGAAGGGTTAGGGTTAGGGTTCGGGCTAGGGTTAGGGTTAGGGGATGGGGACGGTTTAGGATCCAGGTGAGGGTACGTCAGCAGTTTAGGCGGAGCGTACGTGTGAGGGCATGGGTTAGTGTGAGCGTACGGGTTACGATTAGGGGACGGGTGAGGGGAAGGTTTCGGGGAACGATTAGTGTTAGGGTTCGGGCTAGGATTAGGGTTAGGGGACGGAGGCGGTTTAGGGTCCAGGTGAGGGTAGGACAACGCTTTAGGGGGAGCATATGAGTGAGGGCGCGGGTTAGTGTGAGCGTATGGGTTAGGATTTGGGGACGGGTGAGGAGAAGGCTTCGGGGAAGTGTTAGGGTTAGGGTTCGGGCTAGGGTTAGGGTTAGGGGACGGAGACGGTTTAGTGTCCAGGTGAGGGTACGACAACAGTTTAGGGGGAGCGTACGTGTGAGGGCGTGGGTTAGTGTGAGAGTACGGGTTAGGATTAGGGGACGGGTGAGGGGAAGGCTTCCGGGAAGTGTTAGGGTTAGGGTTCGGCTAGGGTTAGATTTAGAGGACGGGGACGGTTTATGGTCCAGGTGAGGGTCCTAGAACGCTTTAGGGGGAGCGTACGTGTGAGAGCGCAGGTTAGTGTGAGCGTACGGGTTAGGATTAGGGGACTGGTGAGGGGAAGGCTTCGGGGAAGGGTTCGGGTTACGGTTCGGGCTAGGGTTAGGGTTAGGGGACGGGGACGGTTTCGTGTCCAGTTGTGGGTACAACAGCGGTTTAGGGGGAGCGTACGTGTGAGGGCGCGGGTTAGTGTGAGCTTACGGGTTAGGATTAGGGGATGGGTGAACCGAAGGCTTCGGGGAATGGTTATGGATAGGGTTCGGGCTAGGGTTAGGATTAGGGGACGGGGATGGTTTAGGGTCCAGGTGAGGGTATTACAGCGGTTTAGTGGGAGCGTACGTGTGAGGGCGTGGGTCAGTGTGACCGTATGTTTTAGGATTAGGGGACGGGTGAAGGGAAGGCTTCGGGGAAGGATTAGGGATAGGGTTCGGGCTAGGGTTAGGGTTAGGGGACGGGGATGGTTTAGGGTCCAATTGAAGGTATGACAACGGTTTAGGGGGAGGGTAGGTGTGAGGGCGCTGGTTAGTGTCCGCGTACGGGTTAGGATTAAGGGAAGGGTGAGGGGAAGGGTTAGGGTTAGGGTTCGGGCTAGGGTTAGGGTTAGGGCACGGGGACGGTTTAGGGTCAAGGTGAGGGTACGACAACGGTTTAGGGGGAGCGTACGTGTGAGGGCGCGGGTTAGTGTGAGCGTACGGGTTAGGATTAGGGGACGGGTGAGGGGAAGGCTTCGGTGAAGTGTTAGGGTTAGGGTTCGGGCTAGGGTTAGGGTTAGGGGTTGGGGACGGTTTAGGGTCCATGTGAGGGTATGACAACGGTTTAGGGGCAGCGTACGTGTGAGGGCGTGGGTTAGTGTGAGCGTACGGCTTAGGATTAGGGGACGGGTGAGGGGAAGGCTTCGGGGAAGGGTTAGGGTTAGGGTTCTTGCTAGGGTTAGGGTTAGGGTACAGGGAAGGTTTAGGGTCCCGGTGAGGGTACGACAACGGTTTAGGGGGAGCGTACGTGTGAGGGCATGGGTTAGTGTGAGCGTACGGGTTAGGATTAGGGGACAGATCAATGGAAGGCTTCGGGGAACTGTTAGGGTTAGGGTTCGGGCTAGGGTTAGGGTTAGGGGACGGGGGCGGTTTAGGGTCCAGGTGAGGGTACGACAACGGTTTAGGGGGAGCGTACGTGTGAGGGCGCGGGTTAGTGTGAGCGTACGGGTTAGGATTAGGGGACGGGTGAGGGGAAGGCTTCGGGGAAGGGTTAGGGTTAGGGTTCGGGCTAGGGTTAGGGTTAGGGGACGGAGACGGTTTAGTGTCCAGGTGAGGGTACGACAACGGTTTAGGGGGAGCGTACGTGTGAGGGCGTGGGTTAGTGTGAGAGTACGGGTTAGGATTAGGGGACGGGTGAGGGGAAGGCTTCCGGGAAGTGTTAGGTTTAGGGTTCGGGCTAGGGTTAGGGTTAGGGGACGGGGACGGTTTCGTGTCCAGTTGAGGGTACGACAGCGGTTTAGGGGGAGCGTAAGTGTGAGGGCGCCGGATAGTGTGAGCTTACGGGTTAGGATTAGGGGACAGGTTAGGGGAAGGCTTTGGGGAAGTGTTAGGGTTAGGGTTCGGGCTAGGGTTAGAGTTAGGGGACGGGGACGGTTTAAGGTCCAGTTGAGTGTAAGACAACACTTTAGGGGGAGCGTACGTGTGAGGGCGCGTGTTAGTGTGAGCGTACGGGTTAGGATTAGGGGACGGGTGAGGGGAAGGCTTCGGGGAAGGTTTAGGGTTAGGGTTCGGGCTAGGGTTAGGGTTAGGGGACGGGGACGGTTTCTTGTCCAGTTGAGGGTATGACAGCGGTTTAGGGGGAGCGTACGTGTGAGGTCGCCGGTTAGTGTGAGCTTACGGGTTAGGATTAGGGGACGGGTGAACCGAAGGCTTCGGGGAATGGTTATGGATAGGGTTCGGGCTAGGGTTAGGTTTAGGGGACGGGGACGGTTTATGGTCCAGGTGAGGGTACGAGAACGGTTTAGGTGGAGCGTACGTGTGAGGGCGCGGGTTTGTGTGAGCGTACGGGTTAGGATTAGGGGACGGGTGAGGGGAAGGCTTCGGGGAAGTGTTAGGATTAGGGCTAGGGTTAGGGTTAGGGGACGGGGACGGTTTCGGGTCGAGGTGAGGGTACGACAACGGTTTAGGGGGAGCGTACATGTGAGGGCGCGTGTTAGTGTGAGCGTACGGTTTAGGATTAGGGGACGGGTGAGGGGAAGGCTTCGGGGAATGATTAGGGATAGGGTTCGGGCTAGGGTTAGGTTTAGGGGACGGGGATGGTTTAGGGTCCAGGTGAGGGTATTACAGCGGTTTAGGGGGAGCGTACGTGTGAGGTCGCGGGTCAGTGTGAGCGTATGGTTTAGGATTAGGGGACGGGTGACGGGAAGGGTTAGGGTTAGGGTTCGGGCTAGGGTTAGGGTTAGGTGACGGGGAGGGTTTAGGGTCCAGGTGAGGGTACGACAATGCTTTAGGGTGAGCGTACGTGTGAGGGCGCGGGTTAGTGTGAGCCTACGAGTAAGGATTAGGGGATGGGTGAGGGGAAGGCTTCGGGGAAGGGTTAGGGTTAGGGTTCGGGCTAGGGTTAGGGTTAGGGGACGGGGATGTATAGGGTCCAGGTGAGGGTACGATAACGGTTTAGGGGGAGCGTACGTGTGAGAGCGCGGGTTAGTGTGAAAGTACAGGTTAGGATTAGGGGACGGGTGAGGGGATGGTTTCGGGGAATGGTTAGGGATACGGTTCGGGCTAGGGTTAGGGTTAGGGGACGGGGATGGTTTAGGGTCCAGGTGAGGGTACGACAACGGTTTAGGGGGAGCATACGTGTGAGGGCGCATGTTAGTGTGAGCGAACGGGTTAGGATTAGGGGACGGGTGAGGGGAAGGCTTCGGGGAATGGTTAGGGATAGGGTTCGGGCTAGGGTTAGGGTTAGGGGACGGGGATGGTTTAGGGTCCAGGTGAGGGTACGACAATGGTTTAAGGGGTGCGTACGTGTGAGGGCGCGTGTTATGTGAGCGAACGGGTTAGGATTAGGGGACGGGTGAGGGGAAG
The DNA here is from genome assembly GCF_964270905.1 of Leucopleurus acutus. Taxonomy (NCBI): domain Eukaryota; kingdom Metazoa; phylum Chordata; class Mammalia; order Artiodactyla; family Delphinidae; genus Leucopleurus; species Leucopleurus acutus. The sequence continues at coordinate 356,941 of NW_028139168.1, forward strand.
GCTTCGGGGAAGGGTTAGGGATAGGGTTCTGGTTAGGGTTAGGGTTAGGGGACGGGGACGGTTTAGGGTCCAGGTGAGGGTATGACAACGGTTTAGGGGGAGCGTACATGTGAGGGCACGGGTTAGTGTGAACGTACGGGTTAGGATTAGGGGACGGGTTAGGGGAAGGCTTTGGGGAAAGGTTAGGGTTAGAGTTCGGGCTAGGGTTAGGGTTAGGGGACGGGGACGGTTTAGGGTCCAGGTGAGGGTACGACAACACTTTAGGGGGAGCGTACGTGTGAGGGCGCGGGTTAGTGTGAGCGTACGGGTTAGGATTAGGGGACGGTTGAGGGGAAGGTTTCGGGGAAGAGTCAGGGTTAGCGTTTTGGCTAGGGTTAGGGGTAGGGGACGGGGACGGTTTAGGGTCGAGGTGAGTGTACGACAATGGTTTAGGGGGAGCGTACGTGTGAGGGCGCGTGTTAGTGTGAGCGTACGGGTTAGGATTAGGGGACGGGTGAGGGGAAGGCTTCGGGGAATGGGTAGGGATAGGGTTCGGGCTAGGGTTAGGATTAGGGGACGGGGATGGTTTAGGGTCCAGGTGAGGGTATTACAGCGGTTTAGGGGGAGCGTACGTGTGAGGGCGCGGGTCAGTGTGAGCGTATGGTTTAGGATTAGGGGACGGGTGACGGGAAGAGTTAGGGTTAGGGTTCACACTAGGGTTAGTGTTAGGTGACGGGGAGGGTTTAGGGTCCAGGTGAGGGTACGACAATGCTTTAGGGTGAGCATACGTGTGAGGGCGCGGGTTAGTGTGAGCCTACGAGTAAGGATTAGGGGACGGGTGAGGGGAAGGCTTCGGGGAAGGGTTAGGGTTAGGGTTCGGGCTAGGGTTAGGGTTAGGGGACGGGGATGTATAGGGTCCAGGTGAGGGTACGACAACGGTTTAGGGGGAGCGTACGTGTGAGGCGCGGGTTAGTGTGAGCGTACGGGTTAGGATTAGGGGACGGGTGAGGGGAAGGTTTAGGGTTAGGGTTCGGGCTAGGGATAGGGTTAGGGCACGGGGACGGTTTAGGGTCCAGGTGAGGGTAAGACAACGGTTTAGGGGTAGCGTACGTGTGAGGGCATGGGTTAGTGTTATCGTACGGGTTAGGATTACGGGACGGGTGAGGGGAAGGCTTCGGGGAAGGGTTAGGTTTACGGTTCGGGCTAGGGTTAGGGTTAGGGGACGGGGACGGTTTAGGGTCCAGGTGAGTGTACGACCATGGTTTAGGGGGAGCTAACGTGTGAGGGCGTGGGTTAGTGTGAGCTTACTTGTTAGGATTAGGGGACGGGTGAGGGGAAGGCTTCCGGGAAGTGTTAGGGTTAGGGTTCGGCTAGGGTTAGGTTTAGAGGACGGGGACGGTTTATGGTCCAGGTGAGGGTACTAGAACGCTTTAGGGGGAGCGTACGTGTGAGGGCGCGGGTTAGTGTGAGCGTACGGGTTAGGAATAGGGTTCGGGTGAGGGGAAGGCTTCGGGGAAGGGTTAGGGTTACGGTTCGGGCTAGGGTTAGGGTTAGGGGACGGGGACGGTTTCGTGTCCAGTTGTGGGTACAACAGCGGTTTAGGGGGAGCGTACGTGTGAGGGCGCGGGTTAGTGTGAGCTTACGGGTTAGGATTAGGGGATGGGTGAACGGAAGGCTTCGGAAAATGGTTATGGATAGGGTTCGGGCTAGGGTTAGGTTTAGGGGACGGGGACGGTTTAAGGTCCAGGTGAGGGTACGACAACGGTTTAGGGGGAGCGTACGTGTGAGGGCGTGGGTTAGTGTGAGCGTACGGGTTAGGATTAGGGGACGGGTTAAGGGAAGGCTTTGGGGAAGATTTAGCGTTAGGGTTAGGGCTAGGGTTAGGGTTAGGGGACGGGGACGGTTTAGGATACAGGAGAGGGTACGACAATGGTTTAGGGGGAGCGTACATGTGAGGGCGCGGGTTAGTGGGAGCGTTCGGGTTAGGATTAGGGGACGGGTGACGGGAAGGCTTTGGGGAAGGGTTAGGGTTAGGGTTCGGGCTAGGGTTAGGGTTAGGGGACGGGGATGGTTTAGGGTCCAGGTGAGGGTACGACAACGGTTTAGTGGGAGCGTACGTGTGAGGCCGCGGGTTAGTGTGAGCGTACGGGTTAGGATTAGGGGACGGGTGAGGGGAAGGCTTCAGGGAAGGGTTAGGGTTAGGGTTCGGCCTAGGGTTAGTGTTATGGGACGGGGACTGTTTAGGGTCCAGGTGAGGGTACGACCATGGTTTAGGGGGAGCGTACGTGTGAGGACATGGTTTAGTGTGAGCGTACTGGTTAGGATTAGGGGACGGGTGAGGGGAAGGCTTCGGGGAAGGGTTAGGGTTAGGGTTCGTGCTAGGTTTAGGGTTAGGGGACGGGGAAGGTTTAGGGTCCAGGTGAGGGTACGACAGCGGTTTAGGGGGAGCGTACGTGTGAGGGCGTGGGTTAGTGTGAACTTACGGGTTAGGATTAATGGGACGGGTAAGGGGAAGGCTTCGGGGAAGAGTTAGGGTTAGGGTTCGGGCTAGCGTTAGGGTTAGGGACGGGGAAGGTTTAGGGTCCAGGTGAGGGTACGACAACGCTGTAGGGGGAGTGTACATGTGAGGGCACGTGTTAGTGTGAGCGTACGGGTTAGGATAAGGGGACGGGTGAGGGGAAGGCTTCGGGGAAGGGTTAGGGTTAGGATTCGGGCTAGGTTTAAGGTTAGGGGACGGGAACAGTTTAGGGTCCAGGTGAGGGTATGACAACGGTTTAGGGGGAGCGTACGTGTGAGGGCGCAGGTTAGTGTGAGCGTACGGGTTAGCATTAGGGGACGGGTGAGGGGAAGGCTTCGGGGAAGGGTTAGGTTTAGGGTTTGGGCTAGGGTTAGGGTTAGGGGACGGGGACGGTTTAGGGTCCAGGTGAGGGTACGACAACAGTTTAGGGTGAGCGTAAGTGTGCGGGCGCGGGTTAATGTGAGCGTACGGGTAGGGATTAGGGGACGGGTGAGGGGAAGGCTTCGGGGAAGGGTTAGGGTTAGGGTTCGGGCTAGGGTTAGGGTTAGGGGACGGGGATGTATAGGGTCCAGGTGAGGGTACGACAACGGTTTAGGGGGAGCGTACGTGTGAGAGCGCGGGTTAGTGTGAAAGTACAGGTTAGGATTAGGGGACGGGTGAGGGGAAGGCTTCGGGGAATGCTTAGGGATAGGGTTCGGGCTAGGGTTAGGGTTAGGGGACGGGGACGGTTTAGGGTCCAGGTGAGTGTACGACCATGGTTTAGGGGGAGCTAACGTGTGAGGGCGCGGGTTAGTGTGAGCTTACTTGTTAGGATTAGGGGACGGGTGAGGGGAAGGCTTCGGGGAAGGGTTAGGGTTAGGGTTCGGGCTAGGGTTAGGGTTAGGTGATGGGGACGGTTTAGGATCCAGGTGAGGGTACGTCAGCAGTTTAGGCGGAGCGTACGTGTGAGGGCATGGGTTAGTGTGAGCGTACGGGTTACGATTAGGGGACGGGTGAGGGGAAGGCTTCGGGGAACGATTAGTGTTAGGGTTCGGGCTAGGATTAGGGTTAGGGGACGGAGGCGGTTTAGGGTCCAGGTGAGTGTAGGACAACGCTTTAGGGGGAGCGTATGTGTGAGGGCGCGAGTTAGTGTGAGCGTATGGGTTAGGATTAGGGGACGGGTGAGGAGAAGGCTTCGGGGAAGGGTTAGGGTTAGGGTTCGGGCTAGGGTTAGGGTTAGGGGACGGAGACGGTTTAGTGTCCAGGTGAGGGTACGACAACAGTTTAGGGGGAGCGTACGTGTGAGGGCGTGGGTTAGTGTGAGAGTACGGGTTAGGATTAGGGGACGGGTGAGGGGAAGGCTTCGGGGAAGGGTTAGGGATAGGTTTCTGGTTAGGGTTAGGGTTAGGGGACGGGGACGGTTTAGGGTCCAGGTGAGGGTACGACAACGGTTTAGGGGGAGCGTACATGTGAGGGCCGGGTTAGTGTGAGCGTACGGGTTAGGATTAGGGGACGGGTTAGGGGAAGGCTTTGGGGAAAGGTTAGGGTTAGAGTTCGGGCTAGGGTTAGGGTTAGGGGACGGGGACGGTTTAGGGTACAGGTGAGGGTACGACAACGCTTTAGGGGGAGAGTACGTGTGAGGGCGTGGTTTAGTGTGAGCGTACGGGTTAGGATTTGGGGACGGGTGAGGAGAAGATTTCGGGGAAGGGTTAGGGTTAGGGTTCGGGCTAGGGTTAGGATTAGAGGACGGGGACGGTTTTGGGTCCAGGTGAGGGTACGACAACGGTTTAGGGGGAGCGTACGTGTGAGGGCGCGGGTTAGTGTGAGCGTACGGGTTAGGATTAGGGGACGGTTGAGGGGAAGGTTTCGGGGAAGAGTCAGGGTTAGCGTTTTGGCTAGGGTTAGGGGTAGGGGACGGGGACGGTTTAGGGTCTAGGTGAGGGTACGACAATGGTTTAGGGGGAGCGTACGTGTGAGGGCGCGTGTTAGTGTGAGCGTACGGGTTAGGATTAGGGGACGGGTGAGGGGAAGGCTTCGGGGAATGGGTAGGGATAGGGTTCGGGCTAGGGTTAGGATTAGGGGACGGGGATGGTTTAGGGTCCAGGTGCGGGTATTACAGCGGTTTAGGGGAAGCGTACGTGTGAGAGCGCGGGTCAGTGTGAGCGTATGGTTTAGGATTAGGGGACGGGTGACGGGAAGGGTTAGGGTTAGTGTTCGCACTAGGGTTAGTGTTAGGTGACGGGGAGGGTTTAGGGTCCAGGTGAGGGTACGACAATGCTTTAGGGTGAGCGTACGTGTGAGGGCACGGGTTAGTGTGAGCCTACGAGTAAGGATTAGGGGACGGGTGAGGGGAAGGCTTCGGGGAAGGGTTAGGTTTAGGGTTCGGGCTAGGGTTAGGGTTAGGGGACGGGGATGTATAGGGTCCAGGTGAGGGTACGACAACGGTTTAGGGGCAGCGTATGTGTGAGGCGCGGGTTAGTGTGAGCGTACGGGTTAGGATTAGGGGACGGGTGAGGGGAAGGTTTAGGGTTAGGGTTCGGGCTAGGGATAGGGTTAGGGCACGGGGACGGTTTAGGGTCCAGGTGAGGGTAAGACAACGGTTTAGGGGTAGCGTACGTGTGAGGGCATGGGTTAGTGTTATCGTACGGGTTAGGATTAGGGGACGGGTGAGGGGAAGGCTTCGGGGAAGGGTTAGGGTTACGGTTCGGGCTAGGGTTAGGGTTAGGGGACGGGGACGGTTTAGGGTCCAGGTGAGTGTACGACCATGGTTTAGGGGGAGCTAACGTGTGAGGGTGCGGGTTAGTGTGAGCTTACTTGTTAGGATTAGGGGACGGGTGAGGGGAAGGCTTCGGGGAAGGGTTAGGGTTAGGGTTCGGGCTAGGGTTAGGGTTAGGGGATGGGGACGGTTTAGGATCCAGGTGAGGGTACGTCAGCAGTTTAGGCGGAGCGTACGTGTGAGGGCATGGTTTAGTGTGAGCGTACGGGTTACGATTAGGGGACGGGTGAGGGGAAGCTTTCGGGGAACGATTAGTGTTAGGGTTCGGGCTAGGATTAGGGTTAGGGGACGGAGGCGGTTTAGGGTCCAGGTGAGGGTAGGACAACGCTTTAGGGGGAGCGTATGTGTGAGGGCGCGGGTTAGTGTGAGCGTATGGGTTAGGATTAGGGGACGGGTGAGGAGAAGGCTTCGGGGAAGTGTTAGGGTTAGGGTTCGGGCTAGGGTTAGGGTTAGGGGACGGAGACGGTTTAGTGTCCAGGTGAGGGTACGACAACAGTTTAGGGGGAGCGTACGTGTGAGGGCGTGGGTTAGTGTGAGAGTACGGGTTAGGATTAGGGGACGGGTGAGGGGAAGGCTTCCGGGAAGTGTTAGGGTTAGGGTTCGGCTAGGGTTAGGTTTAGAGGACGGGGACGGTTTATGGTCCAGGTGAGGGTACTAGAACGCTTTAGGGGGAGCGTACGTGTGAGGGCGCGGGTTAGTGTGAGCGTACGGGTTAGGATTAGGGGACGGGTGAGGGGAGGGCTTCGGGGAAGGGTTAGGGTTACGGTTCGGGCTAGGGTTAGGGTTAGGGGACGGGGACGGTTTCGTGTCCAGTTGTGGGTACAACAGCGGTTTAGGGGGAGCGTACGTGTGAGGGCGCGGGTTAGTGTGATCTTACGGGTTAGGATTATGGGATGGGTGAACCGAAGGCTTCGGGGAATTGTTATGGATAGGGTTCGGGCTAGGGTTAGGATTAGGGGACGGGGATGGTTTAGGGTCCAGGTGAGGGTATTACAGCGGTTTAGTGGGAGCGTACGTGTGAGGGCGCGGGTCAGTGTGAGCGTATGTTTTAGGATTAGGGGACGGGTGAAGGGAAGGCTTCGGGGAAGGATTAGGGATAGGGTTCGGGCTAGGGTTAGGGTTAGGGGACGGGGACGGTTTAGAGTCCAATTGAGGGTATGACAACGGTTTAGGGGGAGGGTACGTGTGAGGGCGCTGGTTAGTGTCCGCGTACGGGTTAGGATTAGGGGAAGGGTGAGGGGAAGGGTTAGGGTTAGGGTTCGGGCTAGGGTTAGGGTTAGGGCACGGGGACGGTTTAGGGTCCAGGTGAGGGTATGACAACGGTTTAGGGGGAGCGTACGTGTGAGGGCGCGGGTTAGTGTGAGCGTACGGGTTAAGATTAGGGGACGGGTGAGGGGAAGGCTTCGGTGAAGTGTTAGGGTTAGGGTTCGGGCTAGGGTTAGGGTTAGGGGTTGGGGACGGTTTAGGGTCCATGTGAGGGTATGACAACGGTTTAGGGGCAGCGTACGTGTGAGGGCGTGGGTTAGTGTGAGCGTACGGCTTAGGATTAGGGGACGGGTGAGGGGAAGGCTTCGGGGAAGGGTTAAGGTTAGGGTTCTTGCTAGGGTTAGGGTTAGGGTACAGGGACGGTTTAGGGTCCCGGTGAGGGTACGACAACGGTTTAGGGGGAGCGTACGTGTGAGGGCATGGGTTAGTGTGAGCGTACGGGTTAGGATTAGGGGACAGGTCAATGGAAGGCTTCGGGGAACTGTTAGGGTTAGGGTTCGGGCTAGGGTTAGGGTTAGGGGACGGGGGCGGTTTAGGGTCCAAGTGAGGGTACGACAACGGTTTAGGGGGAGCGTACGTGTGAGGGCGCGGGTTAGTGTGAGCGTACGGGTTAGGATTAGGGGACGGGTGAGGGGAAGGCTTCGGGGAAGGTTTAGGGTTAGGGTTCGGGCTAGGGTTAGGGTTAGGGGACGGGGACGGTTTCGGGTCCAGTTGAGGGTACGACAGCGGTTTAGGTGGAGCGTATGTGTGAGGGCGCGGGTTAGTGTGAGCGTATGGGTTAGGATTAGGTGACGGGTGAGGAGAAGGCTTCGGGGAAGGGTTAGGGTTAGGGTTCGGGCTAGGGTTAGGGTTAGGGGACGGAGACGGTTTAGTGTCCAGGTGAGGGTACGACAACGGTTTAGGGGGAGCGTACGTGTGAGGGCGTGGGTTAGTGTGAGAGTACGGGTTAGGATTACGGGACGGGTGAGGGGAAGGCTTCCGGGAAGTGTTAGGTTTAGGGTTCGGGCTAGGGTTAGGGTTAGGGGACGGGGACGGTTTCGTGTCCAGTTGAGGGTACGACAGCGGTTTAGGGGGAGCGTAAGTGTGAGGGCGCCGGATAGTGTGAGCTTACGGGTTAGGATTAGGGGACAGGTTAGGGGAAGGCTTTGGGAAAGGGTTAGGGTTAGGGTTCGGGCTAGGGTTAGGGTTAGGGGACGGGGACGGTTTAAGGTCCAGTTGAGTGTAAGACAACACTTTAGGGGGAGCGTACGTGTGAGGGCGCGTGTTAGTGTGAGCGTACGGGTTAGGATTAGGGGACGGGTGAGGGGAAGGCTTCGGGGAAGGGTTAGGGTTAGGGTTCGGGCTAGGGTTAGGGTTAGGGGACGGGGACGGTTTCTTGTCCAGTTGAGGGTATGACAGCGGTTTAGGGGGAGCGTACGTGTGAGGGCGCCGGTTAGTGTGAGCTTACGGGTTAGGATTAGGGGACGGGTGAACCGAAGGCTTCGGGGAATGGTTATGGATAGGGTTCGGGCTAGGGTTAGGTTTAGGGGACGGGGACGGTTTAGGGTCCAGGTGAGGGTACGAGAACGGTTTAGGTGGAGCGTACGTGTGAGGGCGCGGGTTTGTGTGAGCGTACGGGTTAGGATTAGGGGACGGGTGAGGGGAAGGCTTCGGGGAAGTGTTAGGGTTAGGGCTAGGGTTAGGGTTAGGTGACGGGGACGGTTTCGGGTCGAGGTGAGGGTACGACAATGGTTTAGGGGGAGCGTACATGTGAGGGCGCGTGTTAGTGTGAGCGTACGGGTTAGGATTAGGGGACGGGTGAGGGGAAGGCTTCGGGGAATGGTTAGGGATAGGGTTCGGGCTAGGGTTAGGATTAGGGGACGGGGATGGTTTAGGGTCCAGGTGAGGGTATTACAGCGGTTTAGGGGGAGCGTACGTGTGAGGGCGCGGGTCAGTGTGAGCGTATGGTTTAGGATTAGGGGACGGGTGACGGGAAGGGTTAGGGTTAGGGTTCGCACTAGGGTTAGTGTTAGGTGACGGGGAGGGTTTAGGGTCCAGGTGAGGGTACGACAATGCTTTAGGGTGAGCGTACGTGTGAGGGCGCGGGTTAGTGTGAGCCTACGAGTAAGGATTAGGGGATGGGTGAGGGGAAGGCTTCGGGGAAGGGTTAGGGTTAGGGTTCGGGCTAGGGTTAGGGTTAGGGGACGGGGATGTATAGGGTCCAGGTGAGGGTACGACAACGGTTTAGGGGGAGCGTACGTGTGAGAGCGCGGGTTAGTGTGAGAGTACGGGTTAGGATTAGGGGACGGGTGAGGGGAAGGCTTCCGGGAAGTGTTAGGGTTAGGGTTCGGCTAGGGTTAGGGTTAGGGGACGGGGACGGTTTAGGGTCCAGGTGAGGGTACGACAACCGTTTAGGGGGAGCGTATGTGTGAGGGCGCATGTTAGTGTGAGCGTACGGGTTAGGATTAGGGGACGGGTGAGGGGAAGGCTTCGGGGAAGGGTTAGGGTTAGGGTTCGGGCTAGGGTTAGGGTTAGGGGACGGGGACGGTTTAGGGTCCAGGTGAGGGTACGACAACAGTTTAGGGTGATCGTACGTGTGAGGGCGCGGGTTAGTGTGAGCGTACGGGTTAGGATTAGGGGACGGGTGAGGGGAAGGCTTCGGGGAAGGGTTAGGGTTAGGGTTCGGGCTAGGGTTAGGGTTAGGGAACGGGGACGGTTTAGGGTCCAGGTGAGGGTACGACACGGTTTAGGGTGAGCGTACGTGTGAGGGCGCGGGTTAGTGTGAGCTTACGGGTTAGGATTAGGGGACGAGTGAGGGGAAGGCTTCCTGGAAGGGTTAGGTTTATGGTTCGGGCTAGGGTTAGGGTTAGGGACGGGGACGGTTTAGGGTCCAGGTGAGGGTACGACAACGTTTCAGGGGTAGCGTACGTGTGAGGGTGCGGGTTGGTGTGAGCGTATGGGTTAAGATTAGGGGACGGGTGAGGGGAAGGCTTCGAGGAAGGGTTAGGTTTAGGGTTCGGGCTAGGGTTAGGGTTAGGGGACAGGGACGGTTTATGGTCCCGGTGAGGGTACGACAATGGTTTAGGGGGAGCGTACGTGTGAGGGCGCAGATTAGTGTGAGCGTACGGGTTAGGATTAGGGGACGGGTGAGGTGAAGGCTTCGGGGAAGGGTTAGGGTTCGGGCTAGGGTTTGGGTTAGGGGACGGGGACGGTTTAGGGTCCCGGTGAGGGTACGTCAGCGGTTTAGGGGGAGCGTACGTGTGAGGGCACGGGTTAGTGTGAGCGTACGGGTTAGGATTAGGGGACGGGTGAGGGGAAGGCTTCGGGGAAGGGTTAGGGTTAGGGTTCGGGCTAGGGTTAGGGTTAGGGGACGGGGACGGTTTCGGGTCCAGTTGAGGGTACGACAGCACTTTAGGGGGAGCGTACGTGTGAGGGCGCGGGTTAATGTGAGCGTATGGTTTAGGCTTAGGGGACGGGTGAGGGGTAGGCTTCAGGGAAGGGTTAGGGATAGGGTTCGGGCTAGGGTTAGGGTTAGGGGACGGGGACGGTTTAGGGTCCAGGTGAGGGTATGACAACGGTTTAGGGGGAGCGTATGTGTGAGGGCGCAGGTTAGTGTGAGCGTACGGGTTAGTAATAGGGGACGGGTGAGGGGAAGGCTTCGAGGAAGGGTTAGGGTTAGGGTTCGGGCTAGAGTTAGGGTTAGGGGAAGGGGACGGTTTAGGGTCCAGGTGTGTGTACGACAACGGTTTAGGGGGAGAATACGTGTAAGGGCGCGGGTTAGTGTGAGCGTACGGGTTAGGGTTAGGGGACGGGTGAGGGGAAGGCTTCGAGGAAGTGTTAGGGTTAGGGTTCGGGCTAGGGTTAGGGTTAGGGGATGGGGATGGTTTAGGGTCCAGGTGAGGGTACGACAACGGTTTAGGGGGAGCGTACGTGTGAGGGCGCAGGTTAGTGTGAGCGTACGGTTTAGCATTAGGGGACGGGTGAGGGGAAGGCTTCGAGGAAGGGTTAGGGTTAGGGTTTGGGCTAGGGTTAGGGTTAGGGGACGGGGACGGTTTAGGGTCCAGGTGAGGGTATGACAACAGTTTAGGGTGAGCGTACGTGTGAGGGCGCGGGTTAATGTGAGCGTACGGGTTAGGATTAGGGGACGGGTGAGGGGAAGGCTTCGGGGAAGGGTTAGGTTTAGGGTTCGGGCTAGGGTTAGGTTTAAGGAACGGGGACGGTTTAGGGTCCAGGTGAGGGTACGACAATGGTTTAGGGGGAGCGTACGTGTGAGGGCGCGGATTAGTGTGAGCGTACGGGTTAGGATTAGGGGACGGGTGAGGGGAAGGCTTCGGGTAAGGGTTAGGGTTAGGGTTCGGGCTAGGGTTAGGGTTAGGGGACGGGGACGGTTTAGGGTCCAGGTGAGGGTACGACAACGCTTTAGGGGGAGCGTACATGTGAGGTCGCGGGTTAGTGTGAGCGTACGGGTTAGGATTAGGGGACGTGTGAGAGGAAGCCTTCGGGGAAGTGTTAGGCTTAGGATTCGGGCTAGGGTTAGGGTTAGGGGACGGGAACGGTTTAGGTTCCAGGTGAGGGTACGACAACGCTTTAGGGGGAGCGTACTTTTGAGGGCGCGGGTTAGTGTGAGCGTACAGGTTAGGATTAGGGGACGGGTTTGGGGAAGGCTTTGGGGAAGGGTTAGGGTTAGCGTTCGGGCTAGGGTTAGGGCTAGGGGACGTGGACGGTTTAGGGTCCAGGAGAGGGTACAACAATGGTTTAGGGGGAGCGTACGTGTGAGGGCGCGAGTTAGTGTGAGCATACTTGTTAGGATTAGGGGACGTGTGAGGGGAAGGCTTCGGGGAAGTGTTAGGGTTAGGGTTCGGCTAGGGTTAGGTTTAGAGGACGGGGACGGTTTATGGTCCAGGTGAGGGTACTAGATCGCTTTAGGGGGAGCGTACGTGTGAGGGCGCGGGTTAGTGTGAGCGTACGGGTTAGGAATAGGGTTCGGGTGAGGGGAAGGCTTCGGGGAAGGGTTAGGGTTACGGTTCGGGCTAGGGTTAGGGTTAGGGGACGGGGACGGTTTCGTGTCCAGTTGTGGGTACAACAGCGGTTTAGGGGGAGCGTACGTGTGAGGGCGCGGGTTAGTGTGAGCTTACGGGTTAGGATTAGGGGATGGGTGAACCGAAGGCTTCGGGGAATGGTTATGGATAGGTTTCGGGCTAGGGTTAGGTTTAGGGGACGGGGACGGTTTAAGGTCCAGGTGAGGGTACGACAACGGTTTAGGGGGAGCGTACGTGTGAGGGCGTGGGTTAGTGTGAGCGTACGGGTTAGGATTAGGGGACGGGTTAAGGGAAGGCTTTGGGGAAGATTTAGCGTTAGGGTTAGGGCTAGGGTTAGGGTTAGGGGACGTGGACGGTTTAGGGTCCAGGAGAGGGTACGACAATGGTTTAGGGGGAGCGTACGTGTGAGGGCGCGGGTTAGTGTGAGCGTACTGATTAGGATTAGGGGACGGGTGAGGGGAAGGCTTCGGGGAAGTGTTAGGGTTAGGGTTCGGGCTAGGGTTAGGGTTAGGGGACGGGGACGGTTTAGGGTCCAGGTGAGCGTACGTCAGAGGTTTAGGGGGAGCGAACGTGTGAGGGCGCATGTTAGTGTGAGCGTACGGGTTAGGATTAGGGGACGGGTGAGGGGAAGGCTTCGGGGAAGGGTTAGGGTTAGGGTTCAGGCTAGGGTTAGAGTTAGGGGACGGGGACAGTTTAGGGTCCATGTGAAGGAACGACAACGCTTTAGGGGGAGCGTACGTGTGAGGGTGTGAGTTAGTGTGAGCGTACGGGTTAGGATTAGGGGTGGGTGAGGGGAAGGCTTCGGGGAAGGGTTAGGGTTAGGGTTCGGGCTAGGGTTAGGGTTAGGGTAGGGGGACGGTTTAGGGTCCAGGTGAGGGTACGACAACGGTTTAGGGGGAGCGTACGTGTGAGAGCACGGGTTAGTGTGAGCGTACGGGTTAGGATTAGGGGACGGGTGAGGGGAAGGCTTCGGGGAAGGGTTAGGGTTAGGGTTCGGGCTAGGGTTAGGGTTAGGGGACGGGGACGGTTTCGGGTCCAGTTGAGGCTACGACAGCGGTTTAGGGGGAGGGTACGTGTGAGGGCGCGGGTTAGTGTGAGCGTATGGTTTAGGATTAGGGGACGGTGAGGAGAAGGCTTCGGGGAAGGGTTAGGGATAGTGTTCGGGCTAGTGTTAGGGTTAGGGGACGGGGACGGTTTAGGGTCCAGGTGAGGGTACGACAACGGTTTAGGGGGAGCGTACGTGTGAGGGCGCAGGTTAGTGTGAGCGTACGGGTTAGGATTAGGGGACGGGTTAGGGGAAGGCTTTGGGGAAGGGTTAGGGTTAGGGTTCGGGCTAGGTTTAGTGTTAGGGGACGGGGACGGTTTAGGGTCCAGGTGAGGGTACGACAAAGTTTTAGGGGGAGCGTACGTGTGAGGGCGCGGGTTAGTGTTAGCGTATAGGTTAGTGTTAGGGGACGGGTGAGGGGAAGGCTTCGGGGAAGGGTTAGGGTTAGGGTTCGGGCTAGGGTTAGGGTTAGGGGAAGGGGACGGTTTAGGGTCCAGGTGAGGGTACGACAACGGTTTAGGGGGAGAATACGTGTGAGGGCGCGGGTTAGTGTGAGCGTACGGGTTAGGGTTAGGGGACGGGTGAGGGGAAGGCTTCGGGGAAGTGTTAGAGTTAGGGTTCGGGCTAGGGTTAGGGTTAGGGGACGGGGATGGTTTAGGGTCCAGGTGAGGGTACGACAACCGTTTAGGGGGAGCGTATGTGTGAGGGCGCATGTTAGTGTGAGCGTACGGGTTAGGATTAGGGGACGGGTGAGGGGAAGGCTTCGGGGAAGGGTTAGGGTTAGGGTTCGGGCTAGGGTTAGGGTTAGGGGACGGGGACGGTTTAGGGTCCAGGTGAGGGTACGACAACAGTTTAGGGTGATCGTACGTGTGAGGGCGCGGGTTAGTGTGAGCGTACGGGTTAGGATTAGGGGACGGGTGAGGGGAAGGCTTCGGGGAAGGGTTAGGGTTACGGTTCGGGCTAGGGTTAGGGTTAGGAGACGCGGACGGTTTAGGGTCCAGCTGAGGGTACGACCATGGTTTAGGGGGAGCTAACGTGTGAGGGCATGGGTTAGTGTGAGCGTACGGGTTACGATTAGGGGACGGGTGAGGGGAAGGCTTCGGGGAATGGTTAGGGTTAGGATTCGGGCTAGGATTAGGGTTAGGGGACGGAGGCGGTTTAGGGTCCAGGTGAGGGTAGGACAACGCTTTAGGGGGAGCGTATGTGTGAGGGCGCGGGTTAGTGTGAGCGTATGGGTTAGGATTAGGGGACGGGTGAGGAGAAGGCTTCGGGGAAGGGTTAGGGTTAGGGTTCGGGCTAGGGTTAGGGTTAGGGGACGGAGACGGTTTAGTGTCCAGGTGAGGGTACGACAACGGTTTAGGGGGAGCGTACTTGTGAGGGCGTGGGTTAGTGTGAGAGTACGGGTTAGGATTAGGGGACGGGTGAGGTGAAGGCTTCCGGGAAGGGTTAGGGTTAGGGTTCGCCTAGGGTTAGGTTTAGAGGACGGTGACGGTTTAGGTTCCAGGTGAGGGTACGAGAACGGTTTAGGGGGAGCGTACGTGTGAGGGCGCGGGTTAGTGTGAGCGTACGTGTTAGGATTAGGAGACGGGTGAGGGGAAGGCTTCGGGGAAGGGTTAGGGTTAGGGTTCGGGCTACGGTTAGGGTTAGGGGACGGGGACGGTTTCGTGTCCAGTTGAGGGTACGACAGCGGTTTAGGGGGAGCGTACGTGTGAGGGCGTGAGTTAGTGTGAGCTTACGGGTTAGGATTAGGGGACGGGTGAACCGAAGGCTTCCGGGAATGGTTATGGATAGGGTTCGGGCTAGGGTTAGGTTTAGGGGACGGGGACGGTTTAGGGTCCAGGTGAGGGTACGACAACGGTTTAGGGGGTGCGTACGTGTGAGGGCGTGGGTTAGTGTGAGCGTACGGGTTAGGAATAGGGGACGGGTTATGGGAAGGCTTTGGGGAAGGTTTAGCGTTAGGGTTAGGGCTAAGGTTAGGGTTAGGGTACTGGGACGGTTTAGGGTTCAGGTGAGGGTACGACAATGGTTTAGGGGGAGCGTACGTGTGAGGGCGCGGGTTAGTGGGAGCTTTCGGGTTAGGATTAGGGGACGGGTGAGGGTAAGGCTTCGGGGAAGTGTTAGGGTTAGGATTCGGGCTAGGTTTAGGGTTAGGGGATGGGAACGGTTTAGGGTCCAGGTGAGGGTATGACAACGCTTTAGGGGGAGCGTACTTTTGCGGGCGCGGGTTAGTGTGAGCGTACGAGTTAGGATTAGGGGACGGGTTAGGGGAAGGATTCGGGGAAGGGTTAGGGTTAGGTTTCGGGCTAGGGTTAGGGTTAGGGAACGGAGACGGTTTCGGGTCTAGTTGATGGTACGAGAGTGGTTTAGGGTGAGCGTACGTGTGAGGGTGCGGGTTAGTGTGAGCGTACCGTTTAGGATTAGGAGACGGATGACGGGAAGGCTTCGGGGAAGGGTTAGGGTTACGGTTTGGTCTAGGGTTAGGGTTAGGGTTAGGGGACGGGGACGGTTTAGGGTGCAGGTAAGGGTACGACAATGCTTTAGGGAGAGCGTACGTGTGAGGGCGCGGGTTATTGTGAGCGTACGGGTTAGGATTAGGGGACGTGTGAGGGGAACGTTTCGGGTAAGGGTTAGGGATAGTGTTCGGGATAGGGTTAAGGTTAGGGGACGGGTACTCTTTAGGGTCCAGGTGAGGGTACGACAACGGTTTACGGGGAGCGTACGTGTGAGGGCGAGGGTTAGTGTGAGCGTACGGGGTAGGATTAGGGGACGGGTGAGGGGAAGGCTTCGCGGAAGTGTTAGGTTTAGGTTTCGGGCTAGGGTTAGGGTTAGGGGACGGGGATGGTTTACGGTCCAGGTGAGGGTACGACAACGCTTTAGGGGGAGCGTACGTGTGAGGGCGCGGGTTACTGTGAGCGTACGGGTTAGGATTAGGGGACGGGTGAGGGGAAGGCTTCGGAGAAGGGTTAGGGTTAGGGTTCAGACTACGGTTAGGGTTAGGGGACGGGGACGGTTTAGGGTCCAGGTGAGGGTACAACAACGGTTTAGGGGGAGCGTACGTGTGAGGGCGCGTGTTAGTGTGAGCGTACTGGTTTAGGATTAGGGGACAGGTGAGGGGAATGCTTCGGGGAAGGGTTAGGGTTAGGGTTCGGGCTAGGGTTAGGGTTAGGGAACGGGGACGGTTTAGGGTCCAGGTGAGGGTACGACACGGTTTAGGGTGAGCGTACGTGTGAGGGCGCGGGTTAGTGTGAGCTTACGGGTTAGGATTAGGGGACGAGTGAGGGGAAGGCTTCCTGGAAGGGTTAGGGTTATGGTTCGGGCTAGGGTTAGGGTTAGGGACGGGGACGGTTTAGGGTCCAGGTGAGGGTACGACAACGTTTCAGGGGTAGCGTACGTGTGAGGGTGCGGGTTGGTGTGAGCGTATGGGTTAAGATTAGGGGACGGGTGAGGGGAAGGCTTCGAGGAAGGGTTAGGTTTAGGGTTCGGGCTAGGGTTAGGGTTAGGGGACAGGGACGGTTTATGGTCCCGGTGAGGGTACGACAATGGTTTAGGGGGAGCGTACGTGTGAGGGCGCAGATTAGTGTGAGCGTACGGGTTAGGATTAGGGGACGGGTGAGGTGAAGGCTTCGGGGAAGGGTTAGGGTTCGGGCTAGGGTTTGGGTTAGGGGACGGGGACGGTTTAGGGTCCCGGTGAGGGTACGTCAGCGGTTTAGGGGGAGCGTACGTGTGAGGGCACGGGTTAGTGAGAGCGTACGGGTTAGGATTAGGGGACGGGTGAGGGGAAGGCTTCGGGGAAGGGTTAGGGTTAGGGTTCGGGCTAGGGTTAGGGTTAGGGTAAGGGGACGGTTTAGTGTCCAGGTGAGGGTACGACAACGGTTTAGGGGGAGAATACGTGTGAGGGCGCGGGTTAGTATGAGCGTACGGGTTAGGGTTAGGAGACGGGTGAGGGGAAGGCTTCGGGGAAGTGTTAGGGTTAGGGTTCGGGCTAGGGTTAGGGTTAGGGGACGGGGACGGTTTAGGGTCCAGGTGAGGGTACGACAACGGTTTAGGGGGAGCGTACGTGTGAGGGCGCAGGTTAGTGTGAGCGTACGGGTTAGGATTAGGGGACGGGTGAGGGGAAGGCTTCGGGGAAGGGTGAGGGTTAGGGTTCGGGCTAGGGTTAGGGTTAGGGGACGGGGACAGTTTAGGGTCCAGGTGAGGGTACGACAACAGTTTAGGGTGAGCGTACGTGTGAGGGCACGGGTTAGTGTGAGCGTACGGGTTAGGATTAGGGGACGGGTGAGGGGAAGGCTTCGGGGAAGGGTTAGGTTTAGGGTTCGGGCTAGGGTTAGGGTTAGGGTACGGGGACGATTTAGGGTCCAGGTGAGGGGACGACAATGGTTTAGGGGGAGCGTACGTGTGAGGGCGCGGGTTAGTGTGAGGGTACGGGTTAGGATTAGAGGACGGGTGAGGGGAAGGCTTCGGGGAAGGGTTAGAGTTAGGGTTCGGGCTAGGGTTAGGGTTAGGGGACGGGGACGGTTTAGGGTCCAGGTGAGGTTACGACAAAGGTTTACGGGGAGCGTACGTGTGAGGGCGCGGGTTAGTGTGAGCGTATGCGTTAGGATTAGGGGACGGGTGAGGGGAAGGCTTTGGGGAAGGGTTAGGGTTAGGGTTCGGGCTAGGGTTAGGGTTAGGGGATGGGGACGGTTTAGGGTCCAGGTGAGGGTACGAATATGGTTTAGGGGGAGCGTACGTGTGAGGGCGTAGGTTAGTGTGAGCGTACAGGTTAGGATTAGGGGACGGGTGAGGGGAAGGCTTCAGGGAAGGGTTAGGGTTAGGGTTCGGGCTAGGGTTAGGGTTAGGGGACGGGGACCATTTTGGCTCCAGGTGAGGGTACGACAATGGTTTAGGGGGAGTGTACGTGTGAGGGCGCGGGTTAGTGTGAGCGTACGGGTTAGGATTAGGGGACGGTTGAGGGGAAGGCTTCGGGGAAGTGTTACGTTTAGGGTTCGGGCTAGGGTTAGGGTTAGGGGACGGGGACGGTTTAGGGTCCAGGTGAGGGTACGACAACGGTTTAGGGGGAGCGAACCTGTGTGGGCGCGGGTTAGTGTGAGCTTACGGGTTAGGATTAGGGGACGGGTGAGGGGAAGACTTCGGGGAAGGGTTAGGGTTAGGGTTCAGGCTAGGGTTAGGGTTAGGGGACAGGGATGGTTTAGGGTCCAGGTGAGGGTACGACAACGGTTGAGGGGGAGCGTACGTGTGAGGGCGCGGGTTAGTGTGAGCGTACGGGTTAGGATTAGGAAACGGGTGAGGGGACGGCTTCGGGGAAGTGTTAGGGTTAGTGTTCGTGGTAGGGTTAGGGTTAGGGGACGGGTACGGTTTAGGGTCCAGGTGAGGGTACGACAACGCTTTAGGGGGAGCGTACGTGTGAGGGCGTGGGTTAGTGTGAGCGTACGGGTTAGGATTAGGGGACGGGTGAGGGGAAGGCTTCGGGGAAGGGTTAGGGTTAGGGTTCGGGCTAGGGTTAGGGTTAGGGGAAGGGGACGGTTTAGTGTCCAGGTGAGGGTACGACAACGGTTTAGGGGGAGAATACGTGTGAGGGCGCGGGTTAGTATGAGCGTACGGGTTAGGGTTAGGAGACGGGTGAGGGGAAGGCTTCGGGGAAGTGTTAGGGTTAGGGTTCCGGCTAGGGTTAGGGTTAGGGGACGGGGAAAGTTTAGGGTCCAGGTGAGGGTACGACAACGGTTTAGGGGGAGCGTACCTGTGAGGGCGCAGGTTAGTGTGAGCGTACGGGTTAGGATTAGGGGACGGGTGAGGGGAAGGCTTCGGTGAAGGGTTAGTGTTTGGGTTCGGGCTAGGGTTAGGGTTAGGGGACGGGGACAGTTTAGGGTCCAGTTGAGGGTACGACAACGGTTTAGGGGGAGCGTACATGTGAGGGCACGGGTTAGTGTGAGCGTACGAGTTAGGATTAGGGGACGGGTGAGGGGAAGGCTTCGGGGAAGGGTTAGGGTTAGGGTTTGGGCTAGGGTAAGGGTTAGGGGAAGGGGAAGGTTTAGGGTCCAGGTGAGGGTACGACAATGGTTTAGGGGGAGAATAGGTGTGAGGGCGCGGGTTAGTGTGAGCGTACGGGTTAGGATTAGGGGAGGGGTGAGGGGAAGGCTTCGGGGAAGGGTTAGGGTTAGGGTTCGGGCTAGGGTTAGGGTTAGGGGACGCGGATGGTTTAGGGTCCAGGTGAGGGTACGACAACGCTTTAGGGGGAGCGAATGTGTGAGGGTGCGGGTTAGTATGAGCGTATGGGTTAGGATTAGGGGACGGGTGAGGGGAAGGCTTCGGGGAAGGGTTAGGGTTAGGGTTCGGGGTAGGGTTAGGGTTAGGGGATGGGGACGGTTTAGGGTCCAGGTGAGTGTACGACAACAGTTTAGGGGGAGCGTACCTGTGAGGGCGCGGGTTAGTGTGAGCGTATGGGTTAGGATTAGGGGACGGGTGAGGGGAAGGCTTCGGGGAAGTGTTAGGTTTAGGGTTCGGGCTAGGGTTAGGGTTAGGGGACGGGGACGGTTTAGGGTCCAGGTGAGGGTACGAATATGGTTTAGGGGGAGCGTACGTGTGAGGGCGTAGGTTAGTGTGAGCGTACAGGTTAGGATTAGGAGACGGGTGAGGGGAAGGCTTCGGGGAAGGGTTAGGGTTAGGGTTCGGGCTAGGGTTAGGGTTAGGGGACAGGGACCGTTTTGGCTCCAGGTGAGGGTACGACAATGGTTTAGGGGGAGTGTACGTGTGAGGGCGCGGGTTAGTGTGAGCGTACGGGTTAGGATTAGGGGACGGGTGAGGGGAAGGCTTCGGGGAAGTGTTACGTTTAGGGTTCGGGCTAGGGTTAGGGTTAGGGGACGGGGACGATTTAGAGTCCAGGTGAGGGTACGACAAAGGTTTAGGGGGTGCGTAAGTGTGAAGTCGTGGGTTAGTGTGAGCGTCCGGGTTAGGATTAGGGGACGGGTGAGGGGAAGGCTTCGGGGAAGGGTTCGGGTTAGGGTTCGGGCTAGGGTTAGGTTTAGGGGACGGGGACGGTTTAGGGTCCAGGTGAGGGTACGACAACGGTTTAGGGGGAGCGTACGGGTGAGGGCGCGGGTTAGTGTGAGGGTACGGGTTAGGATTAGAGGACGAGTGAGGGGAAGGCTTCGGGGAAGGGTTAGAGTTAGGGTTCGGGCTAGGGTTAGGGTTAGGGGACGGGGACGTTTTAGGGTCCAGGTGAGGGTACGACAACGGTTTAGGGGGAGCGTACGTGTGAGGGCGCGGGTTAGTGTGAGCGTACGGGTTAGGATTAGGGGATGGGTGAGGGGAAGGCTTCGGGGAAGTGTTAGGTTTAGGGTTCGGGTTAGGGTTAGGGTTAGGGGACGGGGACGGTTTAGGGTCCAGGTGAGGGTACGACAACGGTTTAGGGGGAGCGTATGGGTGAGGGCGCGGGTTAGTGTGAGGGTACGGGTTAGGATTAGATGACGGGTGAGGGGAAGGCTTCGGGGAAGGGTTAGAGTTAGGGTTCGGTCTAGGGTTAGGGTTAGGGGACGGGGACGGTTTAGGGTCCAGGTGTGGGTACGACAACGGTTTAGGGGGAGCGTAAGTGTGAAGTCGTGGGTTAGTGTGAGCGTCCGGGTTAGGATTAGGGGACGGGTGAGGGGAAGGCTTCGGGGAAGGGTTTGGGTTAGGGTTCGGGCTAGGGTTAGGGTTAGGGGATGGGGACGGTTGAGGGTCCAGGTGAGGGTACGACAACAGTTTAGGGGGAGCGTACGTGTGAGGGCGAGGGTTACTGTGAGCGTTTAGGTTAGGTTTAGGGTACGGGTGAGGGGAAGGCATCGGGGAAGCGTTGGGTTTAGGGTTAGGGCTAGGGTTAGGGTTAGGGGACGGGGACGGTTTAGGGTCCAGGTGAGGGTACGAATATGGTTTAGGGGGAGCGTACGTGTGACGGCGTAGGTTAGTGTGAGCGTACAGGTTAGGATTAGGGGACGGGTGAGGGGAAGGCTTCAGGGAAGGGTTAGGGTTAGGGTTCGGGCTAGGGTTAGGGTTAGGGGACGGGGATCATTTTGGCTCCAGGTGAGGGTACGACAATGGTTTAGGGGGAGTGTACGTGTGAGGGCGCGGGTTAGTGTGAGCGTACGGGTTAGGATTAGGGGACGGGTGAGGGGAAGGCTTCGGGGAAGTGTTACGTTTAGGGTTCGGGCTAGGGTTAGGGTTAGGGGACGGGGACGGTTTAGGGTCCAGGTGAGGGTACGACAAAGGTTTAGGGGGTGCGTAAGTGTGAAGTCGTGGGTTAGTGTGAGCGTCCGGTTTGGGATTAGGGGACGGGTGAGGGGAAGGCTTCGGGGAAGGGTTCGGGTTAGGGTTCGGGCTAGGGTTAGGTTTAGGGGACGGGGACGGTTTAGGGTCCAGGTGAGGGTACGACAACGGTTTATGGGGAGCGTACGGGTGAGGGCGCGGGTTAGTGTGAGGGTACGGGTTAGGATTAGAGGACGAGTGAGGGGAAGGCTTCGGGGAAGGGTTAGAGTTAGGGTTCGGTCTAGGGTTAGGGTTAGGGGACGGGGACGGTTTAGGGTGCAGGTAAGTGTACGACAGTGCTTTAGGGAGAGCGTACGTGTGAGGGCGTGGGTTATTGTGAGCGTACGGGTTAGGATTAGGGGACGGGTGAGGGGAAGGCTTCGGGGAAGGGTTAGGGTTAGGGTTCGGGCTAGGGTTAGGGTTAGGGATCGGGGACGGTTTAGGGTCCAGGTGAGGGTACAACAACGGTTTAGGGGGAGCGTAGGTGTGTGGGCGCGGGTTAGTGTGAGCGTACGGGTTAGGATTAGGGGACGGGTGAGGGGAAGACTTCGGGGAAGTGTTAGGGTTAGGGTTCAGGCTAGGGTTAGGGTTAGGGGACAGGGATGGTTTAGGGTCCAGGTGAGGGTACGACAACGGTTTAGGGGGAGCGTACGTGTGAGGGCGCGGGTTAGTGTGAGCGTACGGGTTAGGATTAGGGGACGGGTGAGGGGAAGGATTCGGGGAAGTGTTAGGGTTAGGGTTCGGGCTAGGTTTAGGGTTAGGGGAAGGGGACGGTTTAGGGTCCAGGTGAGGGTACGACAAAGCTTTAGGGGGAGCGTACGTGTGAGGGCGCGGGTTAGTGTTAGCGTACAGGTTAGTATTAGGGGACGGGTGAGGGGAAGGCATCGGGGAAGGGTTAGGGTTAGGGTTCGGGCTAGGGTTAGGGTTAGGGGAAGGGGACGGTTTAGGTTCCAGGTGAGGGTACGACAACGGTTTAGGGGGAGAATACGTGTGAGGGCGCGGGTTAATGTGAGCGTACGGGTTAGGGTTAGGGGACGGGTGAGGGGAAGGCTTCGGGGAAGTGTTAGGGTTAGGGTTCGGGCTAGGGTTAGGGTTAGGGGACGGGGACGGTTTAGGATCCAGGTGAGGGTACGACAACCGTTTAGGGGCAGCGTACGTGTGAGGGCGCGGGTTAATGTGAGCGTATGGGTTAGGATTAGGGGACGGGTGAGGGGAAGGCTTCAGGGAAGGGTTAGGGTTAGGGTTCGGGCTAGGGTTAGGGTTAGGGGACGGGGACCGTTTTGGCTCCAGGTGAGGGTACGACAATGGTTTAGGGGGAGTGTACGTGTGAGGGCGCGGGTAAGTGTGAGCGTACGGGTTAGGATTAGGGGACGGTTGAGGGGAAGGCTTCGGGGAAGTGTTACGTTTAGGATTCGGGCTAGGGTTAGGGTTAGGGGACGGGGACGTTTTAGGGTCCAGGTGAGGGTACGACAACGGTTTAGGGGGAGCGTACGTGTGAGGGCGCGGGTTAGTGTGAGCGTACGGGTTAGGATTAGGGGATGGGTGAGGGGAAGGCTTCGGGGAAGTGTTAGGTTTAGGGTTCGGGTTAGGGTTAGGGTTAGGGGACGGGGACGGTTTAGGGTCCAGGTGAGGGTACGACAACGGTTTAGGGGGAGCGTATGGGTGAGGGCGCGGGTTAGTGTGAGGGTACGGGTTAGGATTAGATGACGGGTGAGGGGAAGGCTTCGGGGAAGGGTTAGAGTTAGGGTTCGGTCTAGGGTTAGGGTTAGGGGACGGGGACGGTTTAGGGTCCAGGTGAGGGTACGACAACGGTTTAGGGGGAGCGTAAGTGTGAAGTCGTGGGTTAGTGTGAGCGGCCGGGTTAGGATTAGGAGATGGGTGAGGGGAAGGCTTCGGGGAAGTGTTACGTTTAGGGTTCGGACTAGGGTTAGGGTTAGGGGACGGGGACGGTTTAGGGTCCAGGTGAGGGTACGACAAAGGTTTAGGGGGTGCGTAAGTGTGAAGTCGTGGGTTAGTGTGAGCGTCCGGGTTAGGATTAGGGGACGGGTGAGGGGAAGGCTTCGGGGAAGGGTTCGGGTTAGGGTTCGGGCTAGGGTTAGGTTTAGGGGACGGGGACGGTTTAGGGTCCAGGTGAGGGTACGACAACGGTTTAGGGGGAGCGTACGGGTGAGGGCGCGGGTTAGTGTGAGGGTACGGGTTAGGATTAGAGGACGAGTGAGGGGAAGGCTTCGGGGAAGGGTTAGAGTTAGGGTTCGGGCTAGGGTTAGGGTTAGGGGACGGGGACGGTTTAGGGTCCAGGTGAGTGTACGACAACGGTTTAGGGGGAGCGTACGTGTGTGGGCGCGGGTTAGTGTGAGCTTACGGGTTAGGATTAGGGGACGGGTGCGGGGAAGACTTCGGGGAAGGGTTAGGGTTAGGGTTCAGGCTAGGGTTAGGGTTAGGGGACAGGGATGGTTTAGGGTCCAGGTGAGGGTACGACAACGGTTTAGGGGGAGCGTACGTGTGAGGGCGCGGGTTAGTGTGAGCGTACGGGTTGGGATTAGGGAACGGGTGACGGGACGGCTTCGGGGAAGTGTTAGGGTTAGTGTTCGGGCTAGGGTTAGGGTTAGGGGACGGGTACGGTTTAGGGTCCAGGTGAGGGTACGACAACGCTTTAGGGGGAGCGTACGTGTGAGGGCGTGGGTTAGTGTGAGCGTACGGGTTAGGATTAGAGGACGGGTGAGGGGAAGGCTTCGGGGAAGGGTTAGGGTTAGGGTTCGGGCTAGGGTTAGGGTTAGGGTAAGGGGACGGTTTAGTGTCCAGGTGAGGGTACGACAACGGTTTAGGGGGAGAATACGTGTGAGGGCGCGGGTTAGTATGAGCGTACGGGTTAGGGTTAGGAGACGGGTGAGGGGAAGGCTTCGGGGAAGTGTTAGGGTTAGGGTTCGGGCTAGGGTTAGGGTTAGGGGACGGGGACGGTTTAGGGTCCAGGTGAGGGTACGACAACGGTTTAGGGGGAGCGTACGTGTGAGGGCGCAGGTTAGTGTGAGCGTACGGGTTAGGATTAGGGGACGGGTGAGGGGAAGGCTTCGGGGAAGGGTGAGGGTTAGGGTTCGGGCTAGGGTTAGGGTTAGGGGACGGGGACAGTTTAGGGTCCAGGTGAGGGTACGACAACAGTTTAGGGTGAGCGTACGTGTGAGGGCACGGTTTAGTGTGAGCGTACGGGTTAGGATTAGGGGACGGGTGAGGGGAAGGCTTCGGGGAAGGGTTAGGTTTAGGGTTCGGGCTAGGGTTAGGGTTAGGGTACGGGGACGATTTAGGGTCCAGGTGAGGGGACGACAATGGTTTAGGGGGAGCGTACGTGTGAGAGCGCGGGTTAGTGTGAGGGTACGGGTTAGGATTAGAGGACGGGTGAGGGGAAGGCTTCGGGGAAGGGTTAGAGTTAGGGTTCGGGCTAGGGTTAGGGTTAGGGGACGGGGACGGTTTAGGGTCCAGGTGAGGGTACGACAACGGTTTAGGGGGTGCGTAAGTGTGAAGTCGTGGGTTAGTGTGAGCGTCCGGGTTAGGATTAGGGGACGGGTGAGGGGAAGGCTTTGGGGAAGGGTTCGGGTTAGGGTTCGGGCTAGGGTTAGGTTTAGGGGACGGGGACGGTTTAGGGTCCATTTGAGAGTAAGACAGCGCTTTAGGGGGAGGGTACGTGTGAGGGCGCGGGTTAGTTTGAGCCTACGGTTTAGGATTAGGGGACGGGTGAGGGGAAGGCTTCGGGGAAGGTTTAGCGTTAGGGTTCGGGCTAGGGTTAGCGTTAGGGGACAGGGACAGTTTAGGTTGCAGGTGAGGGTACGACAACGCTTTAGGGGGAGCGTACATGTGAGGGCGCGGGTTAGTGTGAGCGTACGGGTTAGGATTAGGGGACGGGTGAGGGGAAGGCTTCGGGGAAGTGTTAGGGTTAGGGTTCGGGCTATTGTTAGGGTTAGGGGACGGGGACGGTTTAGGGTCCAGGTGAGGGTACGACAACGCTTTAGGGGGAGGGTACGTGTGAGGGCGCGGGTTAGTGTGAGCGTACGGGTTAGGATTAGGGGACAGGTGAGGGGAAGACTTCGGGGAGGACTTAGGGTTAGGGTTCGGGCTAGGGTTAGGGTTAGGGGACGGGGACGGTTTACGGTCCAGGTGAGGTTACGACAACGGTTTACGGGGAGCGTACGTGTGAGGGCGCGGGTTAGTGTGAGCGTATGCGTTAGGATTAGGGGACGGGTGAGGGGAAGGCTTTGGGGAAGGGTTAGGGTTAGGGTTCGGGCTAGGGTTAGGGTTAGGGGATGGGGACGGTTTAGGGTCCAGGTGAGGGTACGACAACAGTTTAGGGGGAGCGTACGTGTGAGGGCGCGGGTTACTGTGAGCGTTTGGGTTAGGTTTAGGGGACGGGTGAGGGGAAGGCATCGGGGAAGGGTTAGGTTTAGGGTTAGGGCTAGGGTTAGGGTTAGGGGACGGGGACGGTTTAGGGTCCAGGTGAGGGTACGAATATGGTTTAGGGGGAGCGTACGTGTGAGGGCGTAGGTTAGTGTGAGCGTACAGGTTAGGATTAGGGGACGGGTGAGGGGAAGGCTTCAGGGAAGGGTTAGGGTTAGGGTTCGGGCTAGGGTTAGGGTTAGGGGACGGGGACCATTTTGGCTCCAGGTGAGGGTACCACAATGGTTTAGGGGGAGTGTACGTGTGAGGGCGCGGGTTAGTGTGAGCGTACGGGTTAGGATTAGGGGACGGGTGAGGGGAAGGCTTCGGGGAAGTGTTACGTTTAGGGTTCGGGCTAGGGTTAGGGTTAGGGGACGCGGACGGTTTAGGGTGCAGGTGAGGGTACGACAACGGTTTAGGGGGAGCGTACGTGTGTGGGCGCGGGTTAGTGTGAGCTTACGGGTTAGGATTAGGGGACGGGTGAGGGGAAGACTTCGGGGAAGGGTTAGGGTTAGGGTTCAGGCTAGGGTTAGGTTTAGGGGACAGGGATGGTTTAGGGTCCAGGTGAGGGTACGACAACGGTTTAGGGGGAGCGTACGTGTGAGGGCGCGGGTTAGTGTGAGCGTACGGGTTAGGATTAGGGAACGGGTGAGGGGACGGCTTCGGGGAAGTGTTAGGGTTAGTGTTCGGGGTAGGGTTAGGGTTAGGGGACGGGTACGGTTTAGGGTCCAGGTGAGGGTACGACAACGCTTTAGGGGGAGCGTACGTGTGAGGGCGTGGGTTAGTGTGAGCGTACGGGTTAGGATTAGGGGACGGGTGAGGGGAAGGCTTCGGGGAAGGGTTAGGGTTAGGGTTCGGGCTAGGGTTAGGGTTAGGGTAAGGGGACGGTTTAGTGTCCAGGTGAGGGTACGACAACGGTTTAGGGGGAGAATACGTGTGAGGGCGCGGTTTAGTATGAGCGTACGGGTTAGGGTTAGGAGACGGGTGAGGGGAAGGCTTCGGGGAAGTGTTAGGGTTAGTGTTCCGGCTAGGGTTAGGGTTAGGGGACGGGGAAGGTTTAGGGTCCAGGTGAGGGTACGACAACGGTTTAGGGGGAGCGTACGTGTGAGGGCGCAGGTTAGTGTGAGCGTACGGGTTAGGATTAGGGGACGGGTGAGGGGAAGGCTTCGGGGAAGTGTTAGGGTTTGGGTTCGGGCTAGGGTTAGGGTTAGGGGACGGGGACAGTTTAGGGTCCAGTTGAGGGTACGACAACGGTTTAGGGGGAGCGTACATGTGAGGGCACGGGTTAGTGTGAGCGTACGAGTTAGGATTAGGGGACGGGTGAGGGGAAGGCTTCGGGGAAGGGTTAGGGTTAGGGTTTGGGCTAGGGTTAGGGTTAGGGGAAGGGGAAGGTTTAGGGTCCAGGTGAGGGTACGACAATGGTTTAGGGGGAGAATACGTGTGAGGGCGCGGGTTAGTGTGAGCGTACGGGTTAGGATTAGGGGAGGGGTGAGGGGAAGGCTTCGGGGAAGGGTTAGGGTTAGGGTTCGGGCTAGGGTTAGGGTTAGGGGACGGGGACGGTTTAGGGTCCAGGTGAGGGTACGACAACGCTTTAGGGGGAGCGAATGTGTGAGGGTGCGGGTTAGTATGAGCGTATGGGTTAGGATTAGGGGACGGGTGAGGGGAAGGCTTCGGGGAAGGGTTAGGGTTAGGGTTCGGGGTAGGGTTAGGGTTAGGGGATGGGGACGGTTTAGGGTCCAGGTGAGTGTACGACAACAGTTTAGGGGGAGCGTACCTGTGAGGGCGCGGGTTAGTGTGAGCGTATGGGTTAGGATTAGGGGACGGGTGAGGGGAAGGCTTCGGGGAAGTGTTAGGTTTAGGGTTCGGGCTAGGGTTAGGGTTAGGGGACGGGGACGGTTTAGGGTCCAGGTGAGGGTACGAATATGATTTAGGGGGAGCGTACGTGTGAGGGCGTAGGTTAGTGTGAGCGTACAGGTTAGGATTAGGAGACGGGTGAGGGGAAGGCTTCGGGGAAGGGTTAGGGTTAGGGTTCGGGCTAGGGTTAGGGTTAGGGGACAGGGACCGTTTTGGCTCCAGGTGAGGGTACGACAATGGTTTAGGGGGAGTGTACGTGTGAGGGCGCGGGTTAGTGTGAGCGTACGGGTTAGGATTAGGGGACGGGTGAGGGGAAGGCTTCGGGGAAGTGTTACGTTTAGGGTTCGGGCTAGGGTTAGGGTTAGGGGACGGGGACGATTTAGGGTCCAGGTGAGGGTACGACAAAGGTTTAGGGGGTGCGTAAGTGTGAAGTCGTGGGTTAGTGTGAGCGTCCGGGTTAGGATTAGGGGACGGGTGAGGGGAAGGCTTCGGGGAAGGGTTCGGGTTAGGGTTCGGGCTAGGGTTAGGTTTAGGGGACGGGGACGGTTTAGGGTCCAGGTGAGGGTACGACAACGGTTTAGGGGGAGCGTACGGGTGAGGGCGCGGGTTAGTGTGAGGGTACGGGTTAGGATTAGAGGACGAGTGAGGGGAAGGCTTCGGGGAAGGGTTAGAGTTAGGGTTCGGGCTAGGGTTAGGGTTAGGGGACGGGGACGTTTTAGGGTTCAGGTGAGGGTACGACAACGGTTTAGGGGGAGCGTACGTGTGAGGGCGCGGGTTAGTGTGAGCGTACGGGTTAGGATTAGGGGATGGGTGAGGGGAAGGCTTCGGGGAAGTGTTAGGTTTAGGGTTCGGGTTAGGGTTAGGGTTAGGGGACGGGGACGGTTTAGGGTCCATGTGAGGGTACGACAACGGTTTAGGGGGAGCGTATGGGTGAGGGCGCGGGTTAGTGTGAGGGTACGGGTTAGGATTAGATGACGGGTGAGGGGAAGGCTTCGGGGAAGGGTTAGAGTTAGGGTTCGGTCTAGGGTTAGGGTTAGGGGACGGGGACGGTTTAGGGTCCAGGTGAGGGTACGACAACGGTTTAGGTGGAGCGTAAGTGTGAAGTCGTGGGTTAGTGTGAGCGTCCGGGTTAGGATTAGGGGACGGGTGAGGGGAAGGCTTCGGGGAAGGGTTAGGGTTAGGGTTCGGGCTAGGGTTAGGGTTAGGGGATGGGGACGGTTGAGGGTCCAGGTGAGGGTACGACAACAGTTTAGGGGGAGCGTACGTGTGAGGGCGCGGGTTACTGTGAGCGTTTGGGTTAGGTTTAGGGGACGGGTGAGGGGAAGGCATCGGGGAAGGGTTGGGTTTAGGGTTAGGGCTAGGGTTAGGGTTAGGGGACGGGGACGGTTTAGGGTCCAGGTGAGGGTACGAATATGGTTTAGGGGGAGCGTACGTGTGACGGCGTAGGTTAGTGTGAGCGTACAGGTTAGGATTAGGGGACGGGTGAGGGGAAGGCT
This sequence comes from Leucopleurus acutus, assembly GCF_964270905.1. NCBI lineage: Eukaryota > Metazoa > Chordata > Mammalia > Artiodactyla > Delphinidae > Leucopleurus > Leucopleurus acutus. Next base: position 385,571 of record NW_028139168.1, read on the forward strand.
TCAGGGAAGGGTTAGGGTTAGGGTTCGGGCTAGGGTTAGGGTTAGGGGACGGGGATCATTTTGGCTCCAGGTGAGGGTACGACAATGGTTTAGGGGGAGTGTACGTGTGAGGGCGCGGGTTAGTGTGAGCGTACGGGTTAGGATTAGGGGACGGGTGAGGGGAAGGCTTCGGGGAAGTGTTACGTTTAGGGTTCGGGCTAGGGTTCGGGTTAGGGGACGGGGACGGTTTAGGGTCCAGGTGAGGGTACGACAAAGGTTTAGGGGGTGCGTAAGTGTGAAGTCGTGGGTTAGTGTGAGCGTCCGGGTTAGGATTATGGGACGGGTGAGGGGAAGGCTTCGGGGAAGGGTTCGGGTTAGGGTTCGGGCTAGGGTTAGGTTTAGGGGACGGGGACGGTTTAGGGTCCAGGTGAGGGTACGACAACGGTTTAGGGGGAGCGTACGGGTGAGGGCGCGGGTTAGTGTGAGGGTACGGGTTAGGATTAGAGGACGAGTGAGGGGAAGGCTTCGGGGAAGGGTTAGAGTTAGGGTTTGGGCTAGGGTTAGGGTTAGGGGACGGGGACGGTTTAGGGTCCAGGTGAGGGTACGACAACGGTTTAGGGGGAGCGTACGTGTGTGGGCGCGGGTTAGTGTGAGCTTACGGGTTAGGATTAGGGGACGGGTGCGGGGAAGACTTCGGGGAAGGGTTAGGGTTAGGGTTCAGGCTAGGGTTAGGGTTAGGGGACAGGGATGGTTTAGGGTCCAGGTGAGGGTACGACAACGGTTTAGGGGGAGCGTACGTGTGAGGGCGCGGGTTAGTGTGAGCGTACGGGTTAGGATTAGGGAACGGGTGAGGGGACGGTTTCGGGGAAGTGTTAGGGTTAGTGTTCGGGCTAGGGTTAGGGTTAGGGGACGGGTACGGTTTAGGGTCCAGGTGAGGGTACGACAACGCTTTAGGGGGAGCGTACGTGTGAGGGCGTGGGTTAATGTGAGCGAACGGGTTAGGATTAGGGGACGGGTGAGGGGAAGGCTTCGGGGAAGGGTTAGGGTTAGGGTTCGGGCTAGGGTTAGGGTTAGGGTAAGGGGACGGTTTAGTGTCCAGGTGAGGGTACGACAACAGTTTAGGGGGAGAATACGTGTGAGGGCGCGGGTTAGTATGAGCGTACGGGTTAGGGTTAGGAGACGGGTGAGGGGAAGGCTTCGGGGAAGTGTTAGGGTTAGGGTTCGGGCTAGGGTTAGGGTTAGGGGACGGGGACGGTTTAGGGTCCAGGTGAGGGTACGACAAAGGTTTAGGGGGAGCGTACGTGTGAGGGCGCAGGTTAGTGTGAGCGTACGGGTTAGGATTAGGGGACGGGTGAGGGGAAGGCTTCGGGGAATGGTTAGGGTTAGGGTTCGGGCTAGGGTTAGGGTTAGGGGACGGGGACAGTTTAGGGTCCAGGTGAGGGTACGACAACAGTTTAGGGTTAGCGTACGTGTGAGGGCACGGGTTAGTGTGAGCGTACGGGTTAGGATTAGGGGACGGGTGAGGGGAAGGCTTCGGGGAAGCGTTAGGTTTAGGGTTCGGGCTAGGGTTAGGGTTAGGGTACGGGGACGATTTAGGGTCCAGGAGAGGGGACGACAATGGTTTAGGGGGAGCGTACGTGTGAGGGCGCGGGTTAGTGTGAGGGTACGGGTTAGGATTAGAGGACGGGTGAGGGGAAGGCTTCGGGGAAGGGTTAGAGTTAGGGTTCGGGCTAGGGTTAGGGTTAGGGGACGGGGACGGTTTAGGGTCCAGGTGAAGGTACGACAACGGTTTAGGGGGTGCGTTAGTGTGAAGTCGTGGGTTAGTGTGAGCGTCCGGGTTAGGATTAGGGGACGGGTGAGGGGAAGGCTTCGGGGAAGGGTTCGGGTTAGGGTTCGGGCTAGGGTTAGGTTTAGGGGACGGGGACGGTTTAGGGTCCAGGTGAGGGTACGAATATGGTTTAGGGGGAGCGTACGTGTGAGGGCGTAGGTTAGTGTGAGCGTACAGGTTAGGATTAGGAGACGGGTGAGGGGAAGGCTTCGGGGAAGGGTTAGGGTTAGGGTTCGGGCTAGGGTTAGGGTTAGGGGACAGGGACCGTTTTGGCTCCAGGTGAGGGTACGACAATGGTTTAGGGGGAGTGTACGTGTGAGGGCGCGGGTTAGTGTGAGCGTCCGGGTTAGGATTAGGGGACGGGTGAGGGGAAGGCTTCGGGGAAGGGTTTGGGTTAGGGTTCGGGCTAGGGTTAGGGTTAGGGGATGGGGACGGTTGAGGGTCCAGGTGAGGGTACGACAACAGTTTAGGGGGAGCGTACGTGTGAGGGCGAGGGTTACTGTGAGCGTTTAGGTTAGGTTTAGGGTACGGGTGAGGGGAAGGCATCGGGGAAGGGTTGGGTTTAGGGTTAGGGCTAGGGTTAGGGTTAGGGGACGGGGACGGTTTAGGGTCCAGGTGAGGGTACGAATATGGTTTAGGGGGAGCGTACGTGTGACGGCGTAGGTTAGTGTGAGCGTACAGGTTAGGATTAGGGGACGGGTGAGGGGAAGGCTTCAGGGAAGGGTTAGGGTTAGGGTTCGGGCTAGGGTTAGGGTTAGGGGACGGGGATCATTTTGGCTCCAGGTGAGGGTACGACAATGGTTTAGGGGGAGTGTACGTGTGAGGGCGCGGGTTAGTGTGAGCGTACGGGTTAGGATTAGGGGACGGGTGAGGGGAAGGCTTCGGGGAAGTGTTACGTTTAGGGTTCGGGCTAGGGTTAGGGTTAGGGGACGGGGACGGTTTAGGGTCCAGGTGAGGGTACGACAAAGGTTTAGGGGGTGCGTAAGTGTGAAGTCGTGGGTTAGTGTGAGCGTCCGGTTTGGGATTAGGGGACGGGTGAGGGGAAGGCTTCGGGGAAGGGTTCGGGTTAGGGTTCGGGCTAGGGTTAGGTTTAGGGGACGGGGACGGTTTAGGGTCCAGGTGAGGGTACGACAACGGTTTATGGGGAGCGTACGGGTGAGGGCGCGGGTTAGTGTGAGGGTACGGGTTAGGATTAGAGGACGAGTGAGGGGAAGGCTTCGGGGAAGGGTTAGAGTTAGGGTTCGGTCTAGGGTTAGGGTTAGGGGACGGGGACGGTTTAGGGTGCAGGTAAGTGTACGACAGTGCTTTAGGGAGAGCGTACGTGTGAGGGCGTGGGTTATTGTGAGCGTACGGGTTAGGATTAGGGGACGGGTGAGGGGAAGGCTTCGGGGAAGGGTTAGGGTTAGGGTTCGGGCTAGGGTTAGGGTTAGGGATCGGGGACGGTTTAGGGTCCAGGTGAGGGTACAACAACGGTTTAGGGGGAGCGTAGGTGTGTGGGCGCGGGTTAGTGTGAGCGTACGGGTTAGGATTAGGGGACGGGTGAGGGGAAGACTTCGGGGAAGTGTTAGGGTTAGGGTTCAGGCTAGGGTTAGGGTTAGGGGACAGGGATGGTTTAGGGTCCAGGTGAGGGTACGACAACGGTTTAGGGGGAGCGTACGTGTGAGGGCCCGGGTTAGTGTGAGCGTACGGGTTAGGATTAGGGGACGGGTGAGGGGAAGGATTCGGGGAAGTGTTAGGGTTAGGGTTCGGGCTAGGTTTAGGGTTAGGGGAAGGGGACGGTTTAGGGTCCAGGTGAGGGTACGACAAAGCTTTAGGGGGAGCGTACGTGTGAGGGCGCGGGTTAGTGTTAGCGTACAGGTTAGTATTAGGGGACGGGTGAGGGGAAGGCATCGGGGAAGGGTTAGGGTTAGGGTTCGGGCTAGGGTTAGGGTTAGGGGAAGGGGACGGTTTAGGGTCCAGGTGAGGGTACGACAACGGTTTAGGGGGAGAATACGTGTGAGGGCGCGGGTTAATGTGAGCGTACGGGTTAGGGTTAGGGGACGGGTGAGGGGAAGGCTTCGGGGAAGTGTTAGGGTTAGGGTTCGGGCTAGGGTTAGGGTTAGGGGACGGGGACGGTTTAGGATCCAGGTGAGGGTACGACAACCGTTTAGGGGCAGCGTACGTGTGAGGGCGCGGGTTAATGTGAGCGTATGGGTTAGGATTAGGGGACGGGTGAGGTGAAGGCTTCAGGGAAGGGTTAGGGTTAGGGTTCGGGCTAGGGTTAGGGTTAGGGGACGGGGACCGTTTTGGCTCCAGGTGAGGGTACGACAATGGTTTAGGGGGAGTGTACGTGTGAGGGCGCGGGTAAGTGTGAGCGTACGGGTTAGGATTAGGGGACGGTTGAGGGGAAGGCTTCGGGGAAGTGTTACGTTTAGGATTCGGGCTAGGGTTAGGGTTAGGGGACGGGGACGTTTTAGGGTCCAGGTGAGGGTACGACAACGGTTTAGGGGGAGCGTACGTGTGAGGGCGCGGGTTAGTGTGAGCGTACGGGTTAGGATTAGGGGATGGGTGAGGGGAAGGCTTCGGGGAAGTGTTAGGTTTAGGGTTCGGGTTAGGGTTAGGGTTAGGGGACGGGGACGGTTTAGGGTCCAGGTGAGGGTACGACAACGGTTTAGGGGGAGCGTATGGGTGAGGGCGCGGGTTAGTGTGAGGGTACGGGTTAGGATTAGATGACGGGTGAGGGGAAGGCTTCGGGGAAGGGTTAGAGTTAGGGTTCGGTCTAGGGTTAGGGTTAGGGGACGGGGACGGTTTAGGGTCCAGGTGAGGGTACGACAACGGTTTAGGGGGAGCGTAAGTGTGAAGTCGTGGGTTAGTGTGAGCGGCCGGGTTAGGATTAGGAGATGGGTGAGGGGAAGGCTTCGGGGAAGTGTTACGTTTAGGGTTCGGGCTAGGGTTAGGGTTAGGGGACGGGGACGGTTTAGGGTCCAGGTGAGGGTACGACAAAGGTTTAGGGGGTGCGTAAGTGTGAAGTCGTGGGTTAGTGTGAGCGTCCGGGTTAGGATTAGGGGACGGGTGAGGGGAAGGCTTCGGGGAAGGGTTCGGGTTAGGGTTCGGGCTAGGGTTAGGTTTAGGGGACGGGGACGGTTTAGGGTCCAGGTGAGGGTACGACAACGGTTTAGGGGGAGCGTACGGGTGAGGGCGCGGGTTAGTGTGAGGGTACGGGTTAGGATTAGAGGACGAGTGAGGGGAAGGCTTCGGGGAAGGGTTAGAGTTAGGGTTCGGGCTAGGGTTAGGGTTAGGGGACGGGGACGGTTTAGGGTCCAGGTGAGTGTACGACAACGGTTTAGGGGGAGCGTACGTGTGTGGGCGCGGGTTAGTGTGAGCTTACGGGTTAGGATTAGGGGACGGGTGCGGGGAAGACTTCGGGGAAGGGTTAGGGTTAGGGTTCAGGCTAGGGTTAGGGTTAGGGGACAGGGATGGTTTAGGGTCCAGGTGAGGGTACGACAACGGTTTAGGGGGAGCGTACGTGTGAGGGCGCGGGTTAGTGTGAGCGTACGGGTTAGGATTAGGGAACGGGTGACGGGACGGCTTCGGGGAAGTGTTAGGGTTAGTGTTCGGGCTAGGGTTAGGGTTAGGGGACGGGTACGGTTTAGGGTCCAGGTGAGGGTACGACAACGCTTTAGGGGGAGCGTACGTGTGAGGGCGTGGGTTAGTGTGAGCGTACGGGTTAGGATTAGAGGACGGGTGAGGGGAAGGCTTCGGGGAAGGGTTAGGGTTAGGGTTCGGGCTAGGGTTAGGGTTAGGGTAAGGGGACGGTTTAGTGTCCAGGTGAGGGTACGACAACGGTTTAGGGGGAGAATACGTGTGAGGGCGCGGGTTAGTATGAGCGTACGGGTTAGGGTTAGGAGACGGGTGAGGGGAAGGCTTCGGGGAAGTGTTAGGGTTAGGGTTCGGGCTAGGGTTAGGGTTAGGGGACGGGGACGGTTTAGGGTCCAGGTGAGGGTACGACAACGGTTTAGGGGGAGCGTACGTGTGAGGGCGCAGGTTAGTGTGAGCGTACGGGTTAGGATTAGGGGACGGGTGAGGGGAAGGCTTCGGGGAAGGGTGAGGGTTAGGGTTCGGGCTAGGGTTAGGGTTAGGGGACGGGGACAGTTTAGGGTCCAGGTGAGGGTACGACAACAGTTTAGGGTGAGCGTACGTGTGAGGGCACGGTTTAGTGTGAGCGTACGGGTTAGGATTAGGGGACGGGTGAGGGGAAGGCTTCGGGGAAGGGTTAGGTTTAGGGTTCGGGCTAGGGTTAGGGTTAGGGTACGGGGACGATTTAGGGTCCAGGTGAGGGGACGACAATGGTTTAGGGGGAGCGTACGTGTGAGAGCGCGGGTTAGTGTGAGGGTACGGGTTAGGATTAGAGGACGGGTGAGGGGAAGGCTTCGGGGAAGGGTTAGAGTTAGGGTTCGGGCTAGGGTTAGGGTTAGGGGACGGGGACGGTTTAGGGTCCAGGTGAGGGTACGACAACGGTTTAGGGGGTGCGTAAGTGTGAAGTCGTGGGTTAGTGTGAGCGTCCGGGTTAGGATTAGGGGACGGGTGAGGGGAAGGCTTTGGGGAAGGGTTCGGGTTAGGGTTCGGGCTAGGGTTAGGTTTAGGGGACGGGGACGGTTTAGGGTCCATTTGAGAGTAAGACAGCGCTTTAGGGGGAGGGTACGTGTGAGGGCGCGGGTTAGTTTGAGCCTACGGTTTAGGATTAGGGGACGGGTGAGGGGAAGGCTTCGGGGAAGGTTTAGCGTTAGGGTTCGGGCTAGGGTTAGCGTTAGGGGACAGGGACAGTTTAGGTTGCAGGTGAGGGTACGCCAACGCTTTAGGGGGAGCGTACATGTGAGGGCGCGGGTTAGTGTGAGCGTACGGGTTAGGATTAGGGGACGGGTGAGGGGAAGGCTTCGGGGAAGTGTTAGGGTTAGGGTTCGGGCTATTGTTAGGGTTAGGGGACGGGGACGGTTTAGGGTCCAGGTGAGGGTACGACAACGCTTTAGGGGGAGGGTACGTGTGAGGGCGCGGGTTAGTGTGAGCGTACGGGTTAGGATTAGGGGACAGGTGAGGGGAAGACTTCGGGGAGGACTTAGGGTTAGGGTTCGGGCTAGGGTTAGGGTTAGGGGACGGGGACGGTTTACGGTCCAGGTGAGGTTACGACAACGGTTTACGGGGAGCGTACGTGTGAGGGCGCGGGTTAGTGTGAGCGTATGCGTTAGGATTAGGGGACGGGTGAGGGGAAGGCTTTGGGGAAGGGTTAGGGTTAGGGTTCGGGCTAGGGTTAGGGTTAGGGGATGGGGACGGTTTAGGGTCCAGGTGAGGGTACGACAACAGTTTAGGGGGAGCGTACGTGTGAGGGCGCGGGTTACTGTGAGCGTTTGGGTTAGGTTTAGGGGACGAGTGAGGGGAAGGCATCGGGGAAGGGTTAGGTTTAGGGTTAGGGCTAGGGTTAGGGTTAGGGCACGGGGACGGTTTAGGGTCCAGGTGAGGGTACGAATATGGTTTAGGGGGAGCGTACGTGTGAGGGCGTAGGTTAGTGTGAGCGTACAGGTTAGGATTAGGGGACGGGTGAGGGGAAGGCTTCAGGGAAGGGTTAGGGTTAGGGTTCGGGCTAGGGTTAGGGTTAGGGGACGGGGACCATTTTGGCTCCAGGTGAGGGTACCACAATGGTTTAGGGGGAGTGTACGTGTGAGGGCGCGGGTTAGTGTGAGCGTACGGGTTAGGATTAGGGGACGGGTGAGGGGAAGGCTTCGGGGAAGTGTTACGTTTAGGGTTCGGGCTAGGGTTAGGGTTAGGGGACGCGGACGGTTTAGGGTGCAGGTGAGGGTACGACAACGGTTTAGGGGGAGCGTACGTGTGTGGGCGCGGGTTAGTGTGAGCTTACGGGTTAGGATTAGGGGACGGGTGAGGGGAAGACTTCGGGGAAGGGTTAGGGTTAGGGTTCAGGCTAGGGTTAGGTTTAGGGGACAGGGATGGTTTAGGGTCCAGGTGAGGGTACGACAACGGTTTAGGGGGAGCGTACGTGTGAGGGCGCGGGTTAGTGTGAGCGTACGGGTTAGGATTAGGGAACGGGTGAGGGGACGGCTTCGGGGAAGTGTTAGGGTTAGTGTTCGGGGTAGGGTTAGGGTTAGGGGACGGGTACGGTTTAGGGTCCAGGTGAGGGTACGACAACGCTTTAGGGGGAGCGTACGTGTGAGGGCGTGGGTTAGTGTGAGCGTACGGGTTAGGATTAGGGGACGGGTGAGGGGAAGGCTTCGGGGAAGGGTTAGGGTTAGGGTTCGGGCTAGGGTTAGGGTTAGGGTAAGGGGACGGTTTAGTGTCCAGGTGAGGGTACGACAACGGTTTAGGGGGAGAATACGTGTGAGGGCGCGGTTTAGTATGAGCGTACGGGTTAGGGTTAGGAGACGGGTGAGGGGAAGGCTTCGGGGAAGTGTTAGGGTTAGTGTTCCGGCTAGGGTTAGGGTTAGGGGACGGGGAAGGTTTAGGGTCCAGGTGAGGGTACGACAACGGTTTAGGGGGAGCGTACGTGTGAGGGCGCAGGTTAGTGTGAGCGTACGGGTTAGGATTAGGGGACGGGTGAGGGGAAGGCTTCGGGGAAGTGTTAGGGTTTGGGTTCGGGCTAGGGTTAGGGTTAGGGGACGGGGACAGTTTAGGGTCCAGTTGAGGGTACGACAACGGTTTAGGGGGAGCGTACATGTGAGGGCACGGGTTAGTGTGAGCGTACGAGTTAGGATTAGGGGACGGGTGAGGGGAAGGCTTCGGGGAAGGGTTAGGGTTAGGGTTTGGGCTAGGGTTAGGGTTAGGGGAAGGGGAAGGTTTAGGGTCCAGGTGAGGGTACGACAATGGTTTAGGGGGAGAATACGTGTGAGGGCGCGGGTTAGTGTGAGCGTACGGGTTAGGATTAGGGGAGGGGTGAGGGGAAGGCTTCGGGGAAGGGTTAGGGTTAGGGTTCGGGCTAGGGTTAGGGTTAGGGGACGGGGACGGTTTAGGGTCCAGGTGAGGGTACGACAACGCTTTAGGGGGAGCGAATGTGTGAGGGTGCGGGTTAGTATGAGCGTATGGGTTAGGATTAGGGGACGGGTGAGGGGAAGGCTTCGGGGAAGGGTTAGGGTTAGGGTTCGGGGTAGGGTTAGGGTTAGGGGATGGGGACGGTTTAGGGTCCAGGTGAGTGTACGACAACAGTTTAGGGGGAGCGTACCTGTGAGGGCGCGGGTTAGTGTGAGCGTATGGGTTAGGATTAGGGGACGGGTGAGGGGAAGGCTTCGGGGAAGTGTTAGGTTTAGGGTTCGGGCTAGGGTTAGGGTTAGGGGACGGGGACGGTTTAGGGTCCAGGTGAGGGTACGAATATGATTTAGGGGGAGCGTACGTGTGAGGGCGTAGGTTAGTGTGAGCGTACAGGTTAGGATTAGGAGACGGGTGAGGGGAAGGCTTCGGGGAAGGGTTAGGGTTAGGGTTCGGGCTAGGGTTAGGGTTAGGGGACAGGGACCGTTTTGGCTCCAGGTGAGGGTACGACAATGGTTTAGGGGGAGTGTACGTGTGAGGGCGCGGGTTAGTGTGAGCGTACGGGTTAGGATTAGGGGACGGGTGAGGGGAAGGCTTCGGGGAAGTGTTACGTTTAGGGTTCGGGCTAGGGTTAGGGTTAGGGGACGGGGACGATTTAGGGTCCAGGTGAGGGTACGACAAAGGTTTAGGGGGTGCGTAAGTGTGAAGTCGTGGGTTAGTGTGAGCGTCCGGGTTAGGATTAGGGGACGGGTGAGGGGAAGGCTTCGGGGAAGGGTTCGGGTTAGGGTTCGGGCTAGGGTTAGGTTTAGGGGACGGGGACGGTTTAGGGTCCAGGTGAGGGTACGACAACGGTTTAGGGGGAGCGTACGGGTGAGGGCGCGGGTTAGTGTGAGGGTACGGGTTAGGATTAGAGGACGAGTGAGGGGAAGGCTTCGGGGAAGGGTTAGAGTTAGGGTTCGGGCTAGGGTTAGGGTTAGGGGACGGGGACGTTTTAGGGTTCAGGTGAGGGTACGACAACGGTTTAGGGGGAGCGTACGTGTGAGGGCGCGGGTTAGTGTGAGCGTACGGGTTAGGATTAGGGGATGGGTGAGGGGAAGGCTTCGGGGAAGTGTTAGGTTTAGGGTTCGGGTTAGGGTTAGGGTTAGGGGACGGGGACGGTTTAGGGTCCATGTGAGGGTACGACAACGGTTTAGGGGGAGCGTATGGGTGAGGGCGCGGGTTAGTGTGAGGGTACGGGTTAGGATTAGATGACGGGTGAGGGGAAGGCTTCGGGGAAGGGTTAGAGTTAGGGTTCGGTCTAGGGTTAGGGTTAGGGGACGGGGACGGTTTAGGGTCCAGGTGAGGGTACGACAACGGTTTAGGTGGAGCGTAAGTGTGAAGTCGTGGGTTAGTGTGAGCGTCCGGGTTAGGATTAGGGGACGGGTGAGGGGAAGGCTTCGGGGAAGGGTTAGGGTTAGGGTTCGGGCTAGGGTTAGGGTTAGGGGATGGGGACGGTTGAGGGTCCAGGTGAGGGTACGACAACAGTTTAGGGGGAGCGTACGTGTGAGGGCGCGGGTTACTGTGAGCGTTTGGGTTAGGTTTAGGGGACGGGTGAGGGGAAGGCATCGGGGAAGGGTTGGGTTTAGGGTTAGGGCTAGGGTTAGGGTTAGGGGACGGGGACGGTTTAGGGTCCAGGTGAGGGTACGAATATGGTTTAGGGGGAGCGTACGTGTGACGGCGTAGGTTAGTGTGAGCGTACAGGTTAGGATTAGGGGACGGGTGAGGGGAAGGCTTCAGGGAAGGGTTAGGGTTAGGGTTCGGGCTAGGGTTAGGGTTAGGGGACGGGGATCATTTTGGCTCCAGGTGAGGGTACGACAATGGTTTAGGGGGAGTGTACGTGTGAGGGCGCGGGTTAGTGTGAGCGTACGGGTTAGGATTAGGGGACGGGTGAGGGGAAGGCTTCGGGGAAGTGTTACGTTTAGGGTTCGGGCTAGGGTTAGGGTTAGGGGACGGGGACGGTTTAGGGTCCAGGTGAGGGTACGACAAAGGTTTAGGGGGTGCGTAAGTGTGAAGTCGTGGGTTAGTGTGAGCGTCCGGGTTAGGATTATGGGACGGGTGAGGGGAAGGCTTCGGGGAAGGGTTCGGGTTAGGGTTCGGGCTAGGGTTAGGTTTAGGGGACGGGGACGGTTTAGGGTCCAGGTGAGGGTACGACAACGGTTTAGGGGGAGCGTACGGGTGAGGGCGCGGGTTAGTGTGAGGGTACGGGTTAGGATTAGAGGACGAGTGAGGGGAAGGCTTCGGGGAAGGGTTAGAGTTAGGGTTTGGGCTAGGGTTAGGGTTAGGGGACGGGGACGGTTTAGGGTCCAGGTGAGGGTACGACAACGGTTTAGGGGGAGCGTACGTGTGTGGGCGCGGGTTAGTGTGAGCTTACGGGTTAGGATTAGGGGACGGGTGCGGGGAAGACTTCGGGGAAGGGTTAGGGTTAGGGTTCAGGCTAGGGTTAGGGTTAGGGGACAGGGATGGTTTAGGGTCCAGGTGAGGGTACGACAACGGTTTAGGGGGAGCGTACGTGTGAGGGCGCGGGTTAGTGTGAGCGTACGGGTTAGGATTAGGGAACGGGTGAGGGGACGGCTTCGGGGAAGTGTTAGGGTTAGTGTTCGGGCTAGGGTTAGGGTTAGGGGACGGGTACGGTTTAGGGTCCAGGTGAGGGTACGACAACGCTTTAGGGGGAGCGTACGTGTGAGGGCGTGGGTTAATGTGAGCGAACGGGTTAGGATTAGGGGACGGGTGAGGGGAAGGCTTCGGGGAAGGGTTAGGGTTAGGGTTCGGGCTAGGGTTAGGGTTAGGGTAAGGGGACGGTTTAGTGTCCAGGTGAGGGTACGACAACAGTTTAGGGGGAGAATACGTGTGAGGGCGCGGGTTAGTATGAGCGTACGGGTTAGGGTTAGGAGACGGGTGAGGGGAAGGCTTCGGGGAAGTGTTAGGGTTAGGGTTCGGGCTAGGGTTAGGGTTAGGGGACGGGGACGGTTTAGGGTCCAGGTGAGGGTACGACAACGGTTTAGGGGGAGCGTACGTGTGAGGGCGCAGGTTAGTGTGAGCGTACGGGTTAGGATTAGGGGACGGGTGAGGGGAAGGCTTCGGGGAATGGTTAGGGTTAGGGTTCGGGCTAGGGTTAGGGTTAGGGGACGGGGAGAGTTTAGGGTCCAGGTGAGGGTACGACAACAGTTTAGGGTTAGCGTACGTGTGAGGGCACGGGTTAGTGTGAGCGTACGGGTTAGGATTAGGGGACGGGTGAGGGGAAGGCTTCGGGGAAGCGTTAGGTTTAGGGTTCGGGCTAGGGTTAGGGTTAGGGTACGGGGACGATTTAGGGTCCAGGAGAGGGGACGACAATGGTTTAGGGGGAGCGTACGTGTGAGGGCGCGGGTTAGTGTGAGGGTACGGGTTAGGATTAGAGGACGGGTGAGGGGAAGGCTTCGGGGAAGGGTTAGAGTTAGGGTTCGGGCTAGGGTTAGGGTTAGGGGACGGGGACGGTTTAGGGTCCAGGTGAAGGTACGACAACGGTTTAGGGGGTGCGTTAGTGTGAAGTCGTGGGTTAGTGTGAGCGTCCGGGTTAGGATTAGGGGACGGGTGAGGGGAAGGCTTCGGGGAAGGGTTCGGGTTAGGGTTCGGGCTAGGGTTAGGTTTAGGGGACGGGGACGGTTTAGGGTCCAGTTGAGAGTAAGACAGCGCTTTAGGGGGAGGGTACGTGTGAGGGCGCGGGTTAGTTTGAGCCTACGGTTTAGGATTAGGGGACGGGTGAGGGGAAGGCTTCGGGGAAGGTTTAGGGTTAGGGTTCGGGCTAGGGTTAGCGTTAGGGGACAGGAACAGTTTAGGTTGCAGGTGAGGGTACGACAACGCTTTAGGGGGAGCGTACATGTGAGGGCGCGGGTTAGTGTGAGCGTACGGGTTAGGATTAGGGGACGGGTGAGGGGAAGGCTTCGGGGAAGTGTTAGGGTTAGGGTTCGGGCTATTGTTAGGGTTAGGGGACGGGGACGGTTTAGGGTCCAGGTGAGGGTACGACAACGCTTTAGGGGGAGGGTACGTGTGAGGGCGCGGGTTAGTGTGAGCGTACGGGTTAGGATTAGGGGACGGGTGAGGGGAAGACTTCGGGGAGGACTTAGGGTTAGGGTTCGGGCTAGGGTTAGGGTTAGGGGACGGGGACGGTTTAGGGTCCAGGTGAGGTTACGACAACGGTTTACGGGGAGCGTACGTGTGAGGGCGTAGGTTAGTGTGAGCGTACAGGTTAGGATTAGGGGACGGGTGAGGGGAAGGCTTCAGGGAAGGGTTAGGGTTAGGGTTCGGGCTAGGGTTAGGGTTAGGGGACGGGGACCATTTTGGCTCCAGGTGAGGGTACGACAATGGTTTAGGGGGAGTGTACGTGTGAGCGCGCGGTTTAGTGTGAGCGTACGGGTTAGGATTAGGGGACGGGTGAGGGGAAGGCTTCGGGGAAGGGTTAGGGTTTGGGTTCGGGCTAGGGTTAGGGTTAGGGGACGGGGACAGTTTAGGGTCCAGTTGAGGGTACGACAACGGTTTAGGGGGAGCGTACATGTGAGGGCACGGGTTAGTGTGAGCGTACGAGTTAGGATTAGGGGACTGGTGAGGGTAAGGCTTCGGGGAAGGGTTAGGGTTAGGGTTTGGGCTAGGGTTAGGGTTAGGGGAAGGGGAAGGTTTAGGGTCCAGGTGAGGGTACAACAACGGTTTAGGGGGAGAATACGTGTGAGGGCGCGGGTTAGTGTGAGCGTACGGGTTAGGATTAGGGGACGGGTGAGGGGAAGGCTTCGGGGAAGGGTTAGGGTTAGGGTTCGGGCTAGGGTTAGGGTTAGGGGACGGGGACGGTTTAGGGTCCAGGTGAGGGTACGACAACGCTTTAGGGGGAGCGAATGTGTGAGGGTGCGGGTTAGTATGAGCGTACGGGTTAGGATTATGGGACGGGTGAGGGAAAGGCTTCGTGGAAAGGTTAGGGTTAGGGTTCGGGCTAGGGTTAGGGTTAGGGGACGGGGACCATTTAGGGTCCAGGTGAGGGCACGACAACGGTTTAGGGGGAGCGTACGTGTGAGGGCGCGAGTTAGTGTGAGCGTACGGGTTAGGATTAGGGGACGGGTGAGGGGAAGGCTTCGGGGAAGTGTTAGGGTTAGGGTTCGGGCTAGGGTTAGGGTTAGGGGACGGGGACGGTTTAGGGTCCAGGTGAGAGTACGACAACGCTTTAGGGGGAGCGTACGTGTGAGGGCGCGGGTTAGTGTGAGCGTACGGGTTAGGATTAGGGGACGGGTGAGGGGAATGCTTCGGGGAAGGGTTAAGGTTAGGGTTCGGACTAGGGTTAGGGTTAGGGGAAGGGGACGGTTTAGGGTCCAGTTGAGGGTACAACAACGGTTTAGGGGGAGAATACGTGTGAGGGCGCGGGTTAGTGTGAGCGTACGGGTTAGGGTTAGGGGACAGGTGAGGGGAAGGCTTCGGGGAAGTGTTAGGGTTAGGGTTCGGGCTATTGTTAGGGTTAGGGGACGGGGACGGTTTAGGGTCCAGGTGAGGGTACGACAACGGTTTAAGGGGAGCGTACGTGTGAGGGCGCAGGTTAGTGTGAGCGTACGGGTTAGGATTAGGGGACGTGTGAGGGGAAGGCTTCGGGGAAGGGTTAGGGTTAGGGTTCGGCTAGGGTTAGGGTTAGGGGACGGGGACGGTTTAGGGTCCAGTTGAGAGTAAGACAGTGCTTTAGGAGGAGGGTACGTGTGAGGGCGCGGGTTAGTGTGAGCCTACGGTTTAGGATTAGGGGACGGGTGAGGGGAAGGCTTCGGGGAAGGGTTAGGGTTAGGGTTCGGGCTAGGGTTAGCGTTAGGGGACAGGGACAGTTTACGTTGCAGGTGAGGGTAGGACAATGTTGTAGGGGGAGCATACATGTGAGGGCGCGGTTAGTGCGAGCGTACGGTTAGGATTAGGGGACGGGTGAGGGGAAGGCTTCGGGGAAGGGTTAGGGTTAGGGTTCGGGCTAGGGTTAGGGTTAGGGGAAGGGGACGGTTTAGGGTCCAGGTGAGGGTACGACAACGGTTTAGGGGGAGAATACGTGTGAGGGTGCGGGTTAGTGTGAGCGTACGGGTTAGGGTTAGGGGCCAGGTGAGGGGAAGGCTTCGGGGAAGTGTTAGGGTTAGGGTTCGGGCTACGGTTAGGATTAGGGGACGGGGACAGTTTAGGGTCCAGGTGAGGGTACGACAACGGTTTAGGGGGAGCGTACGTGTGAGGGCGCAGGTTAGTGTGAGCATACGGGTTAGGATTATGGGACGGGTGAGGGGAAGGCTTCGGGGAAGGGTTAGGGTTAGGGTTCGGGCTAGGGTTAGGGTTAGCGGACGGGGACGGTTCAGGGTCCAGGTGAGGGTACGATAACAGTTTTGGTTGAGAGTACGTGTGAGGGCGCGGGTTAGTGTGAGCGTACGGGTTAGGATTAGGGGACGGGTGAGGGGAAGGCTTCGGGGAAAGGTTAGGGTTAGGGTTCGGGATTAGGGTTAGGGTTAGGGGACGGGGACGGTTTAGGGTCCAGGTGAGGGTACGACAATGGTTTAGGGGGAGCGTACGTGTGAGGGCGTGGGTTAGTGTGAGCGTACGGGTTAGGATTAGGGGACGGGTGAGGGGAAGGCTTCGGGGAAAGGTTAGGGTTAGGGTTCGGGATTAGGGTTAGGGTTAGGGGACGGGGACGGTTTAGGGTCCAGGTGAGGGTACGACAACGCTTTAGGGGGAGCGAATGTGTGAGGGTGCGGGTTAGTATGAGCGTACGGGTTAGGATTATGGGACGGGTGAGGGGAAGGCTTCGTGGAAAGGTTAGGATTATGGTTCGGGCTAGGGTTAGGGTTAGGGGACGGGGACGATTTAGGGTCCAGGTGAGGGTTCGACAACGGTTTAGGGCGAGCGTACGTGTGAGGGCGCGAGTTAGTGTGAGCGTACGGGTTAGGATTAGGGGACGGGTGAGGGGAAGGCTTCGGGGAAGTGTTAGGGTTAGGGATCGGCCTAGGGTTAGGTTTAGGGGACGGGGACGGTTTAGGGTCCAGGTGAGGGTACGACAACGCTTTAGGGGGAGCGTACGTGTGAGGGAGCGGGTTAGTGTGAGCGTACGGGTTAGGATTAGGGGACGGGTGAGGGGAATGCTTCGGGGAAGGGTTAGGGTTAGGGTTCGGACTAGGTTTAGGGTTAGGGGAAGGGGACGGTTTAGGGTCCAGGTGAGGGTACGACAACGGTTTAGGGGGAGAATACGTGTGAGGGCGCGAGTTAGTGTGAGCGTACGGGTTAGGGTTAGGGGACAGGTGAGGGGAAGGCTTCGGGGAAGTGTTAGGGTTAGGGTTCGGGCTAGGGTTAGGGTTAGGGGACGGGGACGGTTTAGGGTCCAGGTGAGGGTACGACAACGGTTTAGGGGGAGCGTACATGTGAGGGCACGGGTTAGTGTGAGCGTACGGGTTAGGATTAGAGGAAGGGTGAGGGGAAGGCTTCGGGGAAGGGTTAGGGTTAGGGTTCGGGCTAGGGTTAGGGTTAGGGGACAGGGACGGTTTAGGGTCCAGTTGAGTGTAAGACAGCGCTTTAGGGGGAGGGTACGTGTGAGGGCATGGGTTAGTGTGAGCGTACGGTTTAGGATTAGGGGACGGGTGAGGGGAAGGCTTCGGGGAAGGGTTAGGGTTAGGGTTCGGGCTAGGGTTAGGGTTAGGGGACAGGGACGGTTTAGGGTCCAGGTGAGGGTACTACAACAGTTTAGGGGGAGCGTAAATGTGAGTGCGCAGGTTAGTGTGAGCGTACGGGTTAGGATTAGGGGACGGGTGAGGGGAAGGCTTCGGGGAAGGGTTAGGTTTAGGGTTCGGGCTAGGGTTAGGGTTAGGGGACGGGGACGGTTTAGGGTCCCGGTGAGGGTACGACAACGGTTTAGGGGGATCACACGTGTGAGGGCGCGGGTTAGTATGAGCGTACGGGTTAGGGTTAGGGGACGGGTGAGGGGAAGGCTTCGGGGAAGGGTTAGGGTTAGGGTTCGGGCTAGGGTTAGGGTTAGGGGACGGGGACGGTTTAGGGTCCAGGTGAGGGTACGACAACAGTTTAGGGGGAGCTTACGTTTGAGGGCGCGGGTTAGTGTGAGCGTACGGGTTAGGATTAAGGGACGGGTGAGGGGAAGGCTTCGGGGAAGGTTTAGGGTTAGGGTTCGGGCTAGGGTTAGCGTTAGGGGACAGGGACAGTTTAGGTTGCAGGTGAGGGTACGACAACGCTTTAGGGGGAGCGTACATGTGAGGGCGCTGGTTAGTGTGAGCGTACGGGTTAGGATTAGGGGACGGGTGAGGGGAAGGCTTCGGGGAAGTGTTAGGGTTAGGGTTCGGGCTAGGGTTAGGTTTAGGGGACGGGGATGGTTTATGGTCCAGGTGAGGGTACCACAACGGTTTAGGGGGAGCATACGTGTGTGGGCGCGGGTTAGTGTGAGCATACGGGTTAGGATTAGGGGACGGGTGAGGGGAAGGCTTCGGGGAAGGGTTAGGGTTAGGGTTCGGGCTAGGGTTAGGGTTAGGGGACAGGGATGGTTTAGGGTCCAGGTGAGGGTACGACAACGGTTTAGGGGTAGCGTACGCGTGAGGGCCCGGGATAGTGTGAGCGTACGGGTTAGGATTAGGGGACGGGTGAGGGGAAGGCTTCGGGGAAGGGTTAGGGTTAGGGTTCGGGCTAGGGTTAGGGTTAGGGGACGGGGACAGTTTAGGGTCCAGGTGAGGGTACGACAACAGTTTAGGGTTAGCGTACGTGTGAGGGCACGGGTTAGTGTGAGCGTACGGGTTAGGATTAGGGGACGGGTGAGGGGAAGGCTTCGGGGAAGCGTTAGGTTTAGGGTTCGGGCTAGGGTTAGGGTTAGGGTACGGGGACGATTTAGGGTCCAGGTGAGGGGACGACAATGGTTTAGGGGGAGCGTACGTGTGAGGGCGCGGGTTAGTGTGAGGGTACGGGTTAGGATTAGAGGACGGGTGAGGGGAAGGCTTCGGGGAAGGGTTAGAGTTAGGGTTCGGGCTAGGGTTAGGGTTAGGGGACGGGGACGGTTTAGGGTCCAGGTGAGGGTACGACAACGGTTTAGGGGGTGCGTTAGTGTGAAGTCGTGGGTTAGTGTGAGCGTCCGGGTTAGGATTAGGGGACGGGTGAGGGGAAGGCTTCGGGGAAGGGTTCGGGTTAGGGTTCGGGCTAGGGTTAGGTTTAGGGGACGGGGACGGTTTAGGGTCCAGTTGAGAGTAAGACAGCGCTTTAGGGGGAGGGTACGTGTGAGGGCGCGGGTTAGTTTGAGCCTACGGTTTAGGATTAGGGGACGGGTGAGGGGAAGGCTTCGGGGAAGGTTTAGGGTTAGGGTTCGGGCTAGGGTTAGCGTTAGGGGACAGGAACAGTTTAGGTTGCAGGTGAGGGTACGACAACGCTTTAGGGGGAGCGTACATGTGAGGGCGCGGGTTAGTGTGAGCGTACGGGTTAGGATTAGGGGACGGGTGAGGGGAAGGCTTCGGGGAAGTGTTAGGGTTAGGGTTCGGGCTATTGTTAGGGTTAGGGGACGGGGACGGTTTAGGGTCCAGGTGAGGGTACGACAACGCTTTAGGGGGAGGGTACGTGTGAGGGCGCGGGTTAGTGTGAGCGTACGGGTTAGGATTAGGGGACGGGTGAGGGGAAGACTTCGGGGAGGACTTAGGGTTAGGGTTCGGGCTAGGGTTAGGGTTAGGGGACGGGGACGATTTAGGGTCCAGGTGAGGGCACGACAACGGTTTAGGGGGAGCGTACGTGTGAGGGCGCGAGTTAGTGTGAGCGTACGGGTTAGGATTAGGGGACGGGTGAGGGGAAGGCTTCGGGGAAGTGTTAGGGTTAGGGTTCGGGCTAGGGTTAGGGTTAGGGGACGGGGACGGTTTAGGGTCCAGGTGAGAGTACGACAACGCTTTAGGTGGAGCGTACGTTTGAGGGCGCGGGTTAGTGTGAGCGTACGGGTTAGGATTAGGGGACGGGTGAGGGGAATGCTTCGGGGAAGGGTTAAGGTTAGGGTTCGGACTAGGGTTAGGGTTAGGGGAAGGGGACGGTTTAGGGTCCAGTTGAGGGTACAACAACGGTTTAGGGGGAGAATACGTGTGAGGGCGTGGGTTAGTGTGAGCGTACGGGTTAGGGTTAGGGGACAGGTGAGGGGAAGGCTTCGGGGAAGTGTTAGGGTTAGGGTTCGGGCTATTGTTAGGGTTAGGGGACGGGGACGGTTTAGGGTCCAGGTGAGGGTACGACAACGGTTTAGGGGGAGCGTACGTGTGAGGGCGCAGGTTAGTGTGAGCGTACGGGTTAGGATTAGGGGACGTGTGAGGGGAAGGCTTCGGGGAAGGGTTAGGGTTAGGGTTCGGCTAGGGTTAGGGTTAGGGGACGGGGACGGTTTAGGGTCCAGTTGAGAGTAAGACAGCGCTTTAGGAGGAGGGTACGTGTGAGGGCGCGGGTTAGTGTGAGCCTACGGTTTAGGATTAGGGGACGGGTGAGGGGAAGGCTTCGGGGAAGGGTTAGGGTTAGGGTTCGGGCTAGGGTTAGCGTTAGGGGACAGGGACAGTTTACGTTGCAGGTGAGGGTAGGACAATGTTGTAGGGGGAGCATACATGTGAGGGCGCGGTTAGTGCGAGCGTACGGTTAGGATTAGGGGACGGGTGAGGGGAAGGCTTCGGGGAAGGGTTAGGGTTAGGGTTCGGGCTAGGGTTAGGGTTAGGGGAAGGGGACGGTTTAGGGTCCAGGTGAGGGTACGACAACGGTTTAGGGGGAGAATACGTGTGAGGGCGCGGGTTAGTGTGAGCGTACGGGTTAGGGTTAGGGGCCAGGTGAGGGGAAGGCTTCGGGGAAGTGTTAGGGTTAGGGTTCGGGCTAGGGTTAGGATTAGGGGACGGGGACAGTTTAGGGTCCAGGTGAGGGTACGACAACGGTTTAGGGGGAGCGTACGTGTGAGGGCGCAGGTTAGTGTGAGCATACGGGTTAGGATTATGGGACGGGTGAGGGGAAGGCTTCGGGGAAGGGTTAGGGTTAGGGTTCGGGCTAGGGTTAGTGTTAGGGGACGGGGACGGTTTAGGGTCCAGGTGAGGGTACGACAATGGTTTAGGGGGAGCGTACGTGTGAGGGCGTGGGTTAGTGTGAGCGTACGGGTTAGGATTAGGGGACGGGTGAGGGGAAGGCTTCGGGGAAAGGTTAGGGTTAGGGTTCGGGATTAGGGTTAGGGTTAGGGGACGGGGACGGTTTAGGGTCCAGGTGAGGGTACGACAACGCTTTAGGGGGAGCGAATGTGTGAGGGTGCGGGTTAGTATGAGCGTACGGGTTAGGATTATGGGACGGGTGAGGGGAAGGCTTCGTGGAAAGGTTAGGGTTATGGTTCGGGCTAGGGTTAGGGTTAGGGGACGGGGACGATTTAGGGTCCAGGTGAGGGTTCGACAACGGTTTAGGGCGAGCGTACGTGTGAGGGCGCGAGTTAGTGTGAGCGTACGGGTTAGGATTAGGGGACGGGTGAGGGGAAGGCTTCGGGGAAGTGTTAGGGTTAGGGATCGGCCTAGGGTTAGGTTTAGGGGACGGGGACGGTTTAGGGTCCAGGTGAGGGTACGACAACGCTTTAGGGGGAGCGTACGTGTGAGGGAGCGGGTTAGTGTGAGCGTACGGGTTAGGATTAGGGGACGGGTGAGGGGAATGCTTCGGGGAAGGGTTAGGGTTAGGGTTCGGACTAGGTTTAGGGTTAGGGGAAGGGGACGGTTTAGGGTCCAGGTGAGGGTACGACAACGGTTTAGGGGGAGAATACGTGTGAGGGCGCGGGTTAGTGTGAGCGTACGGGTTAGGGTTAGGGGACAGGTGAGGGGAAGGCTTCGGGGAAGTGTTAGGGTTAGGGTTCGGGCTAGGGTTAGGGTTAGGGGACGGGGACGGTTTAGGGTCCAGGTGAGGGTACGACAACGGTTTAGGGGGAGCGTACATGTGAGGGCACGGGTTAGTGTGAGCGTACGGGTTAGGATTAGAGGAAGGGTGAGGGGAAGGCTTCGGGGAAGGGTTAGGGTTAGGGTTCGGGCTAGGGTTAGGGTTAGGGGACAGGGACGGTTTAGGGTCCAGTTGAGTGTAAGACAGCGCTTTAGGGGGAGGGTACGTGTGAGGGCATGGGTTAGTGTGAGCGTACGGTTTAGGATTAGGGGACGGGTGAGGGGAAGGCTTCGGGGAAGGGTTAGGGTTAGGGTTCGGGCTACGGTTAGGGTTAGGGGACAGGGACGGTTTAGGGTCCAGGTGAGGGTACTACAACAGTTTAGGGGGAGCGTAAATGTGAGTGCGCAGGTTAGTGTGAGCGTACGGGTTAGGATTAGGGGACGGGTGAGGGGAAGGCTTCGGGGAAGGGTTAGGTTTAGGGTTCGGGCTAGGGTTAGGGTTAGGGGACGGGGACGGTTTAGGGTCCCGGTGAGGGTACGACAACGGTTTAGGGGGATCACACGTGTGAGGGCGCGGGTTAGTATGAGCGTACGGGTTAGGGTTAGGGGACGGGTGAGGGGAAGGCTTCGGGGAAGGGTTAGGGTTAGGGTTCGGGCTAGGGTTAGGGTTAGGGGACGGGGACGGTTTAGGGTCCAGGTGAGGGTACGACAACAGTTTAGGGGGAGCTTACGTTTGAGGGCGCGGGTTAGTGTGAGCGTACGGGTTAGGATTAAGGGACGGGTGAGGGGAAGGCTTCGGGGAAGGGTTAGGGTTAGGGTTCGGGCTAGGGTTAGCGTTAGGGGACAGGGACAGTTTAGGTTGCAGGTGAGGGTACGACAACGCTTTAGGGTGAGCGTACATGTGAGGGCGCTGGTTAGTGTGAGCGTACGGGTTAGGATTAGGGGACGGGTGAGGGGAAGGCTTCGGGGAAGTGTTAGGGTTAGGGTTCGGGCTAGGGTTAGGTTTAGGGGACGGGGATGGTTTATGGTCCAGGTGAGGGTACCACAACGGTTTAGGGGGAGCATACGTGTGTGGGCGCGGGTTAGTGTGAGCATACGGGTTAGGATTAGGGGACGGGTGAGGGGAAGGCTTCGGGGAAGGGTTAGGGTTAGGGTTCGGGCTAGGGTTAGGGTTAGGGGACAGGGATGGTTTAGGGTCCAGGTGAGGGTACGACAACGGTTTAGGGGTAGCGTACGCGTGAGGGCCCGGGATAGTGTGAGCGTACGGGTTAGGATTAGGGGACGGGTGAGGGGAAGGCTTTGGGGAAGGGTTAGGGTTAGGGTTCGGGCTAGGGTTAGGGTTAGGGGATGGGGACGGTTTAGGGTCCAGGTGAGGGTACGACAACAGTTTAGGGGGAGCGTACGTGTGAGGGCGCGGGTTACTGTGAGCGTTTGGGTTAGGTTTAGGGGACGGGTGAGGGGAAGGCATCGGGGAAGGGTTAGGTTTAGGGTTAGGGCTAGGGTTAGGGTTAGGGGACGGTGACGGTTTAGGGTCCAGGTGAGGGTACGAATATGGTTTAGGGGGAGCGTACGTGTGAGGGCGTAGGTTAGTGTGAGCGTACAGGTTAGGATTAGGGGACGGGTGAGGGAAAGGCTTCAGGGAAGTGTTAGGGTTAGGGTTCGGGCTAGGGTTAGGGTTAGGGGACGGGGACCATTTTGGCTCCAGGTGAGGGTACGACAATGGTTTAGGGGGAGTGTACGTGTGAGGGCGCGGGTTAGTGTGAGCGTACGGGTTAGGATTAGGGGACGGGTGAGGGGAAGGCTTCGGGGAAGTGTTACGTTTAGGGTTCGGGCTAGGGTTAGGGTTAGGGGACGGGGACGGTTTAGGGTCCAGGTGAGGGTACGACAACGGTTTAGGGGGAGCGTACGTGTGTGGGCGCGGGTTAGTGTGAGCTTACGGGTTAGGATTAGGGGACGGGTGAGGGGAAGACTTCGGGGAAGGGTTAGGGTTAGGGTTCAGGCTAGGGTTAGGGTTAGGGGACAGGGATGGTTTAGGGTCCAGGTGAGGGTACGACAACGGTTTAGGGGGAGCGTACGTGTGAGGGCGCGGGTTAGTGTGAGCGTACGGGTTAGGATTAGGGAACGGGTGAGGGGACGGCTTCGGGGAAGTGTTAGGGTTAGTGTTCGGGGTAGGGTTAGGGTTAGGGGACGGGTACGGTTTAGGGTCCAGGTGAGGGTACGACAACGCTTTAGGGGGAGCGTACGTGTGAGGGCGTGGGTTAGTGTGAGCGTACGGGTTAGGATTAGGGGACGGGTGAGGGGAAGGCTTCGGGGAAGGGTTAGGGTTAGGGTTCGGGCTAGGGTTAGGGTTAGGGTAAGGGGACGGTTTAGTGTCCAGGTGAGGGTACGACAACGGTTTAGGGGGAGAATACGTGTGAGGGCGCGGGTTAGTATGAGCGTACGGGTTAGGGTTAGGAGACGGGTGAGGGGAAGGCTTCGGGGAAGTGTTAGGGTTAGGGTTCCGGCTAGGGTTAGGGTTAGGGGACGGTGAATGTTTAGGGTCCAGGTGAGGGTACGACAACGGTTTAGGGGGAGCGTACGTGTGAGGGCGCAGGTTAGTGTGAGCGTACGGGTTAGGATTAGGGGACGGGTGAGGGGAAGGCTTCGGGGAAGGGTTAGGGTTTGGGTTCGGGCTAGGGTTAGGGTTAGGGGACGGGGACAGTTTAGGGTCCAGTTGAGGGTACGACAACGGTTTAGGGGGAGCGTACATGTGAGGGCACGGGTTAGTGTGAGCGTACGAGTTAGGATTAGGGGACGGGTGAGGGGAAGGCTTCGGGGAAGGGTTAGAGTTAGGGTTTGGGCTAGGGTTAGGGTTAGGGGAAGGGGAAGGTTTAGGGTCCAGGTGAGGGTACGACAATGGTTTAGGGGGAGAATACGTGTGAGGGCGCGGGTTAGTGTGAGCGTACGGGTTAGGATTAGGGGAGGGGTGAGGGGAAGGCTTCGGGGAAGGGTTAGGGTTAGGGTTCGGGCTAGGGTTAGGGTTAGGGGACGGGGACGGTTTAGGGTCCAGGTGAGGGTACGACAACGCTTTAGGGGGAGCGAATGTGTGAGGGTGCGGGTTAGTATGAGCGTATGGGTTAGGATTAGGGGACGGGTGAGGGGAAGGCTTCGGGGAAGGGTTAGGGTTAGGGTTCGGGGTAGGGTTAGGGTTAGGGGATGGGGACGGTTTAGGGTCCAGGTGAGTGTACGACAACAGTTTAGGGGGAGCGTACCTGTGAGGGCGCGGGTTAGTGTGAGCGTATGGGTTAGGATTAGGGGACGGGTGAGGGGAAGGCTTCGGGGAAGTGTTAGGTTTAGGGTTCGGGCTAGGGTTAGGGTTAGGGGACGGGGACGGTTTAGGGTCCAGGTGAGGGTACGAATATGGTTTAGGGGGAGCGTACGTGTGAGGGCGTAGGTTAGTGTGAGCGTACAGGTTAGGATTAGGAGACGGGTGAGGGGAAGGCTTCGGGGAAGGGTTAGGGTTAGGGTTCGGGCTAGGGTTAGGGTTAGGGGACAGGGACCGTTTTGGCTCCAGGTGAGGGTACGACAATGGTTTAGGGGGTGCGTAAGTGTGAAGTCGTGGGTTAGTGTGAGCGTCCGGGTTAGGATTAGGGGACGGGTGAGGGGAAGGCTTCGGGGAAGGGTTCGGGTTAGGGTTCGGGCTAGGGTTAGGTTTAGGGGACGGGGACGGTTTAGGGTCCAGGTGAGGGTACGACAACGGTTTAGGGGGAGCGTACGGGTGAGGGCGCGGGTTAGTGTGAGGGTACGGGTTAGGATTAGAGGACGAGTGAGGGGAAGGCTTCGGGGAAGGGTTAGAGTTAGGGTTCGGGCTAGGGTTAGGGTTAGGGGACGGGGACGGTTTAGGGTCCAGGTGAGGGTACGACAACGGTTTAGGGGGAGCGTACGTGTGTGGGCGCGGGTTAGTGTGAGCTTACGGGTTAGGATTAGGGGACGGGTGCGGGGAAGACTTCGGGGAAGGGTTAGGGTTAGGGTTCAGGCTAGGGTTAGGGTTAGGGGACAGGGATGGTTTAGGGTCCAGGTGAGGGTACGACAACGGTTTAGGGGGAGCGTACGTGTGAGGGCGCGGGTTAGTGTGAGCGTACGGGTTAGGATTAGGGAACGGGTGAGGGGACGGCTTCGGGGAAGTGTTAGGGTTAGTGTTCGGGCTAGGGTTAGGGTTAGGGGACGGGTACGGTTTAGGGTCCAGGTGAGGGTACGACAACGCTTTAGGGGGAGCGTACGTGTGAGGGCGTGGGTTAATGTGAGCGAACGGGTTAGGATTAGGGGACGGGTGAGGGGAAGGCTTCGGGGAAGTGTTAGGGTTAGGGTTCGGGCTAGGGTTAGGGTTAGGGTAAGGGGACGGTTTAGTGTCCAGGTGAGGGTACGACAACGGTTTAGGGGGAGAATACGTGTGAGGGCGCGGGTTAGTATGAGCGTACGGGTTAGGGTTAGGAGACGGGTGAGGGGAAGGCTTCGGGGAAGTGTTAGGTTTAGGGTTCGGGCTAGGGTTAGGGTTAGGGGACGGGGACGGTTTAGGGTCCAGGTGAGGGTACGACAACGGTTTAGGGGGAGCGTACGTGTGAGGGCGCAGGTTAGTGTGAGCGTACGGGTTAGGATTAGGGGACGGGTGAGGGGAAGGCTTCGGGGAAGGGTTAGGGTTAGGGTTCGGGCTAGGGTTAGGGTTAGGGGACGGGGACAGTTTAGGGTCCAGGTGAGGGTACGACAACAGTTTAGGGTTAGCGTACGTGTGAGGGCACGGGTTAGTGTGAGCGTACGGGTTAGGATTAGGGGACGGGTGAGGGGAAGGCTTCGGGGAAGCGTTAGGTTTAGGGTTCGGGCTAGGGTTAGGGTTAGGGTACGGGGACGATTTAGGGTCCAGGTGAGGGGACGACAATGGTTTAGGGGGAGCGTACGTGTGAGGGCGCGGGTTAGTGTGAGGGTACGGGTTAGGATTAGAGGACGGGTGAGGGGAAGGCTTCGGGGAAGGGTTAGAGTTAGGGTTCGGGCTAGGGTTAGGGTTAGGGGACGGGGACGGTTTAGGGTCCAGGTGAGGGTACGACAACGGTTTAGGGGGTGCGTTAGTGTGAAGTCGTGGGTTAGTGTGAGCGTCCGGGTTAGGATTAGGGGACGGGTGAGGGGAAGGCTTCGGGGAAGGGTTCGGGTTAGGGTTCGGGCTAGGGTTAGGTTTAGGGGACGGGGACGGTTTAGGGTCCAGTTGAGAGTAAGACAGCGCTTTAGGGGGAGGGTACGTGTGAGGGCGCGGGTTAGTTTGAGCCTACGGTTTAGGATTAGGGGACGGGTGAGGGGAAGGCTTCGGGGAAGGTTTAGGGTTAGGGTTCGGGCTAGGGTTAGCGTTAGGGGACAGGAACAGTTTAGGTTGCAGGTGAGGGTACGACAACGCTTTAGGGGGAGCGTACATGTGAGGGCGCGGGTTAGTGTGAGCGTACGGGTTAGGATTAGGGGACGGGTGAGGGGAAGGCTTCGGGGAAGTGTTAGGGTTAGGGTTCGGGCTATTGTTAGGGTTAGGGGACGGGGACGGTTTAGGGTCCAGGTGAGGGTACGACAACGCTTTAGGGGGAGGGTACGTGTGAGGGCGCGGGTTAGTGTGAGCGTACGGGTTAGGATTAGGGGACGGGTGAGGGGAAGACTTCGGGGAGGACTTAGGGTTAGGGTTCGGGCTAGGGTTAGGGTTAGGGGACGGGGACGGTTTAGGGTCCAGGTGAGGTTACGACAACGGTTTACGGGGAGCGTACGTGTGAGGGCGTAGGTTAGTGTGAGCGTACAGGTTAGGATTAGGGGACGGGTGAGGGGAAGGCTTCAGGGAAGGGTTAGGGTTAGGGTTCGGGCTAGGGTTAGGGTTAGGGGACGGGGACCATTTTGGCTCCAGGTGAGGGTACGACAATGGTTTAGGGGGAGTGTACGTGTGAGCGCGCGGTTTAGTGTGAGCGTACGGGTTAGGATTAGGGGACGGGTGAGGGGAAGGCTTCGGGGAAGTGTTACGTTTAGGGTTCGGGCTAGGGTTAGGGTTATGGGACGGGGACGGTTTAGGGTCCAGGTGAGGGTACGACAACGGTTTAGGGGGAGCGTACGTGTGTGGGCGCGGGTTAGTGTGAGCTTACGGGTTAGGATTAGGGGACGGGTGAGGGGAAGACTTCGGGGAAGGGTTAGGGATAGGGTTCAGGCTAGGGTTAGGGTTAGGGGACAGGGATGGTTTAGGGTCCAGGTGAGGGTACGACAACGGTTTAGGGGGAGCGTACGTGTGAGGGCGCGGGTTAGTGTGAGCGTACGGGTTAGGATTAGGGAACGGGTGAGGGGACGGCTTCGGGGAAGTGTTAGGGTTAGTGTTCGGGGTAGGGTTAGGGTTAGGGGATGGGTACGGTTTAGGGTCCAGGTGAGGGTACGACAACGCTTTAGGGGGAGCGTACGTGTGAGGGCGTGGGTTAGTGTGAGCGTACGGGTTAGGATTAGGGGACGGGTGAGGGGAAGGCTTCGGGGAAGGGTTAGGGTTAGGGTTCGGGCTAGGGTTAGGGTTAGGGGAAGGGGACGGTTTAGTGTCCAGGTGAGGGTACGACAACGGTTTAGGGGGAGAATACGTGTGAGGGCGCGGGTTAGTATGAGCGTACGGGTTAGGGTTAGGAGACGGGTGAGGGGAAGGCTTCGGGGAAATGTTAGGGTTAGGGTTCTGGCTAGGGTTAGGGTTAGGGGACGGGGAAGGTTTAGGGTCCAGGTGAGGGTACGACAACGGTTTAGGGGGAGCGTACGTGTGAGCTCGCAGGTTAGTGTGAGCGTACGGGTTAGGATTAGGGGACGGGTGAGGGGAAGGCTTCGGGGAAGGGTTAGGGTTTGGGTTCGGGCTAGGGTTAGGGTTAGGGGACGGGGACAGTTTAGGGTCCAGTTGAGGGTACGACACCGGTTTAGGGGGAGCGTACATGTGAGGGCACGGGTTAGTGTGAGCGTACGAGTTAGGATTAGGGGACTGGTG
Organism: Leucopleurus acutus; assembly: GCF_964270905.1. Lineage (NCBI taxonomy): Eukaryota > Metazoa > Chordata > Mammalia > Artiodactyla > Delphinidae > Leucopleurus > Leucopleurus acutus. The sequence goes on from NW_028139168.1 coordinate 413,277, forward strand.
AGGGGAAGGCTTCGGGGAAGGGTTAGGGTTAGGGTTTGGGCTAGGGTTAGGGTTAGGGGAAGGGGAAGGTTTAGGGTCCAGGTGAGGGTACGACAACGGTTTAGGGGGAGAATACGTGTGAGGGCGCGGGTTATTGTGAGCGTACGGGTTAGGATTAGGTGACGGGTGAGGGGAAGGCTTCGGGGAAGGGTTAGGGTTAGGGTTCGGGCTAGGGTTAGGGTTAGGGGACGGGGACGGTTTAGGGTCCAGGTGAGGGTACGACAACGCTTTAGGGGGAGCGAATGTGTGAGGGTGCGGGTTAGTATGAGCGTACGGGTTAGGATTATGGGACGGGTGAGGGAAAGGCTTCGTGGAAAGGTTAGGGTTAGGGTTCGGGCTAGGGTTAGGGTTAGGGGACGGGGACGATTTAGGGTCCAGGTGAGGGCACGACAACGGTTTAGGGGGAGCGTACGTGTGAGGGCGCGAGTTAGTGTGAGCGTACGGGTTAGGATTAGGGGACGGGTGAGGGGAAGGCTTCGGGGAAGTGTTAGGGTTAGGGTTCGGGCTAGGGTTAGGGTTAGGGGACGGGGACGGTTTAGGGTCCAGGTGAGAGTACGACAACGCTTTAGGGGGAGCGTACGTGTGAGGGCGCGGGTTAGTGTGAGCGTACGGGTTAGGATTAGGGGACGGGTGAGGGGAATGCTTCGGGGAAGGGTTAAGTTTAGGGTTCGGACTAGGGTTAGGGTTAGGGGAAGGGGACGGTTTAGGGTCCAGTTGAGGGTACAACAACGGTTTAGGGGGAGAATACGTGTGAGGGCGCGGGTTAGTGTGAGCGTACGGGTTACGGTTAGGGGACAGGTGAGGGGAAGGCTTCGGGGAAGTGTTAGGGTTAGGGTTCGGGCTATTGTTAGGGTTAGGGGACGGGGACGGTTTAGGGTCCAGGTGAGGGTACGACAACGGTTTAGGGGGAGCGTACGTGTGAGGGCGCAGGTTAGTGTGAGCGTACGGGTTAGGATTAGGGGACGTGTGAGGGGAAGGCTTCGGGGAAGGGTTAGGGTTAGGGTTCGGCTAGGGTTAGGGTTAGGGGACGGGGACGGTTTAGGGTCCAGTTGAGAGTAAGACAGCGCTTTAGGAGGAGGGTACGTGTGAGGGCGCGGGTTAGTGTGAGCCTACGGTTTAGGATTAGGGGACGGGTGAGGGGAAGGCTTCGGGGAAGGGTTAGGGTTAGGGTTCGGGCTAGGGTTAGCGTTAGGGGACAGGGACAGTTTACGTTGCAGGTGAGGGTAGGACAATGTTTTAGGGGGAGCATACATGTGAGGGCGCGGTTAGTGCGAGCGTACGGTTAGGATTAGGGGACGGGTGAGGGGAAGGCTTCGGGGAAGGGTTAGGGTTAGGGTTCGGGCTAGGGTTAGGGTTAGGGGAAGGGGACGGTTTAGGGTCCAGGTGAGGGTACGACAACGGTTTAGGGGGAGAATACGTGTGAGGGCGCGGGTTAGTGTGAGCGTACGGGTTAGGGTTAGGGGCCAGGTGAGGGGAAGGCTTCGGGGAAGTGTTAGGGTTAGGGTTCGGGCTAGGGTTAGGATTAGGGGACGGGGACAGTTTAGGGTCCAGGTGAGGGTACGACAACGGTTTAGGGGGAGCGTACGTGTGAGGGCGCAGGTTAGTGTGAGCATACGGGTTAGGATTATGGGACGGGTGAGGGGAAGGCTTCGGGGAAGGGTTAGGGTTAGGGTTCGGGCTAGGGTTAGGGTTAGCGGACGGGGACGGTTCAGGGTCCAGGTGAGGGTACGATAACAGTTTTGGTTGAGAGTACGTGTGAGGGCGCGGGTTAGTGTGAGCGTACGGGTTAGGATTAGGGGACGGGTGAGGGGAAGGCTTCGGGGAAGGGTTAGGTTTAGGGTTCGGGCTAGGGTTAGGGTTAGGGGACGGGGACGGTTTAGGGTCCAGGTGAGGGTACGACAATGGTTTAGGGGGAGCGTACGTGTGAGGGCGTGGGTTAGTGTGAGCGTACGGGTTAGGATTAGGGGACGGGTGAGGGGAAGGCTTCGGGGAAAGGTTAGGGTTAGGGTTCGGGATTAGGGTTAGGGTTAGGGGACGGGGACGGTTTAGGGTCCAGGTGAGGGTACGACAACGCTTTAGGGGGAGCGAATGTGTGAGGGTGCGGGTTAGTATGAGCGTACGGGTTAGGATTATGGGACGGGTGAGGGGAAGGCTTCGTGGAAAGGTTAGGGTTATGGTTCGGGCTAGGGTTAGGGTTAGGGGACGGGGACGATTTAGGGTCCAGGTGAGGGTTCGACAACGGTTTAGGGCGAGCGTACGTGTGAGGGCGCGAGTTAGTGTGAGCGTACGGGTTAGGATTAGGGGACGGGTGAGGGGAAGGCTTCGCGGAAGTGTTAGGGTTAGGGATCGGCCTAGGGTTAGGTTTAGGGGACGGGGACGGTTTAGGGTCCAGGTGAGGGTACGACAACGCTTTAGGGGGAGCGTACGTGTGAGGGAGCGGGTTAGTGTGAGCGTACAGGTTAGGATTAGGGGACGGGTGAGGGGAATGCTTCGGGGAAGGGTTAGGGTTAGGGTTCGGACTAGGTTTAGGGTTAGGGGAAGGGGACGGTTTAGGGTCCAGGTGAGGGTACGACAACGGTTTAGGGGGAGAATACGTGTGAGGGCGCGGGTTAGTGTGAGCGTACGGGTTAGGGTTAGGGGACAGGTGAGGGGAAGGCTTCGGGGAAGTGTTAGGGTTAGGGTTCGGGCTAGGGTTAGGGTTAGGGGACGGGGACGGTTTAGGGTCCAGGTGAGGGTACGACAACGCTTTAGGGGGAGCGAATGTGTGAGGGTGCGGGTTAGTATGAGCGTATGGGTTAGGATTAGGGGACGGGTGAGGGGAAGGCTTCGGGGAAGGGTTAGGGTTAGGGTTCGGGGTAGGGTTAGGGTTAGGGGATGGGGACGGTTTAGGGTCCAGGTGAGTGTACGACAACAGTTTAGGGGGAGCGTACCTGTGAGGGCGCGGGTTAGTGTGAGCGTATGGGTTAGGATTAGGGGACGGGTGAGGGGAAGGCTTCGGGGAAGTGTTAGGTTTAGGGTTCGGGCTAGGGTTAGGGTTAGGGGACGGGGACGGTTTAGGGTCCAGGTGAGGGTACGAATATGGTTTAGGGGGAGCGTACGTGTGAGGGCGTAGGTTAGTGTGAGCGTACAGGTTAGGATTAGGAGACGGGTGAGGGGAAGGCTTCGGGGAAGGGTTAGGGTTAGGGTTCGGGCTAGGGTTAGGGTTAGGGGACAGGGACCGTTTTGGCTCCAGGTGAGGGTACGACAATGGTTTAGGGGGTGCGTAAGTGTGAAGTCGTGGGTTAGTGTGAGCGTCCGGGTTAGGATTAGGGGACGGGTGAGGGGAAGGCTTCGGGGAAGGGTTCGGGTTAGGGTTCGGGCTAGGGTTAGGTTTAGGGGACGGGGACGGTTTAGGTTCCAGGTGAGGGTACGACAACGGTTTAGGGGGAGCGTACGGGTGAGGGCGCGGGTTAGTGTGAGGGTACGGGTTAGGATTAGAGGACGAGTGAGGGGAAGGCTTCGGGGAAGGGTTAGAGTTAGGGTTCGGGCTAGGGTTAGGGTTAGGGGACGGGGACGGTTTAGGGTCCAGGTGAGGGTACGACAACGGTTTAGGGGGAGCGTACGTGTGTGGGCGCGGGTTAGTGTGAGCTTACGGGTTAGGATTAGGGGACGGGTGCGGGGAAGACTTCGGGGAAGGGTTAGGGTTAGGGTTCAGGCTAGGGTTAGGGTTAGGGGACAGGGATGGTTTAGGGTCCAGGTGAGGGTACGACAACGGTTTAGGGGGAGCGTACGTGTGAGGGCGCGGGTTAGTGTGAGCGTACGGGTTAGGATTAGGGAACGGGTGAGGGGACGGCTTCGGGGAAGTGTTAGGGTTAGTGTTCGGGCTAGGGTTAGGGTTAGGGGACGGGTACGGTTTAGGGTCCAGGTGAGGGTACGACAACGCTTTAGGGGGAGCGTACGTGTGAGGGCGTGGGTTAATGTGAGCGAACGGGTTAGGATTAGGGGACGGGTGAGGGGAAGGCTTCGGGGAAGGGTTAGGGTTAGGGTTCGGGCTAGGGTTAGGGTTAGGGTAAGGGGACGGTTTAGTGTCCAGGTGAGGGTACGACAACGGTTTAGGGGGAGAATACGTGTGAGGGCGCGGGTTAGTATGAGCGTACGGGTTAGGGTTAGGAGACGGGTGAGGGGAAGGCTTCGGGGAAGTGTTAGGGTTAGGGTTCGGGCTAGGGTTAGGGTTAGGGGACGGGGACGGTTTAGGGTCCAGGTGAGGGTACGACAACGGTTTAGGGGGAGCGTACGTGTGAGGGCGCAGGTTAGTGTGAGCGTACGGGTTAGGATTAGGGGATGGGTGAGGGGAAGGCTTCGGGGAAGGGTTAGGGTTAGGGTTCGGGCTAGGGTTAGGGTTAGGGGACGGGGACAGTTTAGGGTCCAGGTGAGGGTACGACAACAGTTTAGGGTTAGCGTACGTGTGAGGGCACGGGTTAGTGTGAGCGTACGGGTTAGGATTAGGGGACGGGTGAGGGGAAGGCTTCGGGGAAGCGTTAGGTTTAGGGTTCGGGCTAGGGTTAGGGTTAGGGTACGGGGACGATTTAGGGTCCAGGTGAGGGGACGACAATGGTTTAGGGGGAGCGTACGTGTGAGGGCGCGGGTTAGTGTGAGGGTACGGGTTAGGATTAGAGGACGGGTGAGGGGAAGGCTTCGGGGAAGGGTTAGAGTTAGGGTTCGGGCTAGGGTTAGGGTTAGGGGACGGGGACGGTTTAGGGTCCAGGTGAGGGTACGACAACGGTTTAGGGGGTGCGTTAGTGTGAAGTCGTGGGTTAGTGTGAGCGTCCGGGTTAGGATTAGGGGACGGGTGAGGGGAAGGCTTCGGGGAAGGGTTCGGGTTAGGGTTCGGGCTAGGGTTAGGTTTAGGGGACGGGGACGGTTTAGGGTCCAGTTGAGAGTAAGACAGCGCTTTAGGGGGAGGGTACGTGTGAGGGCGCGGGTTAGTTTGAGCCTACGGTTTAGGATTAGGGGACGGGTGAGGGGAAGGCTTCGGGGAAGGTTTAGGGTTAGGGTTCGGGCTAGGGTTAGCGTTAGGGGACAGGAACAGTTTAGGTTGCAGGTGAGGGTACGACAACGCTTTAGGGGGAGCGTACATGTGAGGGCGCGGGTTAGTGTGAGCGTACGGGTTAGGATTAGGGGACGGGTGAGGGGAAGGCTTCGGGGAAGTGTTAGGGTTAGGGTTCGGGCTATTGTTAGGGTTAGGGGACGGGGACGGTTTAGGGTCCAGGTGAGGGTACGACAACGCTTTAGGGGGAGGGTACGTGTGAGGGCGCGGGTTAGTGTGAGCGTACGGGTTAGGATTAGGGGACGGGTGAGGGGAAGACTTCGGGGAGGACTTAGGGTTAGGGTTCGGGCTAGGGTTAGGGTTAGGGGACGGGGACGGTTTAGGGTCCAGGTGAGGTTACGACAATGGTTTACGGGGAGCGTACGTGTGAGGGCGTAGGTTAGTGTGAGCGTACAGGTTAGGATTAGGGGACGGGTGAGGGGAAGGCTTCAGGGAAGGGTTAGGGTTAGGGTTCGGGCTAGGGTTAGGGTTAGGGGACGGGGACCATTTTGGCTCCAGGTGAGGGTACGACAATGGTTTAGGGGGAGTGTACGTGTGAGCGCGCGGTTTAGTGTGAGCGTACGGGTTAGGATTAGGGAACGGGTGAGGGGACGGCTTCGGGGAAGTGTTAGGGATAGTGTTCGGGGTAGGGTTAGGGTTAGGGGATGGGTACGGTTTAGGGTCCAGGTGAGGGTACGACAACGCTTTAGGGGGAGCGTACGTGTGAGGGCGTGGGTTAGTGTGAGCGTACGGGTTAGGATTAGGGGACGGGTGAGGGGAAGGCTTCGGGGAAGGGTTAGGGTTAGGGTTCGGGCTAGGGTTAGGGTTAGGGGAAGGGGACGGTTTAGTGTCCAGGTGAGGGTACGACAACGGTTTAGGGGGAGAATACGTGTGAGGGCGCGGGTTAGTATGAGCGTACGGGTTAGGGTTAGGAGACGGGTGAGGGGAAGGCTTCGGGGAAGTGTTAGGGTTAGGGTTCTGGCTAGGGTTAGGGTTAGGGGACGGGGAAGGTTTAGGGTCCAGGTGAGGGTACGACAACGGTTTAGGGGGAGCGTACGTGTGATCTCGCAGGTTAGTGTGAGCGTACGGGTTAGGATTAGGGGACGGGTGAGGGGAAGGCTTCGGGGAAGGGTTAGGGTTTGGGTTCGGGCTAGGGTTAGGGTTAGGGGACGGGGACAGTTTAGGGTCCAGTTGAGGGTACGACACCGGTTTAGGGGGAGCGTACATGTGAGGGCACGGGTTAGTGTGAGCGTACGAGTTAGGATTAGGGGACTGGTGAGGGGAAGGCTTCGGGGAAGGGTTAGGGTTAGGGTTTGGGCTAGGGTTAGGGTTAGGGGAAGGGGAAGGTTTAGGGTCCAGGTGAGGGTACGACAACGGTTTAGGGGGAGAATACGTGTGAGGGCGCGGGTTAGTGTGAGCGTACGGGTTAGGATTAGGTGACGGGTGAGGGGAAGGCTTCGGGGAAGGGTTAGGGTTAGGGTTCGGGCTAGGGTTAGGGTTAGGGGACGGGGACGGTTTAGGGTCCAGGTGAGGGTACGACAACGCTTTAGGGGGAGCGAATGTGTGAGGGTGCGGGTTAGTATGAGCGTACGGGTTAGGATTATGGGACGGGTGAGGGAAAGGCTTCGTGGAAAGGTTAGGGTTAGGGTTCGGGCTAGGGTTAGGGTTAGGGGACGGGGACGATTTAGGGTCCAGGTGAGGGCACGACAACGGTTTAGGGGGAGCGTACGTGTGAGGGCGCGAGTTAGTGTGAGCGTACGGGTTAGGATTAGGGGACGGGTGAGGGGAAGGCTTCGGGGAAGTGTTAGGGTTAGGGTTCGGGCTAGGGTTAGGGTTAGGGGACGGGGACGGTTTAGGGTCCAGGTGAGAGTACGACAACGCTTTAGGGGGAGCGTACGTGTGAGGGCGCGGGTTAGTGTGAGCGTACGGGTTAGGATTAGGGGACGGGTGAGGGGAATGCTTCGGGGAAGGGTTAAGTTTAGGGTTCGGACTAGGGTTAGGGTTAGGGGAAGGGGACGGTTTAGGGTCCAGTTGAGGGTACAACAACGGTTTAGGGGGAGAATACGTGTGAGGGCGCGGGTTAGTGTGAGCGTACGGGTTACGGTTAGGGGACAGGTGAGGGGAAGGCTTCGGGGAAGTGTTAGGGTTAGGGTTCGGGCTATTGTTAGGGTTAGGGGACGGGGACGGTTTAGGGTCCAGGTGAGGGTACGACAACGGTTTAGGGGGAGCGTACGTGTGAGGGCGCAGGTTAGTGTGAGCGTACGGGTTAGTATTAGGGGACGTGTGAGGGGAAGGCTTCGGGGAAGGGTTAGGGTTAGGGTTCGGCTAGGGTTAGGGTTAGGGGACGGGGACGGTTTAGGGTCCAGTTGAGAGTAAGACAGCGCTTTAGGAGGAGGGTACGTGTGAGGGCGCGGGTTAGTGTGAGCCTACGGTTTAGGATTAGGGGACGGGTGAGGGGAAGGCTTCGGGGAAGGGTTAGGGTTAGGGTTCGGGCTAGGGTTAGCGTTAGGGGACAGGGACAGTTTACGTTGCAGGTGAGGGTAGGACAATGTTTTAGGGGGAGCATACATGTGAGGGCGCGGTTAGTGCGAGCGTACGGTTAGGATTAGGGGACGGGTGAGGGGAAGCCTTCGGGGAAGGGTTAGGGTTAGGGTTCGGGCTAGGGTTAGGGTTAGGGGAAGGGGACGGTTTAGGGTCCAGGTGAGGGTACGACAACGGTTTAGGGGGAGAATACGTGTGAGGGCGCGGGTTAGTGTGAGCGTACGGGTTAGGGTTAGGGGCCAGGTGAGGGGAAGGCTTCGGGGAAGTGTTAGGGTTAGGGTTCGGGCTAGGGTTAGGATTAGGGGACGGGGACAGTTTAGGGTCCAGGTGAGGGTACGACAACGGTTTAGGGGGAGCGTACGTGTGAGGGCGCAGGTTAGTGTGAGCATACGGGTTAGGATTATGGGACGGGTGAGGGGAAGGCTTCGGGGAAGGGTTAGGGTTAGGGTTCGGGCTAGGGTTAGGGTTAGCGGACGGGGACGGTTCAGGGTCCAGGTGAGGGTACGATAACAGTTTTGGTTGAGAGTACGTGTGAGGGCGCGGGTTAGTGTGAGCGTACGGGTTAGGATTAGGGGACGGGTGAGGGGAAGGCTTCGGGGAAGGGTTAGGTTTAGGGTTCGGGCTAGGGTTAGGGTTAGGGGACGGGGACGGTTTAGGGTCCAGGTGAGGGTACGACAATGGTTTAGGGGGAGCGTACGTGTGAGGGCGTCGGTTAGTGTGAGCGTACGGGTTAGGATTAGGGGACGGGTGAGGGGAAGGCTTCGGGGAAAGGTTAGGGTTAGGGTTCGGGATTAGGGTTAGGGTTAGGGGACGGGGACGGTTTAGGGTCCAGGTGAGGGTACGACAACGCTTTAGGGGGAGCGAATGTGTGAGGGTGCGGGTTAGTATGAGCGTACGGGTTAGGATTATGGGACGGGTGAGGGGAAGGCTTCGTGGAAAGGTTAGGGTTAGGGTTCGGGCTAGGGTTAGGGTTAGGGGACAGGGACGGTTTAGGGTCCAGGTGAGGGTACTACAACAGTTTAGGGGGAGCGTAAATGTGAGTGCGCAGGTTAGTGTGAGCGTACGGGTTAGGATTAGGGGACGGGTGAGGGGAAGGCTTCGGGGAAGGGTTAGGTTTAGGGTTCGGGCTAGGGTTAGGGTTAGGGGACGGGGACGGTTTAGGGTCCCGGTGAGGGTACGACAACGGTTTAGGGGGATCACACGTGTGAGGGCGCGGGTTAGTATGAGCGTACGGGTTAGGGTTAGGGGACGGGTGAGGGGAAGGCTTCGGGGAAGGGTCAGGGTTAGGGTTCGGGCTAGGGTTAGGGTTAGGGGACGGGGACGGTTTAGGGTCCAGGTGAGGGTACGACAACAGTTTAGGGGGAGCTTACGTTTGAGGGCGCGGGTTAGTGTGAGCGTACGGGTTAGGATTAAGGGACGGGTGAGGGGAAGGCTTCGGGGAAGGGTTAGGGTTAGGGTTCGGGCTAGGGTTAGCGTTAGGGGACAGGGACAGTTTAGGTTGCAGGTGAGGGTACGACAACGCTTTAGGGGGAGCGTACATGTGAGGGCGCTGGTTAGTGTGAGCGTACGGGTTAGGATTAGGGGACGGGTGAGGGGAAGGCTTCGGGGAAGTGTTAGGGTTAGGGTTCGGGCTAGGGTTAGGTTTAGGGGACGGGGATGGTTTATGGTCCAGGTGAGGGTACCACAACGGTTTAGGGGGAGCATACGTGTGTGGGCGCGGGTTAGTGTGAGCATACGGGTTAGGATTAGGGGACGGGTGAGGGGAAGGCTTCGGGGAAGGGTTAGGGTTAGGGTTCGGGCTAGGGTTAGGGTTAGGGGACAGGGATGGTTTAGGGTCCAGGTGAGGGTACGACAACGGTTTAGGGGTAGCGTACGCGTGAGGGCCCGGGATAGTGTGAGCGTACAGGTTAGGATTAGGGGACGGGTGAGGGGAAGGCTTCAGGGAAGGGTTAGGGTTAGGGTTCGGGCTACGGTTAGGGTTAGGGGACGGGGACGGTTTAGGGTCCAGGTGAGGGTACGACAACGCTTTAGGGGGAGCGAATGTGTGAGGGTGCAGGTTAGTATGAGCGTACGGGTTAGGATTATGGGACGGGTGAGGGGAAGGCTTCGTGGAAATGTTAGTGTTAGGGTTCGGGCTAGGGTTAGGGTTAGGGGACGGGGACGATTTAGGGTCCAGGTGAGGGTACGACAACGGTTTAGGGGGAACGTACGTGTGAGGGCGCAGGTTAGTGTGAGCGTACGGGTTAGGATTAGGGGACGGGTGAGGGGAAGGCTTCGGGAAAGGGTTAGGGTTAGGGTTCGGGCTAGGGTTAGGGTTAGGGGATGGGGACGGTTTAGGGTCCAGGTGAGGGTACGACAACAGTTTAGGGTGAGCGTACGTGTGAGGTCGCGGGTTAGTGTGAGCGTACGGGTTACGATTAGGGAACGGGTAAGGGGAAGGCTTCGGGGAAATGTTAGGTTTAGGGTTCGGGCTAGGGTTAGCGTTAGGGGATGGGGACGGTTTAGGGTTCAGGTGAGGGTACGACAATGGTTTAGGGGGAGCGTACGTGTGAGGGCGTGGGTTAGTGTGAGCGTACGGGTTAGGATTAGGGGACGGGTGAGGGGAAGGCTTCGGGGAAGTGTTAGCTTTAGGGTTCGGGCTAGGGTTAGGGTTCGGTGACGGGGACAGTTTAGGGTCCAGGTGAGCGTAAACAACGGTTTAGGGGGAGCGTACATGTGAGGGCACGGGTTAGTGTGAGCGTACCGGTTAGGATTAGGGGACGGGTGAGGGGAAGGCTTCGGGGAAGGGTTAGGGTTAGGGTTCGGGCTACGGTTAGGGTTAGGGGACGGGGACGGTTTAGGGTCCAGTTGAGTGTAAGACAGCGCTTTAGGGGGAGGGTACGTGTGAGGGCGCGGGTTAGTGTGAGCGTACGGTTTAGGATTAGGGGACGGGTGAGGGGAAGGCTTCGGGGAAGGGTTAGGGTTAGGGCTCGGGCTAGGGTTGGGGTGAGGGGACGGGGACGGTTTAGGGTCCAGGTGAGGGTACGACAACGCTTTACGGGAAGGGTACGTGTGAGGGCGCGGGTTAGTGTGAGCGTACGGGTTAGGATTAGGAGACGGGTGAGGGGAAGGCTTCGGGGAAGTGTTAGGGTTAGGGTTCGGGCTAGGGTTAGGGTTAGGGGACGGGGACGATTTAGGGTCCAGGTGAGGGCACGACAACGGTTTAGGGGGAGCGTACGTGTGAGGGCGCGAGTTAGTGTGAGCGTACGGGTTAGGATTAGGGGACGGGTGAGGGGAAGGCTTCGGGGAAGTGTTAGGGTTAGGGTTCGGGCTAGGGTTAGGGTTAGGGGACGGGGACGGTTTAGGGTCCAGGTGAGAGTACGACAACGCTTTAGGGGGAGCGTACGTGTGAGGGCGCGGGTTAGTGTGAGCGTACGGGTTAGGATTAGGGGACGGGTGAGGGGAATGCTTCGGGGAAGGGTTAAGTTTAGGGTTCGGACTAGGGTTAGGGTTAGGGGAAGGGGACGGTTTAGGGTCCAGTTGAGGGTACAACAACGGTTTAGGGGGAGAATACGTGTGAGGGCGCGGGTTAGTGTGAGCGTACGGGTTACGGTTAGGGGACAGGTGAGGGGAAGGCTTCGGGGAAGTGTTAGGGTTAGGGTTCGGGCTATTGTTAGGGTTAGGGGACGGGGACGGTTTAGGGTCCAGGTGAGGGTACGACAACGGTTTAGGGGGAGCGTACGTGTGAGGGCGCAGGTTAGTGTGAGCGTACGGGTTAGTATTAGGGGACGTGTGAGGGGAAGGCTTCGGGGAAGGGTTAGGGTTAGGGTTCGGCTAGGGTTAGGGTTAGGGGACGGGGACGGTTTAGGGTCCAGTTGAGAGTAAGACAGCGCTTTAGGAGGAGGGTACGTGTTAGGGCGCGGGTTAGTGTGAGCCTACGGTTTAGGATTAGGGGACGGGTGAGGGGAAGGCTTCGGGGAAGGGTTAGGGTTAGGGTTCGGGCTAGGGTTAGCGTTAGGGGACAGGGACAGTTTACGTTGCAGGTGAGGGTAGGAAAATGTTTTAGGGGGAGCATACATGTGAGGGCGCGGTTAGTGCGAGCGTACGGTTAGGATTAGGGGACGGGTGAGGGGAAGCCTTCGGGGAAGGGTTAGGGTTAGGGTTCGGGCTAGGGTTAGGGTTAGGGGAAGGGGACGGTTTAGGGTCCAGGTGAGGGTACGACAACGGTTTAGGGGGAGAATACGTGTGAGGGCGCGGGTTAGTGTGAGCGTACGGGTTAGGGTTAGGGGCCAGGTGAGGGGAAGGCTTCGGGGAAGTGTTAGGGTTAGGGTTCGGGCTAGGGTTAGGATTAGGGGACGGGGACAGTTTAGGGTCCAGGTGAGGGTACGACAACGGTTTAGGGGGAGCGTACGTGTGAGGGCGCAGGTTAGTGTGAGCATACGGGTTAGGATTATGGGACGGGTGAGGGGAAGGCTTCGGGGAAGGGTTAGGGTTAGGGTTCGGGCTAGGGTTAGGGTTAGCGGACGGGGACGGTTCAGGGTCCAGGTGAGGGTACGATAACAGTTTTGGTTGAGAGTACGTGTGAGGGCGCGGGTTAGTGTGAGCGTACGGGTTAGGATTAGGGGACGGGTGAGGGGAAGGCTTCGGGGAAGGGTTAGGTTTAGGGTTCGGGCTAGGGTTAGGGTTAGGGGACGGGGACGGTTTAGGGTCCAGGTGAGGGTACGACAATGGTTTAGGGGGAGCGTACGTGTGAGGGCGTCGGTTAGTGTGAGCGTACGGGTTAGGATTAGGGGACGGGTGAGGGGAAGGCTTCGGGGAAAGGTTAGGGTTAGGGTTCGGGATTAGGGTTAGGGTTAGGGGACGGGGACGGTTTAGGGTCCAGGTGAGGGTACGACAACGCTTTAGGGGGAGCGAATGTGTGAGGGTGCGGGTTAGTATGAGCGTACGGGTTAGGATTATGGGACGGGTGAGGGGAAGGCTTCGTGGAAAGGTTAGGGTTAGGGTTCGGGCTAGGGTTAGGGTTAGGGGACAGGGACGGTTTAGGGTCCAGGTGAGGGTACTACAACAGTTTAGGGGGAGCGTAAATGTGAGTGCGCAGGTTAGTGTGAGCGTACGGGTTAGGATTAGGGGACGGGTGAGGGGAAGGCTTCGGGGAAGGGTTAGGTTTAGGGTTCGGGCTAGGGTTAGGGTTAGGGGACGGGGACGGTTTAGGGTCCCGGTGAGGGTACGACAACGGTTTAGGGGGATCACACGTGTGAGGGCGCGGGTTAGTATGAGCGTACGGGTTAGGGTTAGGGGACGGGTGAGGGGAAGGCTTCGGGGAAGGGTCAGGGTTAGGGTTCGGGCTAGGGTTAGGGTTAGGGGACGGGGACGGTTTAGGGTCCAGGTGAGGGTACGACAACAGTTTAGGGGGAGCTTACGTTTGAGGGCGCGGGTTAGTGTGAGCGTACGGGTTAGGATTAAGGGACGGGTGAGGGGAAGGCTTCGGGGAAGGGTTAGGGTTAGGGTTCGGGCTAGGGTTAGCGTTAGGGGACAGGGACAGTTTAGGTTGCAGGTGAGGGTACGACAACGCTTTAGGGGGAGCGTACATGTGAGGGCGCTGGTTAGTGTGAGCGTACGGGTTAGGATTAGGGGACGGGTGAGGGGAAGGCTTCGGGGAAGTGTTAGGGTTAGGGTTCGGGCTAGGGTTAGGTTTAGGGGACGGGGATGGTTTATGGTCCAGGTGAGGGTACCACAACGGTTTAGGGGGAGCATACGTGTGTGGGCGCGGGTTAGTGTGAGCATACGGGTTAGGATTAGGGGACGGGTGAGGGGAAGGCTTCGGGGAAGGGTTAGGGTTAGGGTTCGGGCTAGGGTTAGGGTTAGGGGACAGGGATGGTTTAGGGTCCAGGTGAGGGTACGACAACGGTTTAGGGGTAGCGTACGCGTGAGGGCCCGGGATAGTGTGAGCGTACAGGTTAGGATTAGGGGACGGGTGAGGGGAAGGCTTCAGGGAAGGGTTAGGGTTAGGGTTCGGGCTACGGTTAGGGTTAGGGGACGGGGACGGTTTAGGGTCCAGGTGAGGGTACGACAACGCTTTAGGGGGAGCGAATGTGTGAGGGTGCAGGTTAGTATGAGCGTACGGGTTAGGATTATGGGACGGGTGAGGGGAAGGCTTCGTGGAAATGTTAGTGTTAGGGTTCGGGCTAGGGTTAGGGTTAGGGGACGGGGACGATTTAGGGTCCAGGTGAGGGTACGACAACGGTTTAGGGGGAACGTACGTGTGAGGGCGCAGGTTAGTGTGAGCGTACGGGTTAGGATTAGGGGACGGGTGAGGGGAAGGCTTCGGGAAAGGGTTAGGGTTAGGGTTCGGGCTAGGGTTAGGGTTAGGGGATGGGGACGGTTTAGGGTCCAGGTGAGGGTACGACAACAGTTTAGGGTGAGCGTACGTGTGAGGTCGCGGGTTAGTGTGAGCGTACGGGTTACGATTAGGGAACGGGTAAGGGGAAGGCTTCGGGGAAATGTTAGGTTTAGGGTTCGGGCTAGGGTTAGCGTTAGGGGATGGGGACGGTTTAGGGTTCAGGTGAGGGTACGACAATGGTTTAGGGGGAGCGTACGTGTGAGGGCGCGGGTTAGTGTGAGTGTACGGGTTAGGATTAGGGGACGGGTGAGGGGAAGGCTTCGGGGAAGGGTTAGGGTTAGGGTTCGGGCTAGGGTTAGGGTTAGGGGACGGGGACGGTTTAGGGTCCAGGTGAGGGTACGACAACGCTTTAGGGGGAGCGTACGTGTGAGGGCGTGGGTTAGTGTGAGCGTACGGGTTAGGATTAGGGGACGGGTGAGGGGAAGGCTTCGGGGAAGTGTTAGCTTTAGGGTTCGGGCTAGGGTTAGGGTTCGGTGACGGGGACAGTTTAGGGTCCAGGTGAGCGTAAACAACGGTTTAGGGGGAGCGTACATGTGAGGGCACGGGTTAGTGTGAGCGTACCGGTTAGGATTAGGGGACGGGTGAGGGGAAGGCTTCGGGGAAGGGTTAGGGTTAGGGTTCGGGCTACGGTTAGGGTTAGGGGACGGGGACGGTTTAGGGTCCAGTTGAGTGTAAGACAGCGCTTTAGGGGGAGGGTACGTGTGAGGGCGCGGGTTAGTGTGAGCGTACGGTTTAGGATTAGGGGACGGGTGAGGGGAAGGCTTCGGGGAAGGGTTAGGGTTAGGGCTCGGGCTAGGGTTGGGGTGAGGGGACGGGGACGGTTTAGGGTCCAGGTGAGGGTACGACAACGCTTTACGGGAAGGGTACGTGTGAGGGCGCGGGTTAGTGTGAGCGTACGGGTTAGGATTAGGAGACGGGTGAGGGGAAGGCTTCGGGGAAGTGTTAGGGTTAGGGTTCGGGCTAGGGTTAGGGTTAGGGGACGGGGACGGTTTAGGGTCCAAGTGATGGTATGACAACGCTTTAGGGGGAGGGTACGTGTGAGGGCGCGGGTTAGTGTGAGCGTACGGGTTAGGATTAGGGGACGGTTGAGGGGAAGACTTCGGGGAAGACTAAGGGTTAGGGTTCGGGCTAGGGTTAGGGTTAGGGGACGGGGACGGTTTAGGGTCCAGTTGAGGTGAGACAGCGCTTTAGGGGGAGGGTATGTGTGAGGGCATGGGTTAGTGTGAGCGTACGGTTTAGGATTAGGGGACGGGTGAGGGGAAGGCTTCGGGGAAGGGTTAGGGTTAGAGTTCGGGCTAGGGTTAGGGTTAGGGGATGGGGACAGTTTAGGGTCCAGGTGAGGGTACTACAACGGTTTAGGGGGAGCACACGTGTGAGGGCGCGGGTTAGTGTGAGCGTACGGGTTAGGGTTAGGGGACGGGTGAGGGGAAGGCTTCGGGGAAGGGTTAGGGTTAGGGTTCGGCCTAGGGTTAGGGTTAGGGGACGGGAACGGTTTAGGGTCCAGGTGAGGGTACGACAACGGTTTAGGGGGAGCGAATGTGTGAGGGTGTGGGTTAGTGTGAGCGTACGGGTTAGGATTAGGGGACCGGTGAGGGGAACGCTTCGTGGAAGGGTTCGGGTTAGGGGACGGGGACGGTTTAGGGTCCATGTGAGGGTACGACAACGGTTTAGGGGGAGCGTACGTGTGAGGGCGCAGGTTAGTGTGAGCGTACGGGTTAGGATTATGGGACGGGTGAGGGGAAGGCTTCGGGGAAGGGTTAGGGTTAGGGTTCGGGCTAGGGTTAGGGTTAGGGGACGGGGACGGTTCAGGGTCCAGGTGAGTGTACGACAACAGTTTAGGGTGAGAGTACGTGTGAGGGCGCGGGTTAGTGTGAGCGTACGGGTTAGGATTAGGGGACGGGTGAGGGGAAGGCTTCGGGGAAGGGTTAGGGTTAGGGTTCGGGCTACGGTTCGGGTTAGGGGACGGGGACGGTTTAGGGTCCAGGTGAGGGTACGACAATGGTTTAAGGGGAGAATACGTGTGAGGGCGTGGGTTAGTGTGAGCGTACGGGTTAGTGTTAGGGGACAGGTGAGGGGAAGGCTTCAGGGAAGTGTTAGGGTTTGGGTTCGGGCTAGGGTTAGGGTTAGGGGACGGGGACGGTTTAGGGTCCAGGTGAGGGTACGACAACGGTTTAGGGGGAGCGTACATGTGAGGGCACGCGTTAGTGTGAGCGTTCGGGTTAGGATTAGGGGACGGGTGAGGGGAAGGCTTCGGGGAAGTGTTAGTGTTAGGGTTCGGGCTAGGGTTAGGGTTAGGGGACGGGGACGGTTTAGGGTCCAGTTGAGGGTACGACAGCGCTTTAGGGGGAGGGTACGTGTGAGGGTGCGGGTTAGTGTGAGCGTACGGTTTAGGATTAGGGGACGGGTGTGGGGAAAGCTTCGGTGAAGTGTTAGGGTTCGGGCTAGGTTTAGGCTTAGGTGACGGGGACGGTTTAGGGTCCAGGTGAGGATACGACAACGCTTTACGGGGAGGGTACGTGTGAGGGCGCGGGTTAGTGTGAGCGTACGGTTTAGGATTAGGGGACGGGTGAGGGGAAGGCTTCAGGGAAGGGTTAGGGTTCGGGCTACGGTTAGGGTTAGGGGACGGGGAGAGTTTAGGGTCCATGTGAGGGTACGACAACGGTTTAGGGGGAGCGTACGTGTGAGGGCGCAGGTTAGTGTGAGCGTACGGGTTAGGATTAGGGCACGGGTGAGGGGAAGGCTTCGGGGAAGTGTTAGGGTTAGGGTTCGGGCTAGGGTTAGGGTTAGGGGACGGGGACGGTTCAGGGTCCAGGTGAGGGTACGACAACAGTTTAGGGTGAGCGTACGTGTGAGGGCGTGGGTTAGTGTGAGCGTACGGGTTAGGATTAGGGGACGGGTGAGGGGAAGGCTTCGGGGAAGGGTTAGGTTTAGGGTTCGGGCTAGGGTTAGGGTTAGGGGACGGGGACGGTTTAGGGTCCAGGTGAGGGTACGACAACGGTTTAGGGGGAGCGTACGTGTGAGGGCGTGGGTTAGTGTGAGCGTACGGGTTAGGATTAGGGGACGGGTGAGGGGAAGGCTTCTGGGAAGGGTTAGAGTTAGGGTTTGGGCTAGGGTTAGGGTTAGGGGACGGGGACGGTTTAGGGTCCAGGTGAGGGTAAGACAACGGTTTAGGGGGAGCGAATGTGTTAGGGTGCGGGTTAGTATGAGCGTACGGGTTAGGATTATGGGACAGGTGAGGGGAAGGCTTCGTGGAAATGTTAGGGTTAGGGTTCGGGCTAGGGTTAGGGTTAGGGGACGGGGACGATCTAGGGTCCAGGTGAGGGTACGACAACGGTTTAGGGGGAGCGTACGTGTGAGGGCGCAGGTTAGTGTGAGCGTACGGGTTAGGATTATGGGACGGGTGAGGGGAAGGCTTCGGGGAAGGGTTAGGGTTAGGGTTCGGGCTAGGGTTAGGGTTAGGGGACGGGGACGGTTCAGGGTCCAGGTGAGGGTACGACAACAGTTTAGGGTGAGAGTACGTCTGAGGGCGTGGGTTAGTGTGAGCGTACGGGTTAGGATTAGGGGACGGGTGAGGGGAAGGCTTCGGGGAAGGGTTAGGTTTAGGGTTCGGGCTAGGGTTAGGGTTAGGGGACGGGGACGGTTAAGGGTCCAGGTGAGGGTACGACAACGCTTTAGGTGGAGCGAATGTGTGAGGGTGTGGGTTAGTATGAGCGTACGGTTTAGGATTATGGGACGGGTGAGGGGAAGGCTTCGTGGAAAGTTTAGGGTTAGGGTTCGGGATAGGGTTAGGGTTAGGGGACGGGGACGATTTAGGGTCCAGGTGAGGGTACGACAACGGTTTAGGGGGAGCGTACATGTGAGGGCACGCGTTAGTGTGAGCGTACGGGTTAGGATTAGAGGACGGGTGAGGGGAAGGCTTCGGGGAAGGGTTAGGGTTAGGGTTCGGGCTAGGGTTAGGGTTAGGGGACGGGGACGGTTTAGGGTCCAGTTGAGTGTAAGACAGCGCTTTAGGGGGAGGGTACGTTTGAGGGCATGGGTTAGTGTGAGCGTACGGTTTAGGATTAGGGGACGGGTGAGGGGAAGGCTTCGGGGAAGGGTTAGGGTTAGGGTTCGGTCTCGGGTTAGGGTTAGGGGACGGGGACGGTTTAGGGTCCAGGTGAGGGTACTACAACGGTTTAGGGGGAGCGTAAATGTGAGTGCGCAGGTTAGTGTGAGCGTACGGGTTAGGATTAGGGGACGGGTGAGGGGAAGGCTTCGGGGAAGGGTTAGGGTTAGGGTTCGGGCTAGGGTTAGGGTTAGGGGACGGGGACGGTTTAGGGTCCAGGTGAGGGTACCAAAACGGTTTAGGGGGAGCGTACGTGTGTGGGCGCGGGTTAGTGTGAGCATACGGGTTAGGATTAGGGTATGGGTGAGGGGAAGGCTTCGGGGAAGGGTTAGGGTTAGGGTTCGGGCTAGGGTTAGGGTTAGGGGACAGGGATGGTTTAGGGTCCAGTTGAGGGTACGACAACGGTTTAGGAGGAGCGTACATGTGAGGGCACGTTATAGTGTGAGCGTACGGGTTAGGATTAGGGGACGGGTGAGGGGAAGGCTCCTGGGAAGTGTTAGGGTTAGGTTTTGGGCTAGGGTTAGGGTTAGGGGACGGGGACGGTTTAGGGTCCAGTTGAGGGTACGACAGCGCTTTAGGGGGAGGGTACGTGTGAGGGTGCGGTTTAGTGTGAGCGTACGGTTTAGGATTAGGGGACGGGTGAGGGGAAAGTTTGGGTGAAGTGTTAGGGTTCGGGCTAGGGTTAGGCTTAGGTGACGGGGACGGTTTAGGGTCCAGGTGAGGATACGACAACGCTTTACGGGGAGGGTACGTGTGAGGGCGCGGGTTAGTGTGAGCGTACGGGTTAGGATTAGGGGACGAGTGAGGGGAAGGCTTCAGGGAAGGGTTAGGGTTCGGGCTACGGTTAGGGTTAGGGGACGGGGACATTTTAGGGTCCATGTGAGGGTACGACAACGGTTTAGGGGGAGCGTACGTGTGAGGGCGCAGGTTAGTGTGAGCGTACGGGTTAGGATTAGGGCACGGGTGAGGGGAAGGCTTCGGGGAAGTGTTAGGGTTAGGGTTCGGGCTAGGGTTAGGGTTAGTGGACGGGGACGGTTCAGGGTCCAGGTGAGGGTACGACAACAGTTTAGGGTGAGCGTACGTGTGAGGGCGCGGGTTAGTGTGAGCGTACGGGTTAGGATTAGGGGACGGGTGAGGGGAAGGCTTAGGGGAATGGTTAGGTTTAGGGTTCGGGCTAGGGTTAGGGTTAGGGGAAGGGGACGGTTTAGGGTCCAGGTGAGGGTACGACAACGGTTTAGGGGGAGCGTACCTGTGAGGGCGTGGGTTAGTGTGAGCGTACGGGTTAGGATTAGGGGACGGGTGAGGGGAAGGCTTCGGGGAAGGGTTAGGGTTAGGGTTCGGGCTAGGGTTAGGGTTAGGGGACGGGGACGGTTTAGGGTCCAGGTGAGTGTACGACAACGGTTTAGGGGGAGCGAATGTGTGAGGGTGCGGGTTAGTATGAGAGTACGGGATAGGATTATGGGACGGGTGAGGGGAAGGCTTCGTGGAAATGTTAGGGTTAGGGTTCGGGCTAGGGTTAGGGTTAGGGGACGGGGACGATCTAGGGTCCAGGTGAGGGTACGACAACGGTTTAGGGGGAGCGTACGTGTGAGGGCGCGAGTTATTGTGAGAGTACGGGTTAGGGTTAGGGGACAGGTGAGCGGAAGGCTTCGGGGAAGTGTTAGGGTTAGTGTTCGGGCTAGGGTTAGGGTTAGGGGACGGGGACGGTTTAGGGTTCAGGTAAGGGTACGACAACGGTTTAGGGGGAGCGTACGTGTGAGGGCGCAGGTTAGTGTGAGCGTACGGGTTAGGATTAGGGGAAGGGTGAGGGGAAGGCTTCGGGGAAGTGTTAGGGTTAGGGTTCGGGCTAGGGTTAGGGTTAGGGGACGGGGACGGTTTAGGGTCCAGGTGAGAGAACGACAACGCTTTAGGGGGAGCGTATGTGTGAGGGCGCAGGTTAGTGTGAGCGTACGGGTTAGGATTAGGGGACGGGTGAGGGGAATGCTTCGGGGAAGGGTTAAGGTTAGGGTTCGGACTAGGGTTAGGGTTAGGGGAAGGGGATGGTTTAGGGTCCAGTTGAGGGTACGACATGGGTTTAGGGGGAGAATACGTGTGAGGGCGTGGGTTAGTGTGAGCGTACGGCTTAGGATTAGGGGACGAGTGAGTGGAAGGCTTAGGGGAAGTGTTAGGGTTAGGGCTCGGGCTAGGGTTAGGGTTAGGGGACGGGGACGGTTTAGGGTCCAGGTGAGGGTACGACAACGGTTTAGGGGGAGCGTACGTGTGAGGGCGCAGGTTAGTGTGAGCGTACGGGTTAGGATTAGGGGACGTGTTAGGGGAACCCTTTGGGGAAGGGTTAGGGTTAGGGTACGGGCTGGGGTTAGGGTTAGGGGACGGGGCGGTTTAGGGTCCAGGTGAGGGTACGACAGTGGTTTAGGGGGAGCATACGTGTGAGGGCGTGGGTTAGTGTGAGCGTACGGGTTAGGATTAGGGGACGGGTGAGGGGAAGGCTTCGGGGAAGGGTTAGGGTTAGGGTTCGGGCTAGGGTTAGGGTTAGGGGACAGGGACGGTTTAGGGTCCCGGTGAGGGTACGACAAAGGTTTAGGGGGAGCGTACGTGTGAGGGCGCCGGTTAGTGTGAGTGTACGGGTTAGGATTAGGGGACAGGCTAGGTGAAGGCTTTGTTGAAGGGTTAGGGTTAGGGTTCGGGCTAGGGTGAGGGTTAGGTGACGGGGACGGTTTATGGTCCAGGTGAGGGTACGACAACGGTTTAGGGGGAGCGTACGTGTGAGGGCGCGGGTTAGTGTGAGCGTACGGGTTAGGATTAGGGGACGGGTGAGGGGAAGGCTTCGGGGAAGTGTTAGGGTTAGGGTTCGGGCTAGGGTTAGGGTTTGGGGACGGGGACGGTTTCGGGTCCAGATGAAGGTACGACATCGGTTTAGGGGGAGCGTATGTGTGAGGGCGCGGGTTAGTTTGAGCGTACGGGTTAGGATTAGGGGACGGGTGAGGGGAAGGCTTCGGGGAAGTGTTAGGGTTAGGGTTTGGGTAGGGTTAGTGTTAGGGGATGGGGACGGTTCAGGGTCCAGGTGAGGGTACCACAACAGTTTAGGGGCAGCGTACGTGTGAGTGGGCTGTTTAGTGTGAGCGTACGGGTTAGGATTAGGGGACGGGTGAGGGGAAGGCTTCGGGCAAGGGTTAGGGTTCGGGTTCGGGCTAGGGTTAGGGTTAGGGGACGGGGACACTTTAGGGTCCAGGTGAGGGTACGACAACGGTTTAGGGGGAGCGTACGTGTTAGGGCGCGGGTTAGTGTGAGCGTACGGGCTAGCATTAGGGGACGGGTGAGGGGAAGGCTTCGGGGAAGGGTTAGGGTTAGGGTTCGGGCTAGGGTTAGTGTTAGGGGACGGGGACGGTTTAGGGCTCAGGTGAGGGTACGACAATGGTTTAGGGGGAGCGTACGTGTGAGGGCACGGGTTAGTGTGAGCTTACGGGTTAGGTTTAGGGGACGGGTGAGGGGAAGGCTTCGGGGAAGTGTTAGGGTTAGGGTTCGGGCTAGGGTTAGGGTTAGGGGATGGGGACGGTTTCGGGTCCAGTTGAGGGTACGACAGCAGTTTAGGTGGAGCGTACGTGTGAGGGCGCGGGTAGTGTGAGCGTTCTGGGTAGGATTAGGAGACGGGTGAGGGGAAGGCTTCGGGGAAGGGTTAAGGTTAGGGTTCGGGCTAGGGTTAGGGTTAGGGGACGGGGACGGTTTCGGGTCCAGATGAAGGTACGACATCGGTTTAGGGGGAGCGTACGTGTGAGGGCACGGGTTAGTTTGAGCGTATGGGTTAGGATTAGGGGACGGGTGAGGGGAAGCCTTCGGGGACGGGTTAGGGTTAGGGTTTGGGTAGGGTTAGTGTTAGGGGATGGGGACGGTTTAGGGTCCAGGTGAGGGTACCACAACGGTTTAGGGGCAGCGTATGTGTGAGCGGGCTGTTTAGTGTGAGCGTACGGGTTAGGATTAGGGGACGGGTGAGGAGAAGGCTTCGGGCAAGTGTTAGGGTTAGGGTTCGGGCTAGGGTTAGGGTTAGGGGACGGGGACGGTTTAGGGTCCAGGTGAGGGTACGAAAACTGTTTAGGGGGAGCGTACGTGTGAGGGCGCGGGTAAGTGTGAGCGTACGGGTTAGGATTAGGGGACGGGTGAGGGGAAGGCTTCGGGGAAGGTTTAGGGTTAGGGTCTGGGCTAGGGTTAAGGTTAGGGGATGGGGACCGTTTAGGGTCAAGGTGTGGGTACGACAACGGTTTAGGGGCAGCGTACGTGTGAGCGGACTTGATAGTGTGAGCGTACGGGTTAGGATTAGGGGACGGGTGAGGGGAAGGCCTCGGGGAAGGGTTAGGGTTAGGGTTCGGGCTAGGGTTAGGGTTAGGGGACGGGGACGGTTTAGGGTCCAGCTGAGGGTACGACAACGGTTTAGGGGGAGCGTACGTGTGAAGACGTGGGTTAGTGTGAGCGTACGGGTTAGGATTAGGGGACGGGTGAGGGGAAGGTTTCGGGGAATGGTTAGGGTTAAGGTTCGGGCTAGGGTTACGGTTAGGGGATGGGGACGGTTTAGGGTCCAGGTGAGGGCACGATAATGGTTTAGGGGGAGCGTACGTGTGAGGGCGCGGGTTAGTGTGAGCGTACGGGTTAGGATTAGGGGACGGGTGAGGGGATATCTTCGGGGAAGGATTAGGGTTAGGGTTCGGACTAGGGTTACGGTTAGGTGACGGGGAGGGTTTAGGGTCCAGGTGAGGGTAACGACAATGGTTTAGGGGAAGCGTACGGGTGAGGGCGTGGGTTAGTGTGAGCGTACAGGTTAGGATTAGGGGTCGGGTGAGGGGAAGGCTTCGGAGAAGGGTTAGTGTTATGTTTCGGGCTAGGGTTAGGGTTAGGGGACGGGGACGGTTTAGGATCCAGATGAGGGAACGACAACGGTTTAGGGGGAGTGTACGTGTGAGGGCGCGGGTTAGTGTGAGCGTACGGGTTAGGATTAGGGGACGGGTGGGTGAAGGCTTTGGCGAAGGATTAGGGTTATGGTTCGGGCTAGGGTTAGGGTTAGGGGATGGGGACGGTTTAGGGTCCAGGTGAGGGCACGATAATGGTTTAGGGGGAGCGTACGTGTGAGGGCGCGGGTTAGTGTGAGCGTACAGGTTAGGATTAGGGGACGGGTTAGGGGAACCCTTTGGGGAAGGGTTAGGGTTAGGGTTCGGGCTAGGGTTAGGGTTAGGGGACGGGGACGGTTTAGGGTCCAGGTGAGGGTACGACAATGCTTTAGGGTGAGCGTACGTGTGAGGGCGCGGGTTAGTGTGAGCCTCCTGGTTTGGATTAGTGGACGGGTGAGGGGAAGGCTTCGGGGAAGGGTTAGGGTTAGGGTTCGGGCTAGGGTTAGGGTTAGGGGACGGGGATGTATAGGGTCCAGGTGAGGGTACGACAACGGTTTAGGGGGAGCGTACGTGTGAGGCGCGGGTTAGTGTGAGCGTACGGGTTAGGATTAGGGGACGGGAGATGGGAAGGCTTCGGAGAAGGGTTAGTGTTATGTTTCGGGTAGTGTTAGGGTTAGGGGACGGGGACGGTTTAGGATCCAGATGAGGGAACGACAACGGTTTAGGGGTAGCATACGTTTGAGGGCGCGGGTTAGTGTGAGCGTACGGGTTAGGATTAGGGGAAGGGTGAGGGGAAGGCTTCGGGGACGGGTTATGGTTAGGGTTTGGGTAGGGTTAGGGTTAAGGGATGGGGACGGTTTAGGGTCCAAGTGAGGGTACGACAACGGTTTAGGGGGAGCGTACGTGTGAGGGCGCGGGTTAGTGTGAGCGTACGGGATAGGATTAGGTGATGGGTGAGGGGAAGTTTTCGGGGAAGGGTTAAGGTTAGGGTTCGGCCTAGGGTTAGGTTTAGGGGATGGGGACGGTTTAAGGTCCAGGTGAGGGTACGACAGCGGTTTAGGGGGAGCGTACGTGTGAGGGCGCGGGTTTGTGTGAGCGTACGGGTTAGGATTAGGGGACAGGTGAGGGGAAGGCTTCGGGGAAGTGTTAGGGTTAGGGTTAGGGCTAGGGTTAGGGTTAGGCGACGGGCACGGTTTCGGGTCCAGTTGAGGGTACGACAGCGGGTTAGGGGTAGCGTACGTGTGAGGGCACGGGTTAGTGTGAGCGTATGGGTTAGGATTAGGGGACGGGTGAGGGGAAGGCTTCGGAAAAGTTTTATAGATAGGGTTTGGGCTAGGGTTAGGGTTAGGGGACGGGGACGGTTTAGGGTCCAGGTGAGGGTACGACAACGGTTTAGGAGGAGCGTACGTGTGAGGGCGTTGGTTAGTGTGAGCGTACGGGTTAGGATTAGGGGACGGGTGAGAGGAAGACTTCGGGGAAGGGTTAGGGTTAGGGTTCGGGCTAGGGTTAGGGTTAGGGTACAGGGACAGTTTAGAGTCCAGGTGAGGGTACGACAATGGTTTAGGGGCAGCGTACGTGTGAGGGCGCGGGTTAGTGTGAAAGGACAGGTTAGGATTAGGGGACTGGTGAGGAGAAGTCTTTGGGGAAGTGTGAGGGTTAGGGTTCAGGCTAGGGTTAGTGTTAGGGGACGGGGACGGTTTAAGGTCCAGGTGAGGGTACGACAACGGTTTAGGGGGAGCGTACGTGTGAGGGCGTGGGTTAGTGTGAGCGTACGGGTTAGGATTAGGGGACGGTTGAGGGGAAGGTTTCGGGGAAGAGTTAGGGTTAGCGTTTGGGCTAGGGTTAGGGGTAGGGGAAGGGGACGGTTTAGGGTCCAGGTGAGGGTACGTCAGCGGTTTAGGGGGAGCGTACGTGTGAGGGCGCGGGTTAGTGTGAGCGTACGGGTTAGGATTAGGGGACGGGTGAGGGGAAGGCTTTCGGGGAATGGTTAGGGATAGGGTTCGGGCTAGGGTTAGGGTTAGGGGACGGGGATGGTTTAGGGTCCAGGTGAGGGTACGACAACGGTTTAGGGGGAGCGTATGTGTGAGGGCGCGGGTTAGTGTGAGCGTACGGGTTAGGATTAGGGGACGGGTTAGGGGAAGGCTTTGTGGAAAGGTTAGGGTTAGGGTTCTGGCTAGGGTTAGGGTTAGGGAATGGGGACGGTTTAGGGTCCAGGTGAGGGTATGACAACGCTATAGGGGGAGCGTACGTGTGATGGCGCGGGTTAGTGTGAGCGTACCGGTTAGGATTAGGGGACGGGTGAGGGGAAGGCTTCGGGGAAGTGTTAGGGTTAGGGTTCGGGCTAGGGTTAGGGTTAGGGGATGGGGACGGTTTAGGGTCCATGTGAGGGTACGACAACGGTTTAGGGGCAGCGTACGTGTGAGGGCGTGGGTTAGTGTGAGCGTACGGCTTAGGATTAGGGGACGAGTGAGGGGATGGCTTCGGGGAAGGGTTAGGGTTAGGGTTCGGGCTAGGGTTAGGGTTACGGGACGGGGACGGTTTAGGGTCCAGGTGAGTGTACAACAACGGTTTAGGGGGAGCGTACGTGTGAGGGCGTGGGTTAGTGTGAGCGTATGGGTTAGGATTAGGGGACGGGTTAGGGGAACCCTTTGGGGAAGGGTTAGGGTTAGGGTTCGGGCTAGGGTTAGGGTTAGGGTACGGGGACGGTTTAGGATCCAGATGAGGGAACGACAACGGTTTAGGGGGAGCATACGTTTGAGGGCGCGGGTTAGTGTGAGCGTACGGGTTAGGATTAGGGGAAGGGTGAGGGGAAGGCTTCGGGGAAGGGTTAGGGTTAGGGTTCGGGCTAGGGTTAGGGTTAGGGGATGGGGACGGTTTAGGGTCCATGTAAGTGTACGACAACGGTTTAGGGGCAGCGTACGTGTGAGGGCGTGGGTTAGTGTGAGCGTACGGCTTAGGATTAGGGGACGGGTGAGGGGAAGGCTTCGGGGAAGTGTTAGGTTTAGGGTTCGGGCTAGGGTTAGGGTTACGGGACGGGGACGGTTTCGGGTCCAGTTGAGGGTACGACAGCGGTTTGGGGGAGCGTACGTGTGAGGGCGCGGGTTAGTGTGAGCGTACGGATAAGGATTAGGGTACGGGTGAGGCGAAGGCTTCCGGGAAAGGTTAGGGATAGGGTTCGGGCTAGGGTTAGGGTTAGGGGACGGGGACGGTTTAGGGTCCAGGTGAGTGTACGACAATGGTTTAGGGGGAGCGTACGTGTGAGGGCTTGGGTTAGTGTGAGCGTACGGGTTAGGATTAGGGGATGGGTGACCGGAAGGCTTCGGGGAAGGGTTAGGGTTAGGGTTCGGGCTAGGGTTAGGGTTAGGGGACGAGAACGGTTTAGGGTCCCGGTGAGGGTATGACAACGGTTTAGGTGGAGCTTACGTGTGAGGGCATGGGTTAGTGTGAGCGTACGGGTTAGGATTAGGGGACGGGTCAGGGGAAGGCTTCGGGGAACGGTTAGGGTTAGGGTTCGGGCTAGGGTTAGGTTTAGGGGACGCGGATGGTTTAGGGTCCAGGTGAGGGTACGACAACGGTTTAGGGGGAGCGTACGTGTGAGGGCGCGGGTTAGTGTGAGCGTACGGTCTAGGATTAGGGGACAGGTTAGGGGAAGGCTTTGGGGGAGGGTTAGGGTTAGGGTTCGGGCTAGGGTTAGGGTTAGGTGACAGGGACGGTTTAGGGTCCAGGTGAGGGTACGACAACGGTTTAGGGGGAGCGTACGTGTGAGGGCGTGGGTTAGTGTGAGCGTACGGGTTAGGATTAGGGGACGGGTGACGGGAAGGTTTCGGGGAAGGGTTAGGGTTAGGGTTCGGGCTAGGGTTAGGGTTAGGGGACGTGGACGGTTTAGGGTCCACGTGAGGGTACAACAACGGTTTAGGGAGAGTGTACGTGTGAGGGCGTGGGTTAGTGTGAGCGTACGGGTTAGGATTAGGGGACGGGTGAGGGGAAGACTTCGGGGAAGGGTTAGGGTTAGGGTTCGGGCCAGGATTAGTGTTAGGGGACAGGGACGGTTTCGGGTCCAGATGAGGGTACGACAGCGGTTTAGGGGGAGCGTACGTGTGGGGGCATGGGTTAGTGTGAGCGTACGGGTTAGGATTAGGTGACGGGTGACGGGAAGGCTTCGGTGAAGGGTTAGGGTTAGGGTTCGGGCTAGCGTTAGGGTTAGGGGACGGGGACGGTTTAGGGTCCAGGTGAGGGTACGACAACGGTTTAGGGGGAGCGTACGTGTGAGGGCGTGGGTTAGTGTGAGCGTACGGGTTAGGATTAGGGGACGGGTGAGGGGAAGGCTTCGGGGAAGGGTTAGGGTTAGGGTTCGGCTAGGGTTAGGGTTAGAGGACGGGGACGGTTTAGGGCGCAGGTGAGGGTACGACAATGGTTTAGGGGGAGCGTACGTGTGAGGGCACGGGTTAGTGTGAGCTTACGGGTTATGATTAGGAGACGGGTGAGGGGAAGGCTTCGGGGAAGTGTTAGGGTTAGGTTTCGGGCTAGGGTTAGGGTTAGGGGACGGGGACGGTTTAGGGTCCAGGTGAGGGTAAGACAACGGTTTAGGGGTAGCGTACGTGTGAGGGCACGGGTTAGTGTGAGCGTACGGGTTAGGATTAGGGGACAGGTTAGGGGAAGGCTTCGGGGACGGGTTAGGGTTAGGGTTTGGGTAGGGTTAGTGTTAGGGGATGGGGACGGATTAGGGTCCAGGTGAGGGTACCACAACGGTTTAGGGGCAGCGTACGTGTGAGCGGGCTGTTTAATGTGAGCGTACGGTTTAGGATTAGGGGACGGGTGAGGGGAAGGCTTCGGGCAAGGGTTAGGGTTAGGTTTCGGGCTAGGGTTAGGGTTAGTGGACGGGGACGGTTTAGGGTCCAGGTGAGTGTACGAAAACGGTGTAGGGGGAGCGTACGTGTGAGGGCGCGGGTAAGTGTGAGCGTACAGGTTAGGATTAGGGGATGGGTGAGGGGATGTCTTCGGGGAAGGGTTAGGGTTAGGGTTCGGGCTAGGGTTAGGGTTAGGGGACGGGGATGGTTTAGGGTCCAGGTGAGGGTACGACAATGGTTTAGGGGGAGCGTACGTGTGAGGGCGCGGGTTAGTGTCAGCGTACGGGTTAGGATTTGTTGACGGTTGAGGGGAAGGCTTCGGGGAAGGGTCAGGGTTAGGGTTCAGGCTAGGGTTAGGGTTAGGGTTAGGGGACGGGGACGGTTTAGCGTCCAGGTGAGGGTACGACAATGGTTAGGGGGAGCGTACGTGTGAAGGCGCGGGTTAGTGTGAGCGTACGGGTTAGGATTAGCGGACGGGTGAGGGGAAGGCTTCGGGGAAGGTTTAGGGTTAGGGTTCGGGCTACGGTTAGGGTTAGGCGACGGGGACGGTTTAGAGTCCAGGTGAGGTTACGACAACGGTTTAGGGGGAGCGTAAGTGTGAGGGCGCGGGTTAGTGTGAGCGTACGGGTTAGGATTAGGGGACGGGTGAGGGGAAGGCTTCGGAATAGGGTTATGGATAGGGTTTGGGCTAGGGTTAGGGTTAGGGGACGGGGGCGGTTTAGGGTCCAGGTGAGTTACGACAACGGTTTAGGGGGAGCTTACGTGTGAGGGCGCGTGGTAGTGTGAGCTTACGGGTTAGTTTTAGGGGACGGGTGAAGCGAAGGCTTCGGGGAAGTGTTAGGGTTAGGGTTCGGGCTAGGGATAGGTTTAGGGGACGGGGACGGTTTAGGGTCCAGGTGAGTTTACGACAACGGTTTAGGGGGAGCGTACGTGTGCGGGCGCCGCTTAGTGTGAGCGTACGGGTTAGGATTAGGGGACAGGTTAGGGGAAGGCTTTGTTGAAGGGTTAGGGTTAGGGTTCGGGCTAGGGTTAAGGTTAGGTGACGGGGACGGTTTAGGGTCCAGGTGAGGGTACGACAACGGTTTAGGGGGAGCGTACGTGTGAGGGCGCGGGTTAGTGTGAGCGTACGGGTTAGGATTAGGGGACGGGTGACGGGAAGGCTTCGGGGAAGGGTTAGGGTTAGGGTTCGGGCTAGGGTTAGGGTTTGGGGACGGGGACGGTTTAGGGTCCAGGTGAGGGTACGACAACGGTTTAGGGGGAGCGTACGTTTGAGGGCGCGGGTTAGTGTGAGCGTACGGGTTAGGATTAGGGGACGGGTGACGGGAAGGCTTCGGGGAAGGGTTAGGGTTAGGTTTCGGGCTAGGGTTAGGGTTAGGGGACGGGGACGGTTTAGGGCCCAGGTGAGGGTACGACAATGGTTTAGGGGGAGCGTACATGTGAGGGCACGGGTTAGTGTGAGCTTACGGGTTAGGATTAGGGGACGGGTGAGGGAAAGGCTTCGGGGAAGTGTTAGGGTTAGGTTTCGGGCTAGGGTTAGGGTTAGGGGACGGGGACGGTTTCGGGTCCAGTTGAGGGTACGACAGCGGTTTAGGTGCAGCGTACGTGTGAGGGTGCGGGTTAGTGTGAGCGTTCGGGTTAGGATTAGGAGACGGGTGAGGGGAAGGCTTCGGGGAAGGGTTAAGGTTAGGGTTCGGGCTAGGGTTAGGGTTAGGGGACGGGGACGGTTTCGGGTCCAGATGAAGGTACGACAGCGGTTTAGGGGTAGCGTACGTGTGACGGCGTGGGTTAGTTTGAGCGTACGGGTTAGGATTAGGGGACGGGTGAGGGGAAGGCTTCGGGGACTGGTTAGGTTTAGGGTTTGGGTAGGGTTAGTGTTAGGGGATGGGGACAGTTTAGGGTCCAGGTGAGGGTACCACAACGGTTTAGGGGCAGCGTACGTGTGAGCGGGCTGTTTAGTGTGAGCGTACGGGTTAGGATTAGGGGACGGGTGAGGGGAAGGCTTCGGGCAACGGTTAGGGTTAGGGTTCGGGCTAGGGTTAGGGTTAGGGGACGGGGACGGTTTAGGGTCCAGGTGAGGGTACGAAAACGGTTTAGGGGGAGCGTACGTGTGAGGGCGTGGGTAAGTGTGAGCGTACGGGTTAGGATTAGGGGACGGGTGAGGGGAAGGCTTCGGGGAAGGTTTAGGGTTAGGGTCTGGGCTAGGGTTAAGGTTAGTGGATGGGAACCGTTTAGGGTCCAGGTGTGGGTACGACAACAGTTTAGGGGCAGCGTACGTGTGAGCGGAATGGATAGTGTGAGCGTACGGGTTAGGATTAGGGGACGGGTGAGGGGAAGGTTTCGGGGAAGGTTTAGGGTTAGGGTTCGGGCTAGGGTTAGGGTTAGGGGACGGGGACGGTTTAGGGTCCAGGTGAGGGTACGACAACGATTTAGGGGGAGCGTACGTGTGAAGACGTGGGTTAGTGTGAGCGTACGGGTTAGGATTAGCGGACGGGTGAGGGGAAGGTTTCGGGGAATGGTTAGGGTTAAGGTTCGGGCTAGGGTTAGGGTTAGGGGATGGGGACGGTTTAGGGTCCAGGTGAGGGCACGATAATGGTTTAGGGGGAGCGTACGAGTGAGGGCGCGGGTTAGTGTGAGCGTACGGGTTAGGATTAGGGGATGGGTGAGGGGATGTCTTCGGGGAAGGGTTAGGGTTAGGGTTCGGGCTAGGGTTAGGGTTAGGGGACGGGGATGGTTTAGGGTCCAGGTGAGGGTACGACAATGGTTTAGGGGGAGCGTACGTGTGAGGGCGCGGGTTAGTGTCAGCGTACTGGTTAGGATTGGGGGACGGTTGAGGGGAAGGCTTCCGGGAAGGGTTAGGGTTAGGGTTCGGGCTAGGGTTAGGGTTAGGGTTAGGGGACGGGGACGGTTTAGCGTCCAGGTGAGGGTACGACAACGGTTTAGGGGGAGCGTACGTGTGAGGGCGTGGGTTAGTGTGAGCGTACGGGTTAGGATTAGGGGACGGGTGAGGGGAAGGCTTTGGGGAAAGGTTAGGGTTAGGGTTCTGGCTAGGGTTAGGGTTAGGGGATGGGGACGGTTTAGGGTCCAGGTGAGGGTATGACAACGCTATAGGGGGAGCGTACGTGTGATGGCGCGGGTTAGTGTGAGCGTACCGGTTAGGATTAGGGGACGGGTGAGGGGAAGGCTTCGGGGAAGGGTTAGGGTTAGTGTTCGGGCTAGGGTTAGGGTTAGGAGACGGGGACGGTTTAAAGTCCAGGTGAGGGTACGACAACGGTTTAGGGGGAGCGTACGGGTGAGGGCGTGGGTTAGTGTGAGCGTACGGGTTAGGATTAGGGTTCGGGTGAGGGGAAGGCTTCGGGGAAGTGTTAGGGTTAGGGTTCGGGCTAGGGTTAGGGTTAGGGGACCGGGACGGTTTAGGGTCCAGGTGAGGGTACGACAACGGTTTAGTGGGAGCGTACGTGTGAGGGCGCGGGTTAGTGTGAGCGTGCGGGTTAGGATTAGGGGACGGGTGACATGAAGGCTTCGGAGAAGGGTTAGTGTTATGTTTCGTGCTAGGGTTAGGGTTAGGGGACGGGGACGGTTTAGGATCCAGATGAGGGAATGACAACGGTTTAGGGGTAGTGTACGTGTGAGGGCGCGGGTTAGTGTGAGCGTACGGGTTAGGATTAGGGGACGGGTGGGTGAAGGCTTCGGGGAAGGATTAGGGTTAGGGTTCGGGCTAGGGTTAGGGTTAGGGGATGGGGATGGTTTAGGGTCCATGTGAGGGTACGACAACGGTTTAGGGGCAGCGTACGTGTGAGGGCGTGGGTTAGTGTGAGCGTAAGGCTTAGGATTAGGGGACGAGTGAGGGGATGGCTTCGGGGAAGGGTTAGGGTTAGGGTTCGGGCTAGGGTTTGGGTTACGGGACGGGGACGGTTTAGGGTCCAGGTGAGTGTACGACAACGGTTTAGGGGGAGCGTACGTGTGAGGGCTTGGGTTAGTGTGAGCGTACGGGTTAGGATTAGGGGATGGGTTAGGGGAACCCTTTGGGGAAGCGTTAGGGTTAGGGTTCGGGCTAGGGTTAGGGTTAGGGGACGGGGACGGTTTAGGGTCCAGATGAGGGTATGACAACGGTTTAGGGGGAGCGTACGTTTGAGGGCACGGGTTAGTGTGAGCGTACGGGTTAGGATTAGGGGATGGGTGACCGGAAGGCTTCGGGGAAGGGTTAGGGTTAGGGTTCGGGCTAGGGTTAGGGTTAGGGGACGAGGACGGTTTAGGGTCCCGGTGAGGGTATGACAACGGTTTAGGTGGAGCGTACGTGTGAGGGCATGGGTTAGTGTGAGCGTACGGGTTAGGATTAGGGGACGGGTCAGGGGAAGGCTTCGGGGAACGGTTAGGGTTAGGGTTCGGGCTAGGGTTAGGTTTAGGGGACGCGGATGGTTTAGGGTCCAGGTGAGGGTACGACAACGGTTTAGGGGGAGCGTACGTGTGAGGGCGCGGGTTAGTGTGAGCGTACGGTCTAGGATTAGGGGACAGGTTAGGGGAAGGCTTTGGGGGAGGGTTAGGGTTAGGGTTCGGGCTAGGGTTAGGGTTAGGGGACGTGGACGGTTTAGGGTCCACGTGAGGGTACAACAACGGTTTAGGGAGAGTGTACGTGTGAGGGCGTGGGTTAGTGTGAGCGTACGGGTTAGGATTAGGGGACGGGTGAGGGGAAGACTTCGGGGAAGGGTTAGGGTTAGGGTTCGGGCCAGGATTAGGGTTAGGGGACAGGGACGGTTTCGGGTCCAGATGAGGGTACGACAGCGGTTTAGGGGGAGCGTACGTGTGGGGGCGTGGGTTAGTGTGAGCGTACGGGTTAGGATTAGGTGACGGGTGACGGGAAGGCTTCGGTGAAGGGTTAGGGTTAGGGTTCGGGCTAGGGTTAGGGTTAGGGGACGGGGACGGTTTAGGGTCCAGGTGAGGGTACGACAACGGTTTAGGGGGAGCGTACGTGTGAGGGCGTGGGTTAGTGTGAGCGTACGGGTTAGGATTAGGGGACGGGTGAGGGGAAGGCTTCGGGGAAGGGTTAGGGTTAGGGTTCGGCTAGGGTTAGGGTTAGAGGACGGGGACGGTTTAGGGCGCAGGTGAGGGTACGACAATGGTTTAGGGGGAGCGTACGTGTGAGGGCACGGGTTAGTGTGAGCTTACGGGTTATGATTAGGAGACGGGTGAGGGGAAGGCTTCGGGGAAGTGTTAGGGTTAGGTTTCGGGCTAGGGTTAGGGTTAGGGGACGGGGACGGTTTCTGGTCCAGTTGAGGGTATGACAGCGGTTTAGGTGGAGCGTACGTGTGAGGGCGCGGGTTAGTGTGAGCGTTCGGGTTAGGATTAGGAGACGGGTGAGGGGAAGGCTTCGGGGAAGGGTTAGGGTTAGGGTTCGGGCTAGGGTTAGGGTTAAGGGACGGGGACGGTTTCGAGTCCAGATGAGGGTACGACAGCGGTTTAGGGGGAACATACGTGTGAGGGCGCGGGTTAGTGTGAACGTACGGGTTAGGATTAGGGGACGGGTGAGGGGAAGGCTTCAGGCAAGTGTTAGGGATAGGGTTCGGGCTAGGGTTAGGGTTAGGGGACGGGGACGGTTTAGGGTCCAGGTGAGGGTAAGACAACGGTTTAGGGGTAGCGTACGTGTGAGGGCACGGGTTAGTGTGAGCGTACGGGTTAGGATTAGAGGACAGGTTAGGGGAAGGCTTCGGGGACGGGTTAGGGTTAGGGTTTGGGTAGGGTTAGTGTTAGGGGATGGGGACGGATTAGGGTCCAGGTGAGGGTACCACAACGGTTTAGGGGCAGCGTACGTGTGAGCGGGCTGTTTAATGTGAGCGTACGGTTTAGGATTAGGGGACGGGTGAGGGGAAGGCTTCGGGCAAGGGTTAGGGTTAGGTTTCGGGCTAGGGTTAGGGTTAGGGGACGGGGACGGTTTAGGGTCCAGGTGAGTGTACGAAAACGGTGTAGGGGGAGCGTACGTGTGAGGGCGCGGGTAAGTGTGAGCGTACGGGTTAGGATTAGGGGAGGGGTGAGGGGAAGGCTTCGGGGAAGGTTTAGGGTTAGGGTCTGGGCTAGGGTTAAGATTAGGGGATGGGGACCGTTTAGGGTCCAGGTGTGGGTACGACAACGGTTTAGGGGCAGCGTACTTGTGAGCGGAATGGATAGTGTGAGCGTACGGGTTAGGATTAGGGGACGGGTGAGGGGAAGGCTTCGGAGAAGGGTTAGGGTTAGGGTTCGGGCTAGGGTTAGGGTTAGGGGACGGGGACGGTTTAGGGTCCAGGTGAGGGTACGACAACGGTTTAGGGGGGGCATACGTGTGAAGACGTGGGTTAGTGTGAGCGTACGGGTTAGGATTAGCGGACGGATGAGGGGAAGGTTTCGGGGAATGGTTAGGGTTAAGGTTGGGGCTAGGGTTAGGGTTAGGGGATGGGGACGGTTTAGGGTCCAGGTGAGGGCACGATAATGGTTTAGGGGGATCGTACGTGTGAGGGCGCGGGTTAGTGTGAGCGTACGGGTTAGGATTAGGGGATGGGTGAGGGGATGTCTTCGGGGAAGGGTTAGGGTTAGGGTTCGGGCTAGGGTTAGGGTTAGGGGACGGGGATGGTTTAGGGTACAGGTGAGGGTACGACAATGGTTTAGGGGGAGCGTACGTGTGAGGGCGCAGGTTAGTGTCAGCGTACGGGTTAGGATTGGTTGACGGTTGAGGGGAAGGCTTCGGGGAAGGGTCAGGGTTAGGGTTCAGGCTAGGGTTAGGGTTAGGGTTAGGGGATGGGGACGGTTTAGCGTCCAGGTGAGGGTACGACAACGGTTAGGGGGAGCGTACGTGTGAAGGCGCGGGTTAGTGTGAGCGTACGGGTTAGGATTAGCGGACGGGTGAGGGGAAGGCTTCGGGGAAGGTTTAGGGTTAGGGTTCGGGCTACGGTTAGGGTTAGGCGACGGGGACGGTTTAGAGTCCAGGTGAGGTTACGACAACGGTTTAGGGGGAGCGTAAGTGTGAGGGCGCGGGTTAGTGTGAGCGTACGGGTTAGGATTAGGGGACGGGTGAGGGGAAGGCTTCGGAATAGGGTTATGGATAGGGTTTGGGCTAGGGTTAGGGTTAGGGGACGGGGGCGGTTTAGGGTCCAGGTGAGTTACGACAACGGTTTAGGGGGAGCGTACGTGTGAGGGCGCGTGGTAGTGTGAGCTTACGGGTTAGTTTTAGGGGACGGGTGAAGCGAAGGCTTCTGGGAAGTGTTAGGGTTAGGGTTCGGGCTAGGGTTAGGGTTTGGGGACGGGGACGGTTTAGGGTCCAGGTGAGGGTACGACAACGGTTTAGGGGGAGCGTACGTTTGAGGGCGCGGGTTAGTGTGAGCGTACGGGTTAGGATTAGGGGACGGGTGACGGGAAGGCTTCGGGGAAGGGTTAGGGTTAGGTTTCGGGCTAGGGTTAGGGTTAGGGGACGGGGACGGTTTAGGGCCCAGGTGAGGGTACGACAATGGTTTAGGGGGAGCGTACATGTGAGGGCACGGGTTAGTGTGAGCTTACGGGTTAGGATTAGGGGACGGGTGAGGGAAAGGCTTCGGGGAAGTGTTAGGGTTAGGTTTCGGGCTAGGGTTAGGGTTAGGGGACGGGGACGGTTTCGGGTCCAGTTGAGGGTACGACAGCGGTTTAGGTGCAGCGTACGTGTGAGGGTGCGGGTTAGTGTGAGCGTTCGGGTTAGGATTAGGAGACGGGTGAGGGGAAGGCTTCGGGGAAGGGTTAAGGTTAGGGTTCGGGCTAGGGTTAGGGTTAGGGGACGGGGACGGTTTCGGGTCCAGATGAAGGTACGACAGCGGTTTAGGGGTAGCGTACGTGTGACGGCGTGGGTTAGTTTGAGCGTACGGGTTAGGATTAGGGGACGGGTGAGGGGAAGGCTTCGGGGACTGGTTAGGTTTAGGGTTTGGGTAGGGTTAGTGTTAGGGGATGGGGACGGTTTAGGGTCCAGGTGAGGGTACCACAACGGTTTAGGGGCAGCGTACGTGTGAGCGGGCTGTTTAGTGTGAGCGTACGGGTTAGGATTAGGGGACGGGTGAGGGGAAGGCTTCGGGCAACGGTTAGGGTTAGGGTTCGGGCTAGGGTTAGGGTTAGGGGACGGGGACGGTTTAGGGTCCAGGTGAGGGTACGAAAACGGTTTAGGGGGAGCGTACGTGTGAGGGCGTGGGTAAGTGTGAGCATACGGGTTAGGATTAGGGGACGGGTGAGGGGAAGGCTTCGGGGAAGGTTTAGGGTTAGGGTCTGGGCTAGGGTTAAGGTTAGTGGATGGGAACCGTTTAGGGTCCAGGTGTGGGTACGACAACAGTTTAGGGGCAGCGTACGTGTGAGCGGAATGGATAGTGTGAGCGTACGGGTTAGGATTAGGGGACGGGTGAGGGGAAGGTTTCGGGGAAGGTTTAGGGTTAGGGTTCGGGCTAGGGTTAGGGTTAGGGGACGGGGACGGTTTAGGGTCCAGGTGAGGGTACGACAACGATTTAGGGGGAGCGTACGTGTGATGACGTGGGTTAGTGTGAGCGTACGGGTTAGGATTAGCGGACGGGTGAGGGGAAGGTTTCGGGGAATGGTTAGGGTTAAGGTTCGGGCTAGGGTTAGGGTTAGGGGATGGGGACGGTTTAGGGTCCAGGTGAGGGCACGATAATGGTTTGGGGGGAGCGTACGAGTGAGGGCGCGGGTTAGTGTGAGCGTACGGGTTAGGATTAGGGGATGGGTGAGGGGATGTCTTCGGGGAAGGGTTAGGGTTAGGGTTCGGGCTAGGGTTAGGGTTAGGGGACGGGGATGGTTTAGGGTCCAGGTGAGGGTACGACAATGGTTTAGGGGGAGCGTACGTGTGAGGGCGCGGGTTAGTGTCAGCGTACTGGTTAGGATTGGGGGACGGTTGAGGGGAAGGCTTCCGGGAAGGGTTAGGGTTAGGGTTCGGGCTAGGGTTAGGGTTAGGGTTAGGGGACGGGGACGGTTTAGCGTCCAGGTGAGGGTACGACAACGGTTTAGGGGGAGCGTACGTGTGAGGGCGTGGGTTAGTGTGAGCGTACGGGTTAGGATTAGGGGACGGGTGAGGGGAAGGCTTTGGGGAAAGGTTAGGGTTAGGGTTCTGGCTAGGGTTAGGGTTAGGGGATGGGGACGGTTTAGGGTCCAGGTGAGGGTATGACAACGCTATAGGGGGAGCGTACGTGTGATGGCGCGGGTTAGTGTGAGCGTACCGGTTAGGATTAGGGGACGGGTGAGGGGAAGGCTTCGGGGAAGGGTTAGGGTTAGTGTTCGGGCTAGGGTTAGGGTTAGGTGACGGGGACGGTTTAAAGTCCAGGTGAGGGTACGACAACGGTTTAGGGGGAGCGTACGGGTGAGGGCGTGGGTTAGTGTGAGCGTACGGGTTAGGATTAGGGTTCGGGTGAGGGGAAGGCTTCGGGGAAGTGTTAGGGTTAGGGTTCGGGCTAGGGTTAGGGTTAGGGGACCGGGACGGTTTAGGGTCCAAGTGAGGGTACGACAACGGTTTAGTGGGAACGTACGTGTGAGGGCACGGGTTAGTGTGAGCGTGCGGGTTAGGATTAGGGGACGGGTGACATGAAGGCTTCGGAGAAGGGTTAGTGTTATGTTTCAGGCTAGGGTTAGGGTTAGGGTACGGGGACGGTTTAGGATCCAGATGAGGGAACGACAACGGTTTAGGGGTAGTGTACGTGTGAGGGCGCGGGTTAGTGTGAGCGTACGGGTTAGGATTAGGGGACGGGTGGGTGAAGGCTTCGGGGAAGGATTAGGGTTAGGGTTCGGGCTAGGGTTAGGGTTAGGGGATGGGGATGGTTTAGGGTCCATGTGAGGGTACGACAACGGTTTAGGGGCAGCGTACGTGTGAGGGCGTGGGTTAGTGTGAGCGTAAGGCTTAGGATTAGGGGACGAGTGAGGGGATGGCTTCGGGGAAGGGTTAGGGTTAGGGTTCGGGCTAGGGTTTGGGTTACGGGACGGGGACGGTTTAGGGTCCAGGTGAGTGTACAACAACGGTTTAGGGGGAGCGTACGTGTGAGGGCGTGGGTTAGTGTGAGCGTACGGGTTAGGATTAGGGGACCGGTTAGGGGAACCCTTTGGGGAAGGGTTAGGGTTAGGGTTCGGGCTAGGGTTAGGGTTAGGGGACGGGGACGGTTTAGGATCCAGATGAGGGAACGACAACGGTTTAGGGGGAGCATACGTTTGAGGGCGCGGGTTAGTGTGAGCGTACGGGTTAGGATTAGGGGAAGGGTGAGGGGAAGGCTTCGGGGAAGGGTTAGGGTTAGGGTTCGGGCTAGGGTTAGGGTTAGGGGATGGGGACGGTTTAGGGTCCATGTGAGGGTACGACAACGGTTTAGGGGCAGCGTACGTGTGAGGGCGTGGGTTAGTGTGAGCGTACGGCTTAGGATTTGGGGACGGGTGAGGGGAAGGCTTCGGGGAAGTGTTACGTTTAGGGTTCGGGCTAGGGTTAGGGTTACGGGACGGGGACGGTTTCGGGTCCAGTTGAGGGTACGACAGCGGTTTGGGGGAGCGTACGTGTGAGGGCGCGGGTTAGTGTAAGCGTACGGGTAAGGATTAGGGTACGGGTGAGGCGAAGGCTTCCGGGAAAGGTTAGGGATAGGGTTCGGGCTAGGGTTAGGGTTAGGGGACGGGGACGGTTTAGGGTCCAGGTGAGTGTACGACAACGGTTTAGGGGGAGCGTATGTGTGAGGGCTTGGGTTAGTGTGAGCGTACGGGTTAGGATTAGGGGATGGGTTAGGGGAACCCTTTGGGGAAG
Source organism: Leucopleurus acutus (assembly GCF_964270905.1). NCBI lineage: Eukaryota > Metazoa > Chordata > Mammalia > Artiodactyla > Delphinidae > Leucopleurus > Leucopleurus acutus. The sequence goes on from NW_028139168.1 coordinate 451,883, forward strand.
CGTTAGGGTTAGGGTTCGGGCTAGGGTTAGGGGACGGGGACGGTTTAGGGTCCAGGTGAGGGTACGACAACGGTTTAGGGGGAGCGTACGTTTCAGGGCACGGGTTAGTGTGAGCGTACGGGTTAGGATTAGGGGATGGGTGACGGGAAGGCTTCGGGGAAGGGTTAGGGTTAGGGTTCGGGCTAGGGTTAGGGTTAGGGGACGAGGACGGTTTAGGGTCCCGGTGAGGGTATGACAACGGTTTAGGTGGAGCGTACGTGTGAGGGCATGGGTTAGTGTGAGCGTACGGGTTAGGATTAGGGGACGGGTCAGGGGAAGGCTTCGGGGAACGGTTAGGGTTAGGGTTCGGGCTAGGGTTAGGTTTAGGGGACGCGGATGGTTTAGGGTCCAGGTGAGGGTACGACAACGGTTTAGGGGGAGCGTACGTGTGAGGGCGCGGGTTAGTGTGAGCGTACGGTCTAGGATTAGGGGACAGGTAAGGGGAAGGCTTTGGGGGAGGGTTAGGGTTAGGGTTCGGGCTAGGGTTAGGGTTAGGTGACGGGGACTGTTTAGGGCCCAGGTGAGTGTACGACAATGGTTTAGGGGGAGCGTACGTGTGAGGGCACGGGTTAGTGTGAGCTTACGGGTTATGATTAGGAGACGGGTGAGGGGAAGGCTTCGGGGAAGGGTTAGGGTTAGGTTTCGGGCTAGGGTTAGGGTTAGGGGACGGGGACGGTTTCGGGTCCAGTTGAGGGTACGACAGCGGTTTAGGTGGAGCGTACGTGTGAGGGCGCGGGTTAGTGTGAGCGTTCGGGTTAGGATTAGGAGACGGGTGAGGGGAAGGCTTCGGGGAAGGGTTAGGGTTAGGGTTCGGGCTATGGTTAGTGTTAAGGTACGGGGACGGTTTCGGGTCCAGATGAGGGTAAGACAACGGTTTAGGGGGAGCATACGTGTGTTTGGGTCGCGTGTTAGTGTGAGCGAACGGGTTAGGATTAGGGGACGGGTGAGGGGAAGGCTTCAGGGAAGTGTTAGGGATAGGGTTCGGGCTAGGGTTAGGGTTAAGGGACGGGGACGGTTTAGGGTCCTGGTGAGGGTAAGACAACGGTTTAGGGGTAGCGAACGTGTGAGGGCACGGGTTAGTGGGAGCGTACGGGTTAGGATTAGGGGACAGGTTACGGGAAGGCTTCGGGGACGGGTTAGGGTTAGGGTTTGGGTAGGGTTAGTGTTAGGGGATGGGGACGGTTTAGGGTCCAGGTGAGGGTACCACAACGGTTTACGGGCAGCGTACGTGTGAGCGGGCTGTTTAGTGTGAGCGTACGGTTTAGGATTAGGGGACGGGTGAGGGGAAGGCTTCGGGCAAGGGTTAGGGTTAGGGTTCGGGCTAGGGTTAGGGTTAGGGGACGGGGACGGTTTAGGGTCCAGGTGAGGGTACAAAAACGGTGTAGGGGGAGCGTACGTGTGAGGGCGCGGGTAAGTGTGAGCGTACGGGTTAGGATTAGGGGACGGGTGAGGGGAAGGCTTCGGGGAAGAGTTAGGGTTAGGGTTCGGGCTAGGGTTAGGGTTAGGGGACGGGGACGGTTTAGGGCCCAGGTGAGGGTACGACAATGGTTTAGGGGGAGCGTACGTGTGAGGGCACGGGTTAGTGTGAGCTTACGGGTTAGGATTAGGGGACGGGTGAGGGAAAGGCTTCGGGGAAGTGTTAGGGTTAGGGTTCGCGCTAGGGTTAGGGTTAGGGGACGGGGACGGTTTCGGGTCCAGTTGAGGGTACGACAGCGGTTTAGGTGGAGCGTACGTGTGAGGGCGCGGGTTAGTGTGAGCGTTCGGGTTAGGATTAGGAGACGGGTCAGGGGAAGGCTTCGGGGAAGTGTTAAGGTTAGGGTTCGGGCTAGCGTTAGGGTTAGGGGACGGGGACGGTTTTGGATCGAGATGAAGGTACGACAGCGGTTTAGGGGTAGTGTACGTGTGACGGCGCGGGTTAGTTTCAGCGTACAGGTTAGGATTAGGGGACGGGTGCGGGGAAGGCTTCGGGGACGGGTTAGGGTTAGGGTTTGGGTAGGGTTAGTGTTAGGGGATGGGGACGGTTTAGGGTCCAGGTGAGGGTACCACAACGGTTTAGGGGCAGCGTACGTGTGAGCGGGCTGTTTAGTGTGAGCGTACGGGTTAGGATTAGGGGACGGGTGAGGGGAAGGCTTCGGGCAACGGTTAGGGTTAGGGTCTGGGCTAGGGTTAGGGTTAGGGGACGGGGACGGTTTAGGGTCCAGGTGAGGGTACGAAAACGGTTTAGGGGGAGCGTACGTGTGAGGGCGCGGGTAAGTGTGAGCGTACGGGTTAGGATTAGGGGACGGGTGAGGGGAAGGCTTCGGGGAAGGTTTAGGGTTAGGGTCTGGGCTAGGGTTAAGGTTAGGGGATGGGGACCGTTTAGGGTCCAGGTGTTGGTACGACAACGGTTTAGGGGCAGCGTACGTGTGAGCGGAATGGATAGTGTGAGCGTACGAGTTAGGATTAGGGGACGGGTGAGGGGAAGGCTTCGGGGAAGGGTTAGGGTTAGGGTTCGGGCTAGGGTTAGGATTAGGGGACGGGGACGGTTTAGGGTCCAGGTGAGGGTACGAAAACGGTTTAGGGGGAGCGTACGTGTGAAGACGTGGGTTAGTGTGAGCGTACGGGTTAGGATTAGCGGACGGGTGAGGGGAAGGTTTCAGGGAATGGTTAGGGTTAAGGTTCGGGCTAGGGTTAGGGTTAGGGGATGGGGATGGTTTAGGGTCCAGGTGAGGGTACGACAATGGTTTAGGGGGAGCGTACGTGTGAGGGCGCGGGTTAGTGTCAGCGTACGGGTTAGCATTGGGGGACGGTTGAGGGGAAGGCTTCGGGGAAGGGTTAGGGTTAGGGTTCGTGCTAGGGTTAGGGTTAGGTTTAGGGGACGGGGACGGTTTAGCGTCCAGGTGAGGGTACGACAACGGTTAGGGGGAGCGTACGTGTGAAGGCGCGGGTTAGTGTGAGCATACGGGTTAGGATTAGGGGACGGGTGAGGGGAAGGCTTCGGGGAAGGTTTAGGGTTAGGGTTCGGGCTAGGGTTAGGGTTAGGGGACGGGGACGGTTTAGGGTCCAGGTGAGGTTACGACAACGGTTTAGGGGGAGCGTAAGTGTGAGGGCGCGGGTTAGTGTGAGCGTACGGGTTAGGATTAGGGGACGGGTGAGGGGAAGGCTTCGGAAAAGGGTTATGGATAGGGTTTGGGCTAGGGTTAGGGTTAGGGGACTGGGGCGGTTTAGGGTCCAGGTGAGTGTACGACAACAGTTTAGGGGGAGCGTACGTGTGAGGGCGCGTGGTAGTGTGAGCTTACGGGTTAGTTTTAGGGGACGGGTGAAGCGAAGGCTTCGGGGAAGGGTTAGGGTTAGGGTTCGGGCTAGGGTTAGGATTAGGGGACGGGGACGGTTTAGGGTCCAGGTGAGTGTACGACAACAGTTTAGGGGGAGCGTACGTGTGAGGGCGCCGGTTAGTGTGAGCGTACGGGTTAGAATTAGGGGACAGGTTAGGGGAAGGCTTTGTTGAAGAGTTAGGGTTAGGGTTCGGGCTAGGGTTAAGGTTAGGTGACGGGGACGGTTTAGGGTCCAGGTGAGGGTAAGACAACGGTTTAGGGGGACCGTACGTGTGAGGGCGCGGGTTAGTGTGAGCGTACGGGTTAGGATTAGGGGACGGGTGACGGGAAGGCTTCGGGGAAGGGTTAGGGTTAGGGTTCGGGCTAGGGTAAGGGTTTGGGGACGGGGACGGTTTAGGGTCCAGGTGAGGGTACGACAACGGTTTAGGGGGAGCGTACGTGTGAGCGCCCGGGTTAGTGTGAGCGTACGGGTTAGGATTAAGGGACGGGTGAGGGGAAGGCTTCGGGGAAGGGTTAGGGTTAGGGTTCGGACTAGGGTTAGTGTTAGGGGACGGGGACGGTTTCGGGTCCAGCTGAGGGTACGACAACGGTTTAGGGGTAGCGTTCGTGTGAGGGCGCGGGTTAGTGTGTGCGTACGTGTTAGGATTAGGGGATGGTTGAGGGGAAGGCTTCGGTGAAGTGTTAGGGTTAGGGTTCGGGCTAGGGTTAGGGTTAGGGAACGGGGACGGTTTAGGGTCCAGGTGAGGGTACGACAACGGTTTAGGGGGAGCGTACGTGTGAGCGCCCGGGTTAGTGTGAGCGTACGGGTTAGGATTAAGGGACGGGTGAGGGGAAGGCTTCGGGGAAGGGTTAGGGTTAGGGTTCGGACTAGGGTTAGTGTTAGGGGACGGGGACGGTTTCGGGTCCAGCTGAGGGTACGACAACGGTTTAGGGGTAGCGTTCGTGTGAGGGCGCGGGTTAGTGTGAGCGTACGGGTTAGGATTAGGGGCGGGTGAGGGGAAGGCTTCGGGGAAGTGTTAGGGTTAGGGATCAGACTAGGGTTAAGTTTAGGGGATGGGGAGGGTTTAGGGTCCAGGTGAGGGTACGAAAACGGTTTAGGGGGAGCGTAGGTGTGAGGGCGCGGGTTAGTGTGAGCGTACGGGATAGAATTAGGGGCCGGGTGAGGGGAAGGCTTCGCGGAAGGGTTAGGGTTAGGGGACGGGGACGTTTTAGGGTCCAGGTGAGGGTACGACAATGCTTTAGGGGTAGCGCACGTGCCAGGGCGCGGGTTAGTGTGAGCATACGGGTTAGGATTAGGGGACGGGTTAGGGGAAGACTTTGGGGAAGGGTTAGGGATAGGGTTCGGGCTAGGTTTAGGGTTAGGGGATGGGGACGGTTTAGGGTCCAGGTGAGGGTACGACAACGGTTTAGGGGGAGCGTACGTGTGAGGGCGCGGGTTAGTGTGAGCGTACGGGTTAGGATTAGGGGATGGGTGAGGGGAAGGCTTCGGGGAAGGGTTAGGGTTAGGGTTCGGGCTAGGGTTAGGTTTAGGGGACGGGGACGGTTTAGGGTCCAGGTGAGGGTACGACAACTGTTTAGGGGGAGCGTACGTGTGAGCGCGCGGGTTAGTGTGAGCGTACGGGTTAGGATTAGGGTACGGGTGAGGGGAAGGCTTCGGGGAAGGGTTAGTGTGAGGGTTCGGGCTAGGGTTAGGGTTAGGGGATGGGGACGGTTTAGGGTCCAGGTGAGGGTATGACAACGGTGTAGGGGGAGCGTACGTGTGAGGGCGCGGGTTAGTGTGAGCGTATGGGTTAAGATTAGGGGACGGGTGAGGGGAAGGCTTCGGGGAAGGGTTAGGGTTAGGGTTCGGACTAGGGTTAGTGTTAGGGGACGGGGACGGTTTAGGGTCCAGGTGAGGGTACGACAACGGTTTAGGGGTAGCGTTCGTGTGAGGGCGCGGGTTAGTGTGAGCGTACGTGTTAGGATTAGGGGATGGGTGAGGGGAAGGCTTCGGTGAAGTGTTAGGGTTAGGGTTCGGGCTAGGGTTAGGGTTAGGGAACGGAGACGGTTTAGGGTCCAGGTGAGGGTACGACAACGGTTGAGGGGGAGCGTACGTGTGAGCGCGCGGGTTAGTGTGAGCGTATGGGTTAGGATTAGAGGACGGTTGAGGGGAAGGCTTCGGGGAAGGGTTAGGGTTAGGGTTCGGGCTAGGGTTAGGGTTAGGGGATGGGGACGGTTTAGGGTCCAGGTGAGGGTACGACAACGGTTTAGGGGGAGCGTACGTGTGAGGGCGCGGGTTAGTGTGAGCGTACGGGTTAGGATTAGGGGACGGGTGAAGGGAAGGCTTCGGGGAAGGGTTAGGGTGAGGGTTCGGGCTAGGGTTAGGATTGCGACGGGGACGATTTAGGGTCCAGTGAGGGTACGACAACTGTTTAGGGGGAGCGTACGTGTGAAGACGTGGGTTAGTGTGAGCGTACAGGTTATGATTAGGGGATGGGTGAGGGGAAGGCTTCGGGGACGGGTTAGGGTTAGGGCTCGGTCTAGGGTTAGGGTTAGAGGACGGGGACGGTTTAGGGTCCAGGTGAGGGTACGACAACGGTTTAGGGGGAGCGTACGTGTGAGGGCGCGGGTTAGTGTGAGCGTGCGGGTTAGGATTAGGGGACGGGTGAGGGGAAGGCTTCGGGGAAGTGTTAGGGTTAGGGTTCGGTCTAGGGTTAGGGTTAGGGGATGGGGACGGTTGAGGGTCAAGGTGAGGGTACGAAAAAGGTTTAGGTGGAGCGTACGTGTGAGGGCATGGGTTAGTTTGAGCGTACGGGTTAGGATTAGGGGATGGGTGAGGGGAAGGCTTCGGGGACGGGTTAGGGTTAGGGTTCGGGCTAGGGTTAGGGTTAGGTGATGTGGTCGGTTTAGGGTCCAGGTATGGGTACGACAACGATTTAGGGGAAGTGTACGTGTGAGCGGGATGGATAGTGTGAGTGTACGGGTTAGGATTAGGGGACGGGTGAGGGGAATGCTTCGGGGAAGGGTTAGTGTTAGGGTTCGGGCTAAGGTTAGGTTTAGGGGACGGGGACGGTTTAGGGTCTAGGTGAGGGTACTACAACGGTTTAGGGGCGGCGTACGTGTGAGGGCGCGGATTAGTGTGAGCGTACGGGTTAGGATTAAGGGACGGGTGAGGGGAAGGCTTCGGGGAAGGGTTAGGGTTAGGGTTCGGACTAGGGTTAGCGTTAGTGGACGGGGACGGTTTAGGGTCCAGGTGAGGGTACGACAACGGTTTAGGGGGAGCGTACGTGTGAGGGCGCGGGTTAGTGTGAGCATACGGGTTAGGATTAGGGGACGGGTGAGGGGAAGGCTTCGGGGAAGGGTTAGGGTTAGGGTTCGGGCTAGGGTTAGGGTTAGGGGACGGGGACGATTTCGGGTCCAGTTGAGGGTACGACAGCGATTTAGGGGGAGCGTACGTGTGAGGCCACGGGTTAGTGTGAGCGTACGGGTTAGGATTAGGGGACGGGTGAGGGGAAGGCTTCGGGGAAGTATTAGGGATAGGGTTCGGGCTAGGGTTAGGGTTAAGGGACTAGGACGGTGTAGGGTCCAGGTAAGGGTACGACAACGGATTAGGGGGAGCGTATGTGTGAGGGCACAGGTTAGTGTGAGCGTACGGGTTACGATTAGGGGACGGGTGAGGGGAAGGCTTCGGGAAAGAGTGAGGGTTAGGGTTCGGGCTAGAGTTAGAGTTAGGCGATGGGGACGGTTTAGGGTCCAGCTGAGGGTACGACAGCGGTTAAGGGGAAGCGTACGTGGAAGGGCGCGGATTAGTGTGAGCGTACGGGTTAGGATTAGGGGACGGGTGAGGGGAAGGTTTCGGAGAAGTGTTAGGGATAGGGTTCGGGCTAGGGTTAGGGTTAGGGACGGGGACGATTTAGGGTCCAGGTGAGGGTACGACAACGCTTTAGGGGGAGCGTACGTGTGAGGGCGCGGGTTAGTGTGAGCGTACGGGTTAGGATTAGGGGACGGGTGAGGGGAAGGCTTCGGGGAAGGGTTAGGGTTAGGGTTCGGGCTAGGGTTAGGGTTAGGGGACGGGGACGGTTTAGGGTCCAGGTGAGGGTACGACAACGGTTTAGGTGGAGCGAACGTGTGAGGGCGTGGGTAGTATGATGGTACGGGTTAGGATTAGTTGACGGGTGACGTGAAGGCTTCGGGGAAGGTTTAGGGTTAGGGTTCGGGCTAGGGTTAGGGTTAGGGGACGGGGACGGTTTAGGGTCCAGGTGAGGGTACGACAACGGTTTAGGGGGAGCGTACGTGTGAGGGCGTGGGTTAGTGTGAGCCTACGGGTTAGGTTTAGGGGCGGGTGAGGGGAAGGCTTCGGGTAAGGGTTAGGCTTAGGGTTCGGGCTAGGGTTAGGGCTAGGGTTAGGGGACGGTTTAGGGTCCAGGTGAGGGTACGACAACGGTTTAGGTGGACGGAACGTGTGAGGGCGTGGGTAGTGTGATGGTACGGGTTAGGATTAGGTGACGGGTGACGTGAAGGCTTCAGGGAAGGGTTAGGGTTAGGGTTCGGGCTAGGCTTAGGGATAGGGGACGGGGACGGTTTAGGGTCCAGGTGAGGGTACGACAACCCTTTAGGGGGAGCGTACGTGTGAGGGCGCGGGTTCGAGTGAGCGTACATGTTAGGATTAGGGGACGGGTGAGGGGAAGGCTTCGGGGAAGGGTTAGGGTTAGGGTTCGGGCTAGGGTTAGGGTTAGGGGACGGGGACGGTTTAGGGTCCAGGTGAGGGTACGTGAACGCTTTAGGGGGAGCGTACGTGGGAGGGCGCGGGTTAGTGTGAGCGTACGGGTTAGGATTAGGGGACGAGTTAGGGCAAGGCTTTGGGGAAGTGTTAGGTTTAGGGTTCGGCCTAGGGTTAGGGTTACGGGATGGGGAAGGTTTTGGGTCCAGGTGAGGGTAAGACAACGCTTTAGGGGGAGCGTACGTGTGAGGGCGCGTGTTAGTGTTAGCGTACGGGTTAGGATTAGGGGACGGGTGAGGGGAAGGCTTCGCAGAACGGTTAGGGTTAGGGTTCGGGCTAAGGTTAGGATTAGGGGATGGGGACGGTTTAGGGTCCAGGTGAGGGTTCGACAATGGTTTCTGGGGATCATACTTGTGAGGGCACGGGTTAGTGTGAGCGTACGGGTTAGGATTAGGGGACGGGTGAGGAGAAGGCTTCGGAGAATGGTTAGAGTTAGGGTTCGGGCTAGGGTTAGGGTTAGGGGACGGGGACGTTTTAGGGTCCAGGTGAGGGTACGACAACGGTTTAGGGGGAGCATACGTGTGAGGGCGCCGGTTAGTGTGAGCGTACGGGTTAGGATTAGGGGACGGGTGAGGGGAAGACTTCGGGGAAGTGTTAGGGTTAGGGTTCAGGCTAGGGTTAAGGTTAGGGGACGGGGATGGTTTCGGGTCCAATTGAGGGTACGACAGCGGTTTAGTGGGAGCGTACGTGTGAGGGCGCGGGTTAGTGTGAGCGTACGGGTTAGGATTAGGGGACGGGTGAGGGGAAGATTTCGGGGAAGTGTCAGGGTTAGGTTTCGGGCTAGGGTTAGTGTTATGGGACGGGGAAGGTTTAGGGTCCAGGTGAGGGTACGACAACGGTTTAGGGGGAGTATACCTGTGAGGGCGCGGGTTAGTGTGAGCGTACGGGTTAGGATTAGGGGAAGGGTGAGGGGAAGGCTTCGGGGACGGGTTACGGATAGGGTTTGGGTAGGGTTAGGGTTAAGGGATGGGGACGGTTTAGGGTCCAAGTGAGGGTACGACAATGGTTTAGGGGGAGCGTACGTGTGAGGGCGCGGGTTAGTGTGAGCGTACGGGTTAGGATTAGTGGACAGGTGAGGGGAAGGCTTCGGGGAAGTGTTAGGGTTAGGGTTAGGGCTAGGGTTAGGGTTAGGCGACGGGGACGGTTTCGGGTCCAGTTGAGGGTACGACAGCGGTTAAGGGGAAGCGTACGTGTGAGGGCACGGGTTAGTGTGAGCGTATGGGTTAGGATTAGGTGACGGGTGAGGGGAAGGCTTCGGAAAAGTTTTATGGATAGGGTTTGGGCTAGGGTTAGCGTTAGGGGACGGGGACGGTTTAGGGTCCAGGTGAGGGTACGACAACGGTTTAGGAGGAGCGTACGTGTGAGGGCGTGGGTTAGTGTGAGCGTACGGGTTAGGATTAGGGGACGGGTGAGGGGAAGACTTCGGGGAAGGGTTAGGGTTAGGGTTCGGGCTAGGGTTAGGGTTAGGGGACGGGGACAGTTTAGAGTCCAGGTGAGGGTACGACAATGGTTTAGGGGCAGCGTACGTGTGAGGGCGCGGGTTAGTGTGAAAGGACAGGTTAGGATTAGAGGACGGGTGAGGAGAAGGCTTCGGGGAAGTGTGAGGGTTAGGGTTCAGGCTAGGGTTAGGGGTAGGGGAAGGGGACGTTTTAGGGTCCAGGTGAGGGTACGTCAGCGGTTTAGGGGGAGCGTACGTGTGAGGGCGCGGGTTAGTGTGAGCGTACGGGTTAGGATTAGGGGACGGGTGAGGGGAAGGCTTTCAGGGAATGGTTAGGGTTAGGGTTCGGGCTAGGGTTAGGGTTAGGGGACGGGGATGGTTTAGGGTCCAGGTGAGGGTACGACAACGGTTTAGCGGGAACATACGTGTGAGGGCGCATGTTAGTGTGAGCGAACGGGTTAGGATTAGGGAACGGGTGAAGGGAAGGCTTCTGGGAAGTGTTAGGGATAGGGTTCTGGTTAGGTGTAGGGTTAGGGGACGGGGACGGTTTAGGGTCCAGGTGAGGGTACGACAACGGTTTAGGGGGAGCGTATGTGTGAGGGCGCGGGTTAGTGTGAGCGTACGGGTTAGGATTAGGGGACGGGTTAGGGGAAGGCTTTGGGGAAAGGTTAGGGTTAGGGTTCTGGCTAGGGTTAGGGTTAGGGGATGGGGACGGTTTAGGGTAAAGGTGAGGGTATGACAACGATATAGGGGGAGCGTACGTGTGATGGCGCGGGTTAGTGTGAGCGTACCGGTTAGGATTAGGGGACGGGTGAGGGGAAGGCTTCGGGGAAGGGTTAGGGTTAGGGTTCGGGCTAGGGTTAGGGTTAGGGGACGGGGACGGTTTAGAGTCCAGGTGAGGGTACGACAACGGTTTAGGGGGACCGTACGGGTGAGGGCGTGGGTTAGTGTGAGCGTACGGGTTAGGATTAGGGTTCGGGTGAGGGGAAGGCTTCGGGGAAGTGTTAGGGTTAGGGTTCGGGCTAGGGTTAGGGTTAGGGGACCGGGACGGTTTAGGGTCCAGGTGAGGGTACGACAACGGTATAGGGGGAGCTTACGTGTGAGGGCGCGGATTAGTGTGAGCGTGCGGGTTAGGATTAGGGGACGGGTGACATGAAGGCTTCGGAGAAGGGTTAGTGTTATGTTTCGGGCTAGGTTTAGGGTTAGGGGACGGGGACGGTTTAGGATCCAGATGAGGGAACGACAACGGTTTAGGGGTAGTGTACGTGTGAGGGCGCGGGTTAGTGTGAGCGTACGGGTTAGGATTAGGGGACGGGTGGGTGAAGGCTTCGGGGAAGGTTTAGGGTTAGGGTTCGGGCTAGGGTTAGGGTTAGGGGATGGGGACGGTTTAGGGTCCATGTGAGGGTACGACAACGGTTTAGGGGCAGCGTACGTGTGAGGGCGTGGGTTAGTGTGAGCGTATGGCTTAGGATTAGGGGACGAGTGAGGGGATGGCTTCGGGGAAGGGTTAGGGTTAGGGTTCGGGCTAGGGTTAGGGTTACGGGACGGGGACGGTTTAGGGTCCAGGTGAGGGTACGACAGCGGTTTGGGGGAGCGTACGTGTGAGGGCGCGGGTTAGTGTGAGCGTACGGGTAAGGATTAGGGTACGGGTGAGGCGAAGGCTTCCGGGAAAGGTTAGGGATAGGGTTCGGGCTAGGGTTAGGGTTAGGGGACGGGGACGGTTTAGGGTCCAGGTGAGGGTACGAAAACGGTGTAGGGGGAGTGTACGTGTGAGGGCGCGGGTAAGTGTGAGCGTACGGGTTAGGATTAGGGGACGGGTGAGGGGAAGGCTTCGGGGAAGGTTTAGGGTAAGGGTCTGGGCTAGGGTTAGGGTTAGGGGACGGGGACGGTTTAGGGTCCAGGTGAGGTTACGACAACGCTTTAGGGGGAGCGTAAGTGTGAGGGCGCGGGTTAGTGTGAGCGTACGGGTTAGGATTAGGGGACGGGTGAGGGGAAGGCTTCGGAAAAGGGTTATGGATAGGGTTTGGGCTAGGGTTAGGGTTAGGGGACGGGGGCGGTTTAGGGTCCAGGTGAGTGTACGACAACGGTTTAGGGGGAGCGTACGTGTGAGGGCGCGTGGTAGTGTGAGCTTACGGGTTAGTTTTAGGGGACGGGTGAAGCGAAGGCTTCGGGGAAGGGCTAGGGTTAGGGTTCGGGCTAGGGATAGGTTTAGGAGACGGGGATGGTTTAGGGTCCAGGTGAGGGTACGACAACGGTTTAGGGGGAGCGTACGTGTGCGGGCGCCGGTTAGTGTGAGCGTATGGGTTAGGATTAGGGGACAGGTTAGGGGAAGGCTTTGTTGAAGGGTTAGGGTTAGGGTTCGGGCTAGGGTTAAGGTTAGGTGACGGGGACGGTTTAGGGTCCAGGTGAGGGTACGGCAACGGTTTAGGGGGAGCGTACGTGTGAGGGCGCAGGTTAGTGTGAGCGTACGGGTTAGGATTAGGGGACGGGTGACGGGAAGGCTTCGGGGAAGGGTTAGGGTTAGGGTTCGGGCTAGGGTTAGTGTTTGGGGACGGGGACGGTTTAGGGTCCAGGTGAGTGTACGACAACGGTTTAGGGGGAGCGTACGTGTGAGCGGGCTGTTTAGTGTGAGCGTACGGGTTAGGATTAGGGGACGGGTGAGGGGAAGGCTTCGGGCAAGGGTTAGGGTTAGGGTTCGGGCTAGGGTTAGGGTTAGGGGACGGGGACACTTTAGGGTCCAGCTGAGGGTACGACAACGGTTTAGGGGGAGCGTACGTGTTAGGGCGCGGGTTAGTGTGAGCGTACGGGCTAGCATTAGGGGACGGGTGAGGGGAAGGCTTCGGGGAAGGGTTAGGGTTAGGGTTCGGGCTAGGGTTAGGGTTAGGGGACGGGGACACTTTAGGGTCCAGGTGAGGGTACGACAACGGTTTAGGGGGAGCGTACGTGTTAGGGCGCGGGTTAGTGTGAGCGTTCGGGTTAGGATTAGGAGACGGGTGAGGGGAAGGCTTCGGGGAAGTGTTAAGGTTAGGGTTCGGGCTAGGGTTATGGTTAGGGGACGGGGACGGTTTCGGGTCCAGATGAAGGTACGACAGCGGTTTAGGGGTAGCGTACGTGTGACGGCGCGGGTTAGTTTGAGCGTACGGTTTAGGATTAGGGGACGAGTGAGGGGAAGGCTTCGGGGACGGGTTAGGGTTAGGGTTTGGGTAGGGTTAGTGTTAGGGGATTGGGACGGTTTAGGGTCCAGGTGAGGGTACCACAACGGTTTAGGGGCAGCGTACGTGTGAGCGGGCTGTTTAGTGTGAGCGATCGGGTTAGGATTAGGGGACGGGTGAGGGGAAGGCTTCGGGCAACGGTTAGGGTTAGGTTTCGGGCTAGGGTTAGGGTTAGGGGACGGGGACGGTTTAGGGTCCAGGTGAGGGTACGAAAACGGTTTAGGGGGAGCGTACGTGTGAGGGCGCGGGTAAGTGTGAGCGTACGGGTTAGGATTAGGGGACGGGTGAGGGGAAGGCTTCGGGGAAGGTTTAGGGTTAGGGTCTGGGGTAGGGTTAAGGTTAGGGGATGGGGACCGTTTAGTGTCCAGGTGTGGGTACGACAACGGTTTAGGGGTAGCGTACGTGTGAGCGGAATGGATAGTGTGAGCGTACGGGTTAGGATTAGGGGACGGGTGAGGGGAAGGCTTCGGGGAAGGGTTAGGGTTAGGGTCCGGGCTAGGGTTAGGGTTAGGGGACGGGGACGGTTTAGGGTCCAGGTGAGGGTACGACAACGGTTTAGGGGAAGCGTACGTGTGAACACGTGGGTTAGTGTGAGCGTACGGGTTAGGATTAGTGGATGGGTGAGGGGAAGGTTTCGGGGAATGGTTAGGGTTAAGGTTCGGGCTAGGGTTAGGGTTAGGGGATGGGGACGGTTTAGGGTCCAGGTGAGGGCACGATAATGGTTTAGGGGGAGCGTACGTGTGAGGGCGTGGGTTACTGTGAGCGTACGGGTTAGGATTAGGGGATGGGTGAGGGGATGTCTTCGGGGAAGGGTTAGGGTTAGGGTTCGGGCTAGGGTTAGGGTTAGGGGATGGGGATGGTTTAGGGTCCACGTGAGGGTACGACAATGGTTTAGGGGGAGCGTACGTGTGAGGGCGTGGCTTAGTGTCAGCGTACGGGTTAGGATTGGGGGACGGTTGAGGGGAAGGCTTCGGGGAAGGGTCAGGGTTAGGGTTCGGGCTAGGGTTAGGGTTAGGGTTAGGGGACGGGGACGGTTTAGCGTCCAGGTGAGGGTACGACAACGGTTAGGGGGAGCGTACGTGTGAAGGCGCGTGTTAGTGTGAGCGTACGGGTTAGGATTAGGGGACGGGTGAGGGGAAGGCTTCGGGGAAGGTTTAGGGTTAGGGTTCGGGCTAGGGGCAGGGTTAGGGGACGGGGACGGTTTAGGGTCCAGGTGAGGTTACGACAACGGTTTATGGGGAGCGTAAGTGTGAGGGCGCGGGTTAGTGTGAGCGTACGGGTTAGGATTAGGGGACGGGTGAGGGGAAGGCTTCGGAAAAGGGTTATGGATAGGGTTTGGGCTAGGGTTAGGGTTAGGGGACGGGGGCGGTTTAGGGTCCAGGTGAGTGTACGACAACGGTTTAGGGGGAGCGTACGTGTGAGGGCGCGTGGTAGTGTGAGCTTACGGGTTAGTTTTAGGGGACGGGTGAAGCGAAGGCTTCGGGGAAGGGTTAGGGTTAGGGTTCGGGCTAGGGTTAGGTTTAGGGGACGGGGACGGTTTAGGGTCCAGGTGAGTGTACGACAACGGTTTAGGGGGAGCGTACGTGTGCGGGCGCCGGTTAGTGTGAGCGTACGTGTTAGGATTAGGGGACGGGTGAGGGGAAGGCTTCGGGGAAGGGTTAGGGTTAGGGTTCGGGCTAGGGTTAGGGTTAGGGGACGGGGACAGTTTAGGGTCCAGGTGAGGGTACGACAATGGTTTAGGGGGAGCGTACGTGTGAAGACGTGGGTTAGTGTGAGCGTACGGGTTAGGATTAGCGGACGGGTGAGGGGAAGGTTTCGGGGAATGGTTAGGGTTAAGGTTCGGGCTAGGGTTAGGGTTAGGGGATGCGGACGGTTTAGGGTCCTGGTGAGGGCACGATAATGGTTTAGGGGGAGCGTACGTGTGAGGGCGCGGGTTAGTGTGAGCGTACGGGTAAGGATTAGGGAACGAGTGAGGGGATGGCTTCGGGGAAGGGTTAGGGTTAGGTTTCGGGCTAGGGTTAGGGTTACGGGACGGGGACGGTTTAGGGTCCAGGTGAGGGTACGACAGTGGTTTGGGGGAGCGTACGTGTGAGGGCGCGGGTTAGTGTGAGCGTACGGGTAAGGATTAGGGTACGGGTGAGGCGAAGGCTTCCGGAAAAGGTTAGGGATAGGGTTCGGGCTAGGGTTAGGGTTAGGGGACGGGGACGGTTTAGGGTCCAGGTGAGTGTACGACAACGGTTTATGGGGAGCGTACGTGTGCGGGCGCTGGTTAGTGTGAGCGTATGGGTTAGGATTAGGGGACAGGTTAGGGGAAGGCTTTTTTGAAGGGTTAGGGTTAGGGTTCGGGCTAGGGTTAAGGTTAGGTGACGGGGACGGTTTAGGGTCCAGGTAAGGGTACGACAACGGTTTAGGGGGAGCGTACGTGTGAGGGCGCGGGTTAGTGTGAGCGTACGGGTTAGGATTAGGGGACGGGTGACGGGAAGGCTTCGGGGAAGGGTTAGGGTTAGGGTTCGGGCTAGGGTTAGGGTTTGGGGACGGGGACGGTTTAGGGTCCAGGTGAGGGTACGACAACGGTTTAGGGGGAGCGTACGTGTGAGGGCGCGGGTTAGTGTGAGCGTACGGGTTAGGATTACGGGACGGGTGAGGGGAAGGCTTCGGGGAAGGGTTAGGGTTAGGGTTCGGGCTAGGGTTAGGGTTAGGGGACGGGGACGGTTTAGGGCCCAGGTGAGGGTACGACAATGGTTTAGGAGGAGCGTACATGTGAGGGCACGGGTTAGTGTGAGCTTACGGGTTAGGATTAGGGGACGGGTGAGGGAAAGGCTTCGGGGAAGTGTTAGGGTTAGGTTTCGGGCTAGGGTTAGGGTTAGGGGACGGGGACGGTTTCGGGTCCAGTTGAGGGTACGACAGCGGTTTAGGTGGAGCGTACGTGTGAGGGCGCGGGTTAGTGTGAGCGTTCGGGTTAGGATTAGGAGACGGGTGAGGGGAAGGCTTCGGGGAAGGGTTAAGGTTAGGGTTCGGGCTAGGGTTAGGGTTAGGGGACGGGGACGGTTTCGGGTCCAGATGAAGGTACGACAGCGGTTTAGGGGTAGCGTACGTGTGACGGCGCGGGTTAGTTTGAGCGTACGGGTTAGGATTAGGGGACGGGTGAGGGGAAGGCTTCGGGGACGGGTTAGGGTTAGGGTTTGGGTAGGGTTAGTGTTAGGGGATTGGGACGGTTTAGGGTCCAGGTGAGGGTACCACAACGGTTTAGGGGCAGCGTACGTGTGAGCGGGCTGTTTAGTGTGAGCGTACGGGTTAGGATTAGTGGACGGGTGAGGGGAAGGCTTCGGGCAACGGTTAGGGTTAGGGTTCGGGCTACGGTTAGGGTTAGGGGACGGGGACGGTTTAGGGTCCAGGTGAGGGTACGAAAACGGTTTAGGGGGAGCGTACGTGTGAGGGCGCGGGTAAGTGTGAGCGTACGGGTTAGGATTAGGGGACGAGTGAGGGGAAGGCTTCGGGGAAGGTTTAGGGTTAGGGTCTGGGCTAGGGTTAAGGTTAGGGGATGGGGACCGTTTAGGGTCCAGGTGTGGGTACGACAACGGTTTAGGGGGAGCGTACGTGTGAGCGGAATGGATAGTGTGAGCGTACGGGTTAGGATTAGGGGACGGGTGAGGGGAAGGCTTTGGGGAAGGGTTAGGGTTAGGGTTCGGGCTAGGGTTAGGGTTAGGGGACGGGGACGGTTTAGGGTCCAGGTGAGGGTACGACAACGGTTTGGGGGAGCGTACGTGTGAAGACGTGGGTTAGTGTGAGCGTACAGGTTAGGATTAGCGGACGGGTGAGGGGAAGGTTTCGGGGAATGGTTAGGGTTAAGGTTCGGGCTAGGGTTAGGGTTAGGGGATGGGGAAGGTTTAGGGTCCAGGTGAGGGCACGATAATGGTTTAGGGGGAGCGTACGTGTGAGAGCGCGGGTTACTGTGAGCGTACGGGTTAGGATTAGGGGATGGGTGAGGGGATGTCTTCGGGGAAGTGTTAGGGTTAGGGTTCGGGCTAGGGTTAGGGTTAAGGGGTGGGGATGGTTTAGGGTCCAGGTGAGGGTACGACAATGGTTTAGGGGGAGCGTACGTGTGAGGGCGCTTGTTAGTGTCAGCGTACGGGTTAGGATTCGGGGACAGTTGACGGGAAGGCTTCGGGGAAGTGTCAGGGTTAGGGTTCGGGCTAGGGTTAGGGTTAGGGTTAGGGGACGGGGACGGTTTAGCGTCCAGGTGAGGGTACGACAACGGTTAGGGGGAGCGTACGTGTGAAGGCGCGGGTTAGTGTGAGCGTACGGGTTAGGATTAGGGGACGGGTGAGGGGAAGGCTTCGGGGAAGGTTTAGGGTTAGGGTTCGGGCTAGGGGTAGGGTTAGGGGACGGGGACCGTTTAGGGTCCAGGTGAGGTTACGACAACGGTTTATGGGGAGCGTAAGTGTGAGGGCGCGGGTTAGTGTGAGCGTACCGGTTAGGATTAGGGGACGGGTGAGGGGAAGGCTTCGGAAAAGGGTTATGGATAGGGTTTGGGCTAGGGTTAGGGTTAGGGGACGGGGGCGGTTTAGGGTCCAGGTGAGTGTACGACAACGGTTTAGGGGGAGCGTACGTGTGAGGGCGCGTGGTAGTGTGAGCTTACGGGTTAGTTTTAGGGGACGGGTGAAGCGAAGGCTTCGGGGAAGGGTTAGTGTTAGGGTTCGGGCTAGGGTTAGGTTTAGGGGACGGGGACGGTTTAGGGTCCAGGTGAGTGTACGACAACAGTTTAGGGGGAGCGTACGTGTGACGGCGCCGGTTAGTGTGAGCGTACGGGTTAGGATTAGGGGACGGGTGAGGGGAAGGCTTCGGGGAAGGGTTAGGGTTAGGGTTCGGGCTAGGGTTAGGGTTAAGGGACGGGGACGCTTTAGGGTCCAGGTGAGGGCACGATAATGGTTTAGGGGGAGCGTATGTGTGAGGGCGCGGGTTAGTGTGAGCGTACGGGTAAGGATTAGGGGACGAGTGAGGGGATGGCTTCGGGGAAGGGTTAGGGTTAGGGTTCGGGCTAGGGTTAGGGTTACGGGACGGGGACGGTTTAGGGTCCAGGTGAGGGTACGACAGCGGTTTGGGGGAGCGTACGTGTGAGGGCGCGGGTTAGTGTGAGCGTACGGGTAAGGATTAGGGTACGGGTGAGGCGAAGGCTTCCGGGAAAGGTTAGGGATAGGGTTCGGGCTAGGGTTAGGGTTAGGGGACGGGGATGGTTTAGGGTCCAGGTGAGGGTACGAAAACGGTGTAGGGGGAGCGTACATGTGCGGGCGCGGGTAAGTGTGAGCGTACGGGTTAGGATTAGGGGACGGGTGAGGGGAAGGCTTCGGGGAAGGTTTAGGGTTAGGGTCTGGGCTAGAGTTAAGATTAGGGGATGGGGACCGTTTAGGGTCCAGGTGTGGGTACGACAACGGTTTAGGGGCAGCGTACTTGTGAGCGGAATGGATAGTGTGAGCGTACGGGTTAGGATTAGGGGACGGGTGAGGGGAAGGCTTCGGAGAAGAGTTAGGGTTAGGGTTCGGGCTAGGGTTAGGGTTAGGGGACGGGGATGGTTTAGGGTCCAGGTGAGGGTACGACAACGGTTTAGGGGGAGCGTACGTGTGAAGACGTGGTTTAGTGTGAGCGTACGGGTTAGGATTAGCGGACGGATGAGGGGAAGGTTTCGGGGAATGGTTAGGGTTAAGGTTCGGGCTAGGGTTAGGGTTAGGGGATGGGGACGGTTTAGGGTCCAGGTGAGGGCACGATAATGGTTTAGGGGGAGCGTACGTGTGAGGGCGCGGGTTAGTGTGAGCGTACGGGTTAGGATTAGGGGATGGGTGAGGGGATGTCTTCGGGGAAGGGTTAGGGTTAGGGTTCGGGCTAGGGTTAGGGTTAGGGGACGGGGATGGTTTAGGGTCCAGGTGAGGATACGACAATGGTTTAGGGGGAGCGTACGTGTGAGGGCGCGGTTTAGTGTCAGCGTACGGGTTAGGATTGGGGGACGGTTGACGGGAAGGCTTCGGGGAAGGGTCAGGGTTAGGGTTCGGGCTAGGGTTAGGGTTAAGGGACGGGGACGGTTTAGGGTCCAGGTGAGGGTAAGACAACGGTTTAGGGGTAGTGTACGTGTGAGGGCACGGGTTAGTGTGAGCGTACGGGTTAGGATTAGGGGACAGGTTAGGGGAAGGATTCGGGAACGGGTTAGGGTTAGGGTTTGGGTAGGGTTAGTGTTAGGGGATGGGGACGGTTTAGGGTCCAGGTGAGGGTACCACAACGGTTTACGGGCAGCGTACGTGTGAGCGGGCTGTTTAGTGTGACCGTACGGTTTAGGATTAGGGGACGGGTGAGGGGAAGGCTTCGGGCAAGGGTTAGGGTTAGGGTTTGGGCTAGGGTTAGGGTTAGGGGACGGGGACGGTTTAGGGTCCAGGTGAGGGTACAAAAACGGTGTAGGGGGAGCGTACGTGTGAGGGCGCGGGTAAGTGTGAGCGTACGGGTTAGCATTAGGGGACGGGTGAGGGGAAGGCTTCGGGGAAGGTTTAGGGTTAGGGTCTGGGCTAGGGTTAAGATTAGGGGATGGGGACCGTTTAGGGTCCAGGTGTGGGTACGACAACGGTTTAGGGGCAGCGTACGTGTGAGCGGAATGGATAGTGTGAGCGTATGGGTTAGGATTAGGGGACGGGTGAGGGGAAGGCTTCGGAGAAGGGTTAGGGTTAGGGTTCGGGCTAGGGTTAGGGTTAGGGGACGGGGACGGTTTAGGGTCCAGGTGAGGGTACGACAACGGTTTAGGGGGAGCGTACGTGTGAAGACGTGGGTTAGTGTGCGCGTACGGGTTAGGATTAGCGGACGGATGAGGGGAAGGTTTCGGGGAATGGTTAGGGTTAAGGCTCGGGCTAGGGTTAGGGTTAGGGGATGGGGACGGTTTAGGGTCCAGGTGAGGGCACGATAATGGTTTAGGGGGAGCGTACGTGTGAGGGCGCGGGTTAGTGTGAGTGTACGGGTTAGGATTAGGGGATGGGTGAGGGGATGTCTTCGGGGAAGGGTTAGGGTTAGGGTTCGGGCTAGGGTTAGGGTTAGGGGACGGGGATGGTTTAGGGTCCATGTGAGGGTACGACAATGGTTTAGGGGGAGCGTAGGTGTGAAGGCGCGGGTTAGTGTCAGCGTACGGGTTAGGATTGGGGGACGGTAGAGGGGAAGGCTTCGGGGAAGGGTCAGGGTTAGGGTTCGGGCTAGGGTTAGGGTTCGGGTTAGGGGACGGGGACGGTTTAGCGTCCAGGTGAGGGTACGACAACGGTTAGGGGGAGCGTACGTGTGAAGGTGCGGGTTAGTGTGAGCGTACGGGTTAGTTTTAGGGGACGGGTGAAGCGAAGGCTTCGGGGAAGGGTTAGGGTTAGGGTTCGGGCTAGGGTTAGGTTTAGGGGACGGGGATGGTTTAGGGTCCAGGTGAGTGTACGACAACGGTTTAGGGGGAGCGTACGTGTGCGGGCGCCGGTTAGTGTGAGCGTACGGGTTAGGATTAGGGGACAGGTTAGGGGAAGGCTTTGTTGAAGGGTTAGGGTTAGGGTTCGGGCTAGGGTTAAGGTTAGGTGACGGGGACGGTTTAGGGTCCAGGTGAGGGTACGACAACGGTTTAGGGGGAGCGTATGTGTGAGGGCGCGGGTTAGTGTGAGCGTACGGGTTAGGATTAGGGGACGGGTGACGGGAAGGCTTCGGGGAAGGCTTAGGGTTAGGGTTCGGACTAGGGTTAGGGATTGGGGACGGGGACGGTTTAGGGTCCAGGTGAGGGTACGACAACGGTTTAGGGGGAGCGTACGTGTGAGGGCGCGGTTTAGTGTGAGCGTACGGGTTAGGATTAGGGGACGGGTGAGGGGAAGGCTTCGGGGAAGGGTTAGGGTTAGGGTTCGGGCTAGGGTTAGGTTTAGGGGACGGGGACAGTTTAGGGTTCAGGTGAGGGTACGACAACGGTTTAGGGGGAGCGTACGTGTGAGGGCGCGGTTTAGTGTGAGGGTACGGGTTAGGATTAGGGGACGGGTGAGGGGAAGGCTTCGGGGAAGGGTTAGGGTTAGGGTTCGGGCTAGGGTTAGGTTTAGGGGACGGGGACAGTTTAGGGTTCAGGTGAGGGTACGACAACGGTTTAGGGGGAGCGTACGTGTGAGGGCACGGGTTAGTGTGAGCTTACGGGTTAGGATTAGGGGACGGGTGAGGGACAGGCTTCGTCGAAATGTTAGGGTTAGGGTTCGGGCTAAGGTTAGGGTTAGGGGACGGGGACGGTTTCGGGTCCAGTTGAGGGTACGACAGCGGTTTAGTTGGAGCGTACATGTGAGGGCGCGGGTTAGTGTGAGCGTTCGGTTTAGGATTAGGAGACGGGTGAGTGGAAGGCTTCGGGGAAGGGTTAAGGTTAGGGTTCGGGCTAGGGTTAGGGTTAGGGGACGGGGACGGTTTCGGGTCCAGATGAAGGTACGACAGCGGTTTAGGGGTAGCGTACGTGTGACGGCACGGGTTAGTTTGAGCGTACAGGTTAGGATTAGGGGACGGGTGAGGGGAAGGCTTCGGGGACGGGTTAGGTTTAGGGTTTGGGTAGGGTTAGTGTTAGGGGATGGGGACGGTTTAGGGTCCAGGTGAGGGTACCACAACGGTTTAGGGGCAGCGTACGTGTGAGCGGGCTGTTTAGTGTGAGCGTACGGGTTAGGATTAGGGGACGGGTGAGGGGAAGGCTTCGGGCAACGGTTAGGGTTAGGGTTCGGGGTAGGGTTAGGGTTAGGGGATGGGGACGGTTTAGGGTCCAGGTGAGGGTACGAAAACGGTTTAGGGGGAACGTACGTGTGAGGGCGCGGGTAAGTGTGAGCGTACGGGTTAGGATTAGGGGACGGGTGAGGGGAAGGCTTCGGGGAAGATTTAGGGTTAGGGTCTGGGCTAGGGTTAAGGTTAGGGGATGGGGACCGTTTAGGATCCAGGTGTTGGTACGACAACGGTTTAGGGGCAGCGTACATGTGAGCGGAATGGATAGTGTGAGCGTACGGTTTAGGATTAGGAGACGGGTGAGGGGAAGGCTTCGGGGAAGGGTTAAGGTTAGGGTTCGGACTAGGGTTAGTGTTAGGGGACGGGGACGGTTTCGGGTCCAGCTGAGGGTACGACAACGGTTTAGGGGTAGCGTTCGTGTGAGGGCGCGGGTTAGTGTGAGCGTACGTGTTAGGATTAGGGGATGGTTGAGGGGAAGGCTTCGGTGAAGTGTTAGGGTTAGGTTTCGGGCTAGGGTTAGGGTTAGGGAACGGAGACGGTTTAGGGTCCAGGTGAGGGTACGACAACGGTTGAGGGGGAGCGTACGTGTGAGCGCGCGGGTTAGTGTGAGCGTACGGGTTAGGATTAGAGGACGGTTGAGGGGAAGGCTTCGGGGAAGGGTTAGGTTTAGGGTTCGGGCTAGGGTTAGGGTTAGGGAACGGAGACGGTTTAGGGTCCAGGTGAGGGTACGACAACGGTTTAGGGGGAGCGTACGTGTGAGGGCGCGGGTTAGTGTGAGCGTACGGGTTAGGATTAGGGGACGGGTGAGGGGAAGGCTTCGGGGAAGTGTTAGGGTTAGGGATCAGACTAGGGTTAAGGTTAGGGGATGGGGAGGGTTTAGGGTCCAGGTGAGGGTACGACAACGGTTTAGGGGGAGCGTACGTGTGAGGGCGCAGGTTAGTGTGAGCGTACGGGTTAGGATTAGGGGACGTGTTAGGGGAACCCTTTGGGGAAGGGTTAGGGTTAGGGTACGGGCTGGGGTTAGGGTTAGGGGACGGGGCGGTTTAGGGTCCAGGTGAGGGTACGACAGTGGTTTAGGGGGAGCATACGTGTGAGGGCGTGGGTTAGTGTGAGCGTACGGGTTAGGATTAGGGGACGGGTGAGGGGAAGGCTTCGGGGAAGGGTTAGGGTTAGGGTTCGGGCTAGGGTTAGGGTTAGGGGACAGGGACGGTTTAGGGTCCCGGTGAGGGTACGACAAAGGTTTAGGGGGAGCGTACGTGTGAGGGCGCCGGTTAGTGTGAGTGTACGGGTTAGGATTAGGGGACAGGCTAGGTGAAGGCTTTGTTGAAGGGTTAGGGTTAGGGTTCGGGCTAGGGTGAGGGTTAGGTGACGGGGACGGTTTATGGTCCAGGTGAGGGTACGACAACGGTTTAGGGGGAGCATACGTGTGAGGGCGCGGGTTAGTGTGAGCGTACGGGTTAGGATTAGGGGACGGGTGAGGGGAAGGCTTCGGGGAAGTGTTAGGGTTAGGGTTCGGGCTAGGGTTAGGGTTTGGTGACGGGGACGGTTTCGGGTCCAGATGAAGGTACGACATCGGTTTAGGGGGAGCGTATGTGTGAGGGCGCGGGTTAGTTTGAGCGTACGGGTTAGGATTAGGGGACGGGTGAGGGGAAGGCTTCGGGGAAGTGTTAGGGTTAGGGTTTGGGTAGGGTTAGTGTTAGGGGATGGGGACGGTTCAGGGTCCAGGTGAGGGTACCACAACAGTTTAGGGGCAGCGTACGTGTGAGTGGGCTGTTTAGTGTGAGCGTACGGGTTAGGATTAGGGGACGGGTGAGGGGAAGGCTTCGGGCAAGGGTTAGGGTTCGGGTTCGGGCTAGGGTTAGGGTTAGGGGACGGGGACACTTTAGGGTCCAGGTGAGGGTACGACAACGGTTTAGGGGGAGCGTACGTGTTAGGGCGCGGGTTAGTGTGAGCGTACGGGCTAGCATTAGGGGACGGGTGAGGGGAAGGCTTCGGGGAAGGGTTAGGGTTAGGGTTCGGACTAGGGTTAGTGTTAGGGGACGGGGACGGTTTAGGGCTCAGGTGAGGGTACGACAATGGTTTAGGGGGAGCGTACGTGTGAGGGCACGGGTTAGTGTGAGCTTACGGGTTAGGTTTAGGGGACGGGTGAGGGGAAGGCTTCGGGGAAGTGTTAGGGTTAGGGTTCGGGCTAGGGTTAGGGTTAGGGGATGGGGACGGTTTCGGGTCCAGGTGAGGGTACGACAGCAGTTTAGGTGGAGCGTACGTGTGAGGGCGCGGGTAGTGTGAGCGTTCTGGGTAGGATTAGGAGACGGGTGAGGGGAAGGCTTCGGGGAAGGGTTAAGGTTAGGGTTCGGGCTAGGGTTAGGGTTAGGGGACGGGGACGGTTTCGGGTCCAGATGAAGGTACGACATCGGTTTAGGGGGAGCGTACGTGTGAGGGCACGGGTTAGTTTGAGCGTATGGGTTAGGATTAGGGGACGGGTGAGGGGAAGCCTTCGGGGACGGGTTAGGGTTAGGGTTTGGGTAGGGTTAGTGTTAGGGGATGGGGACGGTTTAGGGTCCAGGTGAGGGTACCACAACGGTTTAGGGGCAGCGTATGTGTGAGCGGGCTGTTTAGTGTGAGCGTACGGGTTAGGATTAGGGGACGGGTGAGGAGAAGGCTTCGGGCAAGGGTTAGGGTTAGGGTTCGGGCTAGGGTTAGGGTTAGGGGACGGGGACGGTTTAGGGTCCAGGTGAGGGTACGAAAACTGTTTAGGGGGAGCGTACGTGTGAGGGCGCGGGTAAGTGTGAGCGTACGGGTTAGGATTAGGGGACGGGTGAGGGGAAGGCTTCGGGGAAGGTTTAGGGTTAGGGTCTGGGCTAGGGTTAAGGTTAGGGGATGGGGACCGTTTAGGGTCAAGGTGTGGGTACGACAACGGTTTAGGGGCAGCGTACGTGTGAGCGGACTGGATAGTGTGAGCGTACGGGTTAGGATTAGGGGACGGGTGAGGGGAAGGCCTCGGGGAAGGGTTAGGGTTAGGGTTCGGGCTAGGGTTAGGGTTAGGGGACGGGGACGGTTTAGGGTCCAGCTGAGGGTACGACAACGGTTTAGGGGGAGCGTACGTGTGAAGACGTGGGTTAGTGTGAGCGTACGGGTTAGGATTAGGGGACGGGTGAGGGGAAGGTTTCGGGGAATGGTTAGGGTTAAGGTTCGGGCTAGGGTTACGGTTAGGGGATGGGGACGGTTTAGGGTCCAGGTGAGGGCACGATAATGGTTTAGGGGGAGCGTACGTGTGAGGGCGCGGGTTAGTGTGAGCGTACGGGTTAGGATTAGGGGACGGGTGAGGGGATATCTTCGGGGAAGGATTAGGGTTAGGGTTCGGACTAGGGTTACGGTTAAGTGACGGGGAGGGTTTAGGGTCCAGGTGAGGGTAACGACAATGGTTTAGGGGAAGCGTACGGGTGAGGGCGTGGGTTAGTGTGAGCGTACAGGTTAGGATTAGGGGTCGGGTGAGGGGAAGGCTTCGGAGAAGGGTTAGTGTTATGTTTCGGGCTAGGGTTAGGGTTAGGGGACGGGGACGGTTTAGGATCCAGATGAGGGAACGACAACGGTTTAGGGGGAGTGTACGTGTGAGGGCGCGGGTTAGTGTGAGCGTACGGGTTAGGATTAGGGGACGGGTGGGTGAAGGCTTTGGCGAAGGATTAGGGTTATGGTTCGGGCTAGGGTTAGGGTTAGGGGATGGGGACGGTTTAGGGTCCAGGTGAGGGCACGATAATGGTTTAGGGGGAGCGTACGTGTGAGGGCGTGGGTTAGTGTGAGCGTACAGGTTAGGATTAGGGGACGGGTTAGGGGAACCCTTTGGGGAAGGGTTAGGGTTAGGGTTCGGGCTAGGGTTAGGGTTAGGGGACGGGGACGGTTTAGGGTCCAGGTGAGGGTACGACAATGCTTTAGGGTGAGCGTACGTGTGAGGGCGCGGGTTAGTGTGAGCCTCCTGGTTTGGATTAGTGGACGGGTGAGGGGAAGGCTTCGGGGAAGGGTTAGGGTTAGGGTTCGGGCTAGGGTTAGGGTTAGGGGACGGGGATGTATAGGGTCCAGGTGAGGGTACGACAACGGTTTAGGGGGAGCGTACGTGTGAGGCGCGGGTTAGTGTGAGCGTACGGGTTAGGATTAGGGGACGGGAGACGGGAAGGCTTCGGAGAAGGGTTAGTGTTATGTTTCGGGTAGTGTTAGGGTTAGGGGACGGGGACGGTTTAGGATCCAGATGAGGGAACGACAACGGTTTAGGGGTAGCATACGTTTGAGGGCGCGGGTTAGTGTGAGCGTACGGGTTAGGATTAGGGGAAGGGTGAGGGGAAGGCTTCGGGGACGGGTTATGGTTAGGGTTTGGGTAGGGTTAGGGTTAAGGGATGGGGACGGTTTAGGGTCCAAGTGAGGGTACGACAACGGTTTAGGGGGAGCGTACGTGTGAGGGCGCGGGTTAGTGTGAGCGTACGGGATAGGATTAGGTGATGGGTGAGGGGAAGTTTTCGGGGAAGGGTTAAGGTTAGGGTTCGGCCTAGGGTTAGTTTTAGGGGATGGGGACGGTTTAAGGTCCAGGTGAGGGTACGACAGCGGTTTAGGGGGAGCGTACGTGTGAGGGCGCGGGTTTGTGTGAGCGTACGGGTTAGGATTAGGGGACAGGTGAGGGGAAGGCTTCGGGGAAGTGTTAGGGTTAGGGTTAGGGCTAGGGTTAGGGTTAGGCGACGGGCACGGTTTCGGGTCCAGTTGAGGGTACGACAGCGGGTTAGGGGTAGCGTACGTGTGAGGGCACGGGTTAGTGTGAGCGTATGGGTTAGGATTAGGGGACGGGTGAGGGGAAGGCTTCGGAAAAGTTTTATAGATAGGGTTTGGGCTAGGGTTAGGGTTAGGGGACGGGGACGGTTTAGGGTCCAGGTGAGGGTACGACAACGGTTTAGGAGGAGCGTACGTGTGAGGGCGTTGGTTAGTGTGAGCGTACGGGTTAGGATTAGGGGACGGGTGAGAGGAAGACTTCGGGGAAGGGTTAGGGTTAGGGTTCGGGCTAGGGTTAGGGTTAGGGTACAGGGACAGTTTAGAGTCCAGGTGAGGGTACGACAATGGTTTAGGGGCAGCGTACGTGTGAGGGCGCGGGTTAGTGTGAAAGGACAGGTTAGGATTAGGGGACTGGTGAGGAGAAGTCTTTGGGGAAGTGTGAGGGTTAGGGTTCAGGCTAGGGTTAGTGTTAGGGGACGGGGACGGTTTAAGGTCCAGGTGAGGGTACGACAACGGTTTAGGGGGAGCGTACGTGTGAGGGCGTGGGTTAGTGTGAGCGTACGGGTTAGGATTAGGGGACGGTTGAGGGGAAGGTTTCGGGGAAGAGTTAGGGTTAGCGTTTGGGCTAGGGTTAGGGGTAGGGGAAGGGGACGGTTTAGGGTCCAGGTGAGGGTACGTCAGCGGTTTAGGGGGAGCGTACGTGTGAGGGCGCGGGTTAGTGTGAGCGTACGGGTTAGGATTAGGGGACGGGTGAGGGGAAGGCTTTCGGGGAATGGTTAGGGATAGGGTTCGGGCTAGGGTTAGGGTTAGGGGACGGGGATGGTTTAGGGTCCAGGTGAGGGTACGACAACGGTTTAGGGGGAGCGTATGTGTGAGGGCGCGGGTTAGTGTGAGCGTACGGGTTAGGATTAGGGGACGGGTTAGGGGAAGGCTTTGTGGAAAGGTTAGGGTTAGGGTTCTGGCTAGGGTTAGGGTTAGGGAATGGGGACGGTTTAGGGTCCAGGTGAGGGTATGACAACGCTATAGGGGGAGCGTACGTGTGATGGCGCGGGTTAGTGTGAGCGTACCGGTTAGGATTAGGGGACGGGTGAGGGGAAGGCTTCGGGGAAGTGTTAGGGTTAGGGTTCGGGCTAGGGTTAGGGTTAGGGGATGGGGACGGTTTAGGGTCCATGTGAGGGTACGACAACGGTTTAGGGGCAGCGTACGTGTGAGGGCGTGGGTTAGTGTGAGCGTACGGCTTAGGATTAGGGGACGAGTGAGGGGATGGCTTCGGGGAAGGGTTAGGGTTAGGGTTCGGGCTAGGGTTAGGGTTACGGGACGGGGACGGTTTAGGGTCCAGGTGAGTGTACAACAACGGTTTAGGGGGAGCGTACGTGTGAGGGCGTGGGTTAGTGTGAGCGTATGGGTTAGGATTAGGGGACGGGTTAGGGGAACCCTTTGGGGAAGGGTTAGGGTTAGGGTTCGGGCTAGGGTTAGGGTTAGGGTACGGGGACGGTTTAGGATCCAGATGAGGGAACGACAACGGTTTAGGGGGAGCATACGTTTGAGGGCGCGGGTTAGTGTGAGCGTACGGGTTAGGATTAGGGGAAGGGTGAGGGGAAGGCTTCGGGGAAGGGTTAGGGTTAGGGTTCGGGCTAGGGTTAGGGTTAGGGGATGGGGACGGTTTAGGGTCCATGTAAGTGTACGACAACGGTTTAGGGGCAGCGTACGTGTGAGGGCGTGGGTTAGTGTGAGCGTACGGCTTAGGATTAGGGGACGGGTGAGGGGAAGGCTTCGGGGAAGTGTTAGGTTTAGGGTTCGGGCTAGGGTTAGGGTTACGGGACGGGGACGGTTTCGGGTCCAGTTGAGGGTACGACAGCGGTTTGGGGGAGCGTACGTGTGAGGGCGCGGGTTAGTGTGAGCGTACGGATAAGGATTAGGGTACGGGTGAGGCGAAGGCTTCCTGGAAAGGTTAGGGATAGGGTTCGGGCTAGGGTTAGGGTTAGGGGACGGGGACGGTTTAGGGTCCAGGTGAGTGTACGACAATGGTTTAGGGGGAGCGTACGTGTGAGGGCTTGGGTTAGTGTGAGCGTACGGGTTAGGATTAGGGGATGGGTGACCGGAAGGCTTCGGGGAAGGGTTAGGGTTAGGGTTCGGGCTAGGGTTAGGGTTAGGGGACGAGAACGGTTTAGGGTCCCGGTGAGGGTATGACAACGGTTTAGGTGGAGCTTACGTGTGAGGGCATGGGTTAGTGTGAGCGTACGGGTTAGGATTAGGGGACGGGTCAGGGGAAGGCTTCGGGGAACGGTTAGGGTTAGGGTTCGGGCTAGGGTTAGGTTTAGGGGACGCGGATGGTTTAGGGTCCAGGTGAGGGTACGACAACGGTTTAGGGGGAGCGTACGTGTGAGGGCGCGGGTTAGTGTGAGCGTACGGTCTAGGATTAGGGGACAGGTTAGGGGAAGGCTTTGGGGGAGGGTTAGGGTTAGGGTTCGGGCTAGGGTTAGGGTTAGGTGACAGGGACGGTTTAGGGTCCAGGTGAGGGTACAACAACGGTTTAGGGGGAGCGTACGTGTGAGGGCGTGGGTTAGTGTGAGCGTACGGGTTAGGATTAGGGGACGGGTGACGGGAAGGTTTCGGGGAAGGGTTAGGGTTAGGGTTCGGGCTAGGGTTAGGGTTAGGGGACGTGGACGGTTTAGGGTCCACGTGAGGGTACAACAACGGTTTAGGGAGAGTGTACGTGTGAGGGCGTGGGTTAGTGTGAGCGTACGGGTTAGGATTAGGGGACGGGTGAGGGGAAGACTTCGGGGAAGGGTTAGGGTTAGGGTTCGGGCCAGGATTAGGGTTAGGGGACAGGGACGGTTTCGGGTCCAGATGAGGGTACGACAGCGGTTTAGGGGGAGCGTACGTGTGGGGGCATGGGTTAGTGTGAGCGTACGGGTTAGGATTAGGTGACGGGTGACGGGAAGGCTTCGGTGAAGGGTTAGGGTTAGGGTTCGGGCTAGGGTTAGGGTTAGGGGACGGGGACGGTTTAGGGTCCAGGTGAGGGTACGACAACGGTTTAGGGGGAGCGTACGTGTGAGGGCGTGGGTTAGTGTGAGCGTACGGGTTAGGATTAGGGGACGGGTGAGGGGAAGGCTTCGGGGAAGGGTTAGGGTTAGGGTTCGGCTAGGGTTAGGGTTAGAGGACGGGGACGGTTTAGGGCGCAGGTGAGGGTACGACAATGGTTTAGGGGGAGCGTACGTGTGAGGGCACGGGTTAGTGTGAGCTTACGGGTTATGATTAGGAGACGGGTGAGGGGAAGGCTTCGGGGAAGTGTTAGGGTTAGGTTTCGGGCTAGGGTTAGGGTTAGGGGACGGGGACGGTTTCTGGTCCAGTTGAGGGTATGACAGCGGTTTAGGTGGAGCGTACGTGTGAGGGCGCGGGTTAGTGTGAGCGTTCGGGTTAGGATTAGGAGACGGGTGAGGGGAAGGCTTCGGGGAAGGGTTAGAGTTAGGGTTCGGGCTAGGGTTAGGGTTAAGGGACGGGGACGGTTTCGAGTCCAGATGAGGGTACGACAGCGGTTTAGGGGGAACATACGTGTGAGGGCGCGGGTTAGTGTGAACGTACGGGTTAGGATTAGGGGACGGGTGAGGGGAAGGCTTCAGGCAAGTGTTAGGGATAGGGTTCGGGCTAGGGTTAGGGTTTGGGGACGGGGACGGTTTAGGGTCCAGGTGAGGGTAAGACAACGGTTTAGGGGTAGCGTACGTGTGAGGGCACGGGTTAGTGTGAGCGTACGGGTTAGGATTAGGGGACAGGTTAGGGGAAGGCTTCGGGGACGGGTTAGGGTTAGGGTTTGGGTAGGGTTAGTGTTAGGGGATGGGGACGGATTAGGGTCCAGGTGAGGGTACCACAACGGTTTAGGGGCAGCGTACGTGTGAGCGGGCTGTTTAATGTGAGCGTACGGTTTAGGATTAGGGGACGGGTGAGGGGAAGGCTTCGGGCAAGGGTTAGGGTTAGGTTTCGGGCTAGGGTTAGGGTTAGTGGACGGGGACGGTTTAGGGTCCAGGTGAGTGTACGAAAACGGTGTAGGGGGAGCGTACGTGTGAGGGCGCGGGTAAGTGTGAGCGTACGGGTTAGGATTAGGGGAGGGGTGAGGGGAAGGCTTCGGGGAAGGTTTAGGGTTAGGGTCTGGGCTAGGGTTAAGATTAGGGGATGGGGACCGTTTCGGGTCCAGGTGTGGGTACGACAACGGTTTAGGGGCAGCGTACTTGTGAGCGGAATGGATAGTGTGAGCGTACGGGTTAGGATTAGGGGACGGGTGAGGGGAAGGCTTCGGAGAAGGGTTAGGGTTAGGGTTCGGGCTAGGGTTAGGGTTAGGGGACGGGGACGGTTTAGGGTCCAGGTGAGGGTACGACAACGGTTTAGGGGGGGCATACGTGTGAAGACGTGGGTTAGTGTGAGCGTACGGGTTAGGATTAGCGGACGGATGAGGGGAAGGTTTCGGGGAATGGTTAGGGTTAAGGTTGGGGCTAGGGTTAGGGTTAGGGGATGGGGACGGTTTAGGGTCCAGGTGAGGGCACGATAATGGTTTAGGGGGATCGCACGTGTGAGGGCGCGGGTTAGTGTGAGCGTACGGGTTAGGATTAGGGGATGGGTGAGGGGATGTCTTCGGGGAAGGGTTAGGGTTAGGGTTCGGGCTAGGGTTAGGGTTAGGGGACGGGGATGGTTTAGGGTCCAGGTGAGGGTACGACAATGGTTTAGGGGGAGCGTACGTGTGAGGGCGCGGGTTAGTGTCAGCGTACGGGTTAGGATTTGTTGACGGTTGAGGGGAAGGCTTCGGGGAAGGGTCAGGGTTAGGGTTCAGGCTAGGGTTAGGGTTAGGGTTAGGGGACGGGGACGGTTTAGCGTCCAGGTGAGGGTACGACAATGGTTAGGGGGAGCGTACGTGTGAAGGCGCGGGTTAGTGTGAGCGTACGGGTTAGGATTAGCGGACGGGTGAGGGGAAGGCTTCGGGGAAGGTTTAGGGTTAGGGTTCGGGCTACGGTTAGGGTTAGGCGACGGGGACGGTTTAGAGTCCAGGTGAGGTTACGACAACGGTTTAGGGGGAGCGTAAGTGTGAGGGCGCGGGTTAGTGTGAGCGTACGGGTTAGGATTAGGGGACGGGTGAGGGGAAGGCTTCGGAATAGGGTTATGGATAGGGTTTGGGCTAGGGTTAGGGTTAGGGGACGGGGGCGGTTTAGGGTCCAGGTGAGTTACGACAACGGTTTAGGGGGAGCTTACGTGTGAGGGCGCGTAGTAGTGTGAGCTTACGGGTTAGTTTTAGGGGACGGGTGAAGCGAAGGCTTCGGGGAAGTGTTAGGGTTAGGGTTCGGGCTAGGGATAGGTTTAGGGGACGGGGACGGTTTAGGGTCCAGGTGAGTTTACGACAACGGTTTAGGGGGAGCGTACGTGTGCGGGCGCCGCTTAGTGTGAGCGTACGGGTTAGGATTAGGGGACAGGTTAGGGGAAGGCTTTGTTGAAGGGTTAGGGTTAGGGTTCGGGCTAGGGTTAAGGTTAGGTGACGGGGACGGTTTAGGGTCCAGGTGAGGGTACGACAACGGTTTAGGGGGAGCGTACGTGTGAGGGCGCGGGTTAGTGTGAGCGTACGGGTTAGGATTAGGGGACGGGTGACGGGAAGGCTTCGGGGAAGGGTTAGGGTTAGGGTTCGGGCTAGGGTTAGGGTTTGGGGACGGGGACGGTTTAGGGTCCAGGTGAGGGTACGACAACGGTTTAGGGGGAGCGTACGTTTGAGGGCGCGGGTTAGTGTGAGCGTACGGGTTAGGATTAGGGGACGGGTGACGGGAAGGCTTCGGGGAAGGGTTAGGGTTAGGTTTCGGGCTAGGGTTAGGGTTAGGGGACGGGGACGGTTTAGGGCCCAGGTGAGGGTACGACAATGGTTTAGGGGGAGCGTACATGTGAGGGCACGGGTTAGTGTGAGCTTACGGGTTAGGATTAGGGGACGGGTGAGGGAAAGGCTTCGGGGAAGTGTTAGGGTTAGGTTTCGGGCTAGGGTTAGGGTTAGGGGACGGGGACGGTTTCGGGTCCAGTTGAGGGTACGACAGCGGTTTAGGTGCAGCGTACGTGTGAGGGTGCGGGTTAGTGTGAGCGTTCGGGTTAGGATTAGGAGACGGGTGAGGGGAAGGCTTCGGGGAAGGGTTAAGGTTAGGGTTCGGGCTAGGGTTAGGGTTAGGGGACGGGGACGGTTTCGGGTCCAGATGAAGGTACGACAGCGGTTTAGGGGTAGCGTACGTGTGACGGCGTGGGTTAGTTTGAGCGTACGGGTTAGGATTAGGGGACGGGTGAGGGGAAGGCTTCGGGGACTGGTTAGGTTTAGGGTTTGGGTAGGGTTAGTGTTAGGGGATGGGGACAGTTTAGGGTCCAGGTGAGGGTACCACAACGGTTTAGGGGCAGCGTACGTGTGAGCGGGCTGTTTAGTGTGAGCGTACGGGTTAGGATTAGGGGACGGGTGAGGGGAAGGCTTCGGGCAACGGTTAGGGTTAGGGTTCGGGCTAGGGTTAGGGTTAGGGGATGGGGACGGTTTAGGGTCCAGGTGAGGGTACGAAAACGGTTTAGGGGGAGCGTACGTGTGAGGGCGTGGGTAAGTGTGAGCGTACGGGTTAGGATTAGGGGACGGGTGAGGGGAAGGCTTCGGGGAAGGTTTAGGGTTAGGGTCTGGGCTAGGGTTAAGGTTAGTGGATGGGAACCGTTTAGGGTCCAGGTGTGGGTACGACAACAGTTTAGGGGCAGCGTACGTGTGAGCGGAATGGATAGTGTGAGCGTACGGGTTAGGATTAGGGGACGGGTGAGGGGAAGGTTTCGGGGAAGGTTTAGGGTTAGGGTTCGGGCTAGGGTTAGGGTTAGGGGACGGGGACGGTTTAGGGTCCAGGTGAGGGTACGACAACGATTTAGGGGGAGCGTACGTGTGAAGACGTGGGTTAGTGTGAGCGTACGGGTTAGGATTAGCGGACGGGTGAGGGGAAGGTTTCGGGGAATGGTTAGGGTTAAGGTTCGGGCTAGGGTTAGGGTTAGGGGATGGGGACGGTTTAGGGTCCAGGTGAGGGCACGATAATGGTTTAGGGGGAGCGTACGAGTGAGGGCGCGGGTTAGTGTGAGCGTACGGGTTAGGATTAGGGGATGGGTGAGGGGATGTCTTCGGGGAAGGGTTAGGGTTAGGGTTCGGGCTAGGGTTAGGGTTAGGGGACGGGGATGGTTTAGGGTCCAGGTGAGGGTACGACAATGGTTTAGGGGGAGCGTACGTGTGAGGGCGCGGGTTAGTGTCAGCGTACTGGTTAGGATTGGGGGACGGTTGAGGGGAAGGCTTCCGGGAAGGGTTAGGGTTAGGGTTCGGGCTAGGGTTAGGGTTAGGGTTAGGGGACGGGGACGGTTTAGCGTCCAGGTGAGGGTACGACAACGGTTTAGGGGGAGCGTACGTGTGAGGGCGTGGGTTAGTGTGAGCGTACGGGTTAGGATTAGGGGACGGGTGAGGGGAAGGCTTTGGGGAAAGGTTAGGGTTAGGGTTCTGGCTAGGGTTAGGGTTAGGGGATGGGGACGGTTTAGGGTCCAGGTGAGGGTATGACAACGCTATAGGGGGAGCGTACGTGTGATGGCGCGGGTTAGTGTGAGCGTACCGGTTAGGATTAGGGGACGGGTGAGGGGAAGGCTTCGGGGAAGGGTTAGGGTTAGTGTTCGGGCTAGGGTTAGGGTTAGGAGACGGGGACGGTTTAAAGTCCAGGTGAGGGTACGACAACGGTTTAGGGGGAGCGTACGGGTGAGGGCGTGGGTTAGTGTGAGCGTACGGGTTAGGATTAGGGTTCGGGTGAGGGGAAGGCTTCGGGGAAGTGTTAGGGTTAGGGTTCGGGCTAGGGTTAGGGTTAGGGGACCGGGACGGTTTAGGGTCCAGGTGAGGGTACGACAACGGTTTAGTGGGAGCGTACGTGTGAGGGCGCGGGTTAGTGTGAGCGTGCGGGTTAGGATTAGGGGACGGGTGACATGAAGGCTTCGGAGAAGGGTTAGTGTTATGTTTCGTGCTAGGGTTAGGGTTAGGGGACGGGGACGGTTTAGGATCCAGATGAGGGAACGACAACGGTTTAGGGGTAGTGTACGTGTGAGGGCGCGGGTTAGTGTGAGCGTACGGGTTAGGATTAGGGGACGGGTGGGTGAAGGCTTCGGGGAAGGATTAGGGTTAGGGTTCGGGCTAGGGTTAGGGTTAGGGGATGGGGATGGTTTAGGGTCCATGTGAGGGTACGACAACGGTTTAGGGGCAGCGTACGTGTGAGGGCGTGGGTTAGTGTGAGCGTAAGGCTTAGGATTAGGGGACGAGTGAGGGGATGGCTTCGGGGAAGGGTTAGGGTTAGGGTTCGGGCTAGGGTTTGGGTTACGGGACGGGGACGGTTTAGGGTCCAGGTGAGTGTACGACAACGGTTTAGGGGGAGCGTACGTGTGAGGGCTTGGGGTAGTGTGAGCGTACGGGTTAGGATTAGGGGATGGGTTAGGGGAACCCTTTGGGGAAGCGTTAGGGTTAGGGTTCGGGCTAGGGTTAGGGTTAGGGGACGGGGACGGTTTAGGGTCCAGATGAGGGTATGACAACGGTTTAGGGGGAGCGTACGTTTGAGGGCACGGGTTAGTGTGAGCGTACGGGTTAGGATTAGGGGATGGGTGACCGGAAGGCTTCGGGGAAGGGTTAGGGTTAGGGTTCGGGCTAGGGTTAGGGTTAGGGGACGAGGACGGTTTAGGGTCCCGGTGAGGGTATGACAACGGTTTAGGTGGAGCGTACGTGTGAGGGCATGGGTTAGTGTGAGCGTACGGGTTAGGATTAGGGGACGGGTCAGGGGAAGGCTTCGGGGAACGGTTAGGGTTAGGGTTCGGGCTAGGGTTAGGTTTAGGGGACGCGGATGTTTTAGGGTCCAGGTGAGGGTACGACAACGGTTTAGGGGGAGCGTACGTGTGAGGGCGCGGGTTAGTGTGAGCGTACGGTCTAGGATTAGGGGACAGGTTAGGGGAAGGCTTTGGGGGAGGGTTAGGGTTAGGGTTCGGGCTAGGGTTAGGGTTAGGGGACGTGGACGGTTTAGGGTCCACGTGAGGGTACAACAACGGTTTAGGGAGAGTGTACGTGTGAGGGCGTGGGTTAGTGTGAGCGTACGGGTTAGGATTAGGGGACGGGTGAGGGGAAGACTTCGGGGAAGGGTTAGGGTTAGGGTTCGGGCCAGGATTAGGGTTAGGGGACAGGGACGGTTTCGGGTCCAGATGAGGGTACGACAGCGGTTTAGGGGGAGCGTACGTGTGGGGGCGTGGGTTAGTGTGAGCGTACGGGTTAGGATTAGGTGACGGGTGACGGGAAGGCTTCGGTGAAGGGTTAGGGTTAGGGTTCGGGCTAGGGTTAGGGTTAGGGGACGGGGACGGTTTAGGGTCCAGGTGAGGGTACGACAACGGTTTAGGGGGAGCGTACGTGTGAGGGCGTGGGTTAGTGTGAGCGTACGGGTTAGGATTAGGGGACGGGTGAGGGGAAGGCTTCGGGGAAGGGTTAGGGTTAGGGTTCGGCTAGGGTTAGGGTTAGAGGACGGGGACGGTTTAGGGCGCAGGTGAGGGTACGACAATGGTTTAGGGGGAGCGTACGTGTGAGGGCACGGGTTAGTGTGAGCTTACGGGTTATGATTAGGAGACGGGTGAGGGGAAGGCTTCGGGGAAGTGTTAGGGTTAGGTTTCGGGCTAGGGTTAGGGTTAGGGGACGGGGACGGTTTCTGGTCCAGTTGAGGGTATGACAGCGGTTTAGGTGGAGCGTACGTGTGAGGGCGCGGGTTAGTGTGAGCGTTCGGGTTAGGATTAGGAGACGGGTGAGGGGAAGGCTTCGGGGAAGGGTTAGGGTTAGGGTTCGGGCTAGGGTTAGGGTTAAGGGACGGGGACGGTTTCGAGTCCAGATGAGGGTACGACAGCGGTTTAGGGGGAACATACGTGTGAGGGCGCGGGTTAGTGTGAACGTACGGGTTAGGATTAGGGGACGGGTGAGGGGAAGGCTTCAGGCAAGTGTTAGGGATAGGGTTCGGGCTAGGGTTAGGGTTAGGGGACGGGGACGGTTTAGGGTCCAGGTGAGGGTAAGACAACGGTTTAGGGGTAGCGTACGTGTGAGGGCACGGGTTAGTGTGAGCGTACGGGTTAGGATTAGGGGACAGGTTAGGGGAAGGCTTCGGGGACGGGTTAGGGTTAGGGTTTGGGTAGGGTTAGTGTTAGGGGATGGGGACGGATTAGGGTCCAGGTGAGGGTACCACAACGGTTTAGGGGCAGCGTACGTGTGAGCGGGCTGTTTAATGTGAGCGTACGGTTTAGGATTAGGGGACGGGTGAGGGGAAGGCTTCGGGCAAGGGTTAGGGTTAGGTTTCGGGCTAGGGTTAGGGTTAGGGGACGGGGACGGTTTAGGGTCCAGGTGAGTGTACGAAAACGGTGTAGGGGGAGCGTACGTGTGAGGGCGCGGGTAAGTGTGAGCGTACGGGTTAGGATTAGGGGAGGGGTGAGGGGAAGGCTTCGGGGAAGGTTTAGGGTTAGGGTCTGGGCTAGGGTTAAGATTAGGGGATGGGGACCGTTTAGGGTCCAGGTGTGGGTACGACAACGGTTTAGGGGCAGCGTACTTGTGAGCGGAATGGATAGTGTGAGCGTACGGGTTAGGATTAGGGGACGGGTGAGGGGAAGGCTTCGGAGAAGGGTTAGGGTTAGGGTTCGGGCTAGGGTTAGGGTTAGGGGACGGGGACGGTTTAGGGT
Organism: Leucopleurus acutus; assembly: GCF_964270905.1. Lineage (NCBI taxonomy): Eukaryota > Metazoa > Chordata > Mammalia > Artiodactyla > Delphinidae > Leucopleurus > Leucopleurus acutus. Next base: position 488,870 of record NW_028139168.1, read on the forward strand.
CCAGGTGAGGGTACGACAACGGTTTAGGGGGGGCATACGTGTGAAGACGTGGGTTAGTGTGAGCGTACGGGTTAGGATTAGCGGACGGATGAGGGGAAGGTTTCGGGGAATGGTTAGGGTTAAGGTTGGGGCTAGGGTTAGGGTTAGGGGATGGGGACGGTTTAGGGTCCAGGTGAGGGCACGATAATGGTTTAGGGGGATCGTACGTGTGAGGGCGCGGGTTAGTGTGAGCGTACGGGTTAGGATTAGGGGATGGGTGAGGGGATGTCTTCGGGGAAGGGTTAGGGTTAGGGTTCGGGCTAGGGTTAGGGTTAGGGGACGGGGATGGTTTAGGGTACAGGTGAGGGTACGACAATGGTTTAGGGGGAGCGTACGTGTGAGGGCGCGGGTTAGTGTCAGCGTACGGGTTAGGATTGGTTGACGGTTGAGGGGAAGGCTTCGGGGAAGGGTCAGGGTTAGGGTTCAGGCTAGGGTTAGGGTTAGGGTTAGGGGATGGGGACGGTTTAGCGTCCAGGTGAGGGTACGACAACGTTTAGGGGGAGCGTACGTGTGAAGGCGCGGGTTAGTGTGAGCGTACGGGTTAGGATTAGCGGACGGGTGAGGGGAAGGCTTCGGGGAAGGTTTAGGGTTAGGGTTCGGGCTACGGTTAGGGTTAGGCGACGGGGACGGTTTAGAGTCCAGGTGAGGTTACGACAACGGTTTAGGGGGAGCGTAAGTGTGAGGGCGCGGGTTAGTGTGAGCGTACGGGTTAGGATTAGGGGACGGGTGAGGGGAAGGCTTCGGAATAGGGTTATGGATAGGGTTTGGGCTAGGGTTAGGGTTAGGGGACGGGGGCGGTTTAGGGTCCAGGTGAGTTACGACAACGGTTTAGGGGGAGCGTACGTGTGAGGGCGCGTGGTAGTGTGAGCTTACGGGTTAGTTTTAGGGGACGGGTGAAGCGAAGGCTTCTGGGAAGTGTTAGGGTTAGGGTTCGGGCTAGGGTTAGGGTTTGGGGACGGGGACGGTTTAGGGTCCAGGTGAGGGTACGACAACGGTTTAGGGGGAGCGTACGTTTGAGGGCGCGGGTTAGTGTGAGCGTACGGGTTAGGATTAGGGGACGGGTGACGGGAAGGCTTCGGGGAAGGGTTAGGGTTAGGTTTCGGGCTAGGGTTAGGGTTAGGGGACGGGGACGGTTTAGGGCCCAGGTGAGGGTACGACAATGGTTTAGGGGGAGCGTACATGTGAGGGCACGGGTTAGTGTGAGCTTACGGGTTAGGATTAGGGGACGGGTGAGGGAAAGGCTTCGGGGAAGTGTTAGGGTTAGGTTTCGGGCTAGGGTTAGGGTTAGGGGACGGGGACGGTTTCGGGTCCAGTTGAGGGTACGACAGCGGTTTAGGTGCAGCGTACGTGTGAGGGTGCGGGTTAGTGTGAGCGTTCGGGTTAGGATTAGGAGACGGGTGAGGGGAAGGCTTCGGGGAAGGGTTAAGGTTAGGGTTCGGGCTAGGGTTAGGGTTAGGGGACGGGGACGGTTTCGGGTCCAGATGAAGGTACGACAGCGGTTTAGGGGTAGCGTACGTGTGACGGCGTGGGTTAGTTTGAGCGTACGGGTTAGGATTAGGGGACGGGTGAGGGGAAGGCTTCGGGGACTGGTTAGGTTTAGGGTTTGGGTAGGGTTAGTGTTAGGGGATGGGGACGGTTTAGGGTCCAGGTGAGGGTACCACAACGGTTTAGGGGCAGCGTACGTGTGAGCGGGCTGTTTAGTGTGAGCGTACGGGTTAGGATTAGGGGACGGGTGAGGGGAAGGCTTCGGGCAACGGTTAGGGTTAGGGTTCGGGCTAGGGTTAGGGTTAGGGGACGGGGACGGTTTAGGGTCCAGGTGAGGGTACGAAAACGGTTTAGAGGGAGCGTACGTGTGAGGGCGTGGGTAAGTGTGAGCATACGGGTTAGGATTAGGGGACGGGTGAGGGGAAGGCTTCGGGGAAGGTTTAGGGTTAGGGTCTGGGCTAGGGTTAAGGTTAGTGGATGGGAACCGTTTAGGGTCCAGGTGTGGGTACGACAACAGTTTAGGGGCAGCGTACGTGTGAGCGGAATGGATAGTGTGAGCGTACGGGTTAGGATTAGGGGACGGGTGAGGGGAAGGTTTCGGGGAAGGTTTAGGGTTAGGGTTCGGGCTAGGGTTAGGGTTAGGGGACGGGGACGGTTTAGGGTCCAGGTGAGGGTACGACAACGATTTAGGGGGAGCGTACGTGTGAAGACGTGGGTTAGTGTGAGCGTACGGGTTAGGATTAGCGGACGGGTGAGGGGAAGGTTTCGGGGAATGGTTAGGGTTAAGGTTCGGGCTAGGGTTAGGGTTAGGGGATGGGGACGGTTTAGGGTCCAGGTGAGGGCACGATAATGGTTTAGGGGGAGCGTACGAGTGAGGGCGCGGGTTAGTGTGAGCGTACGGGTTAGGATTAGGGGATGGGTGAGGGGATGTCTTCGGGGAAGGGTTAGGGTTAGGGTTCGGGCTAGGGTTAGGGTTAGGGGACGGGGATGGTTTAGGGTCCAGGTGAGGGTACGACAATGGTTTAGGGGGAGCGTACGTGTGAGGGCGCGGGTTAGTGTCAGCGTACTGGTTAGGATTGGGGGACGGTTGAGGGGAAGGCTTCCGGGAAGGGTTAGGGTTAGGGTTCGGGCTAGGGTTAGGGTTAGGGTTAGGGGACGGGGACGGTTTAGCGTCCAGGTGAGGGTACGACAACGGTTTAGGGGGAGCGTACGTGTGAGGGCGTGGGTTAGTGTGAGCGTACGGGTTAGGATTAGGGGACGGGTGAGGGGAAGGCTTTGGGGAAAGGTTAGGGTTAGGGTTCTGGCTAGGGTTAGGGTTAGGGGATGGGGACGGTTTAGGGTCCAGGTGAGGGTATGACAACGCTATAGGGGGAGCGTACGTGTGATGGCGCGGGTTAGTGTGAGCGTACCGGTTAGGATTAGGGGACGGGTGAGGGGAAGGCTTCGGGGAAGGGTTAGGGTTAGTGTTCGGGCTAGGGTTAGGGTTAGGTGACGGGGACGGTTTAAAGTCCAGGTGAGGGTACGACAACGGTTTAGGGGGAGCGTACGGGTGAGGGCGTGGGTTAGTGTGAGCGTACGGGTTAGGATTAGGGTTCGGGTGAGGGGAAGGCTTCGGGGAAGTGTTAGGGTTAGGGTTCGGGCTAGGGTTAGGGTTAGGGGACCGGGACGGTTTAGGGTCCAGGTGAGGGTACGACAACGGTTTAGGGGGAGCGTACGTGTGGGGGCGTGGGTTAGTGTGAGCGTACGGGTTAGGATTAGGTGACGGGTGACGGGAAGGCTTCGGTGAAGGGTTAGGGTTAGGGTTCGGGCTAGGGTTAGGGTTAGGGGACGGGGACGGTTTAGGGTCCAGGTGAGGGTACGTGAACGCTTTAGGGGGAGCGTACGTGGGAGGGCGCGGGTTAGTGTGAGCGTACGGGTTAGGATTAGGGGACGAGTTAGGGCAAGGCTTTGGGGAAGTGTTAGGTTTAGGGTTCGGCCTAGGGTTAGGGTTACGGGATGGGGAAGGTTTTGGGTCCAGGTGAGGGTAAGACAACGCTTTAGGAGGAGCGTACGTGTGAGGGCGCGTGTTAGTGTTAGCGTACGGGTTAGGATTAGGGGACGGGTGAGGGGAAGGCTTCGCAGAACGGTTAGGGTTAGGGTTCGGGCTAAGGTTAGGATTAGGGGATGGGGACGGTTTAGGGTCCAGGTGAGGGTTCGACAACGGTTTCTGGGGATCATACTTGTGAGGGCACGGGTTAGTGTGAGCGTACGGGTTAGGATTAGGGGACGGGTGAGGAGAAGGCTTCGGAGAATGGTTAGAGTTAGGGTTCGGGCTAGGGTTAGGGTTAGGGGACGGGGACGTTTTAGGGTCCAGGTGAGGGTACGACAACGGTTTAGGGGGAGCATACGTGTGAGGGCGCCGGTTAGTGTGAGCGTACGGGTTAGGATTAGGGGACGGGTGAGGGGAAGACTTCGGGGAAGTGTTAGGGTTAGGGTTCAGGCTAGGGTTAAGGTTAGGGGACGGGGATGGTTTCGGGTCCAATTGAGGGTACGACAGCGGTTTAGTGGGAGCGTACGTGTGAGGGCGCGGGTTAGTGTGAGCGTACGGGTTAGGATTAGGGGACGGGTGAGGGGAAGATTTCGGGGAAGTGTCAGGGTTAGGTTTCGGGCTAGGGTTAGTGTTATGGGACGGGGAAGGTTTAGGGTCCAGGTGAGGGTACGACAACGGTTTAGGGGGAGTATACCTGTGAGGGCGCGGGTTAGTGTGAGCGTACGGGTTAGGATTAGGGGAAGGGTGAGGGGAAGGCTTCGGGGACGGGTTACGGATAGGGTTTGGGTAGGGTTAGGGTTAAGGGATGGGGACGGTTTAGGGTCCAAGTGAGGGTACGACAATGGTTTAGGGGGAGCGTACGTGTGAGGGCGCGGGTTAGTGTGAGCGTACGGGTTAGGATTAGGGGACAGGTGAGGGGAAGGCTTCGGGGAAGTGTTAGGGTTAGGGTTAGGGCTAGGGTTAGGGTTAGGCGACGGGGACGGTTTCGGGTCCAGTTGAGGGTACGACAGCGGTTAAGGGGAAGCGTACGTGTGAGGGCACGGGTTAGTGTGAGCGTATGGGTTAGGATTAGGTGACGGGTGAGGGGAAGGCTTCGGAAAAGTTTTATGGATAGGGTTTGGGCTAGGGTTAGCGTTAGGGGACGGGGACGGTTTAGGGTCCAGGTGAGGGTACGACAACGGTTTAGGAGGAGCGTACGTGTGAGGGCGTGGGTTAGTGTGAGCGTACGGGTTAGGATTAGGGGACGGGTGAGGGGAAGACTTCGGGGAAGGGTTAGGGTTAGGGTTCGGGCTAGGGTTAGGGTTAGGGGACGGGGACAGTTTAGAGTCCAGGTGAGGGTACGACAATGGTTTAGGGGCAGCGTACGTGTGAGGGCGCGGGTTAGTGTGAAAGGACAGGTTAGGATTAGAGGACGGGTGAGGAGAAGGCTTCGGGGAAGTGTGAGGGTTAGGGTTCAGGCTAGGGTTAGGGGTAGGGGAAGGGGACGTTTTAGGGTCCAGGTGAGGGTACGTCAGCGGTTTAGGGGGAGCGTACGTGTGAGGGCGCGGGTTAGTGTGAGCGTACGGGTTAGGATTAGGGGACGGGTGAGGGGAAGGCTTTCAGGGAATGGTTAGGGTTAGGGTTCGGGCTAGGGTTAGGGTTAGGGGACGGGGATGGTTTAGGGTCCAGGTGAGGGTACGACAACGGTTTAGCGGGAACATACGTGTGAGGGCGCATGTTAGTGTGAGCGAACGGGTTAGGATTAGGGAACGGGTGAAGGGAAGGCTTCTGGGAAGTGTTAGGGATAGGGTTCTGGTTAGGTGTAGGGTTAGGGGACGGGGACGGTTTAGGGTCCAGGTGAGGGTACGACAACGGTTTAGGGGGAGCGTATGTGTGAGGGCGCGGGTTAGTGTGAGCGTACGGGTTAGGATTAGGGGACGGGTTAGGGGAAGGCTTTGGGGAAAGGTTAGGGTTAGGGTTCTGGCTAGGGTTAGGGTTAGGGGATGGGGACGGTTTAGGGTAAAGGTGAGGGTATGACAACGATATAGGGGGAGCGTACGTGTGATGGCGCGGGTTAGTGTGAGCGTACCGGTTAGGATTAGGGGACGGGTGAGGGGAAGGCTTCGGGGAAGGGTTAGGGTTAGGGTTCGGGCTAGGGTTAGGGTTAGGGGACGGGGACGGTTTAGAGTCCAGGTGAGGGTACGACAACGGTTTAGGGGGACCGTACGGGTGAGGGCGTGGGTTAGTGTGAGCGTACGGGTTAGGATTAGGGTTCGGGTGAGGGGAAGGCTTCGGGGAAGTGTTAGGGTTAGGGTTCGGGCTAGGGTTAGGGTTAGGGGACCGGGACGGTTTAGGGTCCAGGTGAGGGTACGACAACGGTTTAGGGGGAGCTTACGTGTGAGGGCGCGGATTAGTGTGAGCGTGCGGGTTAGGATTAGGGGACGGGTGACATGAAGGCTTCGGAGAAGGGTTAGTGTTATGTTTCGGGCTAGGTTTAGGGTTAGGGGACGGGGACGGTTTAGGATCCAGATGAGGGAACGACAACGGTTTAGGGGTAGTGTACGTGTGAGGGCGCGGGTTAGTGTGAGCGTACGGGTTAGGATTAGGGGACGGGTGGGTGAAGGCTTCGGGGAAGGTTTAGGGTTAGGGTTCGGGCTAGGGTTAGGGTTAGGGGATGGGGACGGTTTAGGGTCCATGTGAGGGTACGACAACGGTTTAGGGGCAGCGTACGTGTGAGGGCGTGGGTTAGTGTGAGCGTATGGCTTAGGATTAGGGGACGAGTGAGGGGATGGCTTCGGGGAAGGGTTAGGGTTAGGGTTCGGGCTAGGGTTAGGGTTACGGGACGGGGACGGTTTAGGGTCCAGGTGAGGGTACGACAGCGGTTTGGGGGAGCGTACGTGTGAGGGCGCGGGTTAGTGTGAGCGTACGGGTAAGGATTAGGGTACGGGTGAGGCGAAGGCTTCCGGGAAAGGTTAGGGATAGGGTTCGGGCTAGGGTTAGGGTTAGGGGACGGGGACGGTTTAGGGTCCAGGTGAGGGTACGAAAACGGTGTAGGGGGAGTGTACGTGTGAGGGCGCGGGTAAGTGTGAGCGTACGGGTTAGGATTAGGGGACGGGTGAGGGGAAGGCTTCGGGGAAGGTTTAGGGTAAGGGTCTGGGCTAGGGTTAGGGTTAGGGGACGGGGACGGTTTAGGGTCCAGGTGAGGTTACGACAACGGTTTAGGGGGAGCGTAAGTGTGAGGGCGCGGGTTAGTGTGAGCGTACGGGTTAGGATTAGGGGACGGGTGAGGGGAAGGCTTCGGAAAAGGGTTATGGATAGGGTTTGGGCTAGGGTTAGGGTTAGGGGACGGGGGCGGTTTAGGGTCCAGGTGAGTGTACGACAACGGTTTAGGGGGAGCGTACGTGTGAGGGCGCGTGGTAGTGTGAGCTTACGGGTTAGTTTTAGGGGACGGGTGAAGCGAAGGCTTCGGGGAAGGGCTAGGGTTAGGGTTCGGGCTAGGGATAGGTTTAGGAGACGGGGATGGTTTAGGGTCCAGGTGAGGGTACGACAACGGTTTAGGGGGAGCGTACGTGTGCGGGCGCCGGTTAGTGTGAGCGTATGGGTTAGGATTAGGGGACAGGTTAGGGGAAGGCTTTGTTGAAGGGTTAGGGTTAGGGTTCGGGCTAGGGTTAAGGTTAGGTGACGGGGACGGTTTAGGGTCCAGGTGAGGGTACGGCAACGGTTTAGGGGGAGCGTACGTGTGAGGGCGCAGGTTAGTGTGAGCGTACGGGTTAGGATTAGGGGACGGGTGACGGGAAGGCTTCGGGGAAGGGTTAGGGTTAGGGTTCGGGCTAGGGTTAGTGTTTGGGGACGGGGACGGTTTAGGGTCCAGGTGAGTGTACGACAACGGTTTAGGGGGAGCGTACGTGTGAGCGGGCTGTTTAGTGTGAGCGTACGGGTTAGGATTAGGGGACGGGTGAGGGGAAGGCTTCGGGCAAGGGTTAGGGTTAGGGTTCGGGCTAGGGTTAGGGTTAGGGGACGGGGACACTTTAGGGTCCAGCTGAGGGTACGACAACGGTTTAGGGGGAGCGTACGTGTTAGGGCGCGGGTTAGTGTGAGCGTACGGGCTAGCATTAGGGGACGGGTGAGGGGAAGGCTTCGGGGAAGGGTTAGGGTTAGGGTTCGGGCTAGGGTTAGGGTTATGGGACGGGGACACTTTAGGGTCCAGGTGAGGGTATGACAACGGTTTAGGGGGAGCGTACGTGTTAGGGCGCGGGTTAGTGTGAGCGTTCGGGTTAGGATTAGGAGACGGGTGAGGGGAAGGCTTCGGGGAAGTGTTAAGGTTAGGGTTCGGGCTAGGGTTATGGTTAGGGGACGGGGACGGTTTCGGGTCCAGATGAAGGTACGACAGCGGTTTAGGGGTAGCGTACGTGTGACGGCGCGGGTTAGTTTGAGCGTACGGTTTAGGATTAGGGGACGAGTGAGGGGAAGGCTTCGGGGACGGGTTAGGGTTAGGGTTTGGGTAGGGTTAGTGTTAGGGGATTGGGACGGTTTAGGGTCCAGGTGAGGGTACCACAACGGTTTAGGGGCAGCGTACGTGTGAGCGGGCTGTTTAGTGTGAGCGATCGGGTTAGGATTAGGGGACGGGTGAGGGGAAGGCTTCGGGCAACGGTTAGGGTTAGGTTTCGGGCTAGGGTTAGGGTTAGGGGACGGGGACGGTTTAGGGTCCAGGTGAGGGTACGAAAACGGTTTAGGGGGAGCGTACGTGTGAGGGCGCGGGTAAGTGTGAGCGTACGGGTTAGGATTAGGGGACGGGTGAGGGGAAGGCTTCGGGGAAGGTTTAGGGTTAGGGTCTGGGGTAGGGTTAAGGTTAGGGGATGGGGACCGTTTAGTGTCCAGGTGTGGGTACGACAACGGTTTAGGGGTAGCGTACGTGTGAGCGGAATGGATAGTGTGAGCGTACGGGTTAGGATTAGGGGACGGGTGAGGGGAAGGCTTCGGGGAAGGGTTAGGGTTAGGGTCCGGGCTAGGGTTAGGGTTAGGGGACGGGGACGGTTTAGGGTCCAGGTGAGGGTACGACAACGGTTTAGGGGAAGCGTACGTGTGAACACGTGGGTTAGTGTGAGCGTACGGGTTAGGATTAGTGGATGGGTGAGGGGAAGGTTTCGGGGAATGGTTAGGGTTAAGGTTCGGGCTAGGGTTAGGGTTAGGGGATGGGGACGGTTTAGGGTCCAGGTGAGGGCACGATAATGGTTTAGGGGGAGCGTACGTGTGAGGGCGTGGGTTACTGTGAGCGTACGGGTTAGGATTAGGGGATGGGTGAGGGGATGTCTTCGGGGAAGGGTTAGGGTTAGGGTTCGGGCTAGGGTTAGGGTTAGGGGATGGGGATGGTTTAGGGTCCACGTGAGGGTACGACAATGGTTTAGGGGGAGCGTACGTGTGAGGGCGTGGCTTAGTGTCAGCGTACGGGTTAGGATTGGGGGACGGTTGAGGGGAAGGCTTCGGGGAAGGGTCAGGGTTAGGGTTCGGGCTAGGGTTAGGGTTAGGGTTAGGGGACGGGGACGGTTTAGCGTCCAGGTGAGGGTACGACAACGGTTAGGGGGAGCGTACGTGTGAAGGCGCGTGTTAGTGTGAGCGTACGGGTTAGGATTAGGGGACGGGTGAGGGGAAGGCTTCGGGGAAGGTTTAGGGTTAGGGTTCGGGCTAGGGGCAGGGTTAGGGGACGGGGACGGTTTAGGGTCCAGGTGAGGTTACGACAACGGTTTATGGGGAGCGTAAGTGTGAGGGCGCGGGTTAGTGTGAGCGTACGGGTTAGGATTAGGGGACGGGTGAGGGGAAGGCTTCGGAAAAGGGTTATGGATAGGGTTTGGGCTAGGGTTAGGGTTAGGGGACGGGGGCGGTTTAGGGTCCAGGTGAGTGTACGACAACGGTTTAGGGGGAGCGTACGTGTGAGGGCGCGTGGTAGTGTGAGCTTACGGGTTAGTTTTAGGGGACGGGTGAAGCGAAGGCTTCGGGGAAGGGTTAGGGTTAGGGTTCGGGCTAGGGTTAGGTTTAGGGGACGGGGACGGTTTAGGGTCCAGGTGAGTGTACGACAACGGTTTAGGGGGAGCGTACGTGTGCGGGCGCCGGTTAGTGTGAGCGTACGTGTTAGGATTAGGGGACGGGTGAGGGGAAGGCTTCGGGGAAGGGTTAGGGTTAGGGTTCGGGCTAGGGTTAGGGTTAGGGGACGGGGACAGTTTAGGGTCCAGGTGAGGGTACGACAATGGTTTAGGGGGAGCGTACGTGTGAAGACGTGGGTTAGTGTGAGCGTACGGGTTAGGATTAGCGGACGGGTGAGGGGAAGGTTTCGGGGAATGGTTAGGGTTAAGGTTCGGGCTAGGGTTAGGGTTAGGGGATGGGGACGGTTTAGGGTCCTGGTGAGGGCACGATAATGGTTTAGGGGGAGCGTACGTGTGAGGGCGCGGGTTAGTGTGAGCGTACGGGTAAGGATTAGGGAACGAGTGAGGGGATGGCTTCGGGGAAGGGTTAGGGTTAGGTTTCGGGCTAGGGTTAGGGTTACGGGACGGGGACGGTTTAGGGTCCAGGTGAGGGTACGACAGTGGTTTGGGGGAGCGTACGTGTGAGGGCGCGGGTTAGTGTGAGCGTACGGGTAAGGATTAGGGTACGGGTGAGGCGAAGGCTTCCGGAAAAGGTTAGGGATAGGGTTCGGGCTAGGGTTAGGGTTAGGGGACGGGGACGGTTTAGGGTCCAGGTGAGTGTACGACAACGGTTTAGGGGGAGCGTACGTGTGCGGGCGCTGGTTAGTGTGAGCGTATGGGTTAGGATTAGGGGACAGGTTAGGGGAAGGCTTTTTTGAAGGGTTAGGGTTAGGGTTCGGGCTAGGGTTAAGGTTAGGTGACGGGGACGGTTTAGGGTCCAGGTAAGGGTACGACAACGGTTTAGGGGGAGCGTACGTGTGAGGGCGCGGGTTAGTGTGAGCGTACGGGTTAGGATTAGGGGACGGGTGACGGGAAGGCTTCGGGGAAGGGTTAGGGTTAGGGTTCGGGCTAGGGTTAGGGTTTGGGGACGGGGACGGTTTAGGGTCCAGGTGAGGGTACGACAACGGTTTAGGGGGAGCGTACGTGTGAGGGCGCGGGTTAGTGTGAGCGTACGGGTTAGGATTACGGGACGGGTGAGGGGAAGGCTTCGGGGAAGGGTTAGGGTTAGGGTTCGGGCTAGGGTTAGGGTTAGGGGACGGGGACGGTTTAGGGCCCAGGTGAGGGTACGACAATGGTTTAGGAGGAGCGTACATGTGAGGGCACGGGTTAGTGTGAGCTTACGGGTTAGGATTAGGGGACGGGTGAGGGAAAGGCTTCGGGGAAGTGTTAGGGTTAGGTTTCGGGCTAGGGTTAGGGTTAGGGGACGGGGACGGTTTCGGGTCCAGTTGAGGGTACGACAGCGGTTTAGGTGGAGCGTACGTGTGAGGGCGCGGGTTAGTGTGAGCGTTCGGGTTAGGATTAGGAGACGGGTGAGGGGAAGGCTTCGGGGAAGGGTTAAGGTTAGGGTTCGGGCTAGGGTTAGGGTTAGGGGACGGGGACGGTTTCGGGTCCAGATGAAGGTACGACAGCGGTTTAGGGGTAGCGTACGTGTGACGGCGCGGGTTAGTTTGAGCGTACGGGTTAGGATTAGGGGACGGGTGAGGGGAAGGCTTCGGGGACGGGTTAGGGTTAGGGTTTGGGTAGGGTTAGTGTTAGGGGATTGGGACGGTTTAGGGTCCAGGTGAGGGTACCACAACGGTTTAGGGGCAGCGTACGTGTGAGCGGGCTGTTTAGTGTGAGCGTACGGGTTAGGATTAGTGGACGGGTGAGGGGAAGGCTTCGGGCAACGGTTAGGGTTAGGGTTCGGGCTACGGTTAGGGTTAGGGGACGGGGACGGTTTAGGGTCCAGGTGAGGGTACGAAAACGGTTTAGGGGGAGCGTACGTGTGAGGGCGCGGGTAAGTGTGAGCGTACGGGTTAGGATTAGGGGACGAGTGAGGGGAAGGCTTCGGGGAAGGTTTAGGGTTAGGGTCTGGGCTAGGGTTAAGGTTAGGGGATGGGGACCGTTTAGGGTCCAGGTGTGGGTACGACAACGGTTTAGGGGGAGCGTACGTGTGAGCGGAATGGATAGTGTGAGCGTACGGGTTAGGATTAGGGGACGGGTGAGGGGAAGGCTTTGGGGAAGGGTTAGGGTTAGGGTTCGGGCTAGGGTTAGGGTTAGGGGACGGGGACGGTTTAGGGTCCAGGTGAGGGTACGACAACGGTTTGGGGGAGCGTACGTGTGAAGACGTGGGTTAGTGTGAGCGTACAGGTTAGGATTAGCGGACGGGTGAGGGGAAGGTTTCGGGGAATGGTTAGGGTTAAGGTTCGGGCTAGGGTTAGGGTTAGGGGATGGGGAAGGTTTAGGGTCCAGGTGAGGGCACGATAATGGTTTAGGGGGAGCGTACGTGTGAGAGCGCGGGTTACTGTGAGCGTACGGGTTAGGATTAGGGGATGGGTGAGGGGATGTCTTCGGGGAAGTGTTAGGGTTAGGGTTCGGGCTAGGGTTAGGGTTAAGGGGTGGGGATGGTTTAGGGTCCAGGTGAGGGTACGACAATGGTTTAGGGGGAGCGTACGTGTGAGGGCGCTTGTTAGTGTCAGCGTACGGGTTAGGATTCGGGGACAGTTGACGGGAAGGCTTCGGGGAAGTGTTAGGGTTAGGGTTCGGGCTAGGGTTAGGGTTAGGGTTAGGGGACGGGGACGGTTTAGCGTCCAGGTGAGGGTACGACAACGGTTAGGGGGAGCGTACGTGTGAAGGCGCGGGTTAGTGTGAGCGTACGGGTTAGGATTAGGGGACGGGTGAGGGGAAGGCTTCGGGGAAGGTTTAGGGTTAGGGTTCGGGCTAGGGGTAGGGTTAGGGGACGGGGACGGTTTAGGGTCCAGGTGAGGTTACGACAACGGTTTATGGGGAGCGTAAGTGTGAGGGCGCGGGTTAGTGTGAGCGTACCGGTTAGGATTAGGGGACGGGTGAGGGGAAGGCTTCGGAAAAGGGTTATGGATAGGGTTTGGGCTAGGGTTAGGGTTAGGGGACGGGGGCGGTTTAGGGTCCAGGTGAGTGTACGACAACGGTTTAGGGGGAGCGTACGTGTGAGGGCGCGTGGTAGTGTGAGCTTACGGGTTAGTTTTAGGGGACGGGTGAAGCGAAGGCTTCGGGGAAGGGTTAGTGTTAGGGTTCGGGCTAGGGTTAGGTTTAGGGGACGGGGACGGTTTAGGGTCCAGGTGAGTGTACGACAACAGTTTAGGGGGAGCGTACGTGTGACGGCGCCGGTTAGTGTGAGCGTACGGGTTAGGATTAGGGGACGGGTGAGGGGAAGGCTTCGGGGAAGGGTTAGGGTTAGGGTTCGGGCTAGGGTTAGGGTTAAGGGACGGGGACGCTTTAGGGTCCAGGTGAGGGCACGATAATGGTTTAGGGGGAGCGTATGTGTGAGGGCGCGGGTTAGTGTGAGCGTACGGGTAAGGATTAGGGGACGAGTGAGGGGATGGCTTCGGGGAAGGGTTAGGGTTAGGGTTCGGGCTAGGGTTAGGGTTACGGGACGGGGACGGTTTAGGGTCCAGGTGAGGGTACGACAGCGGTTTGGGGGAGCGTACGTGTGAGGGCGCGGGTTAGTGTGAGCGTACGGGTAAGGATTAGGGTACGGGTGAGGCGAAGGCTTCCGGGAAAGGTTAGGGATAGGGTTCGGGCTAGGGTTAGGGTTAGGGGACGGGGATGGTTTAGGGTCCAGGTGAGGGTACGAAAACGGTGTAGGGGGAGCGTACATGTGCGGGCGCGGGTAAGTGTGAGCGTACGGGTTAGGATTAGGGGACGGGTGAGGGGAAGGCTTCGGGGAAGGTTTAGGGTTAGGGTCTGGGCTAGGGTTAAGATTAGGGGATGGGGACCGTTTAGGGTCCAGGTGTGGGTACGACAACGGTTTAGGGGCAGCGTACTTGTGAGCGGAATGGATAGTGTGAGCGTACGGGTTAGGATTAGGGGACGGGTGAGGGGAAGGCTTCGGAGAAGAGTTAGGGTTAGGGTTCGGGCTAGGGTTAGGGTTAGGGGACGGGGATGGTTTAGGGTCCAGGTGAGGGTACGACAACGGTTTAGGGGGAGCGTACGTGTGAAGACGTGGTTTAGTGTGAGCGTACGGGTTAGGATTAGCGGACGGATGAGGGGAAGGTTTCGGGGAATGGTTAGGGTTAAGGTTCGGGCTAGGGTTAGGGTTAGGGGATGGGGACGGTTTAGGGTCCAGGTGAGGGCACGATAATGGTTTAGGGGGAGCGTACGTGTGAGGGCGCGGGTTAGTGTGAGCGTACGGGTTAGGATTAGGGGATGGGTGAGGGGATGTCTTCGGGGAAGGGTTAGGGTTAGGGTTCGGGCTAGGGTTAGGGTTAGGGGACGGGGATGGTTTAGGGTCCAGGTGAGGATACGACAATGGTTTAGGGGGAGCGTACGTGTGAGGGCGCGGTTTAGTGTCAGCGTACGGGTTAGGATTGGGGGACGGTTGACGGGAAGGCTTCGGGGAAGGGTCAGGGTTAGGGTTCGGGCTAGGGTTAGGGTTAAGGGACGGGGACGGTTTAGGGTCCAGGTGAGGGTAAGACAACGGTTTAGGGGTAGTGTACGTGTGAGGGCACGGGTTAGTGTGAGCGTACGGGTTAGGATTAGGGGACAGGTTAGGGGAAGGATTCGGGAACGGGTTAGGGTTAGGGTTTGGGTAGGGTTAGTGTTAGGGGATGGGGACGGTTTAGGGTCCAGGTGAGGGTACCACAACGGTTTACGGGCAGCGTACGTGTGAGCGGGCTGTTTAGTGTGACCGTACGGTTTAGGATTAGGGGACGGGTGAGGGGAAGGCTTCGGGCAAGGGTTAGGGTTAGGGTTTGGGCTAGGGTTAGGGTTAGGGGACGGGGACGGTTTAGGGTCCAGGTGAGGGTACAAAAACGGTGTAGGGGGAGCGTACGTGTGAGGGCGCGGGTAAGTGTGAGCGTACGGGTTAGCATTAGGGGACGGGTGAGGGGAAGGCTTCGGGGAAGGTTTAGGGTTAGGGTCTGGGCTAGGGTTAAGATTAGGGGATGGGGACCGTTTAGGGTCCAGGTGTGGGTACGACAACGGTTTAGGGGCAGCGTACGTGTGAGCGGAATGGATAGTGTGAGCGTACGGGTTAGGATTAGGGGACGGGTGAGGGGAAGGCTTCGGAGAAGGGTTAGGGTTAGGGTTCGGGCTAGGGTTAGGGTTAGGGGACGGGGACGGTTTAGGGTCCAGGTGAGGGTACGACAACGGTTTAGGGGGAGCGTACGTGTGAAGACGTGGGTTAGTGTGCGCGTACGGGTTAGGATTAGCGGACGGATGAGGGGAAGGTTTCGGGGAATGGTTAGGGTTAAGGCTCGGGCTAGGGTTAGGGTTAGGGGATGGGGACGGTTTAGGGTCCAGGTGAGGGCACGATAATGGTTTAGGGGGAGCGTACGTGTGAGGGCGCGGGTTAGTGTGAGTGTACGGGTTAGGATTAGGGGATGGGTGAGGGGATGTCTTCGGGGAAGGGTTAGGGTTAGGGTTCGGGCTAGGGTTAGGGTTAGGGGACGGGGATGGTTTAGGGTCCATGTGAGGGTACGACAATGGTTTAGGGGGAGCGTAGGTGTGAAGGCGCGGGTTAGTGTCAGCGTACGGGTTAGGATTGGGGGACGGTAGAGGGGAAGGCTTCGGGGAAGGGTCAGGGTTAGGGTTCGGGCTAGGGTTAGGGTTCGGGTTAGGGGACGGGGACGGTTTAGCGTCCAGGTGAGGGTACGACAACGGTTAGGGGGAGCGTACGTGTGAAGGTGCGGGTTAGTGTGAGCGTACGGGTTAGTTTTAGGGGACGGGTGAAGCGAAGGCTTCGGGGAAGGGTTAGGGTTAGGGTTCGGGCTAGGGTTAGGTTTAGGGGACGGGGATGGTTTAGGGTCCAGGTGAGTGTACGACAACGGTTTAGGGGGAGCGTACGTGTGCGGGCGCCGGTTAGTGTGAGCGTACGGGTTAGGATTAGGGGACAGGTTAGGGGAAGGCTTTGTTGAAGGGTTAGGGTTAGGGTTCGGGCTAGGGTTAAGGTTAGGTGACGGGGACGGTTTAGGGTCCAGGTGAGGGTACGACAACGGTTTAGGGGGAGCGTATGTGTGAGGGCGCGGGTTAGTGTGAGCGTACGGGTTAGGATTAGGGGACGGGTGACGGGAAGGCTTCGGGGAAGGCTTAGGGTTAGGGTTCGGACTAGGGTTAGGGATTGGGGACGGGGACGGTTTAGGGTCCAGGTGAGGGTACGACAACGGTTTAGGGGGAGCGTATGTGTGAGGGCGCGGTTTAGTGTGAGCGTACGGGTTAGGATTAGGGGACGGGTGAGGGGAAGGCTTCGGGGAAGGGTTAGGGTTAGGGTTCGGGCTAGGGTTAGGTTTAGGGGACGGGGACAGTTTATGGTTCAGGTGAGGGTACGACAACGGTTTAGGGGGAGCGTACGTGTGAGGGCGCGGTTTAGTGTGAGGGTACGGGTTAGGATTAGGGGACGGGTGAGGGGAAGGCTTCGGGGAAGGGTTAGGGTTAGGGTTCGGGCTAGGGTTAGGTTTAGGGGACGGGGACAGTTTAGGGTTCAGGTGAGGGTACGACAACGGTTTAGGGGGAGCGTACGTGTGAGGGCACGGGTTAGTGTGAGCTTACGGGTTAGGATTAGGGGACGGGTGAGGGACAGGCTTCGTCGAAATGTTAGGGTTAGGGTTCGGGCTAAGGTTAGGGTTAGGGGACGGGGACGGTTTCGGGTCCAGTTGAGGGTACGACAGCGGTTTAGTTGGAGCGTACGTGTGAGGGCGCGGGTTAGTGTGAGCGTTCGGTTTAGGATTAGGAGACGGGTGAGTGGAAGGCTTCGGGGAAGGGTTAAGGTTAGGGTTCGGGCTAGGGTTAGGGTTAGGGGACGGGGACGGTTTCGGGTCCAGATGAAGGTACGACAGCGGTTTAGGGGTAGCGTACGTGTGACGGCACGGGTTAGTTTGAGCGTACAGGTTAGGATTAGGGGACGGGTGAGGGGAAGGCTTCGGGGACGGGTTAGGTTTAGGGTTTGGGTAGGGTTAGTGTTAGGGGATGGGGACGGTTTAGGGTCCAGGTGAGGGTACCACAACGGTTTAGGGGCAGCGTACGTGTGAGCGGGCTGTTTAGTGTGAGCGTACGGGTTAGGATTAGGGGACGGGTGAGGGGAAGGCTTCGGGCAACGGTTAGGGTTAGGGTTCGGGGTAGGGTTAGGGTTAGGGGATGGGGACGGTTTAGGGTCCAGGTGAGGGTACGAAAACGGTTTAGGGGGAACGTACGTGTGAGGGCGCGGGTAAGTGTGAGCGTACGGGTTAGGATTAGGGGACGGGTGAGGGGAAGGCTTCGGGGAAGATTTAGGGTTAGGGTCTGGGCTAGGGTTAAGGTTAGGGGATGGGGACCGTTTAGGATCCAGGTGTTGGTACGACAACGGTTTAGGGGCAGCGTACATGTGAGCGGAATGGATAGTGTGAGCGTACGGTTTAGGATTAGGGGACGGGTGAGGGGAAGGCTTCGGGGAAGGGTTAAGGTTAGGGTTCGGACTAGGGTTAGTGTTAGGGGACGGGGACGGTTTCGGGTCCAGCTGAGGGTACGACAACGGTTTAGGGGTAGCGTTCGTGTGAGGGCGCGGGTTAGTGTGAGCGTACGTGTTAGGATTAGGGGATGGTTGAGGGGAAGGCTTCGGTGAAGTGTTAGGGTTAGGTTTCGGGCTAGGGTTAGGGTTAGGGAACGGAGACGGTTTAGGGTCCAGGTGAGGGTACGACAACGGTTGAGGGGGAGCGTACGTGTGAGCGCGCGGGTTAGTGTGAGCGTACGGGTTAGGATTAGAGGACGGTTGAGGGGAAGGCTTCGGGGAAGGGTTAGGTTTAGGGTTCGGGCTAGGGTTAGGGTTAGGGAACGGAGACGGTTTAGGGTCCAGGTGAGGGTACGACAACGGTTTAGGGGGAGCGTACGTGTGAGGGCGCGGGTTAGTGTGAGCGTACGGGTTAGGATTAGGGGACGGGTGAGGGGAAGGCTTCGGGGAAGTGTTAGGGTTAGGGATCAGACTAGGGTTAAGGTTAGGGGATGGGGAGGGTTTAGGGTCCAGGTGAGGGTACGACAACGGTTTAGGGGGAGCGTACGTGTGAGGGCGCAGGTTAGTGTGAGCGTACGGGTTAGGATTAGGGGACGTGTTAGGGGAACCCTTTGGGGAAGGGTTAGGGTTAGGGTACGGGCTGGGGTTAGGGTTAGGGGACGGGGCGGTTTAGGGTCCAGGTGAGGGTACGACAGTGGTTTAGGGGGAGCATACGTGTGAGGGCGTGGGTTAGTGTGAGCGTACGGGTTAGGATTAGGGGACGGGTGAGGGGAAGGCTTCGGGGAAGGGTTAGGGTTAGGGTTCGGGCTAGGGTTAGGGTTAGGGGACAGGGACGGTTTAGGGTCCCGGTGAGGGTACGACAAAGGTTTAGGGGGAGCGTACGTGTGAGGGCGCCGGTTAGTGTGAGTGTACGGGTTAGGATTAGGGGACAGGCTAGGTGAAGGCTTTGTTGAAGGGTTAGGGTTAGGGTTCGGGCTAGGGTGAGGGTTAGGTGACGGGGACGGTTTATGGTCCAGGTGAGGGTACGACAACGGTTTAGGGGGAGCGTACGTGTGAGGGCGCGGGTTAGTGTGAGCGTACGGGTTAGGATTAGGGGACGGGTGAGGGGAAGGCTTCGGAAAAGGGTTATGGATAGGGTTTGGGCTAGGGTTAGGGTTAGGGGACGGGGGCGGTTTAGGGTCCAGGTGAGTGTACGACAACGGTTTAGGGGGAGCGTACGTGTGAGGGCGCGTGGTAGTGTGAGCTTACGGGTTAGTTTTAGGGGACGGGTGAAGCGAAGGCTTCGGGGAAGGGTTAGGGTTAGGGTTCGGGCTAGGGTTAGGTTTAGGGGACGGGGACGGTTTAGGGTCCAGGTGAGTGTACGACAACGGTTTAGGGGGAGCGTACGTGTGCGGGCGCCGGTTAGTGTGAGCGTACGTGTTAGGATTAGGGGACGGGTGAGGGGAAGGCTTCGGGGAAGGGTTAGGGTTAGGGTTCGGGCTAGGGTTAGGGTTAGGGGACGGGGACAGTTTAGGGTCCAGGTGAGGGTACGACAATGGTTTAGGGGGAGCGTACGTGTGAAGACGTGGGTTAGTGTGAGCGTACGGGTTAGGATTAGCGGACGGGTGAGGGGAAGGTTTCGGGGAATGGTTAGGGTTAAGGTTCGGGCTAGGGTTAGGGTTAGGGGATGGGGAC
The DNA here is from genome assembly GCF_964270905.1 of Leucopleurus acutus. Taxonomy (NCBI): domain Eukaryota; kingdom Metazoa; phylum Chordata; class Mammalia; order Artiodactyla; family Delphinidae; genus Leucopleurus; species Leucopleurus acutus. Next base: position 507,690 of record NW_028139168.1, read on the forward strand.
GGTTTAGGGTCCTGGTGAGGGCACGATAATGGTTTAGGGGGAGCGTACGTGTGAGGGCGCGGGTTAGTGTGAGCGTACGGGTAAGGATTAGGGAACGAGTGAGGGGATGGCTTCGGGGAAGGGTTAGGGTTAGGTTTCGGGCTAGGGTTAGGGTTACGGGACGGGGACGGTTTAGGGTCCAGGTGAGGGTACGACAGTGGTTTGGGGGAGCGTACGTGTGAGGGCGCGGGTTAGTGTGAGCGTACGGGTAAGGATTAGGGTACGGGTGAGGCGAAGGCTTCCGGAAAAGGTTAGGGATAGGGTTCGGGCTAGGGTTAGGGTTAGGGGACGGGGACGGTTTAGGGTCCAGGTGAGTGTACGACAACGGTTTAGGGGGAGCGTACGTGTGCGGGCGCTGGTTAGTGTGAGCGTATGGGTTAGGATTAGGGGACAGGTTAGGGGAAGGCTTTTTTGAAGGGTTAGGGTTAGGGTTCGGGCTAGGGTTAAGGTTAGGTGACGGGGACGGTTTAGGGTCCAGGTAAGGGTACGACAACGGTTTAGGGGGAGCGTACGTGTGAGGGCGCGGGTTAGTGTGAGCGTACGGGTTAGGATTAGGGGACGGGTGACGGGAAGGCTTCGGGGAAGGGTTAGGGTTAGGGTTCGGGCTAGGGTTAGGGTTTGGGGACGGGGACGGTTTAGGGTCCAGGTGAGGGTACGACAACGGTTTAGGGGGAGCGTACGTGTGAGGGCGCGGGTTAGTGTGAGCGTACGGGTTAGGATTACGGGACGGGTGAGGGGAAGGCTTCGGGGAAGGGTTAGGGTTAGGGTTCGGGCTAGGGTTAGGGTTAGGGGACGGGGACGGTTTAGGGCCCAGGTGAGGGTACGACAATGGTTTAGGAGGAGCGTACATGTGAGGGCACGGGTTAGTGTGAGCTTACGGGTTAGGATTAGGGGACGGGTGAGGGAAAGGCTTCGGGGAAGTGTTAGGGTTAGGTTTCGGGCTAGGGTTAGGGTTAGGGGACGGGGACGGTTTCGGGTCCAGTTGAGGGTACGACAGCGGTTTAGGTGGAGCGTACGTGTGAGGGCGCGGGTTAGTGTGAGCGTTCGGGTTAGGATTAGGAGACGGGTGAGGGGAAGGCTTCGGGGAAGGGTTAAGGTTAGGGTTCGGGCTAGGGTTAGGGTTAGGGGACGGGGACGGTTTCGGGTCCAGATGAAGGTACGACAGCGGTTTAGGGGTAGCGTACGTGTGACGGCGCGGGTTAGTTTGAGCGTACGGGTTAGGATTAGGGGACGGGTGAGGGGAAGGCTTCGGGGACGGGTTAGGGTTAGGGTTTGGGTAGGGTTAGTGTTAGGGGATTGGGACGGTTTAGGGTCCAGGTGAGGGTACCACAACGGTTTAGGGGCAGCGTACGTGTGAGCGGGCTGTTTAGTGTGAGCGTACGGGTTAGGATTAGTGGACGGGTGAGGGGAAGGCTTCGGGCAACGGTTAGGGTTAGGGTTCGGGCTACGGTTAGGGTTAGGGGACGGGGACGGTTTAGGGTCCAGGTGAGGGTACGAAAACGGTTTAGGGGGAGCGTACGTGTGAGGGCGCGGGTAAGTGTGAGCGTACGGGTTAGGATTAGGGGACGAGTGAGGGGAAGGCTTCGGGGAAGGTTTAGGGTTAGGGTCTGGGCTAGGGTTAAGGTTAGGGGTTGGGGACCGTTTAGGGTCCAGGTGTGGGTACGACAACGGTTTAGGGGGAGCGTACGTGTGAGCGGAATGGATAGTGTGAGCGTACGGGTTAGGATTAGGGGACGGGTGAGGGGAAGGCTTTGGGGAAGGGTTAGGGTTAGGGTTCGGGCTAGGGTTAGGGTTAGGGGACGGGGACGGTTTAGGGTCCAGGTGAGGGTACGACAACGGTTTGGGGGAGCGTACGTGTGAAGACGTGGGTTAGTGTGAGCGTACAGGTTAGGATTAGCGGACGGGTGAGGGGAAGGTTTCGGGGAATGGTTAGGGTTAAGGTTCGGGCTAGGGTTAGGGTTAGGGGATGGGGAAGGTTTAGGGTCCAGGTGAGGGCACGATAATGGTTTAGGGGGAGCGTACGTGTGAGAGCGCGGGTTACTGTGAGCGTACGGGTTAGGATTAGGGGATGGGTGAGGGGATGTCTTCGGGGAAGTGTTAGGGTTAGGGTTCGGGCTAGGGTTAGGGTTAAGGGGTGGGGATGGTTTAGGGTCCAGGTGAGGGTACGACAATGGTTTAGGGGGAGCGTACGTGTGAGGGCGCTTGTTAGTGTCAGCGTACGGGTTAGGATTCGGGGACAGTTGACGGGAAGGCTTCGGGGAAGTGTCAGGGTTAGGGTTCGGGCTAGGGTTAGGGTTAGGGTTAGGGGACGGGGACGGTTTAGCGTCCAGGTGAGGGTACGACAACGGTTAGGGGGAGCGTACGTGTGAAGGCGCGGGTTAGTGTGAGCGTACGGGTTAGGATTAGGGGACGGGTGAGGGGAAGGCTTCGGGGAAGGTTTAGGGTTAGGGTTCGGGCTAGGGGTAGGGTTAGGGGACGGGGACGGTTTAGGGTCCAGGTGAGGTTACGACAACGGTTTATGGGGAGCGTAAGTGTGAGGGCGCGGGTTAGTGTGAGCGTACCGGTTAGGATTAGGGGACGGGTGAGGGGAAGGCTTCGGAAAAGGGTTATGGATAGGGTTTGGGCTAGGGTTAGGGTTAGGGAACGGGGGCGGTTTAGTGTCCAGGTGAGTGTACGACAACGGTTTAGGGGGAGCGTACGTGTGAGGGCGCGTGGTAGTGTGAGCTTACGGGTTAGTTTTAGGGGACGGGTGAAGCGAAGGCTTCGGGGAAGGGTTAGTGTTAGGGTTCGGGCTAGGGTTAGGTTTAGGGGACGGGGACGGTTTAGGGTCCAGGTGAGTGTACGACAACAGTTTAGGGGGAGCGTACGTGTGACGGCGCCGGTTAGTGTGAGCGTACGGGTTAGGATTAGGGGACGGGTGAGGGGAAGGCTTCGGGGAAGGGTTAGGGTTAGGGTTCGGGCTAGGGTTAGGGTTAAGGGACGGGGACGCTTTAGGGTCCAGGTGAGGGCACGATAATGGTTTAGGGGGAGCGTATGTGTGAGGGCGCGGGTTAGTGTGAGCGTACGGGTAAGGATTAGGGGACGAGTGAGGGGATGGCTTCGGGGAAGGGTTAGGGTTAGGGTTCGGGCTAGGGTTAGGGTTACGGGACGGGGACGGTTTAGGGTCCAGGTGAGGGTACGACAGCGGTTTGGGGGAGCGTACGTGTGAGGGCGCGGGTTAGTGTGAGCGTACGGGTAAGGATTAGGGTACGGGTGAGGCGAAGGCTTCCGGGAAAGGTTAGGGATAGGGTTCGGGCTAGGGTTAGGGTTAGGGGACGGGGATGGTTTAGGGTCCAGGTGAGGGTACGAAAACGGTGTAGGGGGAGCGTACATGTGCGGGCGCGGGTAAGTGTGAGCGTACGGGTTAGGATTAGGGGACGGGTGAGGGGAAGGCTTCGGGGAAGGTTTAGGGTTAGGGTCTGGGCTAGGGTTAAGATTAGGGGATGGGGACCGTTTAGGGTCCAGGTGTGGGTACGACAACGGTTTAGGGGCAGCGTACTTGTGAGCGGAATGGATAGTGTGAGCGTACGGGTTAGGATTAGGGGACGGGTGAGGGGAAGGCTTCGGAGAAGAGTTAGGGTTAGGGTTCGGGCTAGGGTTAGGGTTAGGGGACGGGGATGGTTTAGGGTCCAGGTGAGGGTACGACAACGGTTTAGGGGGAGCGTACGTGTGAAGACGTGGTTTAGTGTGAGCGTACGGGTTAGGATTAGCGGACGGATGAGGGGAAGGTTTCGGGGAATGGTTAGGGTTAAGGTTCGGGCTAGGGTTAGGGTTAGGGGATGGGGACGGTTTAGGGTCCAGGTGAGGGCACGATAATGGTTTAGGGGGAGCGTACGTGTGAGGGCGCGGGTTAGTGTGAGCGTACGGGTTAGGATTAGGGGATGGGTGAGGGGATGTCTTCGGGGAAGGGTTAGGGTTAGGGTTCGGGCTAGGGTTAGGGTTAGGGGACGGGGATGGTTTAGGGTCCAGGTGAGGATACGACAATGGTTTAGGGGGAGCGTACGTGTGAGGGCGCGGTTTAGTGTCAGCGTACGGGTTAGGATTGGGGGACGGTTGACGGGAAGGCTTCGGGGAAGGGTCAGGGTTAGGGTTCGGGCTAGGGTTAGGGTTAAGGGACGGGGACGGTTTAGGGTCCAGGTGAGGGTAAGACAACGGTTTAGGGGTAGTGTACGTGTGAGGGCACGGGTTAGTGTGAGCGTACGGGTTAGGATTAGGGGACAGGTTAGGGGAAGGATTCGGGAACGGGTTAGGGTTAGGGTTTGGGTAGGGTTAGTGTTAGGGGATGGGGACGGTTTAGGGTCCAGGTGAGGGTACCACAACGGTTTACGGGCAGCGTACGTGTGAGCGGGCTGTTTAGTGTGACCGTACGGTTTAGGATTAGGGGACGGGTGAGGGGAAGGCTTCGGGCAAGGGTTAGGGTTAGGGTTTGGGCTAGGGTTAGGGTTAGGGGACGGGGACGGTTTAGGGTCCAGGTGAGGGTACAAAAACGGTGTAGGGGGAGCGTACGTGTGAGGGCGCGGGTAAGTGTGAGCGTACGGGTTAGCATTAGGGGACGGGTGAGGGGAAGGCTTCGGGGAAGGTTTAGGGTTAGGGTCTGGGCTAGGGTTAAGATTAGGGGATGGGGACCGTTTAGGGTCCAGGTGTGGGTACGACAACGGTTTAGGGGCAGCGTACGTGTGAGCGGAATGGATAGTGTGAGCGTACGGGTTAGGATTAGGGGACGGGTGAGGGGAAGGCTTCGGAGAAGGGTTAGGGTTAGGGTTCGGGCTAGGGTTAGGGTTAGGGGACGGGGACGGTTTAGGGTCCAGGTGAGGGTACGACAACGGTTTAGGGGGAGCGTACGTGTGAAGACGTGGGTTAGTGTGCGCGTACGGGTTAGGATTAGCGGACGGATGAGGGGAAGGTTTCGGGGAATGGTTAGGGTTAAGGCTCGGGCTAGGGTTAGGGTTAGGGGATGGGGACGGTTTAGGGTCCAGGTGAGGGCACGATAATGGTTTAGGGGGAGCGTACGTGTGAGGGCGCGGGTTAGTGTGAGTGTACGGGTTAGGATTAGGGGATGGGTGAGGGGATGTCTTCGGGGAAGGGTTAGGGTTAGGGTTCGGGCTAGGGTTAGGGTTAGGGGACGGGATGGTTTAGGGTCCATGTGAGGGTACGACAATGGTTTAGGGGGAGCGTAGGTGTGAAGGCGCGGGTTAGTGTCAGCGTACGGGTTAGGATTGGGGGACGGTAGAGGGGAAGGCTTCGGGGAAGGGTCAGGGTTAGGGTTCGGGCTAGGGTTAGGGTTCGGGTTAGGGGACGGGGACGGTTTAGCGTCCAGGTGAGGGTACGACAACGGTTAGGGGGAGCGTACGTGTGAAGGTGCGGGTTAGTGTGAGCGTACGGGTTAGTTTTAGGGGACGGGTGAAGCGAAGGCTTCGGGGAAGGGTTAGGGTTAGGGTTCGGGCTAGGGTTAGGTTTAGGGGACGGGGATGGTTTAGGGTCCAGGTGAGTGTACGACAACGGTTTAGGGGGAGCGTACGTGTGCGGGCGCCGGTTAGTGTGAGCGTACGGGTTAGGATTAGGGGACAGGTTAGGGGAAGGCTTTGTTGAAGGGTTAGGGTTAGGGTTCGGGCTAGGGTTAAGGTTAGGTGACGGGGACGGTTTAGGGTCCAGGTGAGGGTACGACAACGGTTTAGGGGGAGCGTATGTGTGAGGGCGCGGGTTAGTGTGAGCGTACGGGTTAGGATTAGGGGACGGGTGACGGGAAGGCTTCGGGGAAGGCTTAGGGTTAGGGTTCGGACTAGGGTTAGGGATTGGGGACGGGGACGGTTTAGGGTCCAGGTGAGGGTACGACAACGGTTTAGGGGGAGCGTACGTGTGAGGGCGCGGTTTAGTGTGAGCGTACGGGTTAGGATTAGGGGACGGGTGAGGGGAAGGCTTCGGGGAAGGGTTAGGGTTAGGGTTCGGGCTAGGGTTAGGTTTAGGGGACGGGGACAGTTTATGGTTCAGGTGAGGGTACGACAACGGTTTAGGGGGAGCGTACGTGTGAGGGCGCGGTTTAGTGTGAGGGTACGGGTTAGGATTAGGGGACGGGTGAGGGGAAGGCTTCGGGGAAGGGTTAGGGTTAGGGTTCGGGCTAGGGTTAGGTTTAGGGGACGGGGACAGTTTAGGGTTCAGGTGAGGGTACGACAACGGTTTAGGGGGAGCGTACGTGTGAGGGCACGGGTTAGTGTGAGCTTACGGGTTAGGATTAGGGGACGGGTGAGGGACAGGCTTCGTCGAAATGTTAGGGTTAGGGTTCGGGCTAAGGTTAGGGTTAGGGGACGGGGACGGTTTCGGGTCCAGTTGAGGGTACGACAGCGGTTTAGTTGGAGCGTACGTGTGAGGGCGCGGGTTAGTGTGAGCGTTCGGTTTAGGATTAGGAGACGGGTGAGTGGAAGGCTTCGGGGAAGGGTTAAGGTTAGGGTTCGGGCTAGGGTTAGGGTTAGGGGACGGGGACGGTTTCGGGTCCAGATGAAGGTACGACAGCGGTTTAGGGGTAGCGTACGTGTGACGGCACGGGTTAGTTTGAGCGTACAGGTTAGGATTAGGGGACGGGTGAGGGGAAGGCTTCGGGGACGGGTTAGGTTTAGGGTTTGGGTAGGGTTAGTGTTAGGGGATGGGGACGGTTTAGGGTCCAGGTGAGGGTACCACAACGGTTTAGGGGCAGCGTACGTGTGAGCGGGCTGTTTAGTGTGAGCGTACGGGTTAGGATTAGGGGACGGGTGAGGGGAAGGCTTCGGGCAACGGTTAGGGTTAGGGTTCGGGGTAGGGTTAGGGTTAGGGGATGGGGACGGTTTAGGGTCCAGGTGAGGGTACGAAAACGGTTTAGGGGGAACGTACGTGTGAGGGCGCGGGTAAGTGTGAGCGTACGGGTTAGGATTAGGGGACGGGTGAGGGGAAGGCTTCGGGGAAGATTTAGGGTTAGGGTCTGGGCTAGGGTTAAGGTTAGGGGATGGGGACCGTTTAGGATCCAGGTGTTGGTACGACAACGGTTTAGGGGCAACGTACATGTGAGCGGAATGGATAGTGTGAGCGTACGGTTTAGGATTAGGGGACGGGTGAGGGGAAGGCTTCGGGGAAGGGTTAAGGTTAGGGTTCGGACTAGGGTTAGTGTTAGGGGACGGGGACGGTTTCGGGTCCAGCTGAGGGTACGACAACGGTTTAGGGGTAGCGTTCGTGTGAGGGCGCGGGTTAGTGTGAGCGTACGTGTTAGGATTAGGGGATGGTTGAGGGGAAGGCTTCGGTGAAGTGTTAGGGTTAGGTTTCGGGCTAGGGTTAGGGTTAGGGAACGGAGACGGTTTAGGGTCCAGGTGAGGGTACGACAACGGTTGAGGGGGAGCGTACGTGTGAGCGCGCGGGTTAGTGTGAGCGTACGGGTTAGGATTAGAGGACGGTTGAGGGGAAGGCTTCGGGGAAGGGTTAGGTTTAGGGTTCGGGCTAGGGTTAGGGTTAGGGAACGGAGACGGTTTAGGGTCCAGGTGAGGGTACGACAACGGTTTAGGGGGAGCGTACGTGTGAGGGCGCGGGTTAGTGTGAGCGTACGGGTTAGGATTAGGGGACGGGTGAGGGGAAGGCTTCGGGGAAGTGTTAGGGTTAGGGATCAGACTAGGGTTAAGGTTAGGGGATGGGGAGGGTTTAGGGTCCAGGTGAGGGTACGACAACGGTTTAGGGGGAGCGTACGTGTGAGGGCGCAGGTTAGTGTGAGCGTACGGGTTAGGATTAGGGGACGTGTTAGGGGAACCCTTTGGGGAAGGGTTAGGGTTAGGGTACGGGCTGGGGTTAGGGTTAGGGGACGGGGCGGTTTAGGGTCCAGGTGAGGGTACGACAGTGGTTTAGGGGGAGCATACGTGTGAGGGCGTGGGTTAGTGTGAGCGTACGGGTTAGGATTAGGGGACGGGTGAGGGGAAGGCTTCGGGGAAGGGTTAGGGTTAGGGTTCGGGCTAGGGTTAGGGTTAGGGGACAGGGACGGTTTAGGGTCCCGGTGAGGGTACGACAAAGGTTTAGGGGGAGCGTACGTGTGAGGGCGCCGGTTAGTGTGAGTGTACGGGTTAGGATTAGGGGACAGGCTAGGTGAAGGCTTTGTTGAAGGGTTAGGGTTAGGGTTCGGGCTAGGGTGAGGGTTAGGTGACGGGGACGGTTTATGGTCCAGGTGAGGGTACGACAACGGTTTAGGGGGAGCGTACGTGTGAGGGCGCGGGTTAGTGTGAGCGTACGGGTTAGGATTAGGGGACGGGTGAGGGGAAGGCTTCGGGGAAGTGTTAGGGTTAGGGTTCGGGCTAGGGTTAGGGTTTGGTGACGGGGACGGTTTCGGGTCCAGATGAAGGTACGACATCGGTTTAGGGGGAGCGTATGTGTGAGGGCGCGGGTTAGTTTGAGCGTACGGGTTAGGATTAGGGGACGGGTGAGGGGAAGGCTTCGGGGAAGTGTTAGGGTTAGGGTTTGGGTAGGGTTAGTGTTAGGGGATGGGGACGGTTCAGGGTCCAGGTGAGGGTACCACAACAGTTTAGGGGCAGCGTACGTGTGAGTGGGCTGTTTAGTGTGAGCGTACGGGTTAGGATTAGGGGACGGGTGAGGGGAAGGCTTCGGGCAAGGGTTAGGGTTCGGGTTCGGGCTAGGGTTAGGGTTAGGGGACGGGGACACTTTAGGGTCCAGGTGAGGGTACGACAACGGTTTAGGGGGAGCGTACGTGTTAGGGCGCGGGTTAGTGTGAGCGTACGGGCTAGCATTAGGGGACGGGTGAGGGGAAGGCTTCGGGGAAGGGTTAGGGTTAGGGTTCGGGCTAGGGTTAGTGTTAGGGGACGGGGACGGTTTAGGGCTCAGGTGAGGGTACGACAATGGTTTAGGGGGAGCGTACGTGTGAGGGCACGGGTTAGTGTGAGCTTACGGGTTAGGTTTAGGGGACGGGTGAGGGGAAGGCTTCGGGGAAGTGTTAGGGTTAGGGTTCGGGCTAGGGTTAGGGTTAGGGGATGGGGACGGTTTCGGGTCCAGTTGAGGGTACGACAGCAGTTTAGGTGGAGCGTACGTGTGAGGGCGCGGGTAGTGTGAGCGTTCTGGGTAGGATTAGGAGACGGGTGAGGGGAAGGCTTCGGGGAAGGGTTAAGGTTAGGGTTCGGGCTAGGGTTAGGGTTAGGGGACGGGGACGGTTTCGGGTCCAGATGAAGGTACGACATCGGTTTAGGGGGAGCGTACGTGTGAGGGCACGGGTTAGTTTGAGCGTATGGGTTAGGATTAGGGGACGGGTGAGGGGAAGCCTTCGGGGACGGGTTAGGGTTAGGGTTTGGGTAGGGTTAGTGTTAGGGGATGGGGACGGTTTAGGGTCCAGGTGAGGGTACCACAACGGTTTAGGGGCAGCGTATGTGTGAGCGGGCTGTTTAGTGTGAGCGTACGGGTTAGGATTAGGGGACGGGTGAGGAGAAGGCTTCGGGCAAGGGTTAGGGTTAGGGTTCGGGCTAGGGTTAGGGTTAGGGGACGGGGACGGTTTAGGGTCCAGGTGAGGGTACGAAAACTGTTTAGGGGGAGCGTACGTGTGAGGGCGCGGGTAAGTGTGAGCGTACGGGTTAGGATTAGGGGACGGGTGAGGGGAAGGCTTCGGGGAAGGTTTAGGGTTAGGGTCTGGGCTAGGGTTAAGGTTAGGGGATGGGGACCGTTTAGGGTCAAGGTGTGGGTACGACAACGGTTTAGGGGCAGCGTACGTGTGAGCGGACTGGATAGTGTGAGCGTACGGGTTAGGATTAGGGGACGGGTGAGGGGAAGGCCTCGGGGAAGGGTTAGGGATAGGGTTCGGGCTAGGGTTAGGGTTAGGGGACGGGGACGGTTTAGGGTCCAGCTGAGGGTACGACAACGGTTTAGGGGGAGCGTACGTGTGAAGACGTGGGTTAGTGTGAGCGTACGGGTTAGGATTAGGGGACGGGTGAGGGGAAGGTTTCGGGGAATGGTTAGGGTTAAGGTTCGGGCTAGGGTTACGGTTAGGGGATGGGGACGGTTTAGGGTCCAGGTGAGGGCACGATAATGGTTTAGGGGGAGCGTACGTGTGAGGGCGCGGGTTAGTGTGAGCGTACGGGTTAGGATTAGGGGACGGGTGAGGGGATATCTTCGGGGAAGGATTAGGGTTAGGGTTCGGACTAGGGTTACGGTTAAGTGACGGGGAGGGTTTAGGGTCCAGGTGAGGGTAACGACAATGGTTTAGGGGAAGCGTACGGGTGAGGGCGTGGGTTAGTGTGAGCGTACAGGTTAGGATTAGGGGTCGGGTGAGGGGAAGGCTTCGGAGAAGGGTTAGTGTTATGTTTCGGGCTAGGGTTAGGGTTAGGGGACGGGGACGGTTTAGGATCCAGATGAGGGAACGACAACGGTTTAGGGGGAGTGTACGTGTGAGGGCGCGGGTTAGTGTGAGCGTACGGGTTAGGATTAGGGGACGGGTGGGTGAAGGCTTTGGCGAAGGATTAGGGTTATGGTTCGGGCTAGGGTTAGGGTTAGGGGATGGGGACGGTTTAGGGTCCAGGTGAGGGCACGATAATGGTTTAGGGGGAGCGTACGTGTGAGGGCGTGGGTTAGTGTGAGCGTACAGGTTAGGATTAGGGGACGGGTTAGGGGAACCCTTTGGGGAAGGGTTAGGGTTAGGGTTCGGGCTAGGGTTAGGGTTAGGGGACGGGGACGGTTTAGGGTCCAGGTGAGGGTACGACAATGCTTTAGGGTGAGCGTACGTGTGAGGGCGCGGGTTAGTGTGAGCCTCCTGGTTTGGATTAGTGGACGGGTGAGGGGAAGGCTTCGGGGAAGGGTTAGGGTTAGGGTTCGGGCTAGGGTTAGGGTTAGGGGACGGGGATGTATAGGGTCCAGGTGAGGGTACGACAACGGTTTAGGGGGAGCGTACGTGTGAGGCGCGGGTTAGTGTGAGCGTACGGGTTAGGATTAGGGGACGGGAGACGGGAAGGCTTCGGAGAAGGGTTAGTGTTATGTTTCGGGTAGTGTTAGGGTTAGGGGACGGGGACGGTTTAGGATCCAGATGAGGGAACGACAACGGTTTAGGGGTAGCATACGTTTGAGGGCGCGGGTTAGTGTGAGCGTACGGGTTAGGATTAGGGGAAGGGTGAGGGGAAGGCTTCGGGGACGGGTTATGGTTAGGGTTTGGGTAGGGTTAGGGTTAAGGGATGGGGACGGTTTAGGGTCCAAGTGAGGGTACGACAACGGTTTAGGGGGAGCGTACGTGTGAGGGCGCGGGTTAGTGTGAGCGTACGGGATAGGATTAGGTGATGGGTGAGGGGAAGTTTTCGGGGAAGGGTTAAGGTTAGGGTTCGGCCTAGGGTTAGTTTTAGGGGATGGGGACGGTTTAAGGTCCAGGTGAGGGTACGACAGCGGTTTAGGGGGAGCGTACGTGTGAGGGTGCGGGTTTGTGTGAGCGTACGGGTTAGGATTAGGGGACAGGTGAGGGGAAGGCTTCGGGGAAGTGTTAGGGTTAGGGTTAGGGCTAGGGTTAGGGTTAGGCGACGGGCACGGTTTCGGGTCCAGTTGAGGGTACGACAGCGGGTTAGGGGTAGCGTACGTGTGAGGGCACGGGTTAGTGTGAGCGTATGGGTTAGGATTAGGGGACGGGTGAGGGGAAGGCTTCGGAAAAGTTTTATAGATAGGGTTTGGGCTAGGGTTAGGGTTAGGGGACGGGGACGGTTTAGGGTCCAGGTGAGGGTACGACAACGGTTTAGGAGGAGCGTACGTGTGAGGGCGTTGGTTAGTGTGAGCGTACGGGTTAGGATTAGGGGACGGGTGAGAGGAAGACTTCGGGGAAGGGTTAGGGTTAGGGTTCGGGCTAGGGTTAGGGTTAGGGTACAGGGACAGTTTAGAGTCCAGGTGAGGGTACGACAATGGTTTAGGGGCAGCGTACGTGTGAGGGCGCGGGTTAGTGTGAAAGGACAGGTTAGGATTAGGGGACTGGTGAGGAGAAGTCTTTGGGGAAGTGTGAGGGTTAGGGTTCAGGCTAGGGTTAGTGTTAGGGGACGGGGACGGTTTAAGGTCCAGGTGAGGGTACGACAACGGTTTAGGGGGAGCGTACGTGTGAGGGCGTGGGTTAGTGTGAGCGTACGGGTTAGGATTAGGGGACGGTTGAGGGGAAGGTTTCGGGGAAGAGTTAGGGTTAGCGTTTGGGCTAGGGTTAGGGGTAGGGGAAGGGGACGGTTTAGGGTCCAGGTGAGGGTACGTCAGCGGTTTAGGGGGAGCGTACGTGTGAGGGCGCGGGTTAGTGTGAGCGTACGGGTTAGGATTAGGGGACGGGTGAGGGGAAGGCTTTCGGGGAATGGTTAGGGATAGGGTTCGGGCTAGGGTTAGGGTTAGGGGACGGGGATGGTTTAGGGTCCAGGTGAGGGTACGACAACGGTTTAGGGGGAGCGTATGTGTGAGGGCGCGGGTTAGTGTGAGCGTACGGGTTAGGATTAGGGGACGGGTTAGGGGAAGGCTTTGTGGAAAGGTTAGGGTTAGGGTTCTGGCTAGGGTTAGGGTTAGGGAATGGGGACGGTTTAGGGTCCAGGTGAGGGTATGACAACGCTATAGGGGGAGCGTACGTGTGATGGCGCGGGTTAGTGTGAGCGTACCGGTTAGGATTAGGGGACGGGTGAGGGGAAGGCTTCGGGGAAGTGTTAGGGTTAGGGTTCGGGCTAGGGTTAGGGTTAGGGGATGGGGACGGTTTAGGGTCCATGTGAGGGTACGACAACGGTTTAGGGGCAGCGTACGTGTGAGGGCGTGGGTTAGTGTGAGCGTACGGCTTAGGATTAGGGGACGAGTGAGGGGATGGCTTCGGGGAAGGGTTAGGGTTAGGGTTCGGGCTAGGGTTAGGGTTACGGGACGGGGACGGTTTAGGGTCCAGGTGAGTGTACAACAACGGTTTAGGGGGAGCGTACGTGTGAGGGCGTGGGTTAGTGTGAGCGTATGGGTTAGGATTAGGGGACGGGTTAGGGGAACCCTTTGGGGAAGGGTTAGGGTTAGGGTTCGGGCTAGGGTTAGGGTTAGGGTACGGGGACGGTTTAGGATCCAGATGAGGGAACGACAACGGTTTAGGGGGAGCATACGTTTGAGGGCGCGGGTTAGTGTGAGCGTACGGGTTAGGATTAGGGGAAGGGTGAGGGGAAGGCTTCGGGGAAGGGTTAGGGTTAGGGTTCGGGCTAGGGTTAGGGTTAGGGGATGGGGACGGTTTAGGGTCCATGTAAGTGTACGACAACGGTTTAGGGGCAGCGTACGTGTGAGGGCGTGGGTTAGTGTGAGCGTACGGCTTAGGATTAGGGGACGGGTGAGGGGAAGGCTTCGGGGAAGTGTTAGGTTTAGGGTTCGGGCTAGGGTTAGGGTTACGGGACGGGGACGGTTTCGGGTCCAGTTGAGGGTACGACAGCGGTTTGGGGGAGCGTACGTGTGAGGGCGCGGGTTAGTGTGAGCGTACGGATAAGGATTAGGGTACGGGTGAGGCGAAGGCTTCCGGGAAAGGTTAGGGATAGGGTTCGGGCTAGGGTTAGGGTTAGGGGACGGGGACGGTTTAGGGTCCAGGTGAGTGTACGACAATGGTTTAGGGGGAGCGTACGTGTGAGGGCTTGGGTTAGTGTGAGCGTACGGGTTAGGATTAGGGGATGGGTGACCGGAAGGCTTCGGGGAAGGGTTAGGGTTAGGGTTCGGGCTAGGGTTAGGGTTAGGGGACGAGAACGGTTTAGGGTCCCGGTGAGGGTATGACAACGGTTTAGGTGGAGCTTACGTGTGAGGGCATGGGTTAGTGTGAGCGTACGGGTTAGGATTAGGGGACGGGTCAGGGGAAGGCTTCGGGGAACGGTTAGGGTTAGGGTTCGGGCTAGGGTTAGGTTTAGGGGACGCGGATGGTTTAGGGTCCAGGTGAGGGTACGACAACGGTTTAGGGGGAGCGTACGTGTGAGGGCGCGGGTTAGTGTGAGCGTACGGTCTAGGATTAGGGGACAGGTTAGGGGAAGGCTTTGGGGGAGGGTTAGGGTTAGGGTTCGGGCTAGGGTTAGGGTTAGGTGACAGGGACGGTTTAGGGTCCAGGTGAGGGTACGACAACGGTTTAGGGGGAGCGTACGTGTGAGGGCGTGGGTTAGTGTGAGCGTACGGGTTAGGATTAGGGGACGGGTGACGGGAAGGTTTCGGGGAAGGGTTAGGGTTAGGGTTCGGGCTAGGGTTAGGGTTAGGGGACGTGGACGGTTTAGGGTCCACGTGAGGGTACAACAACGGTTTAGGGAGAGTGTACGTGTGAGGGCGTGGGTTAGTGTGAGCGTACGGGTTAGGATTAGGGGACGGGTGAGGGGAAGACTTCGGGGAAGGGTTAGGGTTAGGGTTCGGGCCAGGATTAGGGTTAGGGGACAGGGACGGTTTCGGGTCCAGATGAGGGTACGACAGCGGTTTAGGGGGAGCGTACGTGTGGGGGCATGGGTTAGTGTGAGCGTACGGGTTAGGATTAGGTGACGGGTGACGGGAAGGCTTCGGTGAAGGGTTAGGGTTAGGGTTCGGGCTAGGGTTAGGGTTAGGGGACGGGGACGGTTTAGGGTCCAGGTGAGGGTACGACAACGGTTTAGGGGGAGCGTACGTGTGAGGGCGTGGGTTAGTGTGAGCGTACGGGTTAGGATTAGGGGACGGGTGAGGGGAAGGCTTCGGGGAAGGGTTAGGGTTAGGGTTCGGCTAGGGTTAGGGTTAGAGGACGGGGACGGTTTAGGGCGCAGGTGAGGGTACGACAATGGTTTAGGGGGAGCGTACGTGTGAGGGCACGGGTTAGTGTGAGCTTACGGGTTATGATTAGGAGACGGGTGAGGGGAAGGCTTCGGGGAAGTGTTAGGGTTAGGTTTCGGGCTAGGGTTAGGGTTAGGGGACGGGGACGGTTTCTGGTCCAGTTGAGGGTATGACAGCGGTTTAGGTGGAGCGTACGTGTGAGGGCGCGGGTTAGTGTGAGCGTTCGGGTTAGGATTAGGAGACGGGTGAGGGGAAGGCTTCGGGGAAGGGTTAGAGTTAGGGTTCGGGCTAGGGTTAGGGTTAAGGGACGGGGACGGTTTCGAGTCCAGATGAGGGTACGACAGCGGTTTAGGGGGAACATACGTGTGAGGGCGCGGGTTAGTGTGAACGTACGGGTTAGGATTAGGGGACGGGTGAGGGGAAGGCTTCAGGCAAGTGTTAGGGATAGGGTTCGGGCTAGGGTTAGGGTTTGGGGACGGGGACGGTTTAGGGTCCAGGTGAGGGTAAGACAACGGTTTAGGGGTAGCGTACGTGTGAGGGCACGGGTTAGTGTGAGCGTACGGGTTAGGATTAGGGGACAGGTTAGGGGAAGGCTTCGGGGACGGGTTAGGGTTAGGGTTTGGGTAGGGTTAGTGTTAGGGGATGGGGACGGATTAGGGTCCAGGTGAGGGTACCACAACGGTTTAGGGGCAGCGTACGTGTGAGCGGGCTGTTTAATGTGAGCGTACGGTTTAGGATTAGGGGACGGGTGAGGGGAAGGCTTCGGGCAAGGGTTAGGGTTAGGTTTCGGGCTAGGGTTAGGGTTAGTGGACGGGGACGGTTTAGGGTCCAGGTGAGTGTACGAAAACGGTGTAGGGGGAGCGTACGTGTGAGGGCGCGGGTAAGTGTGAGCGTACGGGTTAGGATTAGGGGAGGGGTGAGGGGAAGGCTTCGGGGAAGGTTTAGGGTTAGGGTCTGGGCTAGGGTTAAGATTAGGGGATGGGGACCGTTTCGGGTCCAGGTGTGGGTACGACAACGGTTTAGGGGCAGCGTACTTGTGAGCGGAATGGATAGTGTGAGCGTACGGGTTAGGATTAGGGGACGGGTGAGGGGAAGGCTTCGGAGAAGGGTTAGGGTTAGGGTTCGGGCTAGGGTTAGGGTTAGGGGACGGGGACGGTTTAGGGTCCAGGTGAGGGTACGACAACGGTTTAGGGGGGGCATACGTGTGAAGACGTGGGTTAGTGTGAGCGTACGGGTTAGGATTAGCGGACGGATGAGGGGAAGGTTTCGGGGAATGGTTAGGGTTAAGGTTGGGGCTAGGGTTAGGGTTAGGGGATGGGGACGGTTTAGGGTCCAGGTGAGGGCACGATAATGGTTTAGGGGGATCGCACGTGTGAGGGCGCGGGTTAGTGTGAGCGTACGGGTTAGGATTAGGGGATGGGTGAGGGGATGTCTTCGGGGAAGGGTTAGGGTTAGGGTTCGGGCTAGGGTTAGGGTTAGGGGACGGGGATGGTTTAGGGTCCAGGTGAGGGTACGACAATGGTTTAGGGGGAGCGTACGTGTGAGGGCGCGGGTTAGTGTCAGCGTACGGGTTAGGATTTGTTGACGGTTGAGGGGAAGGCTTCGGGGAAGGGTCAGGGTTAGGGTTCAGGCTAGGGTTAGGGTTAGGGTTAGGGGACGGGGACGGTTTAGCGTCCAGGTGAGGGTACGACAATGGTTAGGGGGAGCGTACGTGTGAAGGCGCGGGTTAGTGTGAGCGTACGGGTTAGGATTAGCGGACGGGTGAGGGGAAGGCTTCGGGGAAGGTTTAGGGTTAGGGTTCGGGCTACGGTTAGGGTTAGGCGACGGGGACGGTTTAGAGTCCAGGTGAGGTTACGACAACGGTTTAGGGGGAGCGTAAGTGTGAGGGCGCGGGTTAGTGTGAGCGTACGGGTTAGGATTAGGGGACGGGTGAGGGGAAGGCTTCGGAATAGGGTTATGGATAGGGTTTGGGCTAGGGTTAGGGTTAGGGGACGGGGGCGGTTTAGGGTCCAGGTGAGTTACGACAACGGTTTAGGGGGAGCTTACGTGTGAGGGCGCGTGGTAGTGTGAGCTTACGGGTTAGTTTTAGGGGACGGGTGAAGCGAAGGCTTCGGGGAAGTGTTAGGGTTAGGGTTCGGGCTAGGGATAGGTTTAGGGGACGGGGACGGTTTAGGGTCCAGGTGAGTTTACGACAACGGTTTAGGGGGAGCGTACGTGTGCGGGCGCCGCTTAGTGTGAGCGTACGGGTTAGGATTAGGGGACAGGTTAGGGGAAGGCTTTGTTGAAGGGTTAGGGTTAGGGTTCGGGCTAGGGTTAAGGTTAGGTGACGGGGACGGTTTAGGGTCCAGGTGAGGGTACGACAACGGTTTAGGGGGAGCGTACGTGTGAGGGCGCGGGTTAGTGTGAGCGTACGGGTTAGGATTAGGGGACGGGTGACGGGAAGGCTTCGGGGAAGGGTTAGGGTTAGGGTTCGGGCTAGGGTTAGGGTTTGGGGACGGGGACGGTTTAGGGTCCAGGTGAGGGTACGACAACGGTTTAGGGGGAGCGTACGTTTGAGGGCGCGGGTTAGTGTGAGCGTACGGGTTAGGATTAGGGGACGGGTGACGGGAAGGCTTCGGGGAAGGGTTAGGGTTAGGTTTCGGGCTAGGGTTAGGGTTAGGGGACGGGGACGGTTTAGGGCCCAGGTGAGGGTACGACAATGGTTTAGGGGGAGCGTACATGTGAGGGCACGGGTTAGTGTGAGCTTACGGGTTAGGATTAGGGGACGGGTGAGGGAAAGGCTTCGGGGAAGTGTTAGGGTTAGGTTTCGGGCTAGGGTTAGGGTTAGGGGACGGGGACGGTTTCGGGTCCAGTTGAGGGTACGACAGCGGTTTAGGTGCAGCGTACGTGTGATGGTGCGGGTTAGTGTGAGCGTTCGGGTTAGGATTAGGAGACGGGTGAGGGGAAGGCTTCGGGGAAGGGTTAAGGTTAGGGTTCGGGCTAGGGTTAGGGTTAGGGGACGGGGACGGTTTCGGGTCCAGATGAAGGTACGACAGCGGTTTAGGGGTAGCGTACGTGTGACGGCGTGGGTTAGTTTGAGCGTACGGGTTAGGATTAGGGGACGGGTGAGGGGAAGGCTTCGGGGACTGGTTAGGTTTAGGGTTTGGGTAGGGTTAGTGTTAGGGGATGGGGACAGTTTAGGGTCCAGGTGAGGGTACCACAACGGTTTAGGGGCAGCGTACGTGTGAGCGGGCTGTTTAGTGTGAGCGTACGGGTTAGGATTAGGGGACGGGTGAGGGGAAGGCTTCGGGCAACGGTTAGGGTTAGGGTTCGGGCTAGGGTTAGGGTTAGGGGATGGGGACGGTTTAGGGTCCAGGTGAGGGTACGAAAACGGTTTAGGGGGAGCGTACGTGTGAGGGCGTGGGTAAGTGTGAGCGTACGGGTTAGGATTAGGGGACGGGTGAGGGGAAGGCTTCGGGGAAGGTTTAGGGTTAGGGTCTGGGCTAGGGTTAAGGTTAGTGGATGGGAACCGTTTAGGGTCCAGGTGTGGGTACGACAACAGTTTAGGGGCAGCGTACGTGTGAGCGGAATGGATAGTGTGAGCGTACGGGTTAGGATTAGGGGACGGGTGAGGGGAAGGTTTCGGGGAAGGTTTAGGGTTAGGGTTCGGGCTAGGGTTAGGGTTAGGGGACGGGGACGGTTTAGGGTCCAGGTGAGGGTACGACAACGATTTAGGGGGAGCGTACGTGTGAAGACGTGGGTTAGTGTGAGCGTACGGGTTAGGATTAGCGGACGGGTGAGGGGAAGGTTTCGGGGAATGGTTAGGGTTAAGGTTCGGGCTAGGGTTAGGGTTAGGGGATGGGGACGGTTTAGGGTCCAGGTGAGGGCACGATAATGGTTTAGGGGGAGCGTACGAGTGAGGGCGCGGGTTAGTGTGAGCGTACGGGTTAGGATTAGGGGATGGGTGAGGGGATGTCTTCGGGGAAGGGTTAGGGTTAGGGTTCGGGCTAGGGTTAGGGTTAGGGGACGGGGATGGTTTAGGGTCCAGGTGAGGGTACGACAATGGTTTAGGGGGAGCGTACGTGTGAGGGCGCGGGTTAGTGTCAGCGTACTGGTTAGGATTGGGGGACGGTTGAGGGGAAGGCTTCCGGGAAGGGTTAGGGTTAGGGTTCGGGCTAGGGTTAGGGTTAGGGTTAGGGGACGGGGACGGTTTAGCGTCCAGGTGAGGGTACGACAACGGTTTAGGGGGAGCGTACGTGTGAGGGCGTGGGTTAGTGTGAGCGTACGGGTTAGGATTAGGGGACGGGTGAGGGGAAGGCTTTGGGGAAAGGTTAGGGTTAGGGTTCTGGCTAGGGTTAGGGTTAGGGGATGGGGACGGTTTAGGGTCCAGGTGAGGGTATGACAACGCTATAGGGGGAGCGTACGTGTGATGGCGCGGGTTAGTGTGAGCGTACCGGTTAGGATTAGGGGACGGGTGAGGGGAAGGCTTCGGGGAAGGGTTAGGGTTAGTGTTCGGGCTAGGGTTAGGGTTAGGAGACGGGGACGGTTTAAAGTCCAGGTGAGGGTACGACAACGGTTTAGGGGGAGCGTACGGGTGAGGGCGTGGGTTAGTGTGAGCGTACGGGTTAGGATTAGGGTTCGGGTGAGGGGAAGGCTTCGGGGAAGTGTTAGGGTTAGGGTTCGGGCTAGGGTTAGGGTTAGGGGACCGGGACGGTTTAGGGTCCAGGTGAGGGTACGACAACGGTTTAGTGGGAGCGTACGTGTGAGGGCGCGGGTTAGTGTGAGCGTGCGGGTTAGGATTAGGGGACGGGTGACATGAAGGCTTCGGAGAAGGGTTAGTGTTATGTTTCGTGCTAGGGTTAGGGTTAGGGGACGGGGACGGTTTAGGATCCAGATGAGGGAACGACAACGGTTTAGGGGTAGTGTACGTGTGAGGGCGCGGGTTAGTGTGAGCGTACGGGTTAGGATTAGGGGACGGATGGGTGAAGGCTTCGGGGAAGGATTAGGGTTAGGGTTCGGGCTAGGGTTAGGGTTAGGGGATGGGGATGGTTTAGGGTCCATGTGAGGGTACGACAACGGTTTAGGGGCAGCGTACGTGTGAGGGCGTGGGTTAGTGTGAGCGTAAGGCTTAGGATTAGGGGACGAGTGAGGGGATGGCTTCGGGGAAGGGTTAGGGTTAGGGTTCGGGCTAGGGTTTGGGTTACGGGACGGGGACGGTTTAGGGTCCAGGTGAGTGTACGACAACGGTTTAGGGGGAGCGTACGTGTGAGGGCTTGGGGTAGTGTGAGCGTACGGGTTAGGATTAGGGGATGGGTTAGGGGAACCCTTTGGGGAAGCGTTAGGGTTAGGGTTCGGGCTAGGGTTAGGGTTAGGGGACGGGGACGGTTTAGGGTCCAGATGAGGGTATGACAACGGTTTAGGGGGAGCGTACGTTTGAGGGCACGGGTTAGTGTGAGCGTACGGGTTAGGATTAGGGGATGGGTGACCGGAAGGCTTCGGGGAAGGGTTAGGGTTAGGGTTCGGGCTAGGGTTAGGGTTAGGGGACGAGGACGGTTTAGGGTCCCGGTGAGGGTATGACAACGGTTTAGGTGGAGCGTACGTGTGAGGGCATGGGTTAGTGTGAGCGTACGGGTTAGGATTAGGGGACGGGTCAGGGGAAGGCTTCGGGGAACGGTTAGGGTTAGGGTTCGGGCTAGGGTTAGGTTTAGGGGACGCGGATGGTTTAGGGTCCAGGTGAGGGTACGACAACGGTTTAGGGGGAGCGTACGTGTGAGGGCGCGTGTTAGTGTGAGCGTACGGTCTAGGATTAGGGGACAGGTTAGGGGAAGGCTTTGGGGGAGGGTTAGGGTTAGGGTTCGGGCTAGGGTTAGGGTTAGGGGACGTGGACGGTTTAGGGTCCACGTGAGGGTACAACAACGGTTTAGGGAGAGTGTACGTGTGAGGGCGTGGGTTAGTGTGAGCGTACGGGTTAGGATTAGGGGACGGGTGAGGGGAAGACTTCGGGGAAGGGTTAGGGTTAGGGTTCGGGCCAGGATTAGGGTTAGGGGACAGGGACGGTTTCGGGTCCAGATGAGGGTACGACAGCGGTTTAGGGGGAGCGTACGTGTGGGGGCGTGGGTTAGTGTGAGCGTACGGGTTAGGATTAGGTGACGGGTGACGGGAAGGCTTCGGTGAAGGGTTAGGGTTAGGGTTCGGGCTAGGGTTAGGGTTAGGGGACGGGGACGGTTTAGGGTCCAGGTGAGGGTACGACAACGGTTTAGGGGGAGCGTACGTGTGAGGGCGTGGGTTAGTGTGAGCGTACGGGTTAGGATTAGGGGACGGGTGAGGGGAAGGCTTCGGGGAAGGGTTAGGGTTAGGGTTCGGCTAGGGTTAGGGTTAGAGGACGGGGACGGTTTAGGGCGCAGGTGAGGGTACGACAATGGTTTAGGGGGAGCGTACGTGTGAGGGCACGGGTTAGTGTGAGCTTACGGGTTATGATTAGGAGACGGGTGAGGGGAAGGCTTCGGGGAAGTGTTAGGGTTAGGTTTCGGGCTAGGGTTAGGGTTAGGGGACGGGGACGGTTTCTGGTCCAGTTGAGGGTATGACAGCGGTTTAGGTGGAGCGTACGTGTGAGGGCGCGGGTTAGTGTGAGCGTTCGGGTTAGGATTAGGAGACGGGTGAGGGGAAGGCTTCGGGGAAGGGTTAGGGTTAGGGTTCGGGCTAGGGTTAGGGTTAAGGGACGGGGACGGTTTCGAGTCCAGATGAGGGTACGACAGCGGTTTAGGGGGAACATACGTGTGAGGGCGCGGGTTAGTGTGAACGTACGGGTTAGGATTAGGGGACGGGTGAGGGGAAGGCTTCAGGCAAGTGTTAGGGATAGGGTTCGGGCTAGGGTTAGGGTTAGGGGACGGGGACGGTTTAGGGTCCAGGTGAGGGTAAGACAACGGTTTAGGGGTAGCGTACGTGTGAGGGCACGGGTTAGTGTGAGCGTACGGGTTAGGATTAGGGGACAGGTTAGGGGAAGGCTTCGGGGACGGGTTAGGGTTAGGGTTTGGGTAGGGTTAGTGTTAGGGGATGGGGACGGATTAGGGTCCAGGTGAGGGTACCACAACGGTTTAGGGGCAGCGTACGTGTGAGCGGGCTGTTTAATGTGAGCGTACGGTTTAGGATTAGGGGACGGGTGAGGGGAAGGCTTCGGGCAAGGGTTAGGGTTAGGTTTCGGGCTAGGGTTAGGGTTAGGGGACGGGGACGGTTTAGGGTCCAGGTGAGTGTACGAAAACGGTGTAGGGGGAGCGTACGTGTGAGGGCGCGGGTAAGTGTGAGCGTACGGGTTAGGATTAGGGGAGGGGTGAGGGGAAGGCTTCGGGGAAGGTTTAGGGTTAGGGTCTGGGCTAGGGTTAAGATTAGGGGATGGGGACCGTTTAGGGTCCAGGTGTGGGTACGACAACGGTTTAGGGGCAGCGTACTTGTGAGCGGAATGGATAGTGTGAGCGTACGGGTTAGGATTAGGGGACGGGTGAGGGGAAGGCTTCGGAGAAGGGTTAGGGTTAGGGTTCGGGCTAGGGTTAGGGTTAGGGGACGGGGACGGTTTAGGGTCCAGGTGAGGGTACGACAACGGTTTAGGGGGGGCATACGTGTGAAGACGTGGGTTAGTGTGAGCGTACGGGTTAGGATTAGCGGACGGATGAGGGGAAGGTTTCGGGGAATGGTTAGGGTTAAGGTTGGGGCTAGGGTTAGGGTTAGGGGATGGGGACGGTTTAGGGTCCAGGTGAGGGCACGATAATGGTTTAGGGGGATCGTACGTGTGAGGGCGCGGGTTAGTGTGAGCGTACGGGTTAGGATTAGGGGATGGGTGAGGGGATGTCTTCGGGGAAGGGTTAGGGTTAGGGTTCGGGCTAGGGTTAGGGTTAGGGGACGGGGATGGTTTAGGGTACAGGTGAGGGTACGACAATGGTTTAGGGGGAGCGTACGTGTGAGGGCGCGGGTTAGTGTCAGCGTACGGGTTAGGATTGGTTGACGGTTGAGGGGAAGGCTTCGGGGAAGGGTCAGGGTTAGGGTTCAGGCTAGGGTTAGGGTTAGGGTTAGGGGACGGGGACGGTTTAGCGTCCAGGTGAGGGTACGACAACGGTTAGGGGGAGCGTACGTGTGAAGGCGCGGGTTAGTGTGAGCGTACGGGTTAGGATTAGCGGACGGGTGAGGGGAAGGCTTCGGGGAAGGTTTAGGGTTAGGGTTCGGGCTACGGTTAGGGTTAGGCGACGGGGACGGTTTAGAGTCCAGGTGAGGTTACGACAACGGTTTAGGGGGAGCGTAAGTGTGAGGGCGCGGGTTAGTGTGAGCGTACGGGTTAGGATTAGGGGACGGGTGAGGGGAAGGCTTCGGAATAGGGTTATGGATAGGGTTTGGGCTAGGGTTAGGGTTAGGGGACGGGGGCGGTTTAGGGTCCAGGTGAGTTACGACAACGGTTTAGGGGGAGCGTACGTGTGAGGGCGCGTGGTAGTGTGAGCTTATGGGTTAGTTTTAGGGGACGGGTGAAGCGAAGGCTTCTGGGAAGTGTTAGGGTTAGGGTTCGGGCTAGGGTTAGGGTTTGGGGACGGGGACGGTTTAGGGTCCAGGTGAGGGTACGACAACGGTTTAGGGGGAGCGTACGTTTGAGGGCGCGGGTTAGTGTGAGCGTACGGGTTAGGATTAGGGGACGGGTGACGGGAAGGCTTCGGGGAAGGGTTAGGGTTAGGTTTCGGGCTAGGGTTAGGGTTAGGGGACGGGGACGGTTTAGGGCCCAGGTGAGGGTACGACAATGGTTTAGGGGGAGCGTACATGTGAGGGCACGGGTTAGTGTGAGCTTACGGGTTAGGATTAGGGGACGGGTGAGGGAAAGGCTTCGGGGAAGTGTTAGGGTTAGGTTTCGGGCTAGGGTTAGGGTTAGGGGACGGGGACGGTTTCGGGTCCAGTTGAGGGTACGACAGCGGTTTAGGTGCAGCGTACGTGTGAGGGTGCGGGTTAGTGTGAGCGTTCGGGTTAGGATTAGGAGACGGGTGAGGGGAAGGCTTCGGGGAAGGGTTAAGGTTAGGGTTCGGGCTAGGGTTAGGGTTAGGGGACGGGGACGGTTTCGGGTCCAGATGAAGGTACGACAGCGGTTTAGGGGTAGCGTACGTGTGACGGCGTGGGTTAGTTTGAGCGTACGGGTTAGGATTAGGGGACGGGTGAGGGGAAGGCTTCGGGGACTGGTTAGGTTTAGGGTTTGGGTAGGGTTAGTGTTAGGGGATGGGGACGGTTTAGGGTCCAGGTGAGGGTACCACAACGGTTTAGGGGCAGCGTACGTGTGAGCGGGCTGTTTAGTGTGAGCGTACGGGTTAGGATTAGGGGACGGGTGAGGGGAAGGCTTCGGGCAACGGTTAGGGTTAGGGTTCGGGCTAGGGTTAGGGTTAGGGGACGGGGACGGTTTAGGGTCCAGGTGAGGGTACGAAAACGGTTTAGGGGGAGCGTACGTGTGAGGGCGTGGGTAAGTGTGAGCATACGGGTTAGGATTAGGGGACGGGTGAGGGGAAGGCTTCGGGGAAGGTTTAGGGTTAGGGTCTGGGCTAGGGTTAAGGTTAGTGGATGGGAACCGTTTAGGGTCCAGGTGTGGGTACGACAACAGTTTAGGGGCAGCGTACGTGTGAGCGGAATGGATAGTGTGAGCGTACGGGTTAGGATTAGGGGACGGGTGAGGGGAAGGTTTCGGGGAAGGTTTAGGGTTAGGGTTCGGGCTAGGGTTAGGGTTAGGGGACGGGGACGGTTTAGGGTCCAGGTGAGGGTACGACAACGATTTAGGGGGAGCGTACGTGTGAAGACGTGGGTTAGTGTGAGCGTACGGGTTAGGATTAGCGGACGGGTGAGGGGAAGGTTTCGGGGAATGGTTAGGGTTAAGGTTCGGGCTAGGGTTAGGGTTAGGGGATGGGGACGGTTTAGGGTCCAGGTGAGGGCACGATAATGGTTTAGGGGGAGCGTACGAGTGAGGGCGCGGGTTAGTGTGAGCGTACGGGTTAGGATTAGGGGATGGGTGAGGGGATGTCTTCGGGGAAGGGTTAGGGTTAGGGTTCGGGCTAGGGTTAGGGTTAGGGGACGGGGATGGTTTAGGGTCCAGGTGAGGGTACGACAATGGTTTAGGGGGAGCGTACGTGTGAGGGCGCGGGTTAGTGTCAGCGTACTGGTTAGGATTGGGGGACGGTTGAGGGGAAGGCTTCCGGGAAGGGTTAGGGTTAGGGTTCGGGCTAGGGTTAGGGTTAGGGTTAGGGGACGGGGACGGTTTAGCGTCCAGGTGAGGGTACGACAACGGTTTAGGGGGAGCGTACGTGTGAGGGCGTGGGTTAGTGTGAGCGTACGGGTTAGGATTAGGGGACGGGTGAGGGGAAGGCTTTGGGGAAAGGTTAGGGTTAGGGTTCTGGCTAGGGTTAGGGTTAGGGGATGGGGACGGTTTAGGGTCCAGGTGAGGGTATGACAACGCTATAGGGGGAGCGTACGTGTGATGGCGCGGGTTAGTGTGAGCGTACCGGTTAGGATTAGGGGACGGGTGAGGGGAAGGCTTCGGGGAAGGGTTAGGGTTAGTGTTCGGGCTAGGGTTAGGGTTAGGTGACGGGGACGGTTTAAAGTCCAGGTGAGGGTACGACAACGGTTTAGGGGGAGCGTACGGGTGAGGGCGTGGGTTAGTGTGAGCGTACGGGTTAGGATTAGGGTTCGGGTGAGGGGAAGGCTTCGGGGAAGTGTTAGGGTTAGGGTTCGGGCTAGGGTTAGGGTTAGGGGACCGGGACGGTTTAGGGTCCAGGTGAGGGTACGACAACGGTTTAGTCGGAACGTACGTGTGAGGGCACGGGTTAGTGTGAGCGTGCGGGTTAGGATTAGGGGACGGGTGACATGAAGGCTTCGGAGAAGGGTTAGTGTTATGTTTCGGGCTAGGGTTAGGGTTAGGGTACGGGGACGGTTTAGGATCCAGATGAGGGAACGACAACGGTTTAGGGGTAGTGTACGTGTGAGGGCGCGGGTTAGTGTGAGCGTACGGGTTAGGATTAGGGGACGGGTGGGTGAAGGCTTCGGGGAAGGATTAGGGTTAGGGTTCGGGCTAGGGTTAGGGTTAGGGGATGGGGATGGTTTAGGGTCCATGTGAGGGTACGACAACGGTTTAGGGGCAGCGTACGTGTGAGGGCGTGGGTTAGTGTGAGCGTAAGGCTTAGGATTAGGGGACGAGTGAGGGGATGGCTTCGGGGAAGGGTTAGGGTTAGGGTTCGGGCTAGGGTTTGGGTTACGGGACGGGGACGGTTTAGGGTCCAGGTGAGTGTACAACAACGGTTTAGGGGGAGCGTACGTGTGAGGGCGTGGGTTAGTGTGAGCGTACGGGTTAGGATTAGGGGACCGGTTAGGGGAACCCTTTGGGGAAGGGTTAGGGTTAGGGTTCGGGCTAGGGTTAGGGTTAGTGGACGGGGACGGTTTAGGTTCCAGATGAGGGAACGACAACGGTTTAGGGGGAGCATACGTTTGAGGGCGCGGGTTAGTGTGAGCGTACGGGTTAGGATTAGGGGAAGGGTGAGGGGAAGGCTTCGGGGAAGGGTTAGGGTTAGGGTTCGGGCTAGGGTTAGGGTTAGGGGATGGGGACGGTTTAGGGTCCATGTGAGGGTACGACAACGGTTTAGGGGCAGCGTACGTGTGAGGGCGTGGGTTAGTGTGAGCGTACGGCTTAGGATTTGGGGACGGGTGAGGGGAAGGCTTCGGGGAAGTGTTACGTTTAGGGTTCGGGCTAGGGTTAGGGTTACGGGACGGGGACGGTTTCGGGTCCAGTTGAGGGTACGACAGCGGTTTGGGGGAGCGTACGTGTGAGGGCGCGGGTTAGTGTAAGCGTACGGGTAAGGATTAGGGTACGGGTGAGGCGAAGGCTTCCGGGAAAGGTTAGGGATAGGGTTCGGGCTAGGGTTAGGGTTAGGGGACGGGGACGGTTTAGGGTCCAGGTGAGTGTACGACAACGGTTTAGGGGGAGCGTATGTGTGAGGGCTTGGGTTAGTGTGAGCGTACGGGTTAGGATTAGGGGATGGGTTAGGGGAACCCTTTGGGGAAGCGTTAGGGTTAGGGTTCGGGCTAGGGTTAGGGGACGGGGACGGTTTAGGGTCCAGGTGAGGGTACGACAACGGTTTAGGGGGAGCGTACGTTTCAGGGCACGGGTTAGTGTGAGCGTACGGGTTAGGATTAGGGGATGGGTGACGGGAAGGCTTCGGGGAAGGGTTAGGGTTAGGGTTCCGGCTAGGGTTAGGGTTAGGGGACGAGGACGGTTTAGGGTCCCGGTGAGGGTATGACAACGGTTTAGGTGGAGCGTACGTGTGAGGGCATGGGTTAGTGTGAGCGTACGGGTTAGGATTAGGGGACGGGTCAGGGGAAGGCTTCGGGGAACGGTTAGGGTTAGGGTTCGGGCTAGGGTTAGGTTTAGGGGACGCGGATGGTTTAGGGTCCAGGTGAGGGTACGACAACGGCTTAGGGGGAGCGTACGTGTGAGGGCGCGGGTTAGTGTGAGCGTACGGTCTAGGATTAGGGGACAGGTAAGGGGAAGGCTTTGGGGGAGGGTTAGGGTTAGGGTTCGGGCTAGGGTTAGGGTTAGGTGACGGGGACTGTTTAGGGCCCAGGTGAGTGTACGACAATGGTTTAGGGGGAGCGTACGTGTGAGGGCACGGGTTAGTGTGAGCTTACGGGTTATGATTAGGAGACGGGTGAGGGGAAGGCTTCGGGGAAGGGTTAGGGTTAGGTTTCGGGCTAGGGTTAGGGTTAGGGGACGGGGACGGTTTCGGGTCCAGTTGAGGGTACGACAGCGGTTTAGGTGGAGCGTACGTGTGAGGGCGCGGGTTAGTGTGAGCGTTCGGGTTAGGATTAGGAGACGGGTGAGGGGAAGGCTTCGGGGAAGGGTTAGGGTTAGGGTTCGGGCTATGGTTAGTGTTAAGGGACGGGGACGGTTTCGGGTCCAGATGAGGGTAAGACAACGGTTTAGGGGGAGCATACGTGTGTTTGGGTCGCGTGTTAGTGTGAGCGAACGGGTTAGGATTAGGGGACGGGTGAGGGGAAGGCTTCAGGGAAGTGTTAGGGATAGGGTTCGGGCTAGGGTTAGGGTTAAGGGACGGGGACGGTTTAGGGTCCTGGTGAGGGTAAGACAACGGTTTAGGGGTAGCGAACGTGTGAGGGCACGGGTTAGTGGGAGCGTACGGGTTAGGATTAGGGGACAGGTTACGGGAAGGCTTCGGGGACGGGTTAGGGTTAGGGTTTGGGTAGGGTTAGTGTTAGGGGATGGGGACGGTTTAGGGTCCAGGTGAGGGTACCACAACGGTTTACGGGCAGCGTACGTGTGAGCGGGCTGTTTAGTGTGAGCGTACGGTTTAGGATTAGGGGACGGGTGAGGGGAAGGCTTCGGGCAAGGGTTAGGGTTAGGGTTCGGGCTAGGGTTAGGGTTAGGGGACGGGGACGGTTTAGGGTCCAGGTGAGTGTACAAAAACGGTGTAGGGGGAGCGTACGTGTGAGGGCGCGGGTAAGTGTGAGCGTACGGGTTAGGATTAGGGGACGGGTGAGGGGAAGGCTTCGGGGAACAGTTAGGGTTAGGGTTCGGGCTAGGGTTAGGGTTAGGGGACGGGGACGGTTTAGGGCCCAGGTGAGGGTACGACAATGGTTTAGGGGGAGCGTACGTGTGAGGGCACGGGTTAGTGTGAGCTTACGGGTTAGGATTAGGGGACGGGTGAGGGAAAAGCTTCGGGGAAGTGTTAGGGTTAGGGTTCGCGCTAGGGTTAGGGTTAGGGGACGGGGACGGTTTCGGGTCCAGTTGAGGGTACGACAGCGGTTTAGGTGGAGCGTACGTGTGAGGGCGCGGGTTAGTGTGAGCGTTCGGGTTAGGATTAGGAGACGGGTCAGGGGAAGGCTTCGGGGAAGTGTTAAGGTTAGGGTTCGGGCTAGCGTTAGGGTTAGGGGACGGGGACGGTTTTGGATCCAGATGAAGGTACGACAGCGGTTTAGGGGTAGTGTACGTGTGACGGCGCGGGTTAGTTTCAGCGTACAGGTTAGGATTAGGGGACGGGTGCGGGGAAGGCTTCGGGGACGGGTTAGGGTTAGGGTTTGGGTAGGGTTAGTGTTAGGGGATGGGGACGGTTTAGGGTCCAGGTGAGGGTACCACAACGGTTTAGGGGCAGCGTACGTGTGAGCGGGCTGTTTAGTGTGAGCGTACGGATTAGGATTAGGGGACGGGTGAGGGGAAGGCTTCGGGCAACGGTTAGGGTTAGGGTCTGGGCTAGGGTTAGGGTTAGGGGACGGGGACGGTTTAGGGTCCAGGTGAGGGTACGAAAACGGTTTAGGGGGAGCGTACGTGTGAGGGCGCGGGTAAGTGTGAGCGTACGGGTTAGGATTAGGGGACGGGTGAGGGGAAGGCTTCGGGGAAGGTTTAGGGTTAGGGTCTGGGCTAGGGTTAAGGTTAGGGGATGGGGACCGTTTAGGGTCCAGGTGTTGGTACGACAACGGTTTAGGGGCAGCGTACGTGTGAGCGGAATGGATAGTGTGAGCGTACGAGTTAGGATTAGGGGACGGGTGAGGGGAAGGCTTCGGGGAAGGGTTAGGGTTAGGGTTCGGGCTAGGGTTAGGATTAGGGGACGGGGACGGTTTAGGGTCCAGGTGAGGGTACGAAAACGGTTTAGGGGGAGCGTACGTGTGAAGACGTGGGTTAGTGTGAGCGTACGGGTTAGGATTAGCGGACGGGTGAGGGGAAGGTTTCAGGGAATGGTTAGGGTTAAGGTTCGGGCTAGGGTTAGGGTTAGGGGATGGGGATGGTTTAGGGTCCAGGTGAGGGTACGACAATGGTTTAGGGGGAGCGTACGTGTGAGGGCGCGGGTTAGTGTCAGCGTACGGGTTAGCATTGGGGGACGGTTGAGGGGAAGGCTTCGGGGAAGGGTTAGGGTTAGGGTTCGTGCTAGGGTTAGGGTTAGGGTTAGGGGACGGGGACGGTTTAGCGTCCAGGTGAGGGTACGACAACGGTTAGGGGGAGCGTACGTGTGAAGGCGCGGGTTAGTGTGAGCATACGGGTTAGGATTAGGGGACGGGTGAGGGGAAGGCTTCGGGGAAGGTTTAGGGTTAGGGTTCGGGCTAGGGTTAGGGTTAGGGGACGGGGACGGTTTAGGGTCCAGGTGAGGTTACGACAACGGTTTAGGGGGAGCGTAAGTGTGAGGGCGCGGGTTAGTGTGAGCGTACGGGTTAGGATTAGGGGACGGGTGAGGGGAAGGCTTCGGAAAAGGGTTATGGATAGGGTTTGGGCTAGGTTTAGGGTTAGGGGACTGGGGCGGTTTAGGGTCCAGGTGAGTGTACGACAACAGTTTAGGGGGAGCGTACGTGTGAGGGCACGTGGTAGTGTGAGCTTACGGGTTAGTTTTAGGGGACGGGTGAAGCGAAGGCTTCGGGGAAGGGTTAGGGTTAGGGTTCGGGCTAGGGTTAGGATTAGGGGACGGGGACGGTTTAGGGTCCAGGT
Source organism: Leucopleurus acutus (assembly GCF_964270905.1). Classification (NCBI taxonomy): domain Eukaryota; kingdom Metazoa; phylum Chordata; class Mammalia; order Artiodactyla; family Delphinidae; genus Leucopleurus; species Leucopleurus acutus. Next base: position 537,952 of record NW_028139168.1, read on the forward strand.
GAGTGTACGACAACAGTTTAGGGGGAGCGTACGTGTGAGGGCGCCGGTTAGTGTGAGCGTACGGGTTAGAATTAGGGGACAGGTTAGGGGAAGGCTTTGTTGAAGAGTTAGGGTTAGGGTTCGGGCTAGGGTTAAGGTTAGGTGACGGGGACGGTTTAGGGTCCAGGTGAGGGTAAGACAACGGTTTAGGGGGACCGTACGTGTGAGGGCGCGGGTTAGTGTGAGCGTACGGGTTAGGATTAGGGGACGGGTGACGGGAAGGCTTCGGGGAAGGGTTAGGGTTAGGGTTCGGGCTAGGGTAAGGGTTTGGGGACGGGGACGGTTTAGGGTCCAGGTGAGGGTACGACAACGGTTTAGGGGGAGCGTACGTGTGAGCGCCCGGGTTAGTGTGAGCGTACGGGTTAGGATTAAGGGACGGGTGAGGGGAAGGCTTCGGGGAAGGGTTAGGGTTAGGGTTCGGACTAGGGTTAGTGTTAGGGGACGGGGACGGTTTCGGGTCCAGCTGAGGGTACGACAACGGTTTAGGGGTAGCGTTCGTATGAGGGCGCGGGTTAGTGTGTGCGTACGTGTTAGGATTAGGGGATGGTTGAGGGGAAGGCTTCGGTGAAGTGTTAGGGTTAGGGTTCGGGCTAGGGTTAGGGTTAGGGAACGGAGACGGTTTAGGGTCCAGGTGAGGGTACGACAACGGTTGAGGGGGAGCGTACGTGTGAGCGCGCGGGTTAGTGTGAGCGTACGGGTTAGGATTAGAGGACGGTTGAGGGGAAGGCTTCGGGGAAGTGTTAGGGTTAGGGATCAGACTAGGGTTAAGTTTAGGGGATGGGGAGGGTTTAGGGTCCAGGTGAGGGTACGAAAACGGTTTAGGGGGAGCGTAGGTGTGAGGGCGCGGGTTAGTGTGAGCGTACGGGATAGAATTAGGGGCCGGGTGAGGGGAAGGCTTCGCGGAAGGGTTAGGGTTAGGGGACGGGGACGTTTTAGGGTCCAGGTGAGGGTACGACAATGCTTTAGGGGTAGCGCACGTGCCAGGGCGCGGGTTAGTGTGAGCATACGGGTTAGGATTAGGGGACGGGTTAGGGGAAGACTTTGGGGAAGGGTTAGGGATAGGGTTCGGGCTAGGTTTAGGGTTAGGGGATGGGGACGGTTTAGGGTCCAGGTGAGGGTACGACAACGGTTTAGGGGGAGCGTACGTGTGAGGGCGCGGGTTAGTGTGAGCGTACGGGTTAGGATTAGGGGATGGGTGAGGGGAAGGCTTCGGGGAAGGGTTAGGGTTAGGGTTCGGGCTAGGGTTAGGTTTAGGGGACGGGGACGGTTTAGGGTCCAGGTGAGGGTACGACAACTGTTTAGGGGGAGCGTACGTGTGAGCGCGCGGCTTAGTGTGAGCGTACGGGTTAGGATTAGGGTACGGGTGAGGGGAAGGCTTCGGGGAAGGGTTAGTGTGAGGGTTCGGGCTAGGGTTAGGGTTAGGGGATGGGGACGGTTTAGGGTCCAGGTGAGGGTATGACAACGGTGTAGGGGGAGCGTACGTGTGAGGGCGCGGGTTAGTGTGAGCGTATGGGTTAAGATTAGGGGACGGGTGAGGGGAAGGCTTCGGGGAAGGGTTAGGGTTAGGGTTCGGACTAGGGTTAGTGTTAGGGGACGGGGACGGTTTAGGGTCCAGGTGAGGGTACGACAACGGTTTAGGGGTAGCGTTCGTGTGAGGGCGCGGGTTAGTGTGAGCGTACGTGTTAGGATTAGGGGATGGGTGAGGGGAAGGCTTCGGTGAAGTGTTAGGGTTAGGGTTCGGGCTAGGGTTAGGGTTAGGGAACGGAGACGGTTTAGGGTCCAGGTGAGGGTACGACAACGGTTGAGGGGGAGCGTACGTGTGAGCGCGCGGGTTAGTGTGAGCGTATGGGTTAGGATTAGAGGACGGTTGAGGGGAAGGCTTCGGGGAAGGGTTAGGTTTAGGGTTCGGGCTAGGGTTAGGGTTAGGGGATGGGGACGGTTTAGGGTCCAGGTGAGGGTACGACAACGGTTTAGGGGGAGCGTACGTGTGAGGGCGCGGGTTAGTGTGAGCGTACGGGTTAGGATTAGGGGACGGGTGAAGGGAAGGCTTCGGGGAAGGGTTAGGGTGAGGGTTCGGGCTAGGGTTAGGATTGCGACGGGGACGATTTAGGGTCCAGTGAGGGTACGACAACTGTTTAGGGGGAGCGTACGTGTGAAGACGTGGGTTAGTGTGAGCGTACAGGTTATGATTAGGGGATGGGTGAGGGGAAGGCTTCGGGGACGGGTTAGGGTTAGGGCTCGGTCTAGGGTTAGGGTTAGAGGACGGGGACGGTTTAGGGTCCAGGTGAGGGTACGACAACGGTTTAGGGGGAGCGTACGTGTGAGGGCGCGGGTTAGTGTGAGCGTGCGGGTTAGGATTAGGGGACGGGTGAGGGGAAGGCTTCGGGGAAGTGTTAGGGTTAGGGTTCGGTCTAGGGTTAGGGTTAGGGGATGGGGACGGTTGAGGGTCAAGGTGAGGGTACGAAAAAGTTTTAGGTGGAGCGTACGTGTGAGGGCATGGGTTAGTTTGAGCGTACGGGTTAGGATTAGGGGATGGGTGAGGGGAAGGCTTCGGGGACGGGTTAGGGTTAGGGTTCGGGCTAGGGTTAGGGTTAGGTGATGTGGTCGGTTTAGGGTCCAGGTATGGGTACGACAACGATTTAGGGGAAGTGTACGTGTGAGCGGGATGGATAGTGTGAGTGTACGGGTTAGGATTAGGGGACGGGTGAGGGGAATGCTTCGGGGAAGGGTTAGTGTTAGGGTTCGGGCTAAGGTTAGGTTTAGGGGACGGGGACGGTTTAGGGTCTAGGTGAGGGTACTACAACGGTTTAGGGGCGGCGTACGTGTGAGGGCGCGGATTAGTGTGAGCGTACGGGTTAGGATTAAGGGACGGGTGAGGGGAAGGCTTCGGGGAAGGGTTAGGGTTAGGGTTCGGACTAGGGTTAGCGTTAGTGGACGGGGACGGTTTAGGGTCCAGGTGAGGGTACGACAACGGTTTAGGGGGAGCGTACGTGTGAGGGCGCGGGTTAGTGTGAGCATACGGGTTAGGATTAGGGGACGGGTGAGGGGAAGGCTTCGGGGAAGGGTTAGGGTTAGGGTTCGGGCTAGGGTTAGGGTTAGGGGACGGGGACGATTTCGGGTCCAGTTGAGGGTACGACAGCGATTTAGGGGGAGCGTACGTGTGAGGCCACGGGTTAGTGTGAGCGTACGGGTTAGGATTAGGGGACGGGTGAGGGGAAGGCTTCGGGGAAGTATTAGGGATAGGGTTCGGGCTAGGGTTAGGGTTAAGGGACTAGGACGGTGTAGGGTCCAGGTAAGGGTACGACAACGGATTAGGGGGAGCGTATGTGTGAGGGCACAGGTTAGTGTGAGCGTACGGGTTACGATTAGGGGACGGGTGAGGGGAAGGCTTCGGGAAAGAGTGAGGGTTAGGGTTCGGGCTAGAGTTAGAGTTAGGCGATGGGGACGGTTTAGGGTCCAGCTGAGGGTACGACAGCGGTTAAGGGGAAGCGTACGTGGAAGGGCGCGGATTAGTGTGAGCGTACGGGTTAGGATTAGGGGACGGGTGAGGGGAAGGTTTCGGAGAAGTGTTAGGGATAGGGTTCGGGCTAGGGTTAGGGTTAGGGACGGGGACGATTTAGGGTCCAGGTGAGGGTACGACAACGCTTTAGGGGGAGCGTACGTGTGAGGGCGCGGGTTAGTGTGAGCGTACGGGTTAGGATTAGGGGACGGGTGAGGGGAAGGCTTCGGGGAAGGGTTAGGGTTAGGGTTCGGGCTAGGGTTAGGGTTAGGGGACGGGGACGGTTTAGGGTCCAGGTGAGGGTACGACAACGGTTTAGGTGGAGCGAACGTGTGAGGGCGTGGGTAGTATGATGGTACGGGTTAGGATTAGTTGACGGGTGACGTGAAGGCTTCGGGGAAGGTTTAGGGTTAGGGTTCGGGCTAGGGTTAGGGTTAGGGGACGGGGACGGTTTAGGGTCCAGGTGAGGGTACGACAACGGTTTAGGGGGAGCGTACGTGTGAGGGCGTGGGTTAGTGTGAGCCTACGGGTTAGGTTTAGGGGCGGGTGAAGGGAAGGCTTCGGGTAAGGGTTAGGCTTAGGGTTCGGGCTAGGGTTAGGGCTAGGGTTAGGGGACGGTTTAGGGTCCAGGTGAGGGTACGACAACGGTTTAGGTGGACGGAACGTGTGAGGGCGTGGGTAGTGTGATGGTACGGGTTAGGATTAGGTGACGGGTGACGTGAAGGCTTCAGGGAAGGGTTAGGGTTAGGGTTCGGGCTAGGCTTAGGGATAGGGGACGGGGACGGTTTAGGGTCCAGGTGAGGGTACGACAACCCTTTAGGGGGAGCGTACGTGTGAGGGCGCGGGTTCGTGTGAGCGTACAGGTTAGGATTAGGGGACGGGTGAGGGGAAGGCTTCGGGGAAGGGTTAGGGTTAGGGTTCGGGCTAGGGTTAGGGTTAGGGGACGGGGACGGTTTAGGGTCCAGGTGAGGGTACGTGAACGCTTTAGGGGGAGCGTACGTGTGAGGGCGCGGGTTAGTGTGAGCGTACGGGTTAGGATTAGGGGACGAGTTAGGGCAAGGCTTTGGGGAAGTGTTAGGTTTAGGGTTCGGCCTAGGGTTAGGGTTACGGGATGGGGAAGGTTTTGGGTCCAGGTGAGGGTAAGACAACGCTTTAGGGGGAGCGTACGTGTGAGGGCGCGTGTTAGTGTTAGCGTACGGGTTAGGATTAGGGGACGGGTGAGGGGAAGGCTTCGCAGAACGGTTAGGGTTAGGGTTCGGGCTAAGGTTAGGATTAGGGGATGGGGACGGTTTAGGGTCCAGGTGAGGGTTCGACAACGGTTTCTGGGGATCATACTTGTGAGGGCACGGGTTAGTGTGAGCGTACGGGTTAGGATTAGGGGACGGGTGAGGAGAAGGCTTCGGAGAATGGTTAGAGTTAGGGTTCGGGCTAGGGTTAGGGTTAGGGGACGGGGACGTTTTAGGGTCCAGGTGAGGGTACGACAACGGTTTAGGGGGAGCATACGTGTGAGGGCGCCGGTTAGTGTGAGCGTACGGGTTAGGATTAGGGGACGGGTGAGGGGAAGACTTCGGGGAAGTGTTAGGGTTAGGGTTCAGGCTAGGGTTAAGGTTAGGGGACGGGGATGGTTTCGGGTCCAATTGAGGGTACGACAGCGGTTTAGTGGGAGCGTACGTGTGAGGGCGCGGGTTAGTGTGAGCGTACGGGTTAGGATTAGGGGACGGGTGAGGGGAAGATTTCGGGGAAGTGTCAGGGTTAGGTTTCGGGCTAGGGTTAGTGTTATGGGACGGGGAAGGTTTAGGGTCCAGGTGAGGGTACGACAACGGTTTAGGGGGAGTATACCTGTGAGGGCGCGGGTTAGTGTGAGCGTACGGGTTAGGATTAGGGGAAGGGTGAGGGGAAGGCTTCGGGGACGGGTTACGGATAGGGTTTGGGTAGGGTTAGGGTTAAGGGATGGGGACGGTTTAGGGTCCAAGTGAGGGTACGACAATGGTTTAGGGGGAGCGTACGTGTGAGGGCGCGGGTTAGTGTGAGCGTACGGGTTAGGATTAGGGGACAGGTGAGGGGAAGGCTTCGGGGAAGTGTTAGGGTTAGGGTTAGGGCTAGGGTTAGGGTTAGGCGACGGGGACGGTTTCGGGTCCAGTTGAGGGTACGACAGCGGTTAAGGGGAAGCGTACGTGTGAGGGCACGGGTTAGTGTGAGCGTATGGGTTAGGATTAGGTGACGGGTGAGGGGAAGGCTTCGGAAAAGTTTTATGGATAGGGTTTGGGCTAGGGTTAGCGTTAGGGGACGGGGACGGTTTAGGGTCCAGGTGAGGGTACGACAACGGTTTAGGAGGAGCGTACGTGTGAGGGCGTGGGTTAGTGTGAGCGTACGGGTTAGGATTAGGGGACGGGTGAGGGGAAGACTTCGGGGAAGGGTTAGGGTTAGGGTTCGGGCTAGGGTTAGGGTTAGGGGACGGGGACAGTTTAGAGTCCAGGTGAGGGTACGACAATGGTTTAGGGGCAGCGTACGTGTGAGGGCGCGGGTTAGTGTGAAAGGACAGGTTAGGATTAGAGGACGGGTGAGGAGAAGGCTTCGGGGAAGTGTGAGGGTTAGGGTTCAGGCTAGGGTTAGGGGTAGGGGAAGGGGACGTTTTAGGGTCCAGGTGAGGGTACGTCAGCGGTTTAGGGGGAGCGTACGTGTGAGGGCGCGGGTTAGTGTGAGCGTACGGGTTAGGATTAGGGGACGGGTGAGGGGAAGGCTTTCAGGGAATGGTTAGGGTTAGGGTTCGGGCTAGGGTTAGGGTTAGGGGACGGGGATGGTTTAGGGTCCAGGTGAGGGTACGACAACGGTTTAGCGGGAACATACGTGTGAGGGCGCATGTTAGTGTGAGCGAACGGGTTAGGATTAGGGAACGGGTGAAGGGAAGGCTTCTGGGAAGGGTTAGGGATAGGGTTCTGGTTAGGTGTAGGGTTAGGGGACGGGGACGGTTTAGGGTCCAGGTGAGGGTACGACAACGGTTTAGGGGGAGCGTATGTGTGAGGGCGCGGGTTAGTGTGAGCGTACGGGTTAGGATTAGGGGACGGGTTAGGGGAAGGCTTTGGGGAAAGGTTAGGGTTAGGGTTCTGGCTAGGGTTAGGGTTAGGGGATGGGGACGGTTTAGGGTAAAGGTGAGGGTATGACAACGATATAGGGGGAGCGTACGTGTGATGGCGCGGGTTAGTGTGAGCGTACCGGTTAGGATTAGGGGACGGGTGAGGGGAAGGCTTCGGGGAAGGGTTAGGGTTAGGGTTCGGGCTAGGGTTAGGGTTAGGGGACGGGGACGGTTTAGAGTCCAGGTGAGGGTACGACAACGGTTTAGGGGGACCGTACGGGTGAGGGCGTGGGTTAGTGTGAGCGTACGGGTTAGGATTAGGGTTCGGGTGAGGGGAAGGCTTCGGGGAAGTGTTAGGGTTAGGGTTCGGGCTAGGGTTAGGGTTAGGGGACCGGGACGGTTTAGGGTCCAGGTGAGGGTACGACAACGGTTTAGGGGGAGCTTACGTGTGAGGGCGCGGATTAGTGTGAGCGTGCGGGTTAGGATTAGGGGACGGGTGACATGAAGGCTTCGGAGAAGGGTTAGTGTTATGTTTCGGGCTAGGTTTAGGGTTAGGGGACGGGGACGGTTTAGGATCCAGATGAGGGAACGACAACGGTTTAGGGGTAGTGTACGTGTGAGGGCGCGGGTTAGTGTGAGCGTACGGGTTAGGATTAGGGGACGGGTGGGTGAAGGCTTCGGGGAAGGTTTAGGGTTAGGGTTCGGGCTAGGGTTAGGGTTAGGGGATGGGGACGGTTTAGGGTCCATGTGAGGGTACGACAACGGTTTAGGGGCAGCGTACGTGTGAGGGCGTGGGTTAGTGTGAGCGTATGGCTTAGGATTAGGGGACGAGTGAGGGGATGGCTTCGGGGAAGTGTTAGGGTTAGGGTTCGGGCTAGGGTTAGGGTTACGGGACGGGGACGGTTTAGGGTCCAGGTGAGGGTACGACAGCGGTTTGGGGGAGCGTACGTGTGAGGGCGCGGGTTAGTGTGAGCGTACGGGTAAGGATTAGGGTACGGGTGAGGCGAAGGCTTCCGGGAAAGGTTAGGGATAGGGTTCGGGCTAGGGTTAGGGTTAGGGGACGGGGACGGTTTAGGGTCCAGGTGAGGGTACGAAAACGGTGTAGGGGGAGTGTACGTGTGAGGGCGCGGGTAAGTGTGAGCGTACGGGTTAGGATTAGGGGACGGGTGAGGGGAAGGCTTCGGGGAAGGTTTAGGGTAAGGGTCTGGGCTAGGGTTAGGGTTAGGGGACGGGGACGGTTTAGGGTCCAGGTGAGGTTACGACAACGGTTTAGGGGGAGCGTAAGTGTGAGGGCGCGGGTTAGTGTGAGCGTACGGTTTAGGATTAGGGGACGGGTGAGGGGAAGGCTTCGGAAAAGGGTTATGGATAGGGTTTGGGCTAGGGTTAGGGTTAGGGGACGGGGGCGGTTTAGGGTCCAGGTGAGTGTACGACAACGGTTTAGGGGGAGCGTACGTGTGAGGGCGCGTGGTAGTGTGAGCTTACGGGTTAGTTTTAGGGGACGGGTGAAGCGAAGGCTTCGGGGAAGGGCTAGGGTTAGGGTTCGGGCTAGGGATAGGTTTAGGAGACGGGGATGGTTTAGGGTCCAGGTGAGGGTACGACAACGGTTTAGGGGGAGCGTACGTGTGCGGGCGCCGGTTAGTGTGAGCGTATGGGTTAGGATTAGGGGACAGGTTAGGGGAAGGCTTTGTTGAAGGGTTAGGGTTAGGGTTCGGGCTAGGGTTAAGGTTAGGTGACGGGGACGGTTTAGGGTCCAGGTGAGGGTACGGCAACGGTTTAGGGGGAGCGTACGTGTGAGGGCGCAGGTTAGTGTGAGCGTACGGGTTAGGATTAGGGGACGGGTGACGGGAAGGCTTCGGGGAAGGGTTAGGGTTAGGGTTCGGGCTAGGGTTAGTGTTTGGGGACGGGGACGGTTTAGGGTCCAGGTGAGTGTACGACAACGGTTTAGGGGGAGCGTACGTGTGAGCGGGCTGTTTAGTGTGAGCGTACGGGTTAGGATTAGGGGACGGGTGAGGGGAAGGCTTCGGGCAAGGGTTAGGGTTAGGGTTCGGGCTAGGGTTAGGGTTAGGGGACGGGGACACTTTAGGGTCCAGCTGAGGGTACGACAACGGTTTAGGGGGAGCGTACGTGTTAGGGCGCGGGTTAGTGTGAGCGTACGGGCTAGCATTAGGGGACGGGTGAGGGGAAGGCTTCGGGGAAGGGTTAGGGTTAGGGTTCGGGCTAGGGTTAGGGTTAGGGGACGGGGACACTTTAGGGTCCAGGTGAGGGTACGACAACGGTTTAGGGGGAGCGTACGTGTTAGGGCGCGGGTTAGTGTGAGCGTTCGGGTTAGGATTAGGAGACGGGTGAGGGGAAGGCTTCGGGGAAGTGTTAAGGTTAGGGTTCGGGCTAGGGTTATGGTTAGGGGACGGGGACGGTTTCGGGTCCAGATGAAGGTACGACAGCGGTTTAGGGGTAGCGTACGTGTGACGGCGCGGGTTAGTTTGAGCGTACGGTTTAGGATTAGGGGACGAGTGAGGGGAAGGCTTCGGGGACGGGTTAGGGTTAGGGTTTGGGTAGGGTTAGTGTTAGGGGATTGGGACGGTTTAGGGTCCAGGTGAGGGTACCACAACGGTTTAGGGGCAGCGTACGTGTGAGCGGGCTGTTTAGTGTGAGCGATCGGGTTAGGATTAGGGGACGGGTGAGGGGAAGGCTTCGGGCAACGGTTAGGGTTAGGGTTCGGGCTAGGGTTAGGGTTAGGGGACGGGGACGGTTTAGGGTCCAGGTGAGGGTACGAAAACGGTTTAGGGGGAGCGTACGTGTGAGGGCGCGGGTAAGTGTGAGCGTACGGGTTAGGATTAGGGGACGGGTGAGGGGAAGGCTTCGGGGAAGGTTTAGGGTTAGGGTCTGGGGTAGGGTTAAGGTTAGGGGATGGGGACCGTTTAGTGTCCAGGTGTGGGTACGACAACGGTTTAGGGGTAGCGTACGTGTGAGCGGAATGGATAGTGTGAGCGTACGGGTTAGGATTAGGGGACGGGTGAGGGGAAGGCTTCGGGGAAGGGTTAGGGTTAGGGTCCGGGCTAGGGTTAGGGTTAGGGGACGGGGACGGTTTAGGGTCCAGGTGAGGGTACGACAACGGTTTAGGGGAAGCGTACGTGTGAACACGTGGGTTAGTGTGAGCGTACGGGTTAGGATTAGTGGATGGGTGAGGGGAAGGTTTCGGGGAATGGTTAGGGTTAAGGTTCGGGCTAGGGTTAGGGTTAGGGGATGGGGACGGTTTAGGGTCCAGGTGAGGGCACGATAATGGTTTAGGGGGAGCGTACGTGTGAGGGCGCGGGTTACTGTGAGCGTACGGGTTAGGATTAGGGGATGGGTGAGGGGATGTCTTCGGGGAAGGGTTAGGGTTAGGGTTCGGGCTAGGGTTAGGGTTAGGGGATGGGGATGGTTTAGGGTCCACGTGAGGGTACGACAATGGTTTAGGGGGAGCGTACGTGTGAGGGCGTGGCTTAGTGTCAGCGTACGGGTTAGGATTGGGGGACGGTTGAGGGGAAGGCTTCGGGGAAGGGTCAGGGTTAGGGTTCGGGCTAGGGTTAGGGTTAGGGTTAGGGGACGGGGACGGTTTAGCGTCCAGGTGAGGGTACGACAACGGTTAGGGGGAGCGTACGTGTGAAGGCGCGTGTTAGTGTGAGCGTACGGGTTAGGATTAGGGGACGGGTGAGGGGAAGGCTTCGGGGAAGGTTTAGGGTTAGGGTTCGGGCTAGGGGCAGGGTTAGGGGACGGGGACGGTTTAGGGTCCAGGTGAGGTTACGACAACGGTTTATGGGGAGCGTAAGTGTGAGGGCGCGGGTTAGTGTGAGCGTACGGGTTAGGATTAGGGGACGGGTGAGGGGAAGGCTTCGGAAAAGGGTTATGGATAGGGTTTGGGCTAGGGTTAGGGTTAGGGGACGGGGGCGGTTTAGGGTCCAGGTGAGTGTACGACAACGGTTTAGGGGGAGCGTACGTGTGAGGGCGCGTGGTAGTGTGAGCTTACGGGTTAGTTTTAGGGGACGGGTGAAGCGAAGGCTTCGGGGAAGGGTTAGGGTTAGGGTTCGGGCTAGGGTTAGGTTTAGGGGACGGGGACGGTTTAGGGTCCAGGTGAGTGTACGACAACGGTTTAGGGGGAGCGTACGTGTGCGGGCGCCGGTTAGTGTGAGCGTACGTGTTAGGATTAGGGGACGGGTGAGGGGAAGGCTTCGGGGAAGGTTTAGGGTTAGGGTTCGGGCTAGGGTTAGGGTTAGGGGACGGGGACAGTTTAGGGTCCAGGTGAGGGTACGACAATGGTTTCGGGGGAGCGTACGTGTGAAGACGTGGGTTAGTGTGAGCGTACGGGTTAGGATTAGCGGACGGGTGAGGGGAAGGTTTCGGGGAATGGTTAGGGTTAAGGTTCGGGCTAGGGTTAGGGTTAGGGGATGGGGACGGTTTAGGGTCCTGGTGAGGGCACGATAATGGTTTAGGGGGAGCGTACGTGTGAGGGCGCGGGTTAGTGTGAGCGTACGGGTAAGGATTAGGGAACGAGTGAGGGGATGGCTTCGGGGAAGGGTTAGGGTTAGGTTTCGGGCTAGGGTTAGGGTTACGGGACGGGGACGGTTTAGGGTCCAGGTGAGGGTACGACAGTGGTTTGGGGGAGCGTACGTGTGAGGGCGCGGGTTAGTGTGAGCGTACGGGTAAGGATTAGGGTACGGGTGAGGCGAAGGCTTCCGGAAAAGGTTAGGGATAGGGTTCGGGCTAGGGTTAGGGTTAGGGGACGGGGACGGTTTAGGGTCCAGGTGAGTGTACGACAACGGTTTAGGGGGAGCGTACGTGTGCGGGCGCTGGTTAGTGTGAGCGTATGGGTTAGGATTAGGGGACAGGTTAGGGGAAGGCTTTTTTGAAGGGTTAGGGTTAGGGTTCGGGCTAGGGTTAAGGTTAGGTGACGGGGACGGTTTAGGGTCCAGGTAAGGGTACGACAACGGTTTAGGGGGAGCGTACGTGTGAGGGCGCGGGTTAGTGTGAGCGTACGGGTTAGGATTACGGGACGGGTGAGGGGAAGGCTTCGGGGAAGGGTTAGGGTTAGGGTTCGGGCTAGGGTTAGGGTTAGGGGACGGGGACGGTTTAGGGCCCAGGTGAGGGTACGACAATGGTTTAGGAGGAGCGTACATGTGAGGGCACGGGTTAGTGTGAGCTTACGGGTTAGGATTAGGGGACGGGTGAGGGAAAGGCTTCGGGGAAGTGTTAGGGTTAGGTTTCGGGCTAGGGTTAGGGTTAGGGGACGGGGACGGTTTCGGGTCCAGTTGAGGGTACGACAGCGGTTTAGGTGGAGCGTACGTGTGAGGGCGCGGGTTAGTGTGAGCGTTCGGGTTAGGATTAGGAGACGGGTGAGGGGAAGGCTTCGGGGAAGGGTTAAGGTTAGGGTTCGGGCTAGGGTTAGGGTTAGGGGACGGGGACGGTTTCGGGTCCAGATGAAGGTACGACAGCGGTTTAGGGGTAGCGTACGTGTGACGGCGCGGGTTAGTTTGAGCGTACGGGTTAGGATTAGGGGACGGGTGAGGGGAAGGCTTCGGGGACGGGTTAGGGTTAGGGTTTGGGTAGGGTTAGTGTTAGGGGATTGGGACGGTTTAGGGTCCAGGTGAGGGTACCACAACGGTTTAGGGGCAGCGTACGTGTGAGCGGGCTGTTTAGTGTGAGCGTACGGGTTAGGATTAGTGGACGGGTGAGGGGAAGGCTTCGGGCAACGGTTAGGGTTAGGGTTCGGGCTACGGTTAGGGTTAGGGGATGGGGAAGGTTTAGGGTCCAGGTGAGGGCACGATAATGGTTTAGGGGGAGCGTATGTGTGAGGGCGCGGGTTAGTGTGAGCGTACGGGTAAGGATTAGGGGACGAGTGAGGGGATGGCTTCGGGGAAGGGTTAGGGTTAGGGTTCGGGCTAGGGTTAGGGTTACGGGACGGGGACGGTTTAGGGTCCAGGTGAGGGTACGACAGCGGTTTGGGGGAGCGTACGTGTGAGGGCGCGGGTTAGTGTGAGCGTACGGGTAAGGATTAGGGTACGGGTGAGGCGAAGGCTTCCGGGAAAGGTTAGGGATAGGGTTCGGGCTAGGGTTAGGGTTAGGGGACGGGGATGGTTTAGGGTCCAGGTGAGGGTACGAAAACGGTGTAGGGGGAGCGTACATGTGAGGGCGCGGGTAAGTGTGAGCGTACGGGTTAGGATTAGGGGACGGGTGAGGGGAAGGCTTCGGGGAAGGTTTAGGGTTAGGGTCTGGGCTAGGGTTAAGATTAGGGGATGGGGACCGTTTAGGGTCCAGGTGTGGGTACGACAACGGTTTAGGGGCAGCGTACTTGTGAGCGGAATGGATAGTGTGAGCGTACGGGTTAGGATTAGGGTACGGGTGAGGGGAAGGCTTCGGAGAAGAGTTAGGGTTAGGGTTCGGGCTAGGGTTAGGGTTAGGGGACGGGGATGGTTTAGGGTCCAGGTGAGGGTACGACAACGGTTTAGGGGGAGCGTACGTGTGAAGACGTGGTTTAGTGTGAGCGTACGGGTTAGGATTAGCGGACGGATGAGGGGAAGGTTTCGGGGAATGGTTAGGGTTAAGGTTCGGGCTAGGGTTAGGGTTAGGGGATGGGGACGGTTTAGGGTCCAGGTGAGGGCACGATAATGGTTTAGGGGGAGCGTACGTGTGAGGGCGCGGGTTAGTGTGAGCGTACGGGTTAGGATTAGGGGATGGGTGAGGGGATGTCTTCGGGGAAGGGTTAGGGTTAGGGTTCGGGCTAGGGTTAGGGTTAGGGGACGGGGATGGTTTAGGGTCCAGGTGAGGATACGACAATGGTTTAGGGGGAGCGTACGTGTGAGGGCGCAGTTTAGTGTCAGCGTACGGGTTAGGATTGGGGGACGGTTGACGGGAAGGCTTCGGGGAAGGGTCAGGGTTAGGGTTCGGGCTAGGGTTAGGGTTAAGGGACGGGGACGGTTTAGGGTCCAGGTGAGGGTAAGACAACGGTTTAGAGGTAGTGTACGTGTGAGGGCACGGGTTAGTGTGAGCGTACGGGTTAGGATTAGGGGACAGGTTAGGGGAAGGATTCGGGAACGGGTTAGGGTTAGGGTTTGGGTAGGGTTAGTGTTAGGGGATGGGGACGGTTTAGGGTCCAGGTGAGGGTACCACAACGGTTTACGGGCAGCGTACGTGTGAGCGGGCTGTTTAGTGTGACCGTACGGTTTAGGATTAGGGGACGGGTGAGGGGAAGGCTTCGGGCAAGGGTTAGGGTTAGGGTTTGGGCTAGGGTTAGGGTTAGGGGACGGGGACGGTTTAGGGTCCAGGTGAGGGTACAAAAACGGTGTAGGGGGAGCGTACGTGTGAGGGCGCGGGTAAGTGTGAGCGTACGGGTTAGGATTAGGGGACGGGTGAGGGGAAGGCTTCGGGGAAGGTTTAGGGTTAGGGTCTGGGCTAGGGTTAAGATTAGGGGATGGGGACCGTTTAGGGTCCAGGTGTGGGTACGACAACGGTTTAGGGGCAGCGTACGTGTGAGCGGAATGGATAGTGTGAGCGTACGGGTTAGGATTAGGGGACGGGTGAGGGGAAGGCTTCGGAGAAGGGTTAGGGTTAGGGTTCGGGCTAGGGTTAGGGTTAGGGGACGGGGACGGTTTAGGGTCCAGGTGAGGGTACGACAACGGTTTAGGGGGAGCGTACGTGTGAAGACGTGGGTTAGTGTGCGCGTACGGGTTAGGATTAGCGGACGGATGAGGGGAAGGTTTCGGGGAATTGTTAGGGTTAAGGCTCGGGCTAGGGTTAGGGTTAGGGGATGGGGACGGTTTAGGGTCCAGGTGAGGGCACGATAATGGTTTAGGGGGAGCGTACGTGTGAGGGCGCGGGTTAGTGTGAGTGTACGGGTTAGGATTAGGGGATGGGTGAGGGGATGTCTTCGGGGAAGGGTTAGGGTTAGGGTTCGGGCTAGGGTTAGGGTTAGGGGACGGGGATGGTTTAGGGTCCATGTGAGGGTACGACAATGGTTTAGGGGGAGCGTACGTGTGAAGGCGCGGGTTAGTGTCAGCGTACGGGTTAGGATTGGGGGACGGTAGAGGGGAAGGCTTCGGGGAAGGGTCAGGGTTAGGGTTCGGGCTAGGGTTAGGGTTCGGGTTAGGGGACGGGGACGGTTTAGCGTCCAGGTGAGGGTACGACAACGGTTAGGGGGAGCGTACGTGTGAAGGCGCGGGTTAGTGTGAGCGTACGGGTTAGTTTTAGGGGACGGGTGAAGCGAAGGCTTCGGGGAAGGGTTAGGGTTAGGGTTCGGGCTAGGGTTAGGTTTAGGGGACGGGGATGGTTTAGGGTCCAGGTGAGTGTACGACAACGGTTTAGGGGGAGCGTACGTGTGCGGGCGCCGGTTAGTGTGAGCGTACGGGTTAGGATTAGGGGACAGGTTAGGGGAAGGCTTTGTTGAAGGGTTAGGGTTAGGGTTCGGGCTAGGGTTAAGGTTAGGTGACGGGGACGGTTTAGGGTCCAGGTGAGGGTACGACAACGGTTTAGGGGGAGCGTATGTGTGAGGGCGCGGGTTAGTGTGAGCGTACGGGTTAGGATTAGGGGACGGGTGACGGGAAGGCTTCGGGGAAGGGTTAGGGTTAGGGTTCGGACTAGGGTTAGGGATTGGGGACGGGGACGGTTTAGGGTCCAGGTGAGGGTACGACAACGGTTTAGGGGGAGCGTACGTGTGAGGGCGCGGTTTAGTGTGAGCGTACGGGTTAGGATTAGGGGACGGGTGAGGGGAAGGCTTCGGGGAAGGGTTAGGGTTAGGGTTCGGGCTAGGGTTAGGTTTAGGGGACGGGGACAGTTTAGGGTTCAGGTGAGGGTACGACAACGGTTTAGGGGGAGCGTACGTGTGAGGGCGCGGTTTAGTGTGAGGGTACGGGTTAGGATTAGGGGACGGGTGAGGGGAAGGCTTCGGGGAAGGGTTAGGGTTAGGGTTCGGGCTAGGGTTAGGTTTAGGGGACGGGGACAGTTTAGGGTTCAGGTGAGGGTACGACAACGGTTTAGGGGGAGCGTACGTGTGAGGGCACGGGTTAGTGTGAGCTTACGGGTTAGGATTAGGGGACGGGTGAGGGACAGGCTTCGTCGAAATGTTAGGGTTAGGGTTCGGGCTAGGGTTAGGGTTAGGGGACGGGGACGGTTTCTGGTCCAGTTGAGGGTACGACAGCGGTTTAGTTGGAGCGTACGTGTGAGGGCGCGGGTTAGTGTGAGCGTTCGGTTTAGGATTAGGAGACGGGTGAGTGGAAGGCTTCGGGGAAGGGTTAAGGTTAGGGTTCGGGCTAGGGTTAGGGTTAGGGGACGGGGACGGTTTCGGGTCCAGATGAAGGTACGACAGCGGTTTAGGGGTAGCGTACGTGTGACGGCACGGGTTAGTTTGAGCGTACAGGTTAGGATTAGGGGACGGGTGAGGGGAAGGCTTCGGGGACGGGTTAGGTTTAGGGTTTGGGTAGGGTTAGTGTTAGGGGATGGGGACGGTTTAGGGTCCAGGTGAGGGTACCACAACGGTTTAGGGGCAGCGTACGTGTGAGCGGGCTGTTTAGTGTGAGCGTACGGGTTAGGATTAGGGGACGGGTGAGGGGAAGGCTTCGGGCAACGGTTAGGGTTAGGGTTCGGGGTAGGGTTAGGGTTAGGGGATGGGGACGGTTTAGGGTCCAGGTGAGGGTACGAAAACGGTTTAGGGGGAACGTACGTGTGAGGGCGCGGGTAAGTGTGAGCGTACGGGTTAGGATTAGGGGACGGGTGAGGGGAAGGCTTCGGGGAAGATTTAGGGTTAGGGTCTGGGCTAGGGTTAAGGTTAGGGGATGGGGACCGTTTAGGATCCAGGTGTTGGTACGACAACGGTTTAGGGGCAGCGTACATGTGAGCGGAATGGATAGTGTGAGCGTACGGTTTAGGATTAGGGGACGGGTGAGGGGAAGGCTTCGGGGAAGGGTTAAGGTTAGGGTTCGGACTAGGGTTAGTGTTAGGGGACGGGGACGGTTTCGGGTCCAGCTGAGGGTACGACAACGGTTTAGGGGTAGCGTTCGTGTGAGGGCGCGGGTTAGTGTGAGCGTACGTGTTAGGATTAGGGGATGGTTGAGGGGAAGGCTTCGGTGAAGTGTTAGGGTTAGGTTTCGGGCTAGGGTTAGGGTTAGGGAACGGAGACGGTTTAGGGTCCAGGTGAGGGTACGACAACGGTTGAGGGGGAGCGTACGTGTGAGCGCGCGGGTTAGTGTGAGCGTACGGGTTAGGATTAGAGGACGGTTGAGGGGAAGGCTTCGGGGAAGGGTTAGGTTTAGGGTTCGGGCTAGGGTTAGGGTTAGGGAACGGAGACGGTTTAGGGTCCAGGTGAGGGTACGACAACGGTTTAGGGGGAGCGTACGTGTGAGGGCGCGGGTTAGTGTGAGCGTACGGGTTAGGATTAGGGGACGGGTGAGGGGAAGGCTTCGGGGAAGTGTTAGGGTTAGGGATCAGACTAGGGTTAAGGTTAGGGGATGGGGAGGGTTTAGGGTCCAGGTGAGGGTACGAAAACGGTTTAGGGGGAGCGTAGGTGTGAGGGCGCGGGTTAGTGTGAGCGTACGGGATAGAATTAGGGGCCGGGTGAGGGGAAGGCTTCGGGGAAGGGTTAGGGTTAGGGGACAGGGACGTTTTAGGGTCCAGGTGAGGGTACGACAATGCTTTAGGGGTAGCGCACGTGCCAGGGCGCGGGTTAGTGTGAGCATATGGGTTAGGATTAGGGGACGGGTTAGGGGAAGACTTTGGGGAAGGGTTAGGGATAGGGTTCGGGCTAGGTTTAGGGTTAGGGGATGGGGACGGTTTAGGGTCCAGGTGAGGGTACGACAACGGTTTAGGGGGAGCGTACGTGTGAGCGCGCGGGTTAGTGTGAGCGTACGGGTTAGGATTAGGGTACGGGTGAGGGGAAGGCTTCGGGGAAGGGTTAGTGTGAGGGTTCGGGCTAGGGTTAGGGTTAGGGGATGGGGACGGTTTAGGGTCCAGGTGAGGGTATGACAACGGTGTAGGGGGAGCGTACGTGTGAGGGCGCGGGTTAGTGTGAGCGTATGGGTTAGGATTAAGGGACGGGTGAGGGGTAGGCTTCGGGGAAGGGTTAGGGTTAGGGTTCGGACTAGGGTTAGTGTTAGGGGACGGGGACGGTTTAGGGTCCAGGGGAGGGTACGACAACGGTTTAGGGGTAGCGTTCGTGTGAGGGCGTGGGTTAGTGTGAGCGTACGTGTTAGGATTAGGGGATGGGTGAGGGGAAGGCTTCGGTGAAGTGTTAGGATTAGGGTTCGGGCTAGGGTTAGGGTTAGGGAACGGAGACGGTTTAGGGTCCAGGTGAGGGTACGACAACGGTTGAGGGGGAGCGTACGTGTGAGCGCGTGGGTTAGTGTGAGCGTACGGGTTAGGATTAGAGGACGTTTGAGGGGAAGGCTTCGGGGAAGGGTTAGGGTTAGGGTTCGGGCTAGGGTTAGGGTTAGGGGATGGGGACGGTTTAGGGTCCAGGTGAGGGTACGACAACGGTTTAGGGGTAGCGTACGTGTGAGGGCGCGGGTTAGTGTGAGCGTACGGGATAGAATTAGGGGCCGGGTGAGGGGAAGGCTTCGGGGAAGGGTTAGGTTTAGAGGACGGGGATGTTTTAGAGTCCAGGTGAGGGTACGACAATGCTTTAGGGGTAGCGTACCTGCGAGGGCGTGGGTTAGTGTGAGCATACGGGTTAGGATTAGGGGACGGGTTAGGGGAAGACTTTGGGGAAGGGTTAGGGTTAGGGTTCGGGCTAGGGTTAGGGTTAGGGGACGGGGACGGTTTAGGGTCCAGATGAGGGTACGACAACGGTTTAGGGGGAGCGTACGTGTGAGGGCGCGGGTTAGTGTGAGCGTACGGGTTAGGATTAGGGGACGGGTGAAGGGAAGGCTTCGGGGAAGGGTTAGGGTGAGGGTTCGGGCTAGGGTTAGGATTGGGGACGGGGACGATTTAGGGTCCAGTGAGGGTACGACAACTGTTTAGGGGGAGCGTACGTGTGAGGGCGCGGGTTAGTGTGAGCGTACGGGTTAGGATTAGGGGACGGGTGAGGGGAAGGCTTCGGGGAAGTGTTAGGGTTAGGGTTCGGTCTAGGGTTAGGGTTAGGGGATGGGGACGGTTGAGGGTCAAGGTGAGGGTACGAAAAAGGTTTAGGTGGAGTGTACGTGTGAGGGCATGGGTTAGTTTGAGCCTACGGGTTAGGATTAGGGGATGGGTGAGGGGAAGGCTTCGAGGACGGGTTAGGGTTAGGGTTCGGGCTAGGGTTAGGGTTAGGTGATGTGGTCGGTTTAGGGTCCAGGTATGGGTACGACAACGATTTAGGGGAAGCGTACGTGTTAGCGGGATGGATAGTGTGAGTGTACGGGTTAGGATTAGGGGACGGGTGAGGGGAATGCTTCGGGGAAGGGTTAGTGTTAGGGTTCGGGCTAAGGTTAGGGTTAGGGGACGGGGACGGTTTAGGGTCTAGGTGAGGGTACTACAACGGTTTAGGGGGGGCGTACGTGTGAGGGCGCGGATTAGTGTGAGCGTACGGGTTAGGATTAAGGGACGGGTGAGGGGAAGGCTTCGGGGAAGGGTTAGGGTTAGGGTTCGGACTAGGGTTAGCGTTAGCGGACGGGGACGGTTTAGGGTCCAGGTGAGGGTACGACAACGGTTTAGGGGGAGCGTACGTGTGAGGGCGCGGGTTAGTGTGAGCGTACGGGTTAGAATTAGGGGACGGGTGAGGGGAAGGCTTCGGGTAAGGGTTAGGGTTAGGGTTCGGGCTAGGGTTAGGGTTAGGGGACGGGTACGTTTTAGGGTCCAGGTGAGTGTACGACAATGCTTTAGGGGGAGCGTATGTGTGAGGGCGCGGGTTAGTGTGAGCATACGGGTTAGGATTAGGGGACGGGTGAGGGGAAGGCTTCGGGGAAGGGTTAGGGTTAGGGTTCGGGCTAGGCTTAGGGTTAGGGGACGGGGACTGTTTAGGGTCCAGGTGAGGGTATGACAACCCTTTAGGGGGAGCGTACGTGTGAGGGCGCGGGTTAGTGTGAGCGTACGGGTTAGGATTAGGGGACGAGTTAGGGCAAGGCTTTGGGGAAGGGTTAGGTTTAGGGTACGGCCTAGGGTTAGTGTTACGGGATGGGGAAGGTTTTGGGTCCAGGTGAGGGTAAGACAACGCTTTAGGGGGAGCGTACATGTGAGGGCGCGTGTTAGTGTTAGCGTACCGGTTAGGATTAGGGGACGGGTGAGGGGAAGGCTTCGGAGAACGGTTAGGGTTAGGGTTCGGGCTAAGGTTAGGGTTAGGGGATGGGGACGGTTTAGGGTCCAGGTGAGGGTACGACAACGGTTTATGGGGATCATACTTGTGAGGGCACGGGTTAGTGTGAGCGTACGGGTTAGGATTAGGGAACGGGTGAGGAGAAGGCTTCGGGGAATGGTTAGAGTTAGGGTTCGGGCTATGGTTAGGGTTAGGGGACGGGGACGTTTTAGGGTCCAGGTGAGGGTACGACAACGGTTTAGGGGGAGCATACGTGTGAGGGCGCCGGTTAGTGTGAGCGTACGGGTTAGGATTAGGGGACGGGTGAGGGGAAGACTTCGGGGAAGTGTTAGGGTTAGGGTTCGGGCTAGGGTTAAGGTTAGGGGACGGGGATGGTTTCGGGTCCAATTGAGGGTACGACAGCGGTTTAGTGGGAGCGTACGTGTGAGGGCGCGGGTTAGTGTGAGCGTACGGGTTAGGATTAGGGGACAGGTGAGGGGAAGATTTCGGGGAAGTGTCAGGGTTAGGTTTCGGGCTAGGGTGAGTGTTATGGGACGGGGAAGGTTTAGGGTCCAGGTGAGGGTACGACAACGGTTTAGGGGGAGCATACCTGTGAGGTCGCGGGTTAGTGTGAGCGTACGGCTGAGGATTAGGGGACGGGTGAGGGGAAGGCTTCGGGGAAGGGTTAGGGTTAGGGTTCGGGCTAGGGTTAGGGTTAGGGGATGGGGACGGTTTAGGGTCCAGGTGAGGGTACGACAACGGTTTAGGGGGAGCGTACGTGTGAGGGCGCGAGTTAGTGTGAGCGTACGGGTTAGGATTATGGGACAGGTGAGGGGAAGGCTTCGGGGAAGGGTTAGGGTTAGGGTACGGGCTAGGGTTAAGGTTAGGGGACGGGGATGGTTTCGGGTCCAATTGAGGGTACGACAGCGGTTTAGTGGGAGCGTACATGTGAGGGGGCGGGTTAGTGTGAGCGTACGGCTTAGGATTAGGGGACGGGTGAGGGGAAGGCTTCGGGGAAGGGTTAGGGTTAGGGTTCGGGCTAGGGTTAGGGTTAGGGCACGGGGACGGTTTAGGGTCCAGGTGAGGGTACGACAACGGTTTAGGGGGAACGTTCGTGTGAGGGCGAGGGTTAGTGTCAGCGTACGGGTTAGGATTAGGGGACGGTTGAGGGGAATGCTTCGGGGAAAGGTTAGCGTTAGGGATGAGGCTAGGGTTAGGGTTAGGGTACGGGGACGGTTTAGGGTCCAGGTGAGGGTATGACCACGGTTTAGGGGGAGCGTACGTGTGAGGGCGCGGGTTAGTGTGAGCGCACGGGTTAGGATTAGGGGATGGGTGAGGGGAAGGCTTCGGGGAAGTGTTAGGGTAAGGGTTCGGGCTAGGGTTAGGGTTAGGGGACGGGGATGGTTTAAGGTGCAGGTGAGGGTATGCCAACGGTTTAGGTGGAGCGTACGTGTGAGGGCGCGGGTTAGTGTGAGCGTACGGGTTAGGATTAGGGGACGAGTTAGGGGAATGCTTTGGGGAAGGGTTTGGGTTAGGGTTCGGGCTAGGGTTAGGGTTAGGGGACGGGGATGGTTTAGGGTCCAGGTGATGGTAAGACAACGGTTTAGGGGGACCGTTCGTGTGAGGGCGCGGGTTAGTGTGAGCGTACGGGTTAGGATTAGGGGATGGCTGAGGGGAAGGCTTCGGGGAAGTGTTAGAGTTAGGGTTCGGGCTAGGGTTAGGGTTAGGGGACGGAGACGGTTTAGGGTCCAAGTGAGGGTACGACAACGGTTGAGGGGGAGCGTACGTGTGAGCGCGTGGGTTAGTGTCAGCGTACGCGTTAGGATTAGTGCACGGTTGAGGGGAATGCTTCTGGGAAAGGTTAGGTTTAGGTTTCGGGCCAGGGTTAGGGTTAGGGTACGGGGACGGTTTAGGGTTCAGGTGAGGGTACGACAACGGTTTAGGGGTAGCGTACGTGTGAGCGGGCCGGTTAGTGTCAGCGTAAGGTTTAGGATTAGGTGACGCGTGAGGGGATGGCTTCGGGGAAGGGTTAGGGTAAGGGGTCGGGCTAGGGTTAGGGATAGGGGACGGGGATGGTTTAAGGTCCAGGTGAGTGTATGCCAACGGTTTAGGGGGAGCGTACGTGTGAGGGCGCATGTTAGTGTGAGCGTACGGGTTAGGATTAGGGGACGGGTGAGGGGAAGGCTTCGGGGAAGGGTTAGGGTTACGGTTCGGGCTATGGTTAGGGATAGGGGACGGGGACGGTTTAGGATCCATGTGAGGGTACGACGATGGTTTAGGGAGAGCGTACGAGTGAGGGCGTGGGTTAGTGTGAGCATACGGGTTAGGATTAGGGGACGGGTGAGGGGAAGGCTTCGGGGAAGTGTTAGGGTTAGGGTTCGGGCTAGGGTTTGGGTTAGGGGTCGGGGACCATTTAGGGTCCAGGTGAGGGTACGACAACGGTTTAGGGGGTGCGTACGTGTGAGGGCGCAGGTTAGTGTGAGCGTACAGGTTAGGATTAGGGGACGGGTGAGGGGAAGGCTTCTGGGAAGGGTTAGGGTTAGGGTTCGTGCTAGGGTTAGGGTTACGTGATGGGGATGGTTTAGGGTCCAGGTGAGGGTACGACAACAGTTTAAGGGCAGCGTACGTGTGAGCGGGCTGGATAGTGTGAGCTTACGGGTTAGTTTTAGGGGAAGGGTGAGGGGAAGGCTTCGGGGAAGGGTTAGGGTTAGGGTTCGGGCTAGGGTTAGGGGTAGGGGACGGGGACGTTTTAGGGTCCAGGTGAGGGTAGGACAACGGTTTAGGGGCAGCGTACGTGTGAACGGGCTGGATAGTGTGAGGGTACGGGTTAGGATTAGGGGACGGGTGAGGGGAAGGCTTCGGGGAAGGGTTAGGGTTAGGGTTCGGGCTAGGGTTAGGGTTAGGGGACGGGGACGGTTTCGGATCCAGTTGAGGGTACGACAGCGGTTTAGGGGGAGAGTACATGTGAGGGCACGGGTTAGTGTGAGCGTACGGGTTAGGATTAGGGGACGGGTGAGGGGAAGGCTTCGGAAAAGGGTTATAGATAGGGTTTGGGCTAGGGTTAGGGTTAGGGGACGGGGACGGTTTCGGGTCCAGGTGAGAGTACGACAGCGGTTTAGGGGGAGTGTACATGTGAGTGCGCGGGTTACTGTGAGCGTACGGCTTAGGATTAGGGGACGGGTGAGGGGAAGGCTTCCGGGAACGGTTAAGGTTAGGGTACGGGCTAGGGTTAGGGATGGGGACGGGGACGGTTTAGGGTCCAGGTGAGGGTACGACAACGGTTTAGGGGGACCGTTCGTGAGAGGGCGCGGGTTAGTGTGAGCGTACGGGTTAGGATTAGGGGATGGGTGAGGGGAAGGCTTCGGGGAAGTGTTAGGGTTAGTGTTCGGGCTAGTGTTAGGTTTAGGGGACGGAGACGGTTTAGGGTCCAGCTGAGGGTACGACAACGGTGGAGGGGGAGCGTACGTGTGAGCGCGTGGGTTAGTGTCAGCGTACGGGTTAGGATTAGGGGACGGTTGAGGGGAATGCTTCTGGGAAATGTTAGGGTTAGGGTTCGGGCTAGTGTTAGGGTTAGGGAACGGGGACGGTTTAGGGTCCAGGTGAGGGTACGACCACGGCTTAGGGGGAGCGTACGTGTGAGGGCGTGTGTTAGTGTGAGCATACGGGTTAGGATTAGGGGACGGGTGAGGGGAAGGCTTCGGGGAAGGGTTAATGTTAAGGTTCGGGCTAGGGTTTGGGTTAGGGGTCGGGGACGGTTTAGGGTAAAGGTGAGGGTACGACAACGGTTTAGGGGGAGCGTACGTGTGAGGGCGCAGGTTAGTGTGACCGTTCGGGTTAGGATTAGGGGACGGGTGAGGGGAAGGCTTCAGGGAAGTGTTAGGGTTAGGGTTCGGGCTAGGGTTAGGGTTAGGGGACGGGGATGGTTTCGGGTCCAGTTGAGGGTATGACAGCGGTTTAGGGGGAGCGTACGTGTGAGGGCGCGGGTTAGTGTGAGCGTACGGGTTAGGATTAGGGGACGGGTGAGTGGAAGGCTTCGGGGAAGGGTTAGGTTTAGGGTTAGGGCTAGGGTTAGGGTTAGGGGACGGGGACGGTTTAGGGTTTATGTGAGGGTACGACAACGGTTTAGGGGGAGCGTACGTGTGATGGCGCGTGTTAGTGTGAGCGTACGGGTTAGGATTAGGGGACGGGTGAGGGGAATGCTTCGGGGAAGTGTTAGGGTTAAGGTTAGGGCTAGGGTTAGGGTTAGGGGACGGGGACGGTTTAGGGTCCAGGTAAGGGTACGACAATGGTTTAGGTGGAGCGAATGTGTGAGGGCGTGCGTAGTGTGATGGTACGGGTTAGGATTAGGTGCCGGGTGACGTGAATGCTTCGGGGAAGGGTTACGGTTAGTGTTCGGGTTAGGGTTAGGGTTAGGGGACGGGGACGGTTTAGGATCCAGGTGAGGGTACGACAATGGTTTAGGGGGAGCGTACGTGTGAGGGCGTGGGTTAGTGTGAGCGTACGGGTTAGGATTAGTGGACGGGTGAGGGGAAGTCTTCGGGGAAGTGTTAGGGTTAGGTTTCGGTCTAGGGTTAGGGTTAGGGGATGGGGACGGTTTAGGGTCCAGGTGAGTGTACGACAACGGTTTAGGGGGACCATACGTGTGAGGCTGCGGGTTAGTGTGAGCGTACAGGTTAGGATTAGGGGACGACTTAGGGGAAGGCTTTGGGGAAGGGTTAGGTTTAGGGTTCGGGCTAGGGTTAGGGTTAGGTGACGGGGACGGTTTAGGGTCCAGGTAACGGTAAGACAACGCTTTAGGGGGTGCGTACGTGTGAGGGTGCGTGTTAGTGTGAGCGTACGGGTTAGGATTAGGGGACGGGTGACGGGAAGGCTTCGGGGAAGGTTTATGGTTAGGGTTCGGGCTAGAGTTAGGGTTAGGAGGCAGGGACGGTTTAGGGTCCAGGTGAGAGTACGACAACTGTTTTGGAGGTGCGTACGTGTGAGGGTGCAGGTTAGTGTGAGCGTACGGGTTAGGATTAGGGGACGGGTGAGGGGAAGGCTTCGGGGAAGGGTTAGGGTTAGGGTTCAGGCCAAGGTTTGGGTTAGGGGTCGGGGAACATTTAGGTTCCAGGTGAGGGTACGACAACGGTTTAGGGGGAGTGTACGTGTGAGGGCGCAGGTTAGTGTGAGCGTACGGGTTAGGATTAGGGGACAGGTGAGGGGAAGGCTTCGGGGAAGGGTTAGGGTTAGGGTTCGGGCTAGGGTTAGGGTTAGTGGATAGGGACGGTTTAGGGTCCAGGTGAGGGTACGAAAACGGTTTAGGAGCAGCGTACGTGTGAGCGGGCTGGATAGTGTGAGCGTACGGGTTAGGATTAGGGGACGGGTGAGGGGAAGGCTTCGGGGAAGGGTTAGGGTTAGGGTTCGGGCTTGGGTTAGGGTTAGGGGACTGGGACGTTTTAGGGTCCAGGTGAGTGTACGACAACGATTTAAGGGGAGCGTACGTGTGAGGGCGCGGGTTAGTGTGAGCATACGGGTTAGGATTAGGGGACGGATTAGGGGAAGGCTTTGGGGAA
This sequence comes from Leucopleurus acutus, assembly GCF_964270905.1. Lineage (NCBI taxonomy): Eukaryota > Metazoa > Chordata > Mammalia > Artiodactyla > Delphinidae > Leucopleurus > Leucopleurus acutus. The sequence goes on from NW_028139168.1 coordinate 563,343, forward strand.
GGGCTAGGGTTAGGGTTCGGGCTAGGGTTAGGGTTAGGGGACGGGGACGGTTTAGGGTCCAGGTGAGGGTACGACAACGGTTTAGGGGGAGCGTACGTGTGAGGGCGCGGGTTAGTGTGAGCGTACGGGTTAGGATTAGGCGACGGGTGAGGAGAAGGCTTCGGGGAAGTGTTAGGGTTAGTGTTCGGGCTAGGGTTAGGGTTAGGGGACAGGGACGTTTTAGGGTCCAGGTGAGGGTACGCAACATTTTAGGGGGATCGTACGTGTGAGGGAGCCGGGTAGTGTGAGCGTACTGGTTAGGATTAGGGGACGGGTGAGGGGAAGGCTTCAGGGAAGTGTTAGCTTTAGGGTTCAGGCTAGTGTTAGGGTTAGGGGACGGGGACGGTTTAGGGTCCAGGTGAGGGTATGACAACGGTTTAGGGGGAGCGTACGTGTGAGGGCGCGGGTTAGTGTGAGCGTACGGGTTAGGATTAGGGGACGAGTTAAGGGAAGGCTTTGGGGAAGGGTTAGGTTTACGGTTCGGCCTAGGGTTAGGGTTAGGGGACGGGGACGTTTTAGGGTCCAAGTGAGGGTACGACAACGGTTTAGGGGCAGCGTATGTGTGAGGGCGCGGGTTTGTGTGAGCGTACGGATTAGGATTAGTGGACGGGTGAGGGGAAGGCTTCGGGGAAGGTTCAGGGTTATGGTTCGGGCTAGGGTTAGGGTTAGGGTTAGGGGACGGTTTAGGGTCCAGGTGAGGGTACGACAACGGTTTAGGGGGAGTGTACGTGTGAGGGCGCGGGTTAGTGTGAGCGTACGGGTTAGGATTAGGGAACGGTTGGGGGGAAGGCTTCGGGGAAGGGTTAGGGTTAGGGTTCGGACTAGGGTTAGGGTTAGGGGACGGGGACGGTTTCGGGTCCAGTTGAGGGTACGACAGCGGTTTAAGGGGAGCGTACGTGTGAGGGCATGGGTTAGTGTGAGCGTACGGGTTAGGATTAGGGGACGGGTGATGGGAAGGCTTCGGAAATGGGTTATAGATATGGTTTGGGTTAGTGTTAGGGTTAGCGGACGGGGACGGTTTCGGGTCCAGGTGAGAGTACGACAGCGGTTTCGGGGGAGCGTTCATGTGAGGGCGCGGGTTAGTGTGAGCGTATGGCTTAGGATTAGGGGACGTGTGAGGGGAAGGCTTCGGGGAAGGGTTAGGGTTAGGGTTCGGGCTAGGGTTAGGGTTAGGAGACGGGGACGGTTTAGGATCGAGCTGAGGGTACCACAACGGTTTAGGGGGAGCATACGTGTGAGGGCGTGGGTTATGTGAGCGTACGCGTTAGGAATAGGGGACGGGTGAGGGGAAGGCTTCGGGGAAGGGTTAGGTTTAGGGTTCGGCTAGGGTTAGGTTTAGGGGACGGGGACGGTTTAGGGTCCAATTGAGGGTACGACAACTGTTTAGGGGGAGCGTACGTGTGAGGGCGCGGGTTAGTGTGAGCGTACGGGTTAGGATTAGGGGACGAGTTAAGGGAAGGCTTTGGGGAAGGGTTAGGTTTACGGTTCGGCCTAGGGTTAGGGTTATGGGACGGGGACGTTTTAGGGTCCAAGTGAGGGTACGACAACGGTTTAGGGGCAGCGTATGTGTGAGGGCGCGGGTTTGTGTGAGCGTACGGGTTAGGATTAGTGGACGGGTGAGGGGAAGGCTTCGGAGAAGTGTTACGGTTAGGGTTCCGGCTAGGGTTACCGTTAGGGGACGGGGACGGTTTAGGGTCCAGGTGAGGGTACGAGAACGCTTTAGGGGGAGCGTACGTGTGAGGGCGCGGGTTAGTGTGAGCGTACGGGTTAGGATTAGTGGACGGGTGAGGGGAAGGCTTCGGGGAAGGTTCAGGGTTATGGTTCGGGCTAGGGTTAGGGTTAGGGTTAGGGGACGGTTTAGGGTCCAGGTGAGGGTACGACAACGGTTTAGGGGGAGTGTACGTGTGAGGGCGCGGGTTAGTGTGAGCGTACGGGTTAGGATTAGGGGACGGTTGGGGGGAAGGCTTCGGGGAAGGGTTAGGGTTAGGGTTCGGACTAGGGTTAGGGTTAGGGGACGGGGACGGTTTCGGGTCCAGTTGAGGGTACGACAGCGGTTTAAGGGGAGCGTACGTGTGAGGGCATGGGTTAGTGTGAGCGTACGGGTTAGGATTAGGGGACGGGTGATGGGAAGGCTTCGGAAATGGGTTATAGATATGGTTTGGGCTAGTGTTAGGGTTAGCGGACGGGGACGGTTTCGGGTCCAGGTGAGAGTACGACAGCGGTTTCGGGGGAGCGTTCATGTGAGGGCGCGGGTTAGTGTGAGCGTATGGCTTAGGATTAGGGGACGTGTGAGGGGAAGGCTTCGGGGAAGGGTTAGGCTTAGGGTTCGGGCTAGGGTTAGGGTTAGGAGACGGGGACGGTTTAGGATCCAGGTGAGGGTACCACAACGGTTTAGGGGGAGCATACGTGTGAGGGCGTGGGTTATGTGAGCGTACGCGTTAGGATTAGGGGACGGGTGAGGGGAAGGCTTCGGGGAAGGGTTAGGTTTAGGGTTCGGCTAGGGTTAGGTTTAGGGGACGGGGACGGTTTAGGGTCCAGGTGAGGGTACGACAACGGTTTAGGGGGACCGTTCGTGTGAGGGCGCGGGAAATTGTGAGCGTACGGTTTAGAATTAGGGGATGGGTGAGGGGAAGGCTACGGGGAAGTGTTAGGTTTAGTGTTCGGGCTCAGGTTAGGGTTAGGGGACGGAGACGGTTTAGGGTCCAGGTGAGGGTACGACAACGGTTGAGGGGGAGCGTACGTGTGAGCGCGTGGGTTAGTGTCAGCGTACGGGTTAGGATTAGGGGAGGTTGAGGGGAATGCTTCGGGGAAAGGTTAGGGTTAGGGTTCGAGCTAGGGTTAGGGTTAGGGTACGGGGACGGTTTAGGGTCCAGGTGAGGGTACGACCACGGTTTAGGGGGAGCGTACGTGTGAGGGCGCGGGTTAGTGTGAGCGTACGTGTTAGGATTAGGGAATGGGTGAGTGGAAGGCTTCGGGGACGGGTTAGGGTTAGGGTTTGGGTAGGGTTAGGGTTAGGGAATGGGGACGGTTTAGGGTCCAGGTGAGGGTACGACAACGGTTTAGGGGTAGCGTAAGTGTGAGCGGGCTGGTTAGTGTGAGCGTACGGGTTAGGATTAGGGGACGGGTGAGGGGAAGGCTTCAGGGAAGGGTTAGGGTAAGGGTTCGGGCTAGGGTTAGTGTTAGGGGACGGGGATGGTTTAAGGTCCAGGTGAGGGTATGCCAACGGTTTAGTGGGAGCGTACGTGTGAGGGCGCGGGTTAGTGTGAGCGTAGAGGTTAGGATTAGGGGACGGGTGAGGGGAAGGCTTCGGGGAAGGTTTAGGGTTAGGGTTCGGGCTAGGGTTAGGGTTAGGGGACGGGGACGGTTTAGGGTCCATGTGAGAGTACGACGACGGTTTAGGGAGAGCGTACGTGTGAGGGCGTGGGTTAGTGTGAGCATACGGGTTAGGATTAGGGGACGGGTGAGGGGAAGGCTTCGGAGAAGGGTTAGGGTTAGGGTTCGGGCTAGGGTTAGGGTTAGGTGACGGGGACGGTTTATGGTCCAGGTGAGGGTACGACAACTGTTTTGGGGGTGCGTACGTGTGAGGGCGCAGGTTAGTGTGAGCGTACGGGTTAGGATTAGGGGACGGGTGAGGGGAAGGCTTCGGGGAAGGGTTAGGGTTAGGGTTCGGGCTAGGGATAGGGTTAGGGGACGGGGACGGTTTAGGGTCCAGGTGAGGGTACGACAATGGTTTAGGGGGAGCGTATGTGTGTGGGCGCGGGTTAGTGTGAGCGTACGGGTTAGGAATAGGGGACGGGTTAGGGGAAGGTTTTGGGGAAAGTTTAGGGTTAGTGTTCTGGCTAGGGTTAGGGTTAGGGGATGGGGACGGTTTAGGGTCCAGGTGAGGGTACGCCAACGTTATAGGGGGAGCGTACGTGTGAGGGCACAGGTTAGTGTGAGCGTACCGGTTAGGATTAGGGGACGGGTGAGGGGAAGGCTTCGGGGAAGTGTTAGGGTGAGTGTTCGGGCTAGGGTTAGGGTTAGGGGACGGGGATGTATAGGGTCCAGGTGAGGGCACGACAACGGTTTAGGGGGAGCGTACGTGTGAGGCACGGGTTAGTGTGAGCGTACGGGTTAGGATTACGGTACGGGTGAGGGGAAGGGTTAGGGTTAGGGTTCGGGCTAGGGTTAGGGTTAGGGTACGGGGAAGGTTTAGGGCCCAGGTGAGGGTACGACAATGGTTTAGGGGGAGCGTACGTGTGAGGGCACGGGTTAGTGTGAGCTTACGGGTTAGGATTAGGGGACGGGTGAGGGGAAGGCTTTGGGGAAGTGTTAGGGTTAGGGTTCGGGCTAGGGTTAGGGTTAGGGTACGGGGACGGTTTCGGGTCCAGTTGAGGGTACGACAGCGGTTTAGGTGGAGCGTACGTGTGAGGGCGCGGGTTAGTGTGAGCGTTCGGGTTAGGATTAGGAGACGGGTGAGGGGAAGGCTTCGGGGAAGGTTTAGGGTTAGGGTTCGGCCTAGGGTTAGGGTTAGGGGACGGGGACGGTTTCGGGTCCAGATGAGGGTACGACAGCGGTTTAGGGGGAGCGTACGTGTGAGGGCGTGGGTTAGTGTGAGCGTACGGGTTAAGATTAGGGGACGGGTGAGGGGAAGGCTTCGGGGAAGGGTTAGGTTTAGGGTTCGGGCTAGGGTTAGGGTTAACGGACGGGGACGGTTTAGGGTCCAGGTGAGGGTACGACAACGGTTTAGGGGGAGTGTACGTGTGAGGGCACATGTTAGTGTGAGCGTACGGGTTAGGATTAGGGGACGGGTTAGGGGAAGACTTTGGGGAAGGGTTAGGGTTAGGGTTCGGGCTAGGGTTAGGGTTAGGGGACGTGGACTGTTTAGGGTCCAGGAGAGGGTACGACAATGGTTTAGGGGGAGCGTACGTGTGAGGGCGCGGGTTAGTGTGAGCGTACGGGTTAGGATTAGGGGATGGGTTAGGGGATGTCTTCGGGGAAGGGTTAGGGTTAGGGTTCGGGCTAGGGTTAGGGTTAGGGGACGGGGATGGTTTAGGGTCCAGGTGAGGGTACGACAATGGTTTAGGGGGATCGTACGTGTGAGGGCGCAGGTTAGTGTCAGCGTACGGGTTAGGATTGGGGGACGGTTGAGGGGAAGGCTTCGGGGAAGGGTTAGGGTTAGGGTTCGGGCTAGGGTTAGGGTTAGGGTTAGGGGACGGGGACGGTTTAGCGTCCAGGTGAGGGTACAACAACGGTTTAGGGGGAGCGTACGTGTGAGGGCGTGGGTTAGTGTGAGCGTACGGGTTAGGATTAGGGGACGGGTGAGGGGAAGGCTTCGGGGAAGGGTTAGGGTTAGGGTTCGGGCTAGGGTTAGGGTTAGAGGACAGGGACGGTTTAGGGCCCAGGTGAGGGTACGACAATGGTTTAGAGGGAGCGTACGTGTGAGGGCACGGGTTAGTGTGAGCTTACGGGTTATGATTAGGAGACGGGTGAGGGGAAGGCTTTGGGGAAGTGTTAGGGTTAGGTTTCGGGCTAGGGTTAGGGTTAGGGGACGGGGACGGTTTCGGGTCCAGTTGAGGGTACAACAGCGGTTTAGGTGGAGCGTACGTGTGAGGGCGCGGGTTAGTGTGAGCGTTCGGGTTAGGATTAGGAGACGGGTGAGGGGAAGGCTTCGGGGAAGGGTTAGGGTTAGAGTTCGGGCTAGGGTTAGGGTTAAGGGACGGGGACGGTTTCGGGTCCAGATGAGGGTACGACAGCGGTTTAGGGGGAGCATACGTGTGAGGACGCGGGTTAGTGTGAACGTACGGGTTAGGATTAGGGGACGGGTGAGGGGAAGGCTTCAGGGAAGTGTTAGGGATAGGGTTCGGGCTAGGGTTAGGGTTAAGGGACGGGGACGGTTTAGGGTCCAGGTGAGGGTATGACAACGGTGTAGGGGGAGCGTACGTGTGAGGGCGCGGGTTAGTGTGAGCGTATGGGTTAGGATTAAGGGACGGGTGAGGGGTAGGCTTCGGGGAAGGGTTAGGGTTAGGGTTCGGACTAGGGTTAGTGTTAGGGGACGGGGACGGTTTAGGGTCCAGGGGAGGGTACGACAACGGTTTAGGGGTAGCGTTCGTGTGAGGGCGCGGGTTAGTGTGAGCGTACGTGTTAGGATTAGGGGATGGGTGAGGGGAAGGCTTCGGTGAAGTGTTAGGGTTAGGGTTCGGGCTAGGGTTAGGGTTAGGGAACGGAGACGGTTTAGGGTCCAGGTGAGGGTACGACAACGGTTGAGGGGGAGCGTACGTGTGAGCGCGCGGGTTAGTGTGAGCGTACGGGTTAGGATTAGAGGACGTTTGAGGGGAAGGCTTCGGGGAAGGGTTAGGGTTAGGGTTCGGGCTAGGGTTAGGGTTAGGGGATGGGGACGGTTTAGGGTCCAGGTGAGGGTACGACAACGGTTTAGGGGTAGCGTACGTGTGAGGGCGCGGGTTAGTGTGAGCGTACGGGATAGAATTAGGGGCCGGGTGAGGGGAAGGCTTCGGGGAAGGGTTAGGTTTAGAGGACGGGGATGTTTTAGGGTCCAGGTGAGGGTACGACAATGCTTTAGGGGTAGCGTACGTGCGAGGGCGCGGGTTAGTGTGAGCATACGGGTTAGGATTAGGGGACGGGTTAGGGGAAGACTTTGGGGAAGGGTTAGGGTTAGGGTTCGGGCTAGGGTTAGGGTTAGGGGACGGGGACGGTTTAGGGTCCAGGTGAGGGTACGACAACGGTTTAGGGGGAGCGTACGTGTGAGGGCGCGGGTTAGTGTGAGCGTACGGGTTAGGATTAGGGGACGGGTGAAGGGAAGGCTTCGGGGAAGGGATAGGGTGAGGGTTCGGGCTAGGGTTAGGATTGGGGACGGGGACGATTTAGGGTCCAGTGAGGGTACGACAACTGTTTAGGGGGAGCGTACGTGTGAAGACGTGGGTTAGTGTGAGCGTACAGGTTATGATTAGGGGATGGGTGAGGGGAAGGCTTCGGGGAAGGGTTAGGTTTAGGGTTCGGCTAGGGTTAGGTTTAGGGGACGGGGACGGTTTAGGGTCCAGGTGAGGGTACGACAACGGTTTAGGGGGACCGTTCGTGTGAGGGCACGGGAAATTGTGAGCGTACGGTTTAGGATTAGGGGATGGGTGAGGGGAAGGCTACGGGGAAGTGTTAGGGTTAGTGTTCGGGCTCAGGTTAGGGTTAGGGGACCGGGACGGTTTAGGGTCCAGGTGAGGGTACGACAACGGTTTAGGGGGAGCGTACGTGTGAGGGCGCGGGTTAGTGTGAGCGTGCGGGTTAGGATTAGGGGACGGGTGACATGAAGGCTTCGGAGAAGGGTTAGTGTTATGTTTCGGGCTAGGGTTAGGGTTAGGGGACGGGGACGGTTTAGGATCCAGATGAGGGAACGACAACGGTTTAGGGGTAGTGTACGTGTGAGGGCGCGGGTTAGTGTGAGCGTACGGGTTAGGATTAGGGGACGAGTGAGGGTATGGCTTCGGGGAAAGGTTAGGGTTAGGGTTCGGGCTAGGGTTAGGGTTACGGGACGGGGACGGTTTAGGGTCCAGTTGAGGGTACGACAGCGGTTTGGGGGAGCGTACGTGTGAGGGCGCGTGTTAGTGTGAGCGTACGGGTAAGGATTAGGGTACGGGTGAGGCGAAGGCTTCCGGGAAAGGTTAGGGATAGGGTTCGGGCTAGGGTTAGGGTTAGGGGACGGGGACGGTTTAGGGTCCAGGTGAGGGTACGAAAACGGTGTAGGGGGAGCGTACGTGTGAGGGCGCGGTTAAGTGTGAGCGTACGGGTTAGGATTAGGGGACGGGTGAGGGGAAGGCTTCGGGGAAGGTTTAGGGTTAGGGTCTGGGCTAGGGTTAGGGTTAGGGGACGGGGACGGTTTAGGGTTCAGGTGAGGTTACGACAACGGTTTAGGGGGAGCGTAAGTGTGAGGGCGCGGGTTAGTGTGAGCGTACGGGTTAGGATTAGGGGACGGGTGAGGGGAAGGCTTCGGAAAAGGGTTATGGATAGGGTTTGGGCTAGGGTTAGGGTTAGGGGACGGGGGCGGTTTAGGGTCCAGGTGAGTGTACGACAACGGTTTAGGGGGAGCGTACGTGTGAGGGCGCGTGGTAGTGTGAGCTTACGGGTTAGTTTTAGGGGACGGGTGAAGCGAAGGCTTCGGGGAAGGGTTAGGGTTAGGGTTCGGGCTAGGGATAGGTTTAGGAGACGGGGATGGTTTAGGGTCCAGGTGAGTGTACGACAACGGTTTAGGGGGAGCGTACGTGTGCGGGCGCCGGTTAGTGTGAGCGTATGGGTTAGGATTAGGGGACAGGTTAGGGGAAGGCTTTGTTGAAGGGTTAGAGTTAGGGTTCGGGCTAGGGTTAAGGTTAGGTGACGGGGACGGTTTAGGGTCCAGGTGAGGGTACGGCAACGGTTTAGGGGGAGCGTACATGTGAGGGCGCGGGTTAGTGTGAGCGTACGGGTTAGGATTAGGGGACGGGTGACGGGAAGGCTTCGGGGAAGGGTTAGGGTTAGGGTTCGGGCTAGGGTTAGTGTTTGGGGACGGGGACGGTTTAGGGTCCAGGTGAGTGTACGACAACGGTTTAGGGGGAGCGTACGTGTGAGCGGGCTGTTTAGTGTGAGCGTACGGGTTAGGATTAGGGGACGGGTGAGGGGAAGGCTTCGGGCAAGGGTTAGGGTTAGGGTTCGGGCTAGGGTTAGGGTTAGGGCACGGGGACACTTTAGGGTCCAGGTGAGGGTACGACAACGGTTTAGGGGGAGCGTACGTGTTAGGGCGCGGGTTAGTGTGAGCGTACGGGCTAGCATTAGGGGACGGGTGAGGGGAAGGCTTCGGGGAAGGGTTAGGGTTAGGGTTCGGGCTAGGGTTAGGGTTAGGGGACGGGGACACTTTAGGGTCCAGGTGAGGGTACGACAACGGTTTAGGGGGAGCGTACGTGTTAGGGCGCGGGTTAGTGTGAGAGTTCGGGTTAGGATTAGGAGACGGGTGAGGGGAAGGTTTCGGGGAAGGGTTAAGGTTAGGGTTCGGGCTAGGGTTAGGGTTAGGGGACGGGGACGGTTTCGGGTCCAGATGAAGGTACGACAGCGGTTTAGGGGTAGCGTACGTGTGACGGCGCGGGTTAGTTTGAGCGTACGGGTTAGGATTAGGGGACGGGTGAGGGGAAGGCTTCGGGGACGGGTTAGGGTTAGGGTTTGGGTAGGGTTAGTGTTAGGGGATTGGGACGGTTTAGGGTCCAGGTGAGGGTACCACAACGGTTTAGGGGCAGCGTACGTGTGAGCGGGCTGTTTAGTGTGAGCGTACGGGTTAGGATTAGGGGACGGGTGAGGGGAAGGCTTCGGGAAACGGTTAGGGTTAGGGTTCGGGCTAGGGTTAGGGTTAGGGGACGGGGACGGTTTAGGGTCCAGGTGAGGGTACGAAAACGGTTTAGGGGGAGCGTACGTGTGAGGGCGCGGTAAGTGTGAGCGTACGGGTTAGGATTAGGGGACGGGTGAGGGGAAGGCTTCGGGGAAGGTTTAGGGTTAGGGTCTGGGGTAGGGTTAAGGTTAGGGGATGGGGACCATTTACGGTCCAGGTGTGGGTACGACAACGGTTTAGGGGTAGCGTACGTGTGAGCGGAATGGATAGTGTGAGCGTACGGGTTAGGATTAGGGGACGGGTGAGGGGAAGGCTTCGGGGAAAGATTAGGGTTAGTGTTCGGGCTAGGGTTAGGGTTAGGGGACGGGGACGGTTTAGGGTCCAGGTGAGGGTACGACAACGGTTTAGGGGGAGCGTACGTGTGAAGACGTGGGTTAGTGTGAGCGTACGGGTTAGGATTAGCGGATGGGTGAGGGGAAGGTTTCGGGGAATGGTTAGGGTTAAGGTTCGGGCTAGGGTTAGGGTTAGGGGATGGGGACCGTTTAGGGTCCAGGTGAGGGCACGATAATGGTTTAGGGGGAGCGTACGTGTGAGGGCGCGGGTTAGTGTGAGCGTACGGGTTAGGATTAGGGGATGGGTGAGGGGATGTCTTCGGGGAAGGGTTAGGGTTCGGGCTAGGGTTAGGGTTAGGGGATGGGGACGGTTTCGGGTCCAGTTGAGGGTACGACAGCGGTTTAGGTGGAGCGTACGTGTGAGGGCGCGGGTTAGTGTGAGCGTTCGGGTTAGGATTAGGAGACGGGTGAGTGGAAGGCTTCGGGGAAGGGTTAAGGTTAGGGTTCGGGCTAGGGTTAGGGTTAGGGGACGGGGACGGTTTCGGGTCCAGATGAAGGTACGACAGCGGTTTAGGGGTAGCGTTCGTGTGACGGCGCGGGTTAGTTTGAGCGTACGGGTTAGGATTAGGGGACGGGTGAGGGGAAGGCTTCGGGGACGGGTTAGGGTTAGGGTTTGGGTAGGGTTAGTGTTAGGGGATTGGGACGGTTTAGGGTCCAGGTGAGGGTACAACAACGGTTTAGGGGCAGCGTACGTGTGAGCGGGCTGTTTAGTGTGAGCGTACGCGTTAGGATTAGGGGACGGGTGAGGGGAAGGCTTCGGGCAACGGTTAGGGTTAGGGTTCGGGCTAGGGTTAGGGTTAGGGGACGGGGACGGTTTAGGGTCCAGGTGAGGGTACGAAAATGGTTTAGGGGGAGCGTACGTGTGAGGGCGCGGGTAAGTGTGAGCGTACGGGTTAGGATTAGGGGACGGGTGAGGGGAAGGCTTCGGGGAAGGTTTAGGGTTAGGGTGTGGGCTAGGGTTAAGGTTAGGGGATGGGGACCATTTAGGGTCCAGGTGTGGGTACGACAACGGTTTAGGGGTAGCGTACGTGTGAGCGGAATGGATAGTGTGAGCGTACTGGTTAGGATTAGGGGACGGGTGAGGGGAAGGCTTCGGGGAAGGGTTAGGGTTAGGGTTCGGGCTAGGGTTAGGGTTAGGGGACGGGGACGGTTTAGGGTCCAGGTGAGGGTACGACAACGGTTTAGGGGGAGCGTACATGTGAAGACGTGGGTTAGTGTGAGCGTACGGGTTAGGATTAGCGGACGGGTGAGGGGAAGGTTTCGGGGAATGGTTAGGGTTAAGGTTCGGGCTAGGGTTAGGGTTAGGGGATGGGGACGGTTTAGGGTCCAGGTGAGGGCACGATAATGGTTTAGGGGGAGCGTACGTGTGAGGGCGCGGGTTAGTGTGAGCGTACGGGTTAGGATTAGGGGATGGGTGAGGGGATGTCTTCGGGGAAGGGTTAGGGTTAGGGTTCGGGCTTGGGTTAGGGTTAGGGGATGGGGATGGTTTAGGGTCCAGGTGAGGGTACGACAATGGTTTAGGGGGAGCGTATGTGTGAGGGCGCGGGTTAGTGTCAGCGTACGGGTTAGGATTGGGGGACGGTTGAGGGGAAGGCTTCGGGGAAGGGTCAGGGTTAGGGTTCGGGCTAGGGTTAGGGTTAGGGTTAGGGGACGGGGACGGTTTAGCGTCCAGGTGAGGGTACGACAACGGTTAGGGGGAGCGTACGTGTGAAGGCTCGGGTTAGTGTGAGCGTACGGGTTAGGATTAGGGGACGGGTGAAGGGAAGGCTTCAGGGAAGGTTTAGGGTTAGGGTTCGGGCTAGGGGTAGGGTTAGGGGACGGGGACGGTTTAGGGTCCAGGTGAGGTTACGACAACGGTTTAGGGGGAGCGTAAGTGTGAGGGCGCGGGTTAGTGTGAGCGTACGGGTTAGGATTAGGGGACGGGTGACGGGAAGGCTTCGGGGAAGGGTTAGGGTTAGGGTTCGGGCTAGGGTTAGTGTTTGGGGACGGGGACGGTTTAGGGTCCAGGTGAGTGTACGACAACGGTTTAGGGGGAGCGTACGTGTGAGCGGGCTGTTTAGTGTGAGCGTACGCGTTAGGATTAGGGGACGGGTGAGGGGAAGGCTTCGGGCAAGGGTTAGGGTTAGGGTTCGGGCTAGGGTTAGGGTTAGGGGACGGGGACACTTTAGGGTCCAGGTGAGGGTACGACAACGGTTTAGGGGGAGCGTTCGTGTTAGGGCGCGGGTTAGTGTGAGCGTACGGGCTAGCATTAGGGGACGGGTGAGGGGAAGGCTTCGGGGAAGGGTTAGGGTTAGGGTTCGGGCTAGGGTTAGGGTTAGGGGACGGGGACACTTTAGGGTCCAGGTGAGGGTACGACAACGGTTTAGGGGGAGCGTAATTGTTAGGGCGCGGGTTAGTGTGAGCGTTCGGGTTAGGATTAGGAGACGGGTGAGGGGAAGGTTTCGGGGAAGGGTTAAGGTTAGGGTTCGGGCTAGGGTTAGGGTTAGGGGACGGGGACGGTTTCGGGTCCAGATGAAGGTACGACAGCGGTTTAGGGGTAGCGTACGTGTGACGGCGCGGGTTAGTTTGAGCGTACGGGTTAGGATTAGGGGACGGGTGAGGGGAAGGCTTCGGGGACGGCTTAGGGTTAGGGTTTGGGTAGGGTTAGTGTTAGGGGATTGGGACGGTTTAGGGTCCAGGTGAGGGTACCACAACGGTTTATGGGCAGCGTACGTGTGAGCGGGCTGTTTAGTGTGAGCGTACGGGTTAGGATTAGGGGACGGGTGAGGGGAAGGCTTCGGGCAACGGTTAGGGTTAGGGTTCGGGCTAGGGTTAGGGTTAGGGGACGGGGACGGTTTAGGGTCCAGGTGAGGGTACGAAAACGGTTTAGGGGGAGCGTACGTGTGAGGGCGCGGGTAAGTGTGAGCGTACGGGTTAGGATTAGGGGACGGGTGAGGGGAAGGCTTCGGGGAAGGTTTAGGGTTAGGGTCTGGGGTAGGGTTAAGGTTAGGGGATGGGGACCGTTTAGGGTCCAGGTGTGGGTACGACAATGGTTTAGGGGGAGCGTACGTGTGAGGGCACGTGGTAGTGTGAGCTTACGGGTTAGTTTTAGGGGACGGGTGAAGCGAAGGCTTCGGGGAAGGGTTGGGGTTAGGGTTCGGGCTAGGGTTAGGTTTAGGGGACGGGGACGGTTTAGGGTCCAGGTGAGTGTACGACAGCGGTTTAGGGGGAGCGTACGTGTGCGGGCGCCGGTTAGTGTGAGCGTACGGGTTAGGATTAGGGGACGGGTGAGGGAAAGGCTTCGGGGAAGGGTTAGGGTTAGGGTTCGGGCTAGGGTTAGGGTTAGGGGACGGGGACGGTTTAGGGTCCAGGTGAGGGTACGACAACATTTTAGGGGGAGCGTACGTGTGAAGACGTGGGTTAGTGTCAGCGTACGGGTTAGGATTAGCGGACGGGTGAGGGGAAGGTTTCGGGGAATGGTTAGGGTTAAGGTTCGGGCTAGGGTTAGGGTTAGGGGATGGGGACGGTTTAGGGTCCTGGTGAGGGCACGATAATGGTTTAGGGGGAGCGTACGTGTGAGGGCGCGGGTTAGTGTGAGCGTACGGGTAAGGATTAGGGGACGAGTGAGGGGATGGCTTCGGGGAAGGGTTAGGGTTAGGGCTCGGGCTAGGGTTAGGGTTACGGGACGGGGACGGTTTAGGGTCCAGGTGAGGGTACGACAGCGGTTTGGGGGAGCGTACGTGTGAGGGCGCGGGTTAGTGTGAGCGTACGGGTAAGGATTAGGGTACGGGTGAGGCGAAGGCTTCCGGGAAAGGTTAGGGATAGGGTTCGGGCTAGGGTTAGGGTTAGGGGACGGGGACGGTTTAGGGTCCAGGTGAGGGTACGAAAACGGTGTAGGGGGAGCGTACGTGTGAGGGCGCGGGTAAGTGTGAGCGTACGGGTTAGGATTAGGGGACGGGTGAGGGGAAGGCTTCGGGGAAGGTTTAGGGTTAGGGTCTGGGCTAGGGTTAAGATTAGGGGATGGGGACCGTTTAGGGTCCAGGTGTGGGTACGACAACAGTTTAGGGGCAGCGTACTTGTGAGCGGAATGGATAGTGTGAGCGTACGGGTTAGGATTAGGGGACGGGTGAGGGGAAGGCTTCGGAGAAGGGTTAGGGTTAGGGTTCGGGCTAGGGTTAGGGTTAGGGGACGGGGACGGTTTAGGGTCCAGGTGAGGGTACGACAACGGTTTAGGGGGAGCGTACGTGTGAAGACGTGGGTTAGTGTGAGCATACGGGTTAGGATTAGCGGACGGATGAGGGGAAGGTTTCGGGGAATGGTTAGGGTTAAGGTTCGGGCTAGGGTTAGGGTTAGGGGATGGGGACGGTTTAGGGTCCAGGTGAGGGCACGATCATGGTTTAGGGGGAGCGTACGTGTGAGGGCGCGGGTTAGTGTGAGCGTACGGGTTAGGATTAGGGGATGGGTGAGGGAATGTCTTCGGGGAAGGGTTAGGGTTAGGGTTCGGGCTAGGGTTAGGGTTAGGGGACGGGGATGGTTTAGGGTCAAGGTGAGGGTACGACAATGGTTTAGGGGGAGCGTACGTGTGAGGGCGCGGGTTAGTGTCAGCGTACGGGTTAGGATTGGGGGACGGTTGACGGGAAGGCTTCGGGGAAGGGTCAGGGTTAGGGTTCGGGCTAGGGTTAGGGTTAGGGTTAGGGGACAGGGACGGTTTAGCGTCCAGGTGAGGGTACGACAACGGTTAGGGGGAGCGTACGTGTGAAGGCGCGGGTTAGTGTGAGCGTACGCGTTAGGATTAGGGGAAGGGTGAGGGGAAGGCTTCGGGGAAGTTTTAGGGTTAGGGTTCGGGCTAGGGTTAGGGTTAGGGGACAGGGACGGTTTAGGGTCCAGGTGAGGTTACGACAACGGTTTAGGGGGAGCGTAAGTGTGAGGGCGCGGGTTAGTGTGAGCGTACGGGTTAGGATTAGGGGACGGGTGAGGGGAACGCTTCGGAAAAGGGTTATGGATAGGGTTTGGGCTAGGGTTAGGGTTAGGGGACGGGGGCGGTTTAGGGTCCAGGTGAGTGTACGACAACGGTTTAGGGGGAGCGTACGTGTGAGGGCGCGTGGTAGTGTGAGCTTACGGGTTAGTTTTAGGGGACGGGTGAAGTGAAGGCTTCGGGGAAGGGTTAGGGTTAGGGTTCGGGCTAGGGATAGGTTTAGGGGACGGGGACGGTTTAGGGTCCAGGTGAGTGTACGACAACGGTTTAGGGGGAGCGTACGTGTGCGGGCGCTAGTTAGTGTGAGCGTATGGGTTAGGATTACGGGACGGGTGAGGGGAAGGCTTCGGGGAAGGGTTAGGGTTAGGGTTCGGGCTAGGGTTAGGGTTAGGGGACGGGGACGGTTTAGGGCCCAGGTGAGGGTACGACAATGGTTTAGGAGGAGCGTACATGTGAGGGCACGGGTTAGTGTGAGCTTACGGGTTAGGATTAGGGGACGGGTGAGGGAAAGGCTTCAGGGAAGTGTTAGGGTTAGGTTTCGGGCTAGGGTTAGGGTTAGGGGACGGGGACGGTTTCGGGTCCAGTTGAGGGTACGACAGCGGTTTAGGTGGAGCGTATGTGTGAGGGCGCGGGTTAGTGTGAGCGTTCGGGTTAGGATTAGGAGACGGGTGAGGGGAAGGCTTCGGGGAAGGGTTAAGGTTAGGGTTCGGGCTAGGGTTAGGGTTAGGGGACGGGGACGGTTTCGGGTCCAGATGAAGGTACGACAGCGGTTTAGGGGTAGCGTACGTGTGACGGCGCGGGTTAGTTTGAGCGTACGGGTTAGGATTAGGGGACGGGTGAGGGGAAGGCTTCGGGGACGGGTTAGGGTTAGGGTTTGGGTAGGGTTAGTGTTAGGGGATTGGGACGGTTTAGGGTCCAGTTGAGGGTACCACAACGGTTTAGGGGCATCGTACGTGTGTGCGGGCTGTTTAGTGTGAGCGTACGGGTTAGGATTAGGGGACGGGTGAGGGGAAGGTTTCGGGCAACGGTTAGGGTTAGGGTTCGGGCTACGGTTAGGGTTAGGGGACGGGGACGGTTTAGGGACCAGGTGAGGGTACGAAAACGGTTTAGGGGGAGCGTACGTGTGAGGGCGCGGGTAAGTGTGAGCGTACGGGTTAGGATTAGGGGACGGGTGAGGGGAAGGCTTCGGGGAAGGTTTAGGGTTAGGGTCTGGGCTAGGGTTAAGGTTAGGGGATGGGGACCGTTTAGGGTCCAGGTGTGGGTACGACAACGGTTTAGGGGGAGCGTACGTGTGAGCGGAATGGATAGTGTGAGTGTACGGGTTAGGATTAGGGGACGGGTGAGGGGAAGGCTTTGGGGAAGGGTTAGGGTTAGGGTTCGGGCTAGGGTTAGGGTTAGGGGAGGGGGACGGTTTAGGGTCCAGGTGAGGGTACGACAACGGTTTAGGGGGAGCGTACGTGTGAAGACGTGGGTTAGTGTGAGCGTACAGGTTAGGATTAGCGGACGGGTGAGGGGAAGGTTTCGGGGAATGGTTAGGGTTAAGGTTCGGGCTAGGGTTAGGGTTAGGGGATGGGGACGGTTTAGGGTCCAGGTGAGGGCACGATAATGGTATAGGGGGAGCGTACGTGTGAGGGCGCGGGTTAGTGTGAGCGTACGGGTTAGGATTAGGGGATGGGTGAGGGGATGTCTTCGGGGAAGGGTTAGGGTTAGGGTTTGGGCTAGGGTTAGGGTTAGGGGATGGGGATGGTTTAGGGTCCAGGTGAGGGTACGACAATGGTTTAGGGGGAGCGTACGTGTGAGGGCGCTTGTTAGTGTCAGCGTACGTGTTAGGATTTTGGGACAGTTGACGGGAAGGCTTCGGGGAAGGGTCAGGGTTAGGGTTCGGGCTAGGGTTAGGGTTAGGGTTAGGGGACGGGGACGGTTTAGCGTCCAGGTGAGGGTACGACAACGGTTAGGGGGAGCGTACGTGTGAAGGCGCGGGTTAGTGTGAGCGTACGGGTTAGGATTAGGGGACGGGTGAGAGGAAGGCTTCGGGGAAGGTTTAAGGTTAGGGTTCGGGCTAGGGGTAGGGTTAGGGGACGGGGACGGTTTAGGGTCCAGGTGAGGTTACGACAACGGTTTATGGGGAGCGTAAGTGTGAGGGCGCGGGTTAGTGTGAGCGTACGGGTTAGGATTAGGGGACGGGTGAGGGGAAGGCTTCGGAAAAGGGTTATGGATAGGGTTTGGGCTAGGGTTAGGGTTAGGGGACGGGGGCGGTTTAGGGTCCAGGTGAGTGTACGACAACGGTTTAGGGGGAGCGTACGTGTGAGGGCGCGTGGTAGTGTGAGCTTACGGGTTAGTTTTAGGGGACGGGTGAAGCGAAGGCTTCGGGGAAGGGTTAGGGTTAGGGTTCGGGCTAGGGTTAGGTTTAGGGGACGGGGACGGTTTAGGGTCCAGGTGAGTGTACGACAACGGTTTAGGGGGAGCGTACGTGTGCGGGCGCCGGTTCTTGTGAGCGTACGGGTTAGGATTAGGGGACGGGTGAGGGGAAGGCTTCGGGGAAGGTTTAGGGTTAGGGTCTGGGCTAGGGTTAAGATTAGGGGATGGGGACCGTTTAGGGTCCAGGTGTGGGTACGACAACGGTTTAGGGGCAGCGTACTTGTGAGCGGAATGGATAGTGTGAGCGTACGGGTTAGGATTAGGGGACGGGTGAGGGGAAGGCTTCGGAGAAGGGTTAGGGTTAGGGTTAGGGTTAGGGTTAGGGTTAGGGGACAGGGACGGTTTAGCGTCCAGGTGAGGGTACGACAACGGTTAGGGGAGCGTACGTGTGAAGGCGCGGGTTAGTGTGAGCGTACGGGTTAGGATTAGGGGACGGGTGAGGGGAAGGCTTCGGGGAAGTATTAGGGATAGGGTTCGGGCTAGGGTTAGGGTTAGGGGACGGGGACGGTGTAGGGTCCAGGTAAGGGTACGACAACGGATTAGGGGGAGCGTATGTGTGAGGGCACAGATTAGTGTGAGCGTACGGGTTAGGATTAGGGGACGGGTGACGGGAAGGTTTCGGGGAATGGTTAGGGTTAAGGTTCGGGCTAGGGTTAGGGTTAGGGGATGGGGACGGTTTAGGGTCCAGGTGAGGGCACGATAATGGTTTAGGGGGAGCGTATGTGTGAGGGCACAGATTAGTGTGAGCGTACGGGTTAGGATTAGGGGACGGGTGAAGCGAAGGCTTCGGGGAAGGGTTAGGGTTAGGGTTCGGGCTAGGGTTAGGTTTAGGGGACGGGGACGGTTTAGGGTCCAGGTGAGTGTACGACAACGGTTTAGGGGGAGCGTACGTGTGCGGGCGCCGGTTCTTGTGAGCGTACGGGTTAGGATTAGGGGACGGGTGAGGGGAAGGCTTCGGGGAAGGGTTAGGGTTAGGGTTCGGGCTAGGGTTAGGGTTAGGGGACGGGGACGGTTTAGGGTCCAGGTGAGGGTACGACAACGGTTTAGGGGGAGCGTACGTGTGAAGACGTGGGTTAGTGTGAGCGTACGGGTTAGGATTAGCGGACGGGTGAGTGGAAGGTTTCGGGGAATGGTTAGGGTTAAGGTTCGGGCTAGGGTTAGGGTTAGGGGATGGGGACGGTTTAGGGTCCAGGTGAGGGCACGATAATGGTTTAGGGGGAGCGTACGTGTGAGGGCGCGGGTTAGTGTGAGCGTACGGGTAAGGATTAGGGGACGAGTGAGGGGATGGCTTCGGGGAAGGGTTAGGGTTAGGGTTCGGGCTAGGGTTAGGGTTACGGGACGGGGACGGTTTAGGGTCCAGATGAGGTTACGACAGCGGTTTGGGGAAGCGTACGTGTGAGGGCACGGGTTAGTGTGAGCGTACGGGTAAGGATTAGGGTACGGGTGAGGCGAAGGCTTCCGGGAAAGGTTAGGGATAGGGTTCGGGCTAGGGTTAGGGTTAGGGGACGGGGACGGTTTAGGGTCCAGGTGAGGGTACGAAAACGGTGTAGGGGGAGCGTACGTGTGAGGGCGCGGGTAAGTGTGAGCGTACAGGTTAAGATTAGGGGACGGGTGAGGGGAAGGCTTCGGGGAAGGTTTAGGGTTAGGGTCTGGGCTAGGGTTAAGATTAGGGGATGGGGACCGTTTAGGGTCCAGGTGTGGGTACGACAACGGTTTAGGGGCAGCGTACTTGTGAGCGGAATGGATAGTGTGAGCGTACGGGTTAGGATTAGGGGACGGGTGAGGGGAAGGCTTCGGAGAAGGGTTAGGGTTAGGGTTAGGGTTAGGGTTAGGGTTAGGGGACAGGGACGGTTTAGCGTCCAGGTGAGGGTACGACAACGGTTAGGGGAGCGTACGTGTGAAGGCGCGGGTTAGTGTGAGCGTACGCGTTAGGATTAGGGGACGGATGAGGGGAAGGTTTCGGGGAATATTTAGGGTTAGGGTTCGGGCTAGGGTTAGGGTTAGGGGACGGGGACGTTTTAGGGTCCAGGTGAGGTTACGACAACGGTTTAGGGGGAGCGTAAGTGTGAGGGCGCCGGTTAGTGTGAGCGTACGGGTTAGGATTAGGGGACGGGTGAGGGGAAGGCTTCGGAAAAGGGTTATGCATAGGGTTTGGGCTAGGGTTAGGGTTAGGGGACGGGGGCGGTTTAGGGTCCAGGTGAGTGTACAACAACGGTTTAGGGGGAGCGTACGTGTGAGGGCGCGTGGTAGTGTGAGCTTACGGGTTAGTTTTAGGGGACGGGTGAAGCGAAGGCTTCGGGGAAGGGTTAGGGTTAGGGTTCGGGCTAGGGATAGGTTTAGGGGACGGGGACGGTTTAGGGTCCAGGTGAGTGTACGACAACGGTTTAGGGGGAGCGTACGTGTGCGGGCGCCGGTTAGTGTGAGCGTATGGGTTAGGATTAGGGGACAAGTTAGGGGAAGGCTTTGTTGAAGGGTTAGGGTTAGGGTTCGGGCTAGGGTTAAGGTTAGGTGACGGGGACGGTTTAGGGTCCAGGTGAGGGTACGACAACGGTTTAGGGGGAGCGTACGTGTGAGGTCGCGGGTTAGTTTGAGCGTACGGGTTAGGATTAGGGGACGGGTGACGGGAAGGCTTCGGGGAAGGGTTAGGGTTAGGGTTCGGGCTAGGGTTAGGGTTTGGGGACGGGGACGGTTTAGGGTCCAGGTGAGGGTACGACAACGGTTTAGGGGGAGCGTACGTGTGAGGGCGCGGGTTAGTGTGAGCGTACGGGTTAGGATTACGGGACGGGTGAGGGGAAGGCTTCGGGGAAGGTTTAGGGTTAGGGTTCGGGCTAGGGTTAGGGTTAGGGGACGGGGACGGTTTAGGGCCCAGGTGAGGGTACGACAATGGTTTAGGAGGAGCGTACATGTGAGGACACGGGTTAGTGTGAGCTTACGGGTTAGGATTAGGGGACGGGTGAGGGAAAGGCTTCGGGGAAGTGTTAGGGTTAGGTTTCGGGCTAGGGTTAGGGTTAGGGGATGGGGACGGTTTCGGGTCCAGTTGAGGGTACGACAGCGGTTTAGGTGGAGCGTACGTGTGAGGGCGCGGTTTAGTGTGAGCGTTCGGGTTAGGATTAGGAGACGGGTGAGTGGAAGGCTTCGGGGAATGGTTAAGGTTAGGGTTCGGGCTAGGGTTAGGGTTAGGGGACGGGGACGGTTTCGGGTCCAGATGAAGGTACGACAGCGGTTTAGGGGTAGCGTTCGTGTGACGGCGCGGGTTAGTTTGAGCGTACGGGTTAGGATTAGGGGACGGGTGAGGGGAAGGCTTCGGGGACGGGTTAGGGTTAGGGTTTGGGTAGGGTTAGTGTTAGGGGATTGGGACGGCTTAGGGTCCAGGTGAGGGTACAACAACGGTTTAGGGGCAGCGTACGTGTGAGCGGGCTGTTTAGTGTGAGCGTACGGGTTAGGATTAGGGGACAGGTGAGGGGAAGGCTTCGGGCAACGGTTAGGGTTAGGGTTCGGGCTAGGGTTAGGGTTAGGGGACGGGGACGGTTTAGGGTCCAGGTGATGGTACGAAAACGGTTTAGGGGGAGCGTACGTGTGAGGGCGCGGGTAAGTGTGAGCGTACGGGTTAGGATTAGGGGACGGGTGAGGGGAAGGCTTCGGGGAAGGTTTAGGGTTAGGGTGTGGGCTAGGGTTAAGGTTAGGGGATGGGGACCATTTAGGGTCCAGGTGTGGGTACGACAACGGTTTAGGGGTAGCGTACGTGTGAGCGGAATGGATAGTGTGAGCGTACGGGTTAGGATTAGGGGACGGGTGAGGGGAAGGCTTCGGGGAAGGGTTAGGGTTAGGGTTCGGGCTAGGGTTAGGGTTAGGGGACGGGGACGTTTTAGGGTCCAGGTGAGGGTACGACAACGGTTTAGGGCGAGCGTACATGTGAAGACGTGGGTTAGTGTGAGCGTACGGGTTAGGATTAGCGGACGGGTGAGGGGAAGGTTTCGGGGAATGGTTAGGGTTAAGGTTCGGGCTAGGGTTAGGGTTAGGGGATGGGGACGGTTTAGGGTCCAGGTGAGGGCACGATAATGGTTTAGGGGGAGCGTACGTGTGAGGGCGCGGGTTAGTGTGAGCGTACGGGTTAGGATTAGGGGATGGGTGAGGGGATGTCTTCGGGGAAGGGTTAGGGTTAGGGTTCGGGCTTGGGTTAGGGTTAGGGGATGGGGATGGTTTAGGGTCCAGGTGAGGGTACGACAATGGTTTAGGGGGAGCGTACGTGTGAGGGCGCGGGTTAGTGTCAGCGTACGGGTTAGGATTGGGGGACGGTTGAGGGGAAGGCTTCGGGGAAGGGTCAGGGTTAGGGTTCGGGCTAGGGTTAGGGTTAGGGTTAGGGGACGGGGACGGTTTAGCGTCCAGGTGAGGGTACGACAACGGTTAGGGGGAGCGTACGTGTGAAGGCTCGGGTTAGTGTGAGCGTACGGGTTAGGATTAGGGGACGGGTGAAGGGAAGGCTTCGGGGAAGGTTTAGGGTTAGGGTTCGGGCTAGGGGTAGGGTTAGGGGACGGGGACGGTTTAGGGTCCAGGTGAGGTTACGACAACGGTTTAGGGGGAGCGTAAGTGTGAGGGCGCGGGTTAGTGTGAGCGTACGGGTTAGGATTAGGGGACGGGTGAGGGGAAGGCTTCGGAAAAGGGTTATGGATAGGGTGTGGGCTAGGGTTAGGGTTAGGGGACGGGGACGGTTTAGGGTCCAGGTGAGGGTACGACAGCGGTTTGGGGGAGCGTACGTGTGAGGGCGCGGGTTAGTGTGAGCGTACGGTTAAGGATTAGGGTACGGGTGAGGCGAAGGCTTCCGGGAAAGGTTAGGGATAGGGTTCGGGCTAGGGTTAGGGTTAGGAGACGGGGATTGTTTAGGGTCCAGGTGAGGGTACGAAAACGGTGTAGGGGGAGCGTACGTGTGAGGGCGCGGGTAAGTGTGAGCGTACGGGTTAGGATTAGGGGACGGGTGAGGGGAAGGCTTCGGGGAAGGTTTAGGTTTAGGGTCTGGGCTAGGGTTAAGATTAGGGGATGGGGACCGTTTAGGGTCCAGGTGAGGGCACGATAATGGTTTAGGGGGAGCGTATGTGTGAGGGCGCGGGTTAGTGTGAGCGTACGGGTTAGGATTAGGGGATGGGTGAGGGGATGTCTTCGGGGAAGGGTTAGGGTTAGGGTTCGGGCTAGGGTTAGGGTTAGGGGACGGGGATGGTTTAGGGTCCAGGTGAGGGTACGACAATGGTTTAGGGGGAGCGTACGTGTGAGGGCGCAGGTTAGTGTCAGCGTACGGGTTAGGATTGGGGGACGGTTGACGGGAAGGCTTCGGGAAAGGGTCAGGTTAGGGTTCGGGCTAGGGTTAGGGTTAGGGTTAGGGGACGGGGACGGTTTAGCGTCCAGGTGAGGGTACGACAACGGTTAGGGGGAGCGTATGGGTGAAGGCGTGGGTTAGTGTGAGCGTACGGGTTAGGATTAGGGGACGGGTGAGGGGAAGGCTTCGGGGAAGGTGTAGGGTTAGGGTTCGGGCTAGGGGTAGGGTTAGGGTACCGGGACGGTTTCGGGTCCAGGTGAGGTTACGACAACGGTTTAGGGGGAGCGTAAGTGTGAGGGCGCGGGTTAGTGTGAGCGTACGGGTTAGGATTAGGGGACGGGTGAGGGGAAGGCTTCGGAAAAGTGTTATGGATAGGGTGTGGGCTAGGGTTAGGGTTAGGGGACGGGGGCGGTTTAGGGTCCAGGTGAGTGTACGACAACGGTTTAGGGGGAGCGTACGTGTGAGGGCGCGTGGTAGTGTGAGCTTACGGGTTAGTTTTAGGGGACGGTTGAAGCGAAGGCTTCGGGGAAGGGTTAGGGTTAGTGTTCGGGCTAGGGTTAGGTTTAGGGGACGGGGACGGTTTAGGGTCCAGGTGAGTGTACGACTACGGTTTAGGGGGAGCGTACGTTTGCGGGCGCTGGTTAGTGTGAGCGTACGGGTTAGGATTAGGGGACTGGTTAGGGGAAAGCTTTGTTGAAGGGTTAGGGTTAGGGTTCGGGCTAGGGTTAAGGTTAGGTGACGGGGATGGTTTAGGGTCCAGGTGAGGGTACGACAACGGTTTAGGGGGAGCGTACGTGTGAGGGCGCGGGTTAGTGTGAGCGTACGGGTTAGGATTAGGGGACGGGTGATGGGAAGGCTTCGGGGAAGGGTTAGGGTTAGGGTTCGGGCTAGGGTTAGGGTTTGGGGACGGGGACGGTTTAGGGTCCAGGTGAGGGTTCGACAACGGTTTAGGGGGAGCGTACGTGTGAGGGCGCGCGTTAGTGTGAGCGTACGGGTTAGGATTAGGGGACGGGTGACGGGAAGGCTTCGGGGAAGTGTTAGGGTTAGGGTTCGGGTTAGGGGACGGGGACTGTTTATGGCCCAGGTGAGGGTACGACAATGGTTTAGGGGGAGCGTACATGTGAGGGCACGGGTTAGTGTGAGCTTACGGGTTAGGATTAGGGGACGGGTGAGGGGAAGGCTTCGGGGAAGGGTTAAGGTTAGGGTTCGGGCTAGGGTTAGGGTTAGGGGACGGGGACGGTTTCGGGTCCAGATGAAGGTACGACAGCGGTTTAGGGGGAGCGTACGTGTGACGGCGCGGGTTAGTTTGAGCGTACGGGTTAGGATTCGGGGACGGGTGAGGGGAAGGCTTCGGGGACGGGTTAGGGTTAGGGTTTGGGTAGGGTTAGTGTTAGGGGATGGGGACGGTTTAGGGTCCAGGTGAGGGTACCACAACGGTTTAGGGGCAGCGTACGTGTGAGCGGGCTGTTTAGTGTGAGCGTACGGGTTAGGATTAGGGGACGGGTGAGGGGAAGGCTTCGGGGAAGGGTTAAGGTTAGGGTTCGGGCTAGGGTTAGGGTTAGGGGACGGGGACTGTTTAGGGTCCAGGTGAGGGTACGAAAACGGTTTAGGGGGAGCGTACGTGTGAGGGCGCGGGTAAGTGTGAGCGTACGGGTTAGGATTAGGGGACAGGTGAGGGGAAGGCTTCGGGGAAGGTTTAGGGATAGGGTCTGGGCTAGGGTTAAGGTTAGGGGATGGGGACCGTTTAGGGTCCAGGTGTGGGTACGACAACGGTTTAGGGGCAGCGTACGTGTGAGCGGAAAGGATAGTGTGAGCGTACGGGTCAGGATTAGGGGACGGGTGAGGGGAAGGCTTCGGGGAAGGGTTAGGGTTAGGGTTCGGGCTAGGGTTAGGGTTAGGGGACGGGGACGGTTTAGGGTCCAGGTGAGGGTACGACAACGGTTTAGGGGGAGCGTACGTGTGAAGACGTGGGTTAGTGTGAGCGTACGGGTTAGGATTAGCGGACGGGTGAGGGGAAGGTTTCGGGGAATGTTTAGGGTTAAGGTTCGGGCTAGGGTTAGGGTTAGGGGATGGGGACGGTTTAGGGTCCAGGTGAGGGCACGATAATGGTTTAGGGGGAGCGTACGTGTGAGGGCGCGGGTTAGTGTGAGCGTACGGGTTAGGATTAGGGGATGGTTGAGGTGATGTCTTCGGGGAAGGGTTAGGGTTAGGGTTCGGGCTAGGGTTAGGGCTAGGGGACGGGGATGGTTTAGGGTCCAGGTGAGGGTACGACAATGGTTTAGGGGGATCGTACGTGTGAGGGCGCGGGTTAGTGTCAGCGTACGGGTTAGGATTGGGGGATGGTTGAGGGGAAGGCTTCGGGGAAGGGTTAGGGTTAGGGTTCGGGCTAGGGTTAGGGTTAGGGTTAGGGGACGGGGACGGTTTAGCGTCCAGGTGAGGGTACGACAACGGTTTAGGGGGAGCGTACGTGTGAGGGCGTGGGTTAGTGTGAGCGTACGGGTTAGGATTAGGGAACGGGTGAGGGGAAGGCTTCGGGGAAGGGTTAGGGTTAGGGTTCGGGCTAGGGTTAGGGTTAGAGGACGGGGACGGTTTAGGGCCCAGGTGAGGGTACGACAATGGTTTAGGGGGAGCGTACGTGTGAGGGCACGGGTTAGTGTGAGCTTACGGGTTATGATTAGGAGACGGGTGAGGGGAAGGCTTCGGGGAAGTGTTAGGGTTAGGTTTCGGGCTAGGGTTAGGTTTAGGGGACGGGGACGGTTTCGGGTCCAGTTGAGGGTACGACAGCGGTTTAGGTGGAGCGTACGTGTGAGGGCGCGGGTTAGTGTGAGCGTTCGGGTTAGGATTAGGAGACGGGTGAGGGGAAGGCTTCGGGGAAGTGTTAGGGTTAGGGTTCGGGCTAGGGTTAGGGTTAAGGGACGGGGACGGTTTCGGGTCCAGATGAGGGTACGACAGCGGTTTAGGGGGAGCATACGTGTGAGGGCGCGGGTTAGTGTGAACGTACGGGTTAGGATTAGGGGACGGGTGAGGGGAAGGCTTCAGGGAAGTGTTAGGGATAGGGTTCGGGCTAGGGTTAGGGTTAAGGGACGGGGACAGTTTAGGGTCCAGGTGAGGGTAAGACAACGGTTTAGGGGTAGCGTACGTGTGAGGGCACGGGTTAGTGTGAGCGTACGGGTTAGGATTAGGGGACAGGTTAGGGGAAGGCTTCGGGGACGGGTTAGGGTTAGGGGTTGGGCTAGGGTTAGAGTTAGGGGACGGGGATGGTTTAGGGTCCAGGTGAGGGTACCACAACGGTTTACGGGCTGCGTACGTGTGAGCGGGCTGTTTAGTGTGAGCGTACGGTTTAGGATTAGGGGACGGGTGAGGGGAAGGCTTCGGGCAAGGGTTCGTGTTAGGGTTTGGGCTAGGGTTAGGGTTAGGGGACGGGGATGGTTTAGGGTCCAGGTGAGGGTACAAAAACGGTGTAGGGGGAGCGTACTTGTGAGGGCGCGGGTAAGTGTGAGCGTACGGGTTAGGATTAGGGGACGGGTGAGGTGAAGGCTTCGGGGAAGGTTTAGGGTTAGGGTCTGGGCTAGGGTTAAGATTAGGGGATGGGGACCGTTTAGGGTCCAGGTGTGGGTACGACAACGGTTTAGGGGCAGCGTACGTGTGAGCGGAATGGATAGTGTGAGCGTACGGGTTAGGATTAGGGGACGGGTGAGGGGAAGGCTTCGGGGAAGGGGTAGGGTTAGGGTTCGTGCTAGGGTTAGGTTTAGGGGACGGGGACGGTTTAGGGTCCAGGTGAGGGTACGACAACGGTTTAGGGGGAGCGTACGTGTGAAGACGTGGGTTAGTGTGAGCGTACGGGTTAGGATTAGCGGACGGGTGAGGGGAAGGTTTCGGGGAATGGTTAGGGTTAAGGTTCCGGCTAGGGTTAGGGTTAGGGGACGGGGACGGTTTAGGGTCCAGGTGAGGGTACGACAACGGTTTAGGGGGAGCGTACGTGTGAGGGCGCGGGTTAGTGTGAGCGTACGGGTTAGGATTAGGGGACGGGTGACGGGAAGGCTTCGGGGAAGGGTTAGGGTTAGGGTTCGGACTAGGGTTAGGGTTTGGGGACGGGGACGGTTTAGCGTCCAGGTGAGGGTACGACAACGGTTTAGGGGGAGCGTACGTGTAAGGGCGTGGTTTAGTGTGAGCGTACGGGTTAGGATTAGGGGACGGGTGAGGGGAAGGCTTCGGGGAAGGGTTAGGGTTAGGGTTCGGGCTAGGGTTAGGTTTAGGGGACGGGGACAGTTTAGGGTTCAGGTGAGGGTACGACAATGGTTTAGGGGGAGCGTACGTGTGAGGGCACGGGTTAGTGTGAGCTTACGGGTTAGGATTAGGGGACGGGTGAGGGAAAGGCTTCGTCGAAATGTTAGGGTTAGGGTTCGGGCTAGGGTTAGGGTTAGGGGACGGGGACGGTTTCGGGTCCAGTTGAGGGTACGACAGCGGTTTAGGTGGAGCGTACGTGTGAGGGCGCGGGTTAGTGTGAGCGTTCGGGTTAGGATTAGGAGACGGGTGAGGGGAAGGCTTCGGGGAAGGGTTAAGGTTAGGGTTCGGGCTAGGGTTAGGGTTAGGGGACGGGGACGGTTTCGGGTCCAGATGAAGGTACGACAGCGGTTTAGGGGTAGCGTACGTGTGACGGCGCGGGTTAGTTTGAGCGTACAGGTTAGGATTAGGGGACGGGTGAGGGGAAGGCTTCGGGGACGGGTTAGGTTTAGGGTTTGGGTAGGGTTAGTGTTAGGGGATGGGGACGGTTTAGGGTCCAGGTGAGGGTACCACAACGGTTTAGGGGCAGCGTACGTGTGAGCGGGCTGTTTAGTGTGAGCGTACGGGTTAGGATTAGGGGACGGGTGAGGGGAAGGCTTCGGGCAACGGTTAGGGTTAGGGTTCGGGCTAGGGTTAGGGTTAGGGGACGGGGACGGTTTAGGATCCAGGTGAGGGTACGAAAACGGTTTAGGGGGAGCGTACATGTGAGGGTGCGGGTAAGTGTGACCGTACGGGTTAGGATTAGGGGACGGGTGAGGGGAAGGCTTCGGGCAAGATTTAGGGTTAGGGTCTGGGCTAGGGTTAAGGTTAGGTGATGGGGACCGTTTAGGGTCCAGGTGTTGGTACGACAACGGTTTAGGGGCAGCGTACGTGTGAGCAGAATGGATAGTGTGAGCGTACGGTTTAGGATTAGGGGACGGGTGAGGGGAAGGCTTCGGGGA
This sequence comes from Leucopleurus acutus, assembly GCF_964270905.1. Lineage (NCBI taxonomy): Eukaryota > Metazoa > Chordata > Mammalia > Artiodactyla > Delphinidae > Leucopleurus > Leucopleurus acutus. Next base: position 591,016 of record NW_028139168.1, read on the forward strand.
AGGGTTAAGGTTAGGGTTCGGACTAGGGTTAGTGTTAGGTGACGGGGACGGTTTCGGGTCCAGCTGAGGGTACGACAACGGTTTAGGGGTAGCGTTCGTGTGAGGGCGCGGGTTAGTGTGAGCGTACGTGTTAGGATTAGGGGATGGTTGAGGGGAAGGCTTCGGTGAAGTGTTAGGGTTAGGTTTCGGGCTAGGGTTAGGGTTAGGGAACGGAGACGGTTTAGGGTCCAGGTGAGGGTACGACAACGGTTGAGGGGGAGCGTACGTGTGAGCGCGCGGGTTAGTGTGAGCGTACGGGTTAGGATTAGAGGACGGTTGAGGGGTAGGCTTCGGGGAAGGGTTAGGTTTAGGGTTCGGGCTAGGGTTAGGGTTAGGGGACGGGGACGGTTTAGGGTCCAGGTGAGGGTACGAAAACGGTTTAGGGGGAGCGTAGGTGTGAGGGCGCGGGTTAGTGTGAGCGTACGGGATAGAATTAGGGGCCGGGTGAGGGGAAGGCTTCGGGGAAGGGTTAGGGTTAGGGGACAGGGACGTTTTAGGGTCCAGGTGAGGGTACGACAATGCTTTAGGGGTAGCGCACGTGCCAGGGCGCGGGTTAGTGTGAGCATATGGGTTAGGATTAGGGGACGGGTTAGGGGAAGACTTTGGGGAAGGGTTAGGGATAGGGTTCGGGCTAGGTTTAGGGTTAGGGGATGGGGACGGTTTAGGGTCAAGGTGAGGGTACGAAAAAGGTTTAGGTGGAGTGTACGTGTGAGGGCATGGGTTAGTTTGAGCGTACGAGTTAGGATTAGGGGATGGGTGAGGGGAAGGCTTCGGGGACGGGTTAGGGTTAGGGTTCGGGCTAGGGTTAGGGTTAGGTGATGTGGTCGGTTTAGGGTCCAGGTATGGGTACGACAACGATTTAGGGGAAGCGTACGTGTTAGCGGGATGGATAGTGTGAGTGTACGGGTTAGGATTAGGGGACGGGTGAGGGGAATGCTTCGGGGAAGGGTTAGTGTTAGGGTTCGGGCTAAGGTTAGGGTTAGGGGACGGGGACGGTTTAGGGTCTAGGTGAGGGTACTACAACGGTTTAGGGGGGGCGTACGTGTGAGGGCGCGGATTAGTGTGAGCGTACGGGTTAGGATTAAGGGACGGGTGAGGGGAAGGCTTCGGGGAAGGGTTAGGGTTAGGGTTCGGACTAGGGTTAGTGTTAGCGGACGGGGACGGTTTAGAGTCCAGGTGAGGGTACGACAACGGTTTAGGGGGAGCGTACGTGTGAGGGCGCGGGTTAGTGTGAGCGTTCGGGTTAGAATTAGGGGACGGGTGAGGGGAAGGCTTCGGGTAAGGGTTAGGGTTAGGGTTCGGGCTAGGGTTAGGGTTAGGGGACGGGTACGTTTTAGGGTCCAGGTGAGTGTACGACAATGCTTTAGGGGGAGCGTACGTGTGAGGGCGCGGGTTAGTGTGAGCATACGGGTTAGGATTAGGGGACGGGTGAGGGGAAGGCTTCGGGGAAGGGTTAGGGTTAGGGTTCGTGCTAGGGTTAGGGTTAGGGGACGGGGACGATTTCGGGTCCAGTTGAGGGTACGACAGCGATTTAGGGGGAGCGTACGTGTGAGGCCATGGGTTAGTGTGAGCATACGGGTTAGGATTAGGGGACGGGTGAGGGGAAGGCTTCGGGGAAGTATTAGGGATAGGGTTCGGGCTAGGGTTAGGTTTAGGGGACGGGGACGGTGTAGGGTCCAGGTAAGGGTACGACAACGGATTAGGGGGAGCGTATGTGTGAGGGCACAGATTAGTGTGAGCGTACGGGTTAGGATTAGGGGACGGGTGAGGGGAAGATTTCGGGGAAGTGTCAGGGTTAGGTTTCGGGCTAGGGTGAGTGTTATGGGACGGGGAAGGTTTAGGGTCCAGGTGAGGGTACGACAACGGTTTAGGGGGAGCATACCTGTGAGGTCGCGGGTTAGTGTGAGCGTACGGCTGAGGATTAGGGGACGGGTGAGGGGAAGGATTCGGGGAAGGGTTAGGGTTAGGGTTCGGGCTAGGGTTAGGGTTAGGGGACGGGGACGATTTAGGGTCCAGGTGAGGGTACGACAACGGTTTAGGGGGAGCGTACGTGTGAGGGCGCGGGTTAGTGTGAGCGTACGGGTTAGGATTATGGGACGGGTGAGGGGAAGGCTTCGGGGAAGGGTTAGGGTTAGGGTTCGGGCTAGGGTTAAGGTTAGGGGACGGGGATGGTTTCGGGTCCAATTGAGGGTACGACAGCGGTTTAGGGGGAGAGTACATGTGAGGGGGCGGGTTAGTGTGAGCGTACGGCTTAGGATTAGGGGACGGGTGAGGGGAAGGCTTCGGGGAAGGGTTAGGGTTAGGGTTCGGGCTAGGGTTAGGGTTAGGGGACGGGGACGGTTTAGGGTCCAGGTGAGGGTACGACAACGGTTTAGGGGGAACGTTCGTGTGAGGGCGAGGGTTAGTGTCAGCGTCCGGGTTAGGATTAGGGGACGGTTGAGGGGAATGCTTCGGGGAAAGGTTAGGGTTAGGGATGAGGCTAGGGTTAGGGTTAGGGTACGGGGACGGTTTAGGGTCCAGGTGAGGGTATGACCACGGTTTAGGGGGAGCGTACGTGTGAGGGCGCGGGTTAGTGTGAGCGTACGGGTTAGGATTAGGGGATGGGTGAGGGGAAGGCTTCAGGGACGGGTTAGGGTTAGGGTTTCGGTAGGGTTAGGGTCAGGGGATGGGGACGGTTTAGGGTACAGGTGAGGGTACGACAATGCTTTAGGGGCAGCGTACGTGTGAGCGGGCTGGTTAGTGTGAGCGTACGGGTTAGGATTAGGGGACGGGTGAGGGGAAGGCTTTGGGGAAGTGTTAGGGTAAGGGTTCGGGTTAGGGTTAGGGGACGGGGATGGTTTAAGGTGCAGGTGAGGGTATGCCAACGGTTTAGGTGGAGCGTACGTGTGAGGGCGCGGGTTAGTGTGAGTGTACGGGTTAGGATTAGGGGACAGGTGAGGGGAAGGCTTTGGGGAAGGGTTTGGGTTAGGGTTCGGGCTAGGGTTAGGGTTAGGGGACGGGGACGGTTTAGGGTCCAGGTGAGGGTACGACAGCGGTTTAGGGCGAGCGTACGTGTAAGGACGTGGGTTAGTGTGAGCGTACGGGTTAGGATTAGGGGACGAGTTAGGGGAATGCTTTGGGGAAGGGTTAGGGTTAGGGTTCGGCCTAGGGTTAGGGTTAGGGGACGGGGATGGTTTAGGGTCCAGGTGATGGTAAGACAACGGTTTAGGGGGACCGTTCGTGTGAGGGCGCGGGTTAGTGTGAGCGTACGGGTTAGGATTAGGGGATGGCTGAGGGGAAGGCTTCGGGGAAGTGTTAGAGTTAGGTTTCGGGCTAGGGTTAGGGTTAGGGGACGGAGACGGTTTAGGGTCCAAGTGAGGGTACAACAACGGTTGAGGGGGAGCGTACGTGTGAGCGCGTGGGTTAGTGTCAGTGTACGCGTTAGGATTAGTGCATGGTTGAGGGGAATGCTTCTGGGAAAGGTTAGGGTTAGGTTTCGGGCCAGGGTTAGGGTTAGGGTACGGGGACGGTTTAGGGTTCAGGTGAGGGTACGACAACGGTTTAGGGGTAGCGTACGTGTGAGCGGGCCGGTTAGTGTCAGCGTAAGGTTTAGGATTAGGTGACGGGTGAGGGGATGACTTCGGGGAAGGGTTAGGGTAAGGGGTCGGGCTAGGGTTAGGGATAGGGGACGGGGATGGTTTAAGGTCCAGGTGAGTGTATGCCAACGGTTTAGGGGGAGCGTACGTGTGAGGGCGCATGTTAGTGTGAGCGTACGGGTTAGGATTAGGGGACGGGTGAGGGGAAGGCTTCGTGGAAGGGTTAGGGTTACGGTTCGGGCTATGGTTAGGGATAGGGGACGGGGACGGTTTAGGATCCATGTGAGGGTACGACGATGGTTTAGGGAGAGCGTACGAGTGAGGGCATGGGTTAGTGTGAGCATACGGGTTAGGATTAGGGGACGGGTGAGGGGAAGTCTTCGGGGAAGTGTTAGGGTTAGGGTTCGGGCTAGGGTTTGGGTTAGGGGTCGGGGACCATTTAGGGTCCAGGTGAGGGTACGACAACGGTTTAGGGGATGCGTACGTGTGAGGGCGCAGGTTAGTGTGAGCGTACAGGTTAGGATTAGGGGACGGGTGAGGGGAAGGCTTCTGGGAAGGGTTAGGGTTAGGGTTCGGGCTAGGGTTAGGGTTAGGTGATGGGGATGGTTTAGGGTCCAGGTGAGGGTACGACAACAGTTTAAGGGCAGCGTACGTGTGAGCGGGCTGGATAGTGTGAGCTTACGGGTTAGTTTTAGGGGACGGGTGAGGGGAAGGCTTCGGGGAAGGGTTAGGGTTAGGGTTCGGGCTAGGGTTAGGGGTAGGGGACGGGGACGTTTTAGGGTCCAGGTGAGGGTAGGACAACGGTTGAGGGGCAGCGTACGTGTGATCGGGCTGGATAGTGTGAGGGTACGGGTTAGGATTAGGGGACGGGTGAGGGGAAGGCTTCGGGGAAGGGTTAGTGTTAGGGTTCGGGCTAGGGTTAGGGTTAGGGGACGGGGACGGTTTCGGATCCAGTTGAGGGTACGACAGCGGTTTAGGGGGAGCGTACATGTGAGGGCACGGGTTAGTGTGAGCGTACGGGTTAGGATTAGGGGACGGGTGAGGGGAAGGCTTCGGAAAAGGGTTATAGATAGGGTTTGGGCTAGGGTTAGGGTTAGGGGACGGGGACGGTTTCGGGTCCAGGTGAGAGTACGACAGCGGTTTAGGGGGAGTGTACATGTGAGTGCGCGGGTTACTGTGAGCGTACGGCTTAGGATTAGGGGACGGGTGAGGGGAAGGCTTCCGGGAAGGGTTAAGGTTAGGGTACGGGCTAGGGTTAGGGATGGGGACGGGGACGGTTTAGGGTCCAGGTGAGGGTACGACAACGGTTTAGGGGGACCGTTCGTGAGAGGGCGCGGGTTAGTGTGAGCGTACGGGTTAGGATTAGGGGATGGGTGAGGGGAAGGCTTCGGGGAAGTGTTAGGGTTAGTGTTCGGGCTAGTGTTAGGTTTAGGGGACGGAGACGGTTTAGGGTCCAGCTGAGGGTACGACAACGGTGGAGGGGGAGCGTACGTGTGAGCGCGTGGGTTAGTGTCAGCGTACGGGTTAGGATTAGGGGACGGTTGAGGGGAATGCTTCGGGGAAATGTTAGGGTTAGTGTTCGGGCTAGTGTTAGGGTTAGGGTACGGGGACGGTTTAGGGTCCAGGTGAGGGTACGACCACGGTTTAGGGGGAGCGTACGTGTGAGGGCGTGTGTTAGTGTGAGCATACGGGTTAGGATTAGGGGACGGGTGAGGGGAAGGCTTCGGGGAAGGGTTAATGTTAAGGTTCGGGCTAGGGTTTGGGTTAGGGGTCGGGGACGGTTTAGGGTAAAGGTGAGGGTACGACAACAGTTTAGGGGGAGCGTACGTGTGAGGGCGCAGGTTGGTGTGACCGTACGGGTTAGGATTAGGGGACGGGTGAGGGGAAGGCTTCAGGGAAGTGTTAGGGTTAGGGTTCGGGCTAGGGTTAGGGTTAGGGGACAGGGATGGTTTCGGGTCCAATTGTGGGTATTACAGCGGTTTAGGGGGAGCGTACGTGTGAGGGCGCGGGTTAGTGTGAGCGTACGGGTTAGGATTAGGGGACGGGTGAGGGGAAGGCTTCGGGGAAGGGTTAGGGTTAGGGTTAGGGCTAGGGTTAGGGTTAGGGGACGGGGACGGTTTAGGGTTTATGTGAGGGTACGACAACGGTTTAGCGGGAGCGTACGTGTGATGGAGCGTGTTAGTGTGAGCGTACGGGTTAGGATTAGGGGACGCGTGAGGGGAATGCTTCGGGGAAGGGTTAGGGTTAAGGTTAGGGCTAGGGTTAGGGTTAGGGGACGGGGACGGTTTAGGGTCCAGGTGAGGGTACGACAATGGTTTAGGTGGAGCGAATGTGTGAGGGCGTGCGTAGTGTGATGGTACGGGTTAGGATTAGGTGACGGGTGACGTGAATGCTTCGGGGAAGGGTTAGGGTTAGTGTTCGGGTTAGGGTTAGGGTTAGGGGACGGGGACGGTTTAGGATCCAGGTGAGGGTACGACAATGGTTTAGGGGGAGCGTACGTGTGAGGGCGTGGGTTAGTGTGAGCGTACGGGTTAGGATTAGTGGACGGGTGAGGGGAAGTCTTCGGGGAAGTGTTAGGGTTAGGTTTCGGTCTAGGGTTAGGGTTAGGGGATGGGGACGGTTTAGGGTCCAGGTGAGTGTACGACAACGGTTTAGGGGGACCATACGTGTGAGGGTGCGGGTTAGTGTGAGCGTACAGGTTAGGATTAGGGGACGACTTAGGGGAAGGCTTTGGGGAAGGGTTAGGTTTAGGGTTCGGGCTAGGGTTAGGGTTAGGTGACGGGGACGGTTTAGGGTCCAGGTAACGGTAAGACAACGCTTTAGGGGGTGCGTACGTGTGAGGGTGCGTGTTAGTGTGAGCCTACGGGTTAGGATTAGGGGACGGGTGACGGGAAGGCTTCGGGGAAGGTTTATGGTTAGGGTTCGGGCTAGAGTTAGGGTTAGGAGGCAGGGACGGTTTAGGGTCCAGGTGAGAGTACGACAACTGTTTTGGAGGTGCGTACGTGTGAGGGTGCAGGTTAGTGTGAGCGTACGGGTTAGGATTAGGGGACGGGTGAGGGGAAGGCTTCGGGGAAGGGTTAGGGTTAGGGTTCGGGCTAGGGTTTGGGTTAGGGGTCGGGGAACATTTAGGTTCCAGGTGAGGGTACGACAACGGTTTAGGGGGAGTGTACGTGTGAGTGCGCAAGTTAGTGTGAGCGTACGGGTTAGGATTAGGGGACAGGTGAGGGGAAGGCTTCGGGGAAGGGTTAGGGTTAGGGTTCGGGCTAGGGTTAGGGTTAGTGGATAGGGACGGTTTAGGGTCCAGGTGAGGGTACGAAAACGGTTTAGGAGCAGCGTACGTGTGAGCGGTCTGGATAGTGTGAGCGTACGGGTTAGGATTAGGGGACGGGTGAGGGGAAGGCTTCGGGGAAGGGTTAGGGTTAGGGTTCGGGCTTGGGTTAGGGTTAGGGGACTGGGACGTTTTAGGGTCCAGGTGAGTGTACGACAACGATTTAGGAGGAGCGTACGTGTGAGGGCGCGGGTTAGTGTGAGCATACGTGTTAGGATTAGGGGACGGATTAGGGGAAGGCTTTGGGGAAGGGTTAGGGTTAGGGTTCGGGCTACGGTTAGGGTTAGGGGACGGGGACGGTTTAGGGTCCAGTGAGGGTACGACAACGGTTTAGGGGGAGCGTACGTGTGAGGGCGCGGGTTAGTGTGAGCGTACGGGTTAGGATTAGGCGACGGGTGAGGAGAAGGCTTCGGGGAAGTGTTAGGGTTAGTGTTCGGGCTAGGGTTAGGGTTAGGGGACAGGGACGTTTTAGGGTCCAGGTGAGGGTACGCAACATTTTAGGGGGATCGTACGTGTGAGGGCGCCGGGTAGTGTGAGCGTACTGGTTAGGATTAGGGGACGGGTGAGGGGAAGGCTTCAGGGAAGTGTTAGCTTTAGGGTTCAGGCTAGGGTTAGGGTTAGGGGACGGGGACGGTTTAGGGTCCAGGTGAGGGTACGACAACGGTTTAGGGGGAGCGTACGTGTGAGGGCGCGGGTTAGTGTGAGCGTACGGGTTAGGATTAGGGGACGAGTTAATGGAAGGCTTTGGGGAAGTGTTAGGTTTACGGTTCGGCCTAGGGTTAGGGTTAGGGGACGGGGACGTTTTAGGGTCCAAGTGAGGGTACGACAACGGTTTAGGGGCAGCGTATGTGTGAGGGCGCGGGTTTGTGTGAGCGTACGGGTTAGGATTAGTGGACGGGTGAGGGGAAGGCTTCGGAGAAGTGTTACGGTTAGGGTTCCGGCTAGGGTTACCGTTAGGGGACGGGGACGGTTTAGGGTCCAGGTGAGGGTACGAGAACGCTTTAGGGGGAGCGTACGTGTGAGGGCGCGGGTTAGTGTGAGCGTACGGGTTAGGATTAGTGGACGGGTGAGGGAAAGGCTTCGGGGAAGGTTCAGGGTTATGGTTCGGGCTAGGGTTAGGGTTAGGGTTAGGGGACGGTTTAGGGTCCAGGTGAGGGTACGACAACGGTTTAGGGGGAGTGTACGTGTGAGGGCGCGGGTTAGTGTGAGCGTACGGCTTAGGATTAGGGGACGGTTGGGGGGAAGGCTTCGGGGAAGGGTTAGGGTTAGGGTTCAGACTAGGGTTAGGGTTAGGGGATGGGGACGGTTTCGGGTCCAGTTGAGGGTACGACAGCGGTTTAAGGGGAGCGTACGTGTGAGGGCATGGGTTAGTGTGAGCGTACGGGTTAGGATTAGGGGACGGGTGATGGGAAGGCTTCGGAAATGGGTTATAGATATGGTTTGGGCTAGTGTTAGGGTTAGCGGACGGGGACGGTTTCGGGTCCAGGTGAGAGTACGACAGCGGTTTCGGGGGAGCGTTCATGTGAGGGCGCGGGTTAGTGTGAGCGTATGGCTTAGGATTAGGGGACGTGTGAGGGGAAGGCTTCGGGGAAGGGTTAGGGTTAGGATTCGGGCTAGGGTTAGGGTTAGGAGACGGGGACGGTTTAGGATCCAGGTGAGGGTACGACCACGGTTTAGGGGGAGCGTACGTGTGAGGGCGCGGGTTAGTGTGAGCGTACGTGTTAGGATTAGGGAATGGGTGAGTGGAAGGCTTCGGGGACGTGTTAGGGTTAGGGTTTGGGTAGGGTTAGGGTTAGGGGACGGGGACCGTTTAGGGTCCAGGTGAGGGTACGACAACGGTTTAGGGGCAGCGTAAGTGTGAGCGGGCTGGTTAGTGTGAGCGTACGGGTTAGGATTAGGGGACGGGTGATGGGAAGGCTTCAGGGAAGGGTTAGGGTAAGGGTTCGGGCTAGGGTTAGTGTTAGGGGACGGGGATGGTTTAGGGTCCATGTGAGAGTACGACGACGGTTTAGGGAGAGCGTACGTGTGAGGGCGTGGGTTAGT